>NC_134355.1:531488147-532123173 GCF_048569485.1 Anomaloglossus baeobatrachus | reverse complement strand
GATTCCCAGGCTATAGTGTGACTGAACAGCTCTGCAGACTCAGCCATCTCAGTTCCACCATACTGTGCAGGGCTGATGGAGACTTCAGAGCTGGGAGAAAGCAAGTTTGATTGGGATGACAACTCAGAGGACTGGTGTTTTTTGGATGCGCTACTTGAAGTGGCTGAGAGGGCACTTGTTGGACCACTTGAGATCCATTCAAGCATTTTCCTTTTTTGCCCATCATCTACCTTTGTTCCTGTTGTTCGTGTCCGTAAAAAAGGGAGCACATCGGATTGTCCACGGTAAGTAGTAGACATCTTACATTTGCTGGTAGATGGTCTATCTTCAGCAGATGATAATGGAGCTTTGCCACCTTCCCCACGGACAAAACCTTTTTTTCCTTTTCCACCACGCCTCTTCCCCTTTCCACCAGCATCTGTCATTTTGCCACTCATGTTGATTGCGACAAGATTGTGGACTGAAAATGTGGTAGTAAAAATTGAGAGGTGGTGTAGATTGCAGTGGTGGTCTAGCTTTATTAACAGCAGAATAATAAAGAATAAATATCCCTGACAATGCAACTACGGCCCTTAAACTGGCAGCAAAAATTGCTAGTATAATGACTTAGTTATAATGAGTTGGAGTGTGCAATGCAGGCAGACGCGCTCTGAAAATGTCTTTGCACTAGTGGGACTATAGCAAAGTCCAATAGCCACGTTTAGGATGCCACTAGGTACACTGAGTGTTTGCTAGTATAATGGCTTAGTTATAATGAGTTGGAGTGTGCAATGCAGGCAGAGGCGCTCTGCAAATGTCTTTGCACTAGTGGGACTATAGCAAAGTCCAATAGCCACGTATAGGATGCCACTAGGTACACTGAGTGTTTGCTAGTATAATGGCTTAGTTATAATGAGTTGGAGTGTGCAATGCAGGCAGACGCGCTCTGCAAATGTCTTTGCACTAGTGGGACTATAGCAAAGTCCAATAGCCACGTATAGGATGCCACTAGGTACACTGAGTGTTTGCTAGTATAATGGCTTAGTTATAATGAGTTGGAGTGTGCAATGCAGGCAGACGCGCTCTGCAAATGTCTTTGCACTAGTGGGACTATAGCAAAGTCCAATAGCCACGTATAGGATGCCACTAGGTACACTGAGTGTTTGCTAGTATAATGGCTTAGTTATAATGAGTTGGAGTGTGCAATGCAGGCAGACGCGCTCTGCAAATGTCTTTGCACTAGTGGGACTATAGCAAAGTCCAATAGCCACGTATAGGATGCCACTAGGTACACTGAGTGTTTGCTAGTATAATGGCTTAGTTATAATGAGTTGGAGTGTGCAATGCAGGCAGACGCGCTCTGCAAATGTCTTTGCACTAGTGGGACTATAGCAAAGTCCAATAGCCACGTATAGGATGCCACTAGGTACACTGAGTGTTTGCTAGTATAATGGCTTAGTTATAATGAGTTGGAGTGTGCAATGCAGGTAGACGCGCTCTGCAAATGTCTTTGCACTAGTGGGACTATAGCAAAGTCCAATAGCCACGTATAGGATGCCACTAGGTACACTGAGTGTTTGCTAGTATAATGGCTTAGTTATAATGAGTTGGAGTGTGCAATGCAGGCAGACGCGCTCTGCAAATGTCTTTGCACTAGTGGGACTATAGCAAAGTCCAATAGCCACGTATAGGATGCCACTAGGTACACTGAGTGTTTGCTAGTATAATGGCTTAGTTATAATGAGTTGGAGTGTGCAATGCAGGCAGACGCGCTCTGCAAATGTCTTTGCACTAGTGGGACTATAGCAAAGTCCAATAGCCACGTATAGGATGCCACTAGGTACACTGAGTGTTTGCTAGTATAATGGCTTAGTTATAATGAGTTGGAGTGTGCAATGCAGGCAGACACGCTCTGCAAATGTCTTTGCACTAGTGGGACTATAGCAAAGTCCAATAGCCACGTATAGGATGCCACTAGGTACACTGAGTGTTTGCTAGTATAATGGCTTAGTTATAATGAGTTGGAGTGTGCAATGCAGGCAGACGCGCTCTGCAAATGTCTTTGCACTAGTGGGACTATAGCAAAGTCCAATAGCCACGTTTAGGATGCCACTAGGTACACTGAGTGTTTGCTAGTATAATGGCTTAGTTATAATGAGTTGGAGTGTGCAATGCAGGCAGAGGCGCTCTGCAAATTTCTTTGCACTAGTGGGACTATAGCAAAGTCCAATAGCCACGTATAGGATGCCACTAGGTACACTGAGTGTTTGCTAGTATAATGGCTTAGTTATAATGAGTTGGAGTGTGCAATGCAGGCAGACGCGCTCTGCAAATGTCTTTGAACTAGTGGGACTATAGCAAAGTCCAATAGCCACGTATAGGATGCCACTAGGTACACTGAGTGTTTGCTAGTATAATGGCTTAGTTATAATGAGTTGGAGTGTGCAATGCAGGCAGACGCGCTCTGCAAATGTCTTTGCACTAGTGGGACTATAGCAAAGTCCAATAGCCACGTATAGGATGCCACTAGGTACACTGAGTGTTTGCTAGTATAATGGCTTAGTTATAATGAGTTGGAGTGTGCAATGCAGGCAGACGCGCTCTGCAAATGTCTTTGCACTAGTGGGACTATAGCAAAGTCCAATAGCCACGTATAGGATGCCACTAGGTACACTGAGTGTTTGCTAGTATAATGGCTTAGTTATAATGAGTTGGAGTGTGCAATGCAGGCAGACGCGCTCTGCAAATGTCTTTGCACTAGTGGGACTATAGCAAAGTCCAATAGCCACGTATAGGATGCCACTAGGTACACTGAATGTTTGCTAGTATAATGGCTTAGTTATAATGAGTTGGAGTGTGCAATGCAGGCAGACGCGCTCTGCAAATGTCTTTGCACTAGTGGGACTATAGCAAAGTCCAATAGCCACGTATAGGATGCCACTAGGTACACTGAGTGTTTGCTAGTATAATGGCTTAGTTATAATGAGTTGGAGTGTGCAATGCAGGCAGACGCGCTCTGCAAATGTCTTTGCACTAGTGGGACTATAGCAAAGTCCAATAGCCACGTATAGGATGCCACTAGGTACACTGAGTGTTTGCTAGTATAATGGCTTAGTTATAATGAGTTGGAGTGTGCAATGCAGGCAGACGCGCTCTGCAAATGTCTTTGCACTAGTGGGACTATAGCAAAGTCCAATAGCCACGTATAGGATGCCACTAGGTACACTGAGTGTTTGCTAGTATAATGGCTTAGTTATAATGAGTTGGAGTGTGCAATGCAGGCAGACGCGCTCTGCAAATGTCTTTGCACTAGTGGGACTATAGCAAAGTCCAATAGCCACGTATAGGATGCCACTAGGTACACTGAGTGTTTGCTAGTATAATGGCTTAGTTATAATGAGTTGGAGTGTGCAATGCAGGCAGACGCGCTCTGCAAATGTCTTTGCACTAGTGGGACTATAGCAAAGTCCAATAGCCACGTATAGGATGCCACTAGGTACACTGAGTGTTTGCTAGTATAATGGCTTAGTTATAATGAGTTGGAGTGTGCAGAGGACAGGAGGGTACAGTGCCAGGATTGTGGGGCTCTGGGTAGAGGAATGGAAGCCTGCCTTTCTATTCCCTCCTAATAGGGAAATGCAGGGAGGAAATCCCTGACCTTGGCTACACAGACGCTGTCGCTGTTTTCAGGACCTGTCACCTTAACTCTGACCCTGCCGGTTTGAGCCCTTAAAAGGACTGCTAGAAAGTGCTCTCCCTAAGCTGTCTAACGCTGTGTATGGAGCGCATACAGCTGTATCGGCGATAGGACTCAGGAGGACGGAGCTGCGACAGTGATGTCTGACACCAAAGACGCAGAAGAGATAATGGCGTCCTGGAGGAAAATGTCCGGTTTTATAATGCAGGGACATGTGACATGGACATCCTATCACACATGCCGTTGCTTCTCTGGCTAAAAGTCCACTTAGCTGTGTGTGTGTCTGGGATTGGCTGACATGCTGGCCCGCCCCACTACACGCGCGCTTAGGGAAGGAAGACAAGGAAAAAAAAAAAAAAAAGATCGCCATTATAGAAACAGCAGTGATCTGAAGGCGCTGTTCACGCACACTATACACTGAAATGTCATAATAGTGTGATTCACAGAGTGACTTACACTATTACAGCAGAAACCAAGCTAGGATTTAGCTGGTTTTTTGCTGCTAGAACCGTTCTCGAACGTTTCTAGAACTATCGAGCTTTTGCAAAAAGCTCGAGTTCTAGTTCGATCTAGAACAGGCCCCAAAATCACTCGAGCCTAGAACTGGAGAACCTCGAACCACGAACCGCGCTCAACTCTAGTCCTGAAGAAGGGGACTGGATACCTGAATTGTGTTGACCTATGGAATAAAAGAATATATTAATTATCAACAATTTTCCATTATTGGTGGAAGTGCAGTGTTAACCCCGCTTCTCTCTATCCAGCACCGGTTCTCATAGTAATTCATGGCAGCATCAGGGATCATCAGCTGACCCTGCTCTACCATGACAACACATTGGTGCTCTGTGATCGCATCACGGGGCTGCCAATGTGGCACCCTGGACAAGCCTGGTCGTCACAGGTACTACACCAACACACCCTACACCCCGGCTAGGCACACCGAAGCCAAACACAAATCCTTGTTGCCTTCCTCTAGGGGCTGATGTCCACACCAGGGGGTGGGCCAGGCGGTTGGTCCCGCCCACCGAGGAGTTCACAGTCCTGGAGGTGGGAAAAGGAAGCAGTTAGTTTCGAGTGGAGTTTTAGAGAGTGAAGTGGGAGCAGAGTAGACTGACCGTGTCCAGGTGTGTGGCCCGGGCACTCAGCAAGGTTGGCAGATGGTGGTGACCGTCTGCAGGAGAGGCTGATTGGAGTGAACCGTACGGATCGGGGACGGGTGGTGGCCCGCCGGTACCGGATCGGGGAGCGAAGAGAAGCCAGCACCATTCGGCAGGGCCTACGGACCCCAACCAGGCTAGTAGTCGCCGTGAAACCGGTCAAATCCGTTAGCGAAGGGAACCTCCGAGGTTTCCCAGCAGTCAAGACCTGATTGAAGGCAACAGCTCACACCATAGAGGTAAACACAGTCACCGCCAAGGCTACAGTTCCCAGGGCCAGAGCCTGCAGGCAAAAGGGGCTCCCTCAGCATCCATCCAAGCTGGGGAGCGGGTTACCGGTGGGAAGCCATTGGAACCGTAAACACGACACAGGTGCAGGGAAAGGCAGTCACCATCAACCTACCGGGAGGAGAACAACCGCAGCCGCCTGTGGGACCCGTCCATCCAGCCATTTGTTTGACTAGAGACTCTGTGTGAATTACTGGCTGAGTGAGTACCACCGTGCCGTGCAGCATAGCGCTGCCCCCGCGACGCTGCACCTCGCCAGGCTCCGTAACCCGCCTGCCATCCCTAAAACCCCTCACCGGGCTCTGGGACAACCAACCCTCTACCCACGGAGGGGAGAACCAACATCCAAGCTGCTCCCTGTCATCGCTCCCGGGATCCCCGTCCAGAGCAGCGGTGGTGTCACAACTTCACCACAACCGTGGGTGGCGTCACGGACAATATCCCTAAACCAAACCACCCCCTTTCACTCACGGGCGAGGAACGCCGCTCGAGACCCCGGGATCCGGCCCACCGCTCGAGCCACCACTGAGCAGCAGCAGCAGCCGGACCCGAGCAGTGGGTGAGTGCAGCGTCCCCTCCTCCGTCCGTGACACCAATAGCGGCGAGAAACGGCATGATCCCCACCGCGGCCCTTTAAATCATGCTATCAATACTTGAGAGCGTGATCTAAGCGGTTAACAGTTGTAGGTGGATCTCTGATCCACCTGCACCTGTTAGCCACACATTTTTGCTGAACAGATCAGCAGACATGTGGGGGAAATACCGCGAGCTCGCGTGGAGTAGTTGGAGTAAAGTTATATTTTTGTTTTTCATAGATTAAACTCTGCTTTACAAATTGTAGACTTAAAGAGAACATATCATCTGCAAAAATGTTATTTACTTAATAATACAGTAATGGGTTCATTTGCATGCAAATATTGCTAAAATGCTACATGGCCACCATAGCTTTTGGTAAGAAATGAACTTATATCCTTCCGGGAGTCGCTGCCTTTAAGGCTAGATTCACACTTACGTTGTGCGGCATCCGTCACAATCAGTTGTGTGACTGATGCAACAGATGCATTGCAGATAGTGGCACAACTAATGTGACTGATGCTGCAAAAAAAAACAGATTTTTTGGGTTTTTTTTTTTTACTGTATGGCCAGGCGATCAGCTGATTGCTCACAAAAGCCAGCCGCCGGGCGATCAGCTGATCTTCATAAAAGCCGGCCGCCGGCCGAGCAGCTGATTGGCCGTCGCCAGAGAGAGAGAGATTCCCCGGACATTGATTTCACACAAGCAGTGAGCATGCTCCGTGTGAAACAACACAATTCTTCACTAAAAAAAACCTTACATGCTGCGTTCTTTCTGGTCGGCGGTCAGTCGTTCCACGACTGAAGCGTCGGGCGGTGGATGCAATGCTAGGCCATCAGTCACAATCCACCGCTCATACAAGTCTATGGGAAACAGTGCAATCCGTTAACAGATTGTACTATTTTCCAAAGCGGCAGATTGTGATGGAAGGGAAAGAACGCAAATGTGAAAATACCCTTAGTCATAAGGGTGTGCATGGAGAGGCTACATTTATCGTTCACTATAATGTGACTATAAAACTATATAATGTCACAAAACTGACAGGTCCCTTTTAAATAACCAAACTCTGGCCACCTGGAGCTTCTGTAAGGGAGATTTGGGGGTTTTACTACATATAAAGTTATCATTCAGCTCAATGCTGTTTGAATCTGTATGCAGAAACTCCCCCTACTAGGTGCTGCAGGCAGAAAGAATTTTATAATTCATTTTATGGCTATATAAAGGGAACAAAGCAATTTGAACCTCGGTATCACAAAAACACAGATTCATTCACCTGAACTAGACATGCCAATTAGGATGTAGATTAGGACAGGCACCAGAATTGGCTTTGAATGCCGCCTCCGGAAAATTGATCAGTGATACCACTCTAGCTGAATGCTTTTCCCAAAAATGGATGTTTGTGTTTCTTACTGCATTGAGCTAGCATGATACATATATATAACTCATAGCTGTTATTTATATACCTTTATAGAGCACTCAGTTTCATTTTAACTCTCTGCATTGTCCTTTGATGAAGATCATTAAAAATAAATTGGCAACAAAAATTTGTGGAAAGTAAACATTTAAATAGCCTATGCTACGTTTCTACCTTCGTCCTTAAAATTAATACTGAGGGCCCCAATACATTTGTTTTCACTGACAGTTTTTGTGCCAAATTCATCAAAAATGGCACAATTGGTTGATGAATTTTGTGGAAATTTCAAAAATGCTCTTTTTTCTGACTTAACCTATTTTGAAACTTTTTAATGCAAAAGTCACATGTTGTACTAAAAAGTCTCTGTGCGGGTGGCCAGCTGACTGCCTCATTGTGTGGGCGGGTGGCTAGCTGCGGTGGCTGTGCTGGCAGCGAAAGCTGCAGTGGCTGTGCGGCAGGTGTCCTAGATGCTCTGACTTCAAATGATGGCACCCGGAGTCAGCGCGTGCGCAGATGGAGCTCTTGGCTGAGAACTTCATCTGCGCACGCGTTGCTCCGGGTGCCATTTCTTTGAAGCTTGGACCACCAACAGAGCATCTGGGACACCCACTGTACCAATCTGCTCCACACAGCCACCGCAACTTCTGCTGTCACCACAGACCTATTGCTGTCAGCACAGATCCATTGCTGCCAGCACAGACCCATCACTGCCAGCACAGACCCCATCATTGCCAGCACAGACCCCACCGCTGCCAGCACAGACCACACCGCTGCCAGCGCAGACCCCACCGCTGCCAGCACAGACCCCACCAGCACCGCCCCTGCCTCCTATGACTCCACTCCAACAGCGCTGCCGCCCCCCACCCTCCGGTAGGACAACACCGGAGTATAAGACGGACCCACTTTTTTTCACCTTTTTTTAGCTCTAAATTTCGGGTGCGTCTTATAATCAGGTGCATCTTAAAAATGAAAAATATGGTACTTTTATCACCAAAGCAGTCAAAATGCAGCAACAAACACTGTTGTATTATTTGCAGCTGTTTTTCACTTTCTTGTTGCCTTCTAAATGTAAAAAAAAGCTGCAAAAACACTGTGTTTATATACGCACATATATATATTAGAAAGTTTAAAAATTAGGCTGATGGTGACAAAAACATAGTGGGCAGAAAAGTATAATTAAAGGGGTTATCCATTCACTATTATACAGACTGTATCCTTTTATTGGATAGGTCATCATTATGAAATTAGTAAAGATGGGCGAGTGTGCTCGTCACTGCGCATTACTCGATCTAGCATCGGGTTGCTCGACATGACTTGAGTACCGAATATAATAGAAGTCAATCGGAAACTCAAGCATTTTCAAACTCAGAGGGTTGAGGCTTGATCAAGTAATGAGCTTTAGCGAGACACCGGCTCCCAACTATTCGGTTGTTATTTGCTCCAGCTGTTTTGCTGTGATAAATAGAACAACTTATCAATGTTACTATCAATGCTCAAAAAAATTATATATTTTCCACTAAAATTTTTCAATTTTACCAGGCATAATAGGAGCGAAGGCATATCCCATTTTCTTTCACAATTTCTGCCCAACTCGCAATACCCCATATTTCATTCGGAGCTACTGTTTGGACACAAGTCATGGCTCAGAAGGGAAAAAGTACTCTTTCATATTGAGAGTAAATTTGGCAGTAAATGTTTGTGCTAAGTCTTGTAGCGCTCTCAAGGTACACAAGCAGCAGAAATCCACCATTAAGTGACACCAGTTTGGACATCACACTCCAGAGGGCAGGTGTTCCACCAATTCCTTTACCATTGGTGTTTTTAACCAGGTGTTCCACCAATTCCTTTACCATTAGGCTCTCTGAAAATATAAAATAACATTTGCCACAACAAGAAGAAGATTTAGCTCAAAATATATCATTTTTAGAGATTAGTGGACCCGTGGAAGTTCGGGTTCGCAAGATTCAGCTGGACTTTAGATAAAGTTCGGACTTGACCTAAACCCCAATAGAAGTCAATCATTGAGCAGTTTGACTCTTTGCCTATATACATCCAGCCATAAAGAGAGCACATCCAAAGAAGGGAGGGCGTTTTGTTTTTTTTATGTACACACTACATACGAAAACATTGTTTTTTACCCCCAGTGAGAGCCATTCAAAACCTGCAAGTGGCTCTCACTGGGCTGAGCACCAAGGATACCCAAGTACCCTGCTGCTCGATCGAGTGGTCAGCAAACGCAAAGCACCCAAATTCTGAACTCGGACACTGATTTTTTTTTAATATCCGTGTTCGATAAGAACCCCAAAAAATTGCAGTTCAGGTTCTGTCATCTCTAATCATTTTTTCATAGCTAGTAAGAAAAAAAATGAACCTCTTAAATTTTGATATATATACATATTTCCATAGTAAGGCGTTACCCTAAATGTGGTCATGTACTTCTGGGCACACAGCAGGGCAGGTGGGAAAAAGCACCATTTGGCTTATACAGTTGAAACGTCCAAAATTGACTCATTTTTGCAAAGTACACAACTAAGGGACTTTATCTATGAGTGTACTGATTATTTTGAGCACTCAGAGTTCACCACCAAAAGTTTTTGGCGCACTACAGTCTGCCTCACTTGGAATAAATCATAAGCATTCTGGTTTCTTGAATTTTTTATTGTCCATTTAGATAACCTTTCACTACATTTTTAATCATATGAACTGATTTACTTCATCAATTGCTTTTTTCCTTTGACACTGGTCAATCAAAACACGTCTGTACCCACACAGTTCTGTAGTGTTCAGCAGCTGAACTATGATGACTGTGGTGTTTGAGCTACAGACCAGGGGTGGGGGACCTTTTTTCTGCCGAGGGTCATTTGGAAATTTTTACCACAATTCAGGGGCCGCACAAAACTATCAACTTGAAAATTATCCTGCTATATTTGGTGAAACAATTAACTCATTGTGGTGGCTGGACCTTCTACTCTTTGGTGCGGCTGTGATGTTAGGTGATATTGATCTTGTTCCTTCTCACAACTACTTTCCCAGGTTTGAGTCATCTGGGAAAGCTGTATATACATCACAGGAGGGGATGGGGGCCTATACATCACAGGGGAGGATTGGAAAGAATAGAGATCAATGAGGGGTGGGGGCATAGACATCAAAGGAGAGGAATATACATCACTAGCAAAGCTGCGGGGCATAGTCGTGGCTGTGGGCATAGACATCACTAGGGGATACATATGTGACGCCCTGGCAAAACCAGGTAGTCACACAAGAGGCCCCCGCATAACACTATCCCTCACCTAGGTTACATACAGCCGACCTGAAACCCTAGTCACCCCCCTCAGGGCAAGACAGGCACACCAGTGGGCGGAACCAGGCGGTTAGGAAATGCCCATCTAGGGGTCTAGACAACCCGGGGCGGGAAAACAAGTAGATAAAGTCTAGAGCTCAAGTTGAGAGGAGTGGAGGCTGGGGCTAGGTGTAGCTCCAGCGGAGGTGAAGCTCAAGTTGACTGGCGCCAGGGTTGGAGCCCTGGTGCCTTGGCTAGGTGGCAAACGGTAGTCCCCGTCAGCAGGCGACGGGAAGACGGCAGCTGGAGATCCGAGGTGGATCGGGACAGGTTGGAGCCCGTCGGTACCGACCCGGAAACTGTGCACAGAGGGGGTACTTGGACCCTGAAGCCAGGACCGGAACCAACGGCCTAGCTAATTAACCAATTGAGGGCAGGATTTTAGGTTCAGTCCCAACCAAAGTCCCAAAAGCAGACAATCACCCACAGAGAGGGATAGGGCAACCGCCAGTGCCCGATAGATCCAACGGGTCAGCGTCAGTAGGCACAGCTCCTCAGGTACACAACAAGCTGGGAGCGGACTCCCATGTTCTATACCGGGAAGTCCAACACAAGCAAAACAGTGCAGAGGGAAAAGACGGCGACCACCAGCCCGGGTGGGGGACCAGAGTACAACCGGCCGTGGCAGCCGGCCACCAGCACCTTGGTTTACTAAAAGACTCATGTGATTTATTCAACTGTGAGTAACCAAATATTCCCTGGTACGTCCGGGCGCGCAGGCCCCTGCCATTGCCATCCCCTGCATAGAGCCACTGGGCCCCGGGGCAACCATCCCTACCCACGGAGGGGTTAACATCCAGCTGCCATTTCATCTCCCCGGGGTGTTCCACAACAGCAGCGGTGGTGCCACCTTTCACCACACACCGTGGGTGGCGTCACGAACTGAATACGGCCAAGCCCGTACAACTACGTCCCCTTTTCATTTGGCATGTCCGCGTGACCCCCTGGTCCGGAGGATCCCTCGAGCCACACAGCGGGTCTGGACCCGAGTAGGCAGCTCGGCTGCTACAGGCGTGGGGGCGGCTCACATACATCATTGATGGGGAGCACAGACAAAGCTGGGGAGCATAAACATTGCTGGGGAGGGCTGGTAGGAATATACATCATTAGGGAAGCAGCAGAGCATAAACATCACTGGGGTACATACATCACTGGGTGGCACAGACATCACTGGGGTATATACATCACTGGGGTGCACAGACATAGCTGGGGGGCGCAAACATTGTTGGGGGTATATACATAATTGGGGGCACAGACAGCCCTGAGGGATGCTAGAGGGGCACAGACAGCCCTGGGGGATGCTGGAGGCACAGAGAGCCCTGTGGAATGCTGGGGGCACAGAGAGTGCTGGGGACGTTGGAGACACAGAGAGCGATGGGAGACGCTGTGGGCACAGAGCACAGGGGCAGGATTTGGGCATAAAGAGCGCTGTTGGAGGCTGGGACACAGACAGACATGGGGAAGGCTGGGGGCATAGACAGACCTGGGGAGGCTGGGGCACAGAGAGCAGTGGGGGACACTGGGGGACACAGAGAGCACTGGGGGACACAGAGAGCACTGGGAGAGGCTGGTGTTACAGAGAGCCCTGGGGGACAGAGAGTGCAGGGAGAGACTGGTGGCACAAAGAGTGCTGATTGCACAGAGAGCACTGGAGGCACAGAGAACACTGGGTGCACAGAAATCAATGGGGGCAGCTGGGGGCACTGAGAGCACTGGGGGAGGCTGGGTAACAATATTCATTGTTCCATATATCTTAGCACCTCAGTGTGCATCTATCTCCTTTTTTTTTACAATCCAAAATAAAATTCCCAATAAAGAGCTCTAAAATGCCCTGCACATGAGGAAATAGAATAATTTACAAGCTACAAAGATCTCAGTGATACGACCTGCGGGAGAAAAGGATGAATTCATTCTATACTACAGGGTCACATTGAAGCAGTGAATGTTGTGTATGATGTCACCACAAGCAGAGGCCTCAAGATGGAAGAAGTAGACATGTCTGACACTGAACTCTGGCTCCACTGTAAGTATTTCACTATCCTTTGTGTCTTCAGAATAACATTGTTTTTTGTATTTCTCCTAAGTTTCTTATTATGTACAATTTCTTGCTGTTTTGTGGTCATTATTATTATTTTCTTGATGTCAACATGCAATATATATATATGAGAGGAGATATCAAAGACAACTTTATCTATGTTCTGGAATTTGTTGATGTTCCTGAGCACTCAAACGTCTTTCTTTGCTTGTAGCTCATTCTCCCATAACAAAGGAAAATTCTATATCTCATTAAAAGATGGTAAAAACCTTTAGTTTAGGCAAACTAAAACGCAGCAAAAAGAGGGGGGTTTTTAGCAATAATTTTTTTTTATTAAATTTATATATATAAAAGATTTAGTAAACAAAAAAAAATAAAATGTGACTTAAAAACCACCAGAACATAGACAAAGCAGCAGTACATATAATATTGTAGGATAGGTATAGTGGAAAAAAAAGTGTAGTTTCAAGTAGTAGACACAGTGATAAATACCTCCATTACCGATATACAAAAGTAATGCATGTACTCATTCATATGTATGTGCCCTTGCACAGTATGAGATGCACTATGCAGAGTTGCCATAGAACATGTTCCCCAACGTGTGTTTCACATGTATGAGTTTGCTTCCTCAGGAGCTGTAGTATACTAAGCTCCCCTACAGCAGGTTAAATACACTGTGTTACAGTTCGGGGTTCCCTTGAGCCTCAAACCGATCCGGTCCCATCTTCGTCTCCTGCATTAGGATCGGCCGACTCCGCAATGCCACCTGCCCGTCACTCCAGGTGTTTGGCTGAGAGGCATCAGGTGACTAGGGTTTTACACCGGTCTGAACCTAAGTCCCCATTCAGCCCTACTGTGCATGTGCGGGCTCCCGCAGCCTCTCCAGGCACTAAGTGCAGAATTTCTGCTACCGCGCATGTGCGTGACGTCATCGATGACGCGGTGGCCGCTGATTGGTCATCAGTGACATCAGCGGTAATGTTGCGGCTGCTGATTGGTCGGCATGACATCAGCAGTGACGTAGCGGCTGATGTACGGCTGCAACCGGCGCCATTACCACATGGCATGTGGCTTGGGGCAGGGTGGAGGCTATAAAAGTCTCATAACCACGCCCACCAGTGCGTGAGCGTCATTCTATGGGATGGCAGCTCAGTCAGCAGACTGTGCTGCGTGTGTATGGGTTCCAGCACTATCTTATCCTGCAGAGTCAGTGGCAGGTGTATGTGTGTATAGAACTGTGCAAATCAAAAAGGTCCGTGGAACCTCTGTTAGGAGTCTCAACACAAAAACCAGCCAAATATCCGTCCGGGAAGGGCCCAGCCAAGGGGTGACTCTTTATAGGAGACCACCATAACCACCATATTAAGTGGCCCTTATAGTCAATATCCAACTTTTTGACAAGTTTAAAGATATGACAAGGGAAATACCAAGGCCAGGTATCCATCCACAGACAGCTGTTTCGGGGTATTGCCCCTCATCAGTGTGGAGTAGGATTCTGGCTGGGTGGGAGCAATGCCTAGTAGACCAACAAAACAAAACAATCACTGATCTTGGGGAGACCAGCCAGAGAAAACACTGCCGGCAGCCAGCGAGGGCGCTCAAGACAGTGAAATTCTAGGTACATTGCCCCCTGGGAAATATGCAAATCAAAAAGGTCCGTGGAGCCTCTGTTAGGAGTCTCAACACAGAAACCAGCCAGATATCCCTCCGGGAAGGGCCCAGCCAACGGGTGACTCTTTTTAGGAGACCACCATAACCACCATATTAAGTGGCCCTTATAGTCAATATCCAACTTTTTGACAAGTTTAAAGATATGACAAGGGAAGTACCAAGGCCAGGTATCCATCCACAGACAGCTGTTTCGGGGTATTGCCCCTCATCAGTGTGGAGTAGGATTCTGGCTGGGTGGGAGCAATGCCTAGTAGACCAACAAAACAAAACAATCACCGCCCGACCCCGGTCCCTACAGTTCCACCGGCTGTAATCCCAGCTCCTGCAGGCGGCCACCACCATCTGCCTCCTTGCCAATGGTGACTGGGCTCCGACCCAGCCACCCGGTAGTCTCTTGGCAGGCCTGGACACAGGACTACCCATGAACTTGACTGCTCTCTACCTCCTCCAGACTACTCTCTTCTAGAACTTGAACTTGAGTCTGTGTTTTCCCGCCTCCAGGCCTGTGAACTCCTCGGTGGGCGGAGTCAACCGCCTGGCTCTGCCCCCTGGTGTGGACATCAAACCTGGAGGGAGGTGACAAGATTTTTAGTTTGACTGGTGTCACCTAATCGGGAGGGGGGTGTGGTGTTGTGTGTGACTACCTGGGACGACCTGACTAGTCCAGGGTGTCACATTCCCCCTTGGTTAAATGCAGATCGTCCGCAGGCTGCCCGTCCATCACCGGTTTATTTTTGCTTTCTGTAAAATAGAAAAACGGGAATATAATACAATTATACTATCATTTGTACAAACTTTCAACATGTTTAGCTTTTTGGATCTTCCCTTACAGGAGGCACATACTTAAACGTTACGAACTTAAAAACATTTTTATTAACACGGGAACCGGGTCCTCAGTCAGACACCCAAACAACCTAGCCTTGATGCTGCCCAGTCCAGGAACGGGCCCAGGTATGTTTTAGCGGGACGGGTGCAGGTTTCACAGTCCTTTCAGAGGCCCCACATCCAGGGGACCCCTGACTCGGAGGATGGCCACCGGTTGTAGTGGTGGCGGGCCTCGGCCAACAGCTTCCCGCAGGCCAATCCTCCAGTCTGCCTCTCCGGAGGCAGTGAAACCGGACGGCCGGTTAAGGTAAGTATTATTTACAAGCCCAATAGTTTCCGGGTGGCCTGCAAGTTCTCGGCCTTGTCTTTTACAAGAACGGGGGCAACAAACGTCCCAATAGGGACGGGCAGTAAGGGTCCCAACGGGGACTTCAAACACTTTGGCAGCTGGGTTCCGCTGCCTTTACTTTCACTTTCTTAGTTGTCTTCTGGTCGGGGGTGAGGGATTTCATCCTCTGAGGCAGACTCTGCCTCGCCCTCGTACGACTCCAGCACGCAACAGGCGTGGCGGGAGAGGGCCATCCGGTACCTGTTCCCACCATTCCGCGGGATGTACGTGGCCTCCATGTCGATCAGGCCGGGGGTCTCCTCACCTTCCGAAACCAGCTCCGTGTCGGGCCCCGAGTCACTGCTATCCGACTCTTCGGGACTGGCGACGGGATCCTGCGGGCCGGGTTCCACCCCTTTTTCAGCTGCGGGCCGCTCACCGTCAGCTGTCGCACCGGGGGCCGCAGCCGGCACCTCCAGGTCGGCCGCTCCTTCAGCCCCCGCGGGCACTGCCATGCTCTCTTCCGGGCCAACGATCTTAGCTGTCTGGATCCTCTCGGGCCAGGACCGCGGACTCCGCTGCCGGTGGAGGTGGCAGCGGGCCAGGCGGGGAAGCAACGGTGGCCGGCAGGGGCAACGGGGAAGACCATATAGGGGCCAGGGGCAGACTGGGTCCCTCAGCCGCAGCGGCCGGTCCCTCGGGGACATAGGGGCGTGGGTCATCTACCCGCTCTGCAAAAATGGTCTCCACCTCGTACGACCACGAGACCGCAGCCAGCTCCTCCACCTCGGCTGTCCATCGATCCATCAGGAGGCGCACTTCGGCTTGGATGCGGCGACACAGTAGCATCGTCTGGGCCTCCAGCCACGCCGCCGATCCGGACGCGGGCTCCGGGAACTCGGGTTCTCCTGACGGGGCGGACATGATGCTGTTGAGGAGTCCAGGAACCAGACGGGTAGCAGAGTCCTGGTGTCCCTGCCTTTTATCTCCTTAGTCACATGAGGCTGGATCTTCACCTACCCCCCCTTGGTTTTTCCCGAGCACTTCACTTGCTTTTTGCTCCGCTCCGCTCTCGAGGAGCGGGGCTTCGCTTTCGCACCCTTTCTGTTCAGGGAAGACGGCTCGGGCGGGAACTTTTCGCGCCCAAGATGGCGGATTCTCCAATTTTTCAGCGGGATGCCGCTGGCGATGATCTCAAGGCGCACTTCCACAGGTGAGTGGACGGTTCTATCCTGTTCACAGTGCCAGAAGAGTCAATGTGTACCGTCCTGCAGGCTCGGCTGCGACCGCCGAGCCACTCGGATCCATGCTCGTACTGCGGGTGGTGGCTCGAGCCTCTCACGGACCCGGGGGTCACGTCGCTCTGCAAGCGAGTTGGTGCTACATGCGGGGGTTTGGGTGAGGAGTTCCACGGCCAGGGCCGCGGTGGTTTGATTTGGGATGTAATTTTCGTGACGCCACCCACGGGTTGTGGTGATTGTAGACACCACCGTTGCGGTGAAGGTATGGGGGCTCCCGGGAGCGGTGTAATGACACAGCTAGGTGTTGGCCCCTCTGTGGGTAGGGGGTGTTGGTCCCGGGGCCCGGTTGGCGAGGGCAGGGGTGCAGGGTGAAGCGTTGCGGTGCGGCGCGGTGCGCAGCCCGAAGGCACTGGTGTACTCACTTTGACACAAGACACCGGAGTCTCTGGTAAACCAAACGGACTGATGAACGGGGCCCGCAGCCGGCTGCAGCTTCTCCTAGAATAGGTTGGTGGTTTCCGCCTTTCTCCTGCACCTCTATGTGTAAATATTCGACTCCTATGCCTAGACACCGGTAGTCCGCTCCCCGACTTGTATATGCCGTAGGAGCCCGTTTGCCCACAAACGCTGGCCCTTTGGGTCTCTATGCCTTGGCGGTGGCGTTACCCTGTATGGTTGGGCTGTTGTCTTCTAACGGGACTTGTGTGGGATAGGTCCTAAAGTCCAGTCCACAATCAGTTGATTTGACTCGGCCCTGTCGGTTGAGAGCTTTGTACTGGGTCTGAGTACGCCACCTGGTGCTCCGGTTTCCAATCGGTTCCCCGGTTTGTTACCGGCGGGCCACCGCCCGACCCCGGTCCCTACGGTTCCACCGGCTGTAATCCCAGCTCCTGCAGGCGGCCACTACCGTCTGCCTCCTTGCCAATGGTGACTGGGCTCCGACCCAGCCACCCGGTAGTCTCTTGGAAGGCCTGGACACGGGACTGCCCGTGAACTTGACTGCTCTCTACCTCCTCCAGACTACTCTCTTCTAGAACTTGAACTTGAGTCTGTGTTTTCCCGCCTCCAGGCCTGTGAACTCCTTGGTGGGTGGAGCCAACTGCCTGGCTCCTCCCCCCTGGTGTGGACATCAAGCCTGGAGTGTGGTGACAATGTTTTTAGTTTGACTGGTGTCACCTAATCGGGAGGGGGGTGTGGTGTTGTGTGTGACTACCTGAGACGACCTGACTAGTCCAGGGCATCACACTTTTATATCGGCACATGTGCATCTAGCCAAGTACGCCAGCCACACGGCCCGTGACCATGAAGACAGACCGTGTATGACCAGGATGTATCACCAATTGGCTTTTGGCCCTGCTAAACTACAATAGTGATGCAAATAGACACTATAACAAAGTTAAGTCCTGTATCTCATTAAATGATGTCAAAACCCTTTACAAAATTTAAGGAACAGAAAAATGATTTGTTATTTTACTGATTCTTTATATTTTTAGTGTATATCTTTCTTTTATACAATATCATCTATATCACTCTAATCTAATAATTTTGTTGATGACATAGGGGGAAATTTTTGATAAGAGAAAATCAGACAGTTAGCCAAGCTCTGAGGCTACTGGGGAGCCCATGACCAACTTAATTTATATAATCTGCATCAAATAGCCGCATTTTATAGGAACAGTGACAAGTAGATCCTGTTCTGGGATTGTGGATATGGCAGCATTATACAGTTTAATGACAGCTTAGACTATCATGATGCCAGCACTTCAAGGCACAATGACAGAGGTGAGCAATAATTCATCTATACCTCAGGTAAAAAGACTACTCCAATTCTTCATACTATATATTAAAGAAGTGGTTCACCCATATTTATTATTGGAAAATTAGCATCCAAGGTGGGGGGCTTCCAACCAAAGCTATCAGAGTACCTCACAGGATTAGAATAGAATATAGCAGAACTGTGATTAAAACTTAACCTTTATTTTAAACCATAATATCCATAAAAAAATGTGTAATCGGTGATTTAAAATTAAATCTATTATGTCGAATACGCAACATAGCGATATAAGCGCACTGATGCACAAGATAAGAGCATCAACCATTGCATATATCAGACATACAGTGCCTTGCGAAAGTATTCAGCCCCCTTGAATTTTTCAACCTTTTCCCACATTTCAGAATTCAAACATAAAGCTAAAAATGTTAATGTTATGGTGAAGAATCAACAACAAGTGGGACACAATTATGAAGTTGAACAAAATGTATTGCTTATTTTAAACTTTTGTAAAAAAGAATAAACTGAAAATTGGGGTGTGCAATATTATTCGTCCACTTTACTTTCAGTGCAGCAAACTCACTCCAGAAGTTCATTGAGGATCTCTGAATGATTCAATGTTGTCCTAAATGACTGATGATGAGAAATATAAGCCACCTGTGTGTAATCAAGTCTCCGTATAAATGCACCTGATAGTCTCAGTGTGACGCCCTGGGCAAGCCAGGGGTCACAGGTCATAACACCACCACACCCTACACCCCGGATAGGTACACCGAAGCTACACAAAAATCCTTGTTGCCTTCCTCCAGAACTGTGTCACCGTCTCAGGCTGAGTGAGTACCACAGTGCCGTGAGGCACAGCGCTGCCCCCGCGTCCCTGCACCCCACCAGGCCCTGCACCGGCCCTGCCATCCCTCATCCCCACCTCATCACTGGGCCCCGGGACAACCAACCCCTACCCACGGAGGGGAGAACTAACAACTTTGCTGCTCCCTGTCACCGCTCCCGGGATCCCCATACAGAGCAGCGGTGGTGTCCACACAATCACCACAACCGTGGGTGGCGTCACGGACAATAAATCCCCAAAACCAATCCCCTTTTCACTCACGGGCAAGGAGCGCCGCTCGAGTCCCCGGGATCCGGCACAACGCTCGAGCCACCGAGCAGCAGAGGCCCCAGCAGCCGCGGCAGCGGGACCCGAGCAGAGGGAGAGCGCGGCGTCCCCTCCTCTGCCCGCGACAACTTGGCGTCACGAACAGGATCTTACCGCTCTGCCGTTGGGTAGAGGTGCGCCTTGTTACCGCCGGAGGTGTCCGGCCGGAAAATTTCAGAAGCCGCCATCTTTGGCGCGAAAAGTTCCCGCTCGAGCGTCTTCTCAAGTAGTGGAGGCGCGAAGGCCAAAACCCCGCCCCGATAGAGGAGGGGCCGGAAAGAGGCTAAGGGGGACGAAATGGCGACTGAGTGCATGTAGCCGTGGCTATACAAGCAAGGACGCTGGGACCTTGCGATTTGCCGAGCCTTGCAAAAAGATGTCTGTTCCACCTAGCTACGCGGAGGCTACCGAGTCAGTGCCCGGGACAGCGGCATGGCTGAGGGCCCGAACGGCAGGGATCTGCCGACACTACCGGAACCAGATCTGCAGGCTGATGGAACAGTGGACCGCGGAGGTGGAGGATGCACGAGTGTATGGAATGGAGGCCATGATGGAGGAGCTGGTGAGTGACCCATGCCCCTATGTCCCCGAAGGACCGGCCGCTGCGGCTGAGGGACCCGGTCTACCCCTGGCCCCCATGCCACCTCTGTCCTCCTTGCCCGTGCACCGCACTGCGCCTGGCCCGTCGGGCGTATATTCCCCCGTGACAGGGGCGGAGAGAGTGGCAAGCCTGGAAGCTGCGGCAGCTGGCGGCAACCCGCCTGACACAGGGACGGACAATAGTGATTCCGGGCCTGATACCGAGCCCGTTTCGGAAGAGGATGAAGGAGTCGTCGCCCTGCATGGCATGGAGGCCACATATATTCCCCAAAGTGGAAATAACGGGTATCGGGCGGCCCTTCCTCGCCGTGCTTGCTATGCACTGGAGGGGCTGGTGCCCGTGTTCTTCCACCCAGAGCCGGGTGAGGAGGACGAAAGTGCATAGTAAAGGCAGCGGAGCACCGTTGCACCGTCCCCGTTGGGACCAGAAGTGTGTGTTTGTTTAAAAGTTGAAAGTGTTGAAAGATAAAAATGAAAATGATTACCAAACAGTAACCTGATTGTCAGTACCGTGATTTGTAACCGGCCGTTGCCGTTATTGTTGTCCCCGTGGGGACTCTTCAAAAAGTTGCATAGGGAACTCTCTATGGACAAGCCCATGAACTTGCAGGGCAACCACAAACGTTAGTGGCTTGTAAATAAAAATGTTGTTGTTGCAGCCACTGCTACCGCCTCCGGAGAGGCAGGTTGGAGGGAGGGCCCGCAGTGGAGCAGGCTGGGGCCCAGCCACCACAGGAACCGGTGGCTACCCTCTGGAGGGGAAGGACAGATCCCGCTCGGGTAACTTGGTGCAGGACTGGGGTCAAGGGGTGCTGCCTGTTTCTTAGGGGCAGCATCAGGGCCAGGTTACTTGGGTGGGAGAGAGCGGCAGCAGCAACCGTTTAAAATGTTACCGTTTTGTAACGTTTAAGCAAAGTACCTCCCGCTGTGGGATGAAGTTATTATACTTGTTTATGTTTTTATCTTTTTTCAGAAAAATAAAACCGGTGTTGGACGGGCAGCCCGCGGACGGTCTGCATTTTGCTAAGGGGGAATGTGACGCCCTGGGCAAGCCAGGGGTCACAGGTCATAACACCACCACACCCTACACCCCGGATAGGTACACCGAAGCTACACAAAAATCCTTGTTGCCTTCCTCCAGGGGCTGATGTCCACACCAGGGGGTGGGCCAGGCGGTTGGCTCCGCCCATCGAGTAGTACACAGCCCTGGAGGCGGGAAAACCAGGCAGAACAGTGAGAGGAGTTGAGGAGTTGAAGTGAAGGAGAAAGTGTCAGTTGAGAAAGCCTGAAGTTGGTCTGGGTGTGTGCCCCGGACTGAGAACAGCAAGGTTAGCAGACGGTGGTGACCGTCTGCAGGAGAGGCTGATCGGAGGTTGCCGAAAGGACTGTGGACGGGTGGTGGCCCGGCGGTACTGGAGCGGTATACGAAGAGAAGCCAGCACCATTGGCAGGGGCCTTTCGGATCCCGGCAAGGCTAGGAGTCGCCGTGAATTTGCCAAATCCGTCAGTGAAGGGGACCTCCGTCTCCCAACAACTAAGTCCCGATTGAAGGCAACAGTCCAACTGTTATAGAGAGACACCGGCACCGCCAAGGCACCAGTTTCTCAGGGCCAGTGCCTGCGGGCAAAGAGGGGCTCCTCCGGCACATATCCAAGCCGGAGAGCGGGTTACCGGTGGGAACCCATCGGTACCAACATAGACTTAGGTGCAGGAAAAGGGACCGTCACCGTCAACTACTGGGGAAAAGCAACAGCAGCCGTCCGTGGGAACCGTCTTTCCAGCCGTGTGTTTTACCGAGAACTGTGTCACCGTCTCAGGCTGAGTGAGTACCACAGTGCCGTGAGGCACAGCGCTGCCCCCGCGTCCCTGCACCCCACCAGGCCCTGCACCGGCCCTGCCATCCCTCATCCCCACCTCATCACTGGGCCCCGGGACAACCAACCCCTACCCACGGAGGGGAGAACTAACAACTTTGCTGCTCCCTGTCACCGCTCCCGGGATCCCCATACAGAGCAGCGGTGGTGTCCACACAATCACCACAACCGTGGGTGGCGTCACGGACAATAAATCCCCAAAACCAATCCCCTTTTCACTCACGGGCGAGGAGCGCTGCTCGAGTCCCCGGGATCCGGCACAACGCTCGAGCCACTGAGCAGCAGAGGCCGCAGCAGCCGCGGCAGCCGGACCCGAGCAGAGGGAGAGCGCAGCATCCCCTCCTCCGCCCGCGACACTCAGTGTTCTGTATAAAGCACAGAGAGCATCATGAAGACCAAAGAACACAACAGGCAGGGCCGTGATACTGCTGTGGAGAGGTTTAAAGCCGGATTTGGTTAGAAAAAGATTTCCACAACTTTAAACATCCCACGAAGCATTGTGCAAGCATTCATATTGAAATGGAAGGAGCATCATACCACTGCAAATCTACCAAGACTCGTCCGTCTCTCAAAAATTTAATCACAAACAAGGAGAAGACTGATCAGAAATGCAGCCAAGAGGCCCATGATCACTCTGGATGAACTGCAGAGATCTACAACTGAGGTGGGAGAGTCTTTCCATACGACAACAATCAGTCGTACACTGCACAAATCTGGCCTTTATGGAAGAGTGGCAAGAAGAAAGCTATTTCTCAAAGATATCCATAAAAAGTGTCATTTAAAGCTTGCCACAAGCCACCTGGGAGACACACCAAACATGTGGAAGAAGGTTCTCTGGTCAGATGAAACCAAAATCAAACTTTATAAAAGCAACACAACTCATCATCCTGAACACACAATCCCCATTGTCAAACATAGTGGTGACAGCATTATGGTTTGGGCCTGCTTTTCTTCAGCAGGGACAGGGAAGATGGTTAAAATTGATGGGAAGATGGATGGAGCCAAATACAGGACCATTCTTGAATAAAACCTGTTGGAGTCTGAAAAAGACCTGAGACTGGGACGGAGATTTGTCTTTCAACAAGACAATGATCCCAAACATAAAGCAAAATCTACAATGGAATGGTTCACAAATAAACGTATCCAGGTGTTAGAATGGCCAAGTCAAAGTCCAGACCTGAATCCAATCGAGACTCTGTGGAAAGAGCTGAAAACTGCTGTTCACAAACGCTCACCATCCAACCTAACTCAGCTGGAGTTGTTTGCAAAGGAAGGATGGGCAAGAATTTCAGTCTCTCAATGTGCAAAACTGATAAACACATACCCCCAGCGACTTGCAGCTGTAATCGCAGCAAAAGGTGGAGCTACAAAGTATTAACTTAAAGGGACCAAAAAATTTTGCACGCCCCAATTTTCAGTTTATTATTTTTCATAAAAGTTTAAAACAAACAATAAATTCCATTCAACTTCATAATTGTGTCCCACTTGTTGTTGATTCTACACTATACATTTTTTTTTTTTTATCTTTATGTTTGAAGCCTGAAATGTGGGAAAAGGTTGAAAAATTCAAAGGGGCCGAATTCTTTCGCAAGGCACTGTATCATGGAAATGTGATCCTTATGATATATGCTCAAACCGGATGAAACATTTTTTTCACCCAATGGGGAGAAAACACAAGTAACAATGGTGTAGCGCCCCTGAGGCTTCAGTCGCCACAGAGGTACTACACCTCAGCCAGAATGGTATTCCATTCTGGGTAAGGAGGAGGTTATCACCAGTTCACGCAAACCACAACACCCTCACTCAGTAATACCTCATCAGACATGGCAAGGGCGTGATTATACCTGAAGCCAGGCTGAGGGGTGGAACTTTTAGAGCTGGAACATTAAGACAGTGTGGAATGTGGAGGGAGAAGGAAAGGAGAGGAGCAGTGGAGGAGCAAAGACCCGATGCCTGCAGCTGGTACTGCTCGTCCCGGGCACAGAAAAAGGGGTCCTAATGTCACGGGAGTTAACATTCCGTGGCCTTGTTCCACATATAATCTACAGGTGGAAGGACTTGGCCACAACACTGGTCCCTAGGCTAGAGGAGAAGAACCTACGTACTCCACTAGCAAAACCAGCGGGTGAGGTGATTTCAATCACCGAAGCCACATCCGCACATGAATTTGCTGGAAGATGATCAAAAAGGACCAAGGGAAAGAGCTTCTTGCCACCCAACAGGGTCCACGGGCACTGGAACAGGGTTCACTGAGTGAGGGCACAAGGCAGGAGGGCGAAGCAAGCGCAGGAAGAAGACCAGGGAATGTACACTTAAGAAAGGTGCACTGCACTCGACCTCCGAACTACCTGGGCTGGAGCCCTTCACAATAAAACCCCAGCACTCCAAAGGCGGTCACTGACATGTTGTGTTACCTTGGAACCTGCTACAGTGAGTAAAAACCTTGAGACTGCATCCCTGGGTCGCTCCATTATTCGCCTGCGCCTCCCGCCTGACAACCCCCGCCATCGACTACTACTACTACCCCCATCCGCTCTGAGGCGCAGCTCTACCTGTGGGGAGCTGCAACATCTAAGCTGCATCACCATCTGCCCCAGAGGCCCCCATCCCGCAGAGGTGGCACCCAACTTGCTGCTTACCATATACACGTCACAAATAAACTGTCATCATCCCCTTCCTATTCCCTAAGCGACACCGCCGGGGTCATGGAACCGGACCTCGCCACCGTGGCACCCCAGGAGCAGAATCACTGCAAGGTAATGAGTTACTACAGGCTCCGGTGCCGGCGTGTCAGATACCTTTGCTACAATGCCCTGCACATGAGGTAAGAGACATGACTATATCAGGAGAACTATACTACATTTCTAATTGGAGGTATTTAAAGTCAGTGGTAATTTTACTTTTGATCAGTTTATATTAATTGATATTAATTATTATTATTATTATTATTATTATTATTGATATTAATTATTGCTTTACTTCATTGTCTCAATTTTTTTATTAGATGTTGTACTGAATAATCAGCATGGCGTACATATACGTCATGGAACACAAAGTTACGATCTCATGGCAGATATATACGTTAAATAACATTAAGGGGTTATGGGTAATAGTTATAAATGAGGTATGATAGGAAAAAAGAAAACTGCATCTCCACATAGAACATAGCAAGTGTGAACCGATGCCAGCTACCAAAACTACACAATGAAAGAGGAGCCAGCACGATCTGAGAGGGGCATGCAAAATATAAAATATAAAAATACAAAAATACAAAATATAAGAGTGCAAATTCACGGATTTATTCCAACTGTACTATAATGCAAAATTAAGATTTTTAGCAAATAATAATTGATCAATTCTTTGAGCCACCCCTGCCACTTCACAGCAAATCTCAATAGGGGGGTCCTAACCTATATTATGTATTTCATGTGCCATGCGGCCTCCTGGATAAAAAAAATAATTAAAAGCAGAACTATATTGAAGCAGGCATACCTGTAACCTATATATATCCGCTTCCATGACCCAAAAAGAGGCAACTGCGGATAAAAGGTCAGCCCAGGTCCCAGCGTGTGTAGCAAACGCCACACACTATATAAAATATAGAAATGTGGCACTCCTTCTATAATCGCTGGTGCTTGGATAGGCAAACGCCACACACACCAGGACGATATCAGAACTGACCTTCACAGTGCCAGACCAGCAGCCATAAATAAAGGTGAACCAGATGCAAGTATGATGCTTAATTAGCATTGCCTGTGGAAAAGGGTGAGGCAGCTGAATGTGAACAGCCACCAACATGAGGAATATATAGCAAACCAAGGTCAGGCGTGCAAAGCATGGTGGTGGTCAACCACCACACCAATGTAGCATAACTGCAACCATAACAGAGAAAGGGGAGTCGGCACGACCTGAGAGTGGCATGCATTATATAAAAGTGCAAATTCACAGATTTATTCCAACTGTACATTAATACAAAATGAGATATTTAGAAAATAATTGATCAATTTTTTGGGCCACCCCTGCCACTTCACGGCAAATCTCAATAGGGGGGTCCTACTTTATATTACACAAAACACAATCAAAAGAATACAGCAGCATTCTGTAAGCGCCAAGATATATGCCAATATAGAATATATGAAATTTAATCTGCATAAATGCTATATGGAATATACTTTAGAAAAATGAAAATAGAAAAAGAAGTTTCCAGCGCCAGGAATAGATTAAAAATCCTTTTTTATTGAAAATAAGGTAATAAAAATCCAGCAGATACCATAATAGATGGCAGAAAGATGGCAGAACAACGCGTTTCGACACTTCAGGTCTTAGTCATGTTCTGACTTAGAGTGTAACCATCTCCCTTAAATCGGATCCCTGGTCCACTAATTAGTTTCACATGTGTGGTTTCACTAGAGGCAACATATATGACAAAGGTCGTGTTACAATTGATTAGGGAGTTTATGTGGAAAGTTTTTTGATTTGAGGTAGACTGAAAGGTTTTTCCTTTCTGTGCAAAACCGCACGCTTTACATTTGTTCGCACCACATTTATAAAAACCTTTCAGAGTAATCCAAGAGGGTTTCTCTCTATGGTCAGCTTCACTCAAAAAAATTAAAAATTAAACTCCCTAATCAATTGTAACACGACCTTTGTCATATATGTAATAACATGTAAAACCTGTAACATTCAATATACAGGCTGCACGACGGGCCCTTTGAAAGTAAGAATTAGAAGACATCTTTCAGATGTTTTTAAACAGAATGCAATTGCTATATCAGCAGTTTCAAAACACTTTGCCTTGGTGCACCAGGGTGATACTAGCGGCTTTCAATTCAAGGGTGTAGAACAGGTATCCAGACCGATCAGAGGTGGAGATCATAAAAGGAAATTATTAAATAGGGAATCCTTCTGGATTTTTACTCTCAACACTAGATATCCGGAAGGCTTAAATAATCGCCAGGATCTGATATTACACTATTAAATATAACTGGTATTACACCTTATTGATATTACACCTAATGGCATCAATGTGACTTATATCCCAATTCATACTATGCGTTTTGGTTTTTTTTCTTTCTACCATATGCTTGCAACCAAAAAATTGCTATTGGAATATTGCTTATCTTAATATGAATGGAATGTTAGATTAGTACATAATATCCATCCACTATTGCATTTGGTATATTGTTGAAGGGAAGGCATATGTTATATATATGTGGAAAGTTATTTGTCAGATTGTCATCTTATCAGAGATCATATATCTCTTGAGGTATTTAACTATATCTATATTGCTATACGCAGAGTGTCTTGTTGGATCACTATATACTATATTCATAGTTACATTAAACAACAAGGGAAATCGGTCTATACAAATGTTTTTTAATATGTTGTTATTTTATGTGTATATATGTTTTTTGTGTATATATTTTTTGTATCTGTGCACACTTGCATTATACCATATTATATCATGTATACTCATATATGTGAATTTGCTACTGTGTATCTCCATTGTTTCGGATCCCTCGTAATTACTAGTTGAGGAGTTGCCTCTAGTGAAACCACACATGTGAAACTAATTAGTGGACCAGGGATCCGATTTAAGGGAGATGGTTACACTCTAAGTCAGAACATGACTAAGACCTGAAGCGTCGAAACGCGTTGTTCTGCCATCTTTCTGACATCTATTATGGTATCTGCTGGATTTTTATTACCTTATTTTCAATAAAAAAGGATTTTTAATCTATTCCTGGCGCTGGAAACTTCTTTTTCTATTTTCAATTGGATGGTTACTGAGCCTCATTCCTTGCGCAGGATCCCTGATTGCAACCAGCAGGTCAGTCCTTGGTGAGCTGGACTCTCCCTTAAAAAATGAAGGTTCTTAGCACATCAATTGGCCAATTTATGTGTGCCCATCAATCGTGGCAAGGTGACCTTGCTGTATTATATTGTACTGCTGTATTATTTTGTTTGTATTTCGAAGTATGATGTAAGTTATATTAGTAAGCTACTGTTAGGTTTCAGTGAGGTTTAGTTCAAACCTAATGACATATAGATTGCAACAATAAACACTATAAGGATTTGCTTCCATCTGTGTTAAAAAATCACACAGAATCTTATCCTGAAAAGTGAGGGGAGTGAAATCCATTTGGTATTCCATATGTCAAGCGAGTTTTATGAGAGTGTGCAATTTTTTTCTCTCCCAATATCCGTATGACGTGTATGCCATCCATATGACGTGCTTTTTTTTCTCAGCAACTATTATTCTACAGTCATTTATGGGACCAATTACAGTGTTCCTTGCTACAGAATGGTAATGTATCCATAAAAAATGGAAGACATGGATGGTGTACCGTGCTTTTTTTCTCTTGCACCCATTGACTTGCATTGGTAAGTCTTGACCATTTTACGTGATCATATGTAGCATGCTGCGATTTTTTCTGCTTAGCTTCCAGTTTAGGAAAAACTTGTAGATTAATATTGGTGTGAGGGCAATCCAACTTTTCAGCGCATTTGCACTTGGTGTATTTATTCACAGATGTGAGCGAAACCTAAACCACATACTATGTAAATCTATTAAAAAAGTGCATCAGAGGCAGAAGGCAGGCTTTTGCATTTATCAGTATATTAAAAAGTCATATTTATTTGTAGGGAGATGAGATACTAATTATCTGAATCCAGATAAAAGATAAGCGATGATGAAAATCCTAACTGACATATCAAGAAACTGGAGGTGACAAGATGACACCTTCTTAATGTGCCGCTAAAAGACACATCATTTACAAGAACAGTAACGTAACAAAAAGAATGACAGCATATAGTCACTTGTTATTTCAAGCATTAGCGATGTTCACTTTTCATTACAGCAGCGAACCTTACAATTTCAGAATATCTCCGGTTATGGTGTCTTAGCTTTCTCTTTTTACAAAGAGCAATGTTACTTGTAATAAGTGGTAAATTAAAGTGGAGCTCCACCTTTTTGAACCATCATTGACTGACAGTATATTCAGCATTCTTGCTACAGCAGATATCAAATATGTACTTATCGGTAAGGTTTTTGTATCCTATACAGTATAGAAAAATCTGCAGCTACCTAGAAACTGCCAAAAGCGTGCAGCTGATGGTTCTAATGGCTTGAATAATGGCCAAGATGACAGACATGAATTTCTGATTAATATACTGCACAAATTAGGCTAAGTCTACATGGGGATTAGTGTGAGTGGTCGTATGACACTCAGCTCACGCTCGCAGCACAGTGGGAGTAGAGTGTCATGCGAGTGTCATGTGATCAGACCACAATTGCGGAGGGGAGGGCCAGTGCTGCGGAAGGGAGGGATTTTTTTATTAACGCGAGAGCAATGCGATGTTTCTCTCAACCCATAGACTTGAATGGGTGTGAGTGGAACGAGATCGCATTATATCCGCAGCATGCTGCGACTGTTTTCCTGGTTCAATTAGAAAACAATTGCTCATGGGGGCGGGCCCATAGAGTAATATTGGTCAAAACGGAATGTGATTTTTTTTTTTATCGCATTCCACTGGCTCTGTATTACTCGCCGTGTGAGCTGACCCTTAAAATAGTTGTATTATCAGGTAAATATAATTGGCATATGAAATTATAATAGTTATCAAACTTTTGCTTGTATTTTCTATTACTCGCCTTCCCTAATTTTCAAGAACATCCTTTTGATTTTTCATTTTATCTACATTTTCTGAAATTTTATGTTGAAAAAATGTTTTATAAAAACAGTGTCACTTCTATCCACTGGTTCGGTGGTAATGCAGATCAGCCTCATTTATTTCAGTTGAACTGAGTGGCTATAACACACACAACCTATGGACGGGGAAAATCTGTTTGTGGAAGAAAGATATATTTTTCTTGGCATCTTCTAACTCATTCCAGACTAGCTCAGTTGGATTGTTGTTGGGTGATTGTGTAAATCCCGTCATCTGAAGCCGCACTCCATTCCTATCCTTGTTGGTCACATAAGCCTTACATAGAACAAAGTATAAGTTTTATATGTGCTGTCCATGTATTTTTCTACAGAAATGATATAACCCTTACATGATAAAACCCTTTCATTTTCCTGTTGCAACACAAATGATGGTTCCATTAATTACAAACAAGTTGGGATGACACGTTGCTGCAGAATGCTCTGGTCGTCATGCTGGGTAAGAGTGCCTTGAATAGGAAATAAATCCCTAACACTGTCAACAGCAAACCCCCTATTAATCCCCCACAACATGAAACTGTCACAGGTGTGTGATGGGTGACAGTCATGTGGTTTCTGGCCATAGAAGGTCACAGCATTTGGCTACACAGAAAGCTCCCTGACTTTCCATTGTTCCTGCTGTCAGTATTCATTGGTATAGGAAGCTTTTCTGCTGGATTCATTGCTCTCCCTTTTGGACCCAGCAGGAGCTCGCCTTCCACCCAACTGCTGATCATCAGCATTATCTTGGTGCTTAAATACCCCTTCTTTTCTTGGACTGATGCTGGTGATATTTTCAGTTCATTCAAGCCTTGGTTGCAAGCAGGTAGCTTGCACTCCTCTGTGATATTGTTACTGAAACTTTTGCTGAACATCTACCTGTGTCATCTGTATATAAGTAGTTCATGCATTTCCACCTATGTGCCCTGCTCATGTTGTCTATAGTGTTTAGAGGGGTTGACAAAGCACTCATCCTATCTGTTCCCTATTTGGAGCAATGCACTAGGGATACCTAGGGTCAGGTATCTGGTTCAGCACTTAGGTATGGAACCTATGTGGTGTGGATGAGGGACCCCTAGTGTGCTGAGGGACCCCAGGAACTAGCAGTAGGTTTGGTCAGGGCTCACCATCTTCCTCTTCTCTAGACACAGGGTTTAACACCCCCTTCCCTTTCACCGTTCGCTTGGTACTTCCTCGTACCTAGCATGACACACACCTCCCCTCCATGCTACAGGATGATAACTGCATATATAGAAATCTCGTCACCTTTTTGACATCTCAAAATACATGGTAGTTAAATACAAAAATCTGAAAATGTATCTTTTCACACCACCGTACAAATTTACACTGATTCATTGTCCGGTCATTGCATTGCTTAGCCCAAACTAGACTCTACTTTCTGTGTGCAGTCCTCAGTAGTGTCTTCTTTGCAGAAATTCAAGCATACAGAACTGGCTCTCACAGTCTTCTCTGAATAGTTGATGTTCAGATGTGTCTGCTACTTGATGTTTGTGCATTAGTTATGAGGGCTGTTATCTGAGGTACTGTCTATTTGTGGATTTTGAGACTGGTAACTCTGATGAACTTATCCTCTGTAGCAAAAGTAATCCTTGTTCTTCATTTCCTGGAGGAGTCACTATAAGAATCAGTTTCATCATAGCGATTGAAGGATTTCATTGTCACTAATTCCAAACTATCATTACACAGGCAAGCCATCTTACTAGCAGCATGGATTAATAGCTCCACTCCACTTTCAGTCATAAAGGCGCAATCAGAGCTGTTCCATTCCCATCTCAGTACAAAATGAACAGTGACTGCAACTCTCAGCACTGATGCAATGCAGTCCCGGCTGTCAGTCAATTCCAGCAATCTGTCCTCCTGGTAGCCAGGCCATCAGTGCATCAGCTACACAACTTTAGAATAGTTTTAACCTGCAGAATAACACAATTCGGCGGGTTAATTCCCTTTTTTTAGCATGAAAGGTTATTTTTTAATGTAACTTTCTGGCATCTATCACCCATTGAACATTTTATGCCCCTGATATCAAGACCTGAGCTGAACTGAAGGTTCCCCTACTTTTTTTGGTGTGTCCGCTCCTCGGTAAATTGCTAACTGTAATTTTTGTTTGGCTAAAGAAATATCTTTAGAATGTAATAATACAGACTTTTAATGCCACCGGATCAGAAGTTAACAAAATTTCAGCCACCGTTCTTCTTCTGAAAGGCAACATTATTTAATGTCATGAAGAAAAGTGTTCAGAATGTGTTTTTCAATTTGGAGTAGGTGAATTTTGCAATACAATACAGTAAAAAAACCCTATAATCTAAAGCCTGGGGTAAAAAGATCTCATTAATTGTGTGCCTGCCGTATTCTCCTTATTACTTATTAAGTCTTGACACTTTACTTCTATTGAGCCACAAAGACAGACACAGCAATCGAAGATGCAGCAGTCAATTTTAACTAATTAAACCCTGGAAGCACAAATGAAGAAAAATAAAAGTTTCACTAAAGAAAAATGGAACAAGCATTCACTTTATTGTTTAAACTCTTTCGCATTCACTGCTCAACTATTCAGCTCTGTAAAGTGCAGAAAATAAGAAGACCCATTTATTCCTAAAGGAAGCAAATGTAATTTGTGGCACTTCAATATTCCATAAACGTGCCACATGAGACAACCCCTTTACGTCAAATCTAACCAACGTCTGAGTAGAGTTCAAGTTTTTGTTTCCTCTTCATCTTTTACTTAATTGGCTTTCTTGAATTTCCTTCCACCTTCATATCCTAGGGACACCTCCTGGGGCAGGAATCTTGTCATATGCAACATATATTTTTTAAACTTAAAGTGTATTATCAACATTTGCTTAAAGGGTAACTTTCGTTTTAAACTTTATTTCAGAAATCAATAGTGCACATACAAATAAGTATCTTTGTAATATATCTTATCAGCCAGATCTGCTTCTTTCTCTGCCAGAATTGATCAGTCATTATCAAAATTCTCAATTCTGAAGTAAAATCTGTATTTAGTGAAGACTTTCCCATTACTGAGATGTCAAAGATGAAATTCTATCTATCTAATTCATTATATTGAACACGGCAAAAGGAGGAGCTAGAGGCAGAGGGAGGAGCTAGAGACAGAGGGAGGAGCTAGAGGCAGAGGGAGGAGCTAGAGGCAGAGCTCCGAATCTCCTCCCTCTTCTATCTACATTGAATCTCCTCAGTAGCAGCTCTCATCTCCTATCTCAGTAATGGGATAATAATTCAGTCTTCACTGAATACAGATTTTACCTCAGAATTGAGAATTTTGTTCTTGGCTGACCAATTCTGACAAAAAAAAGCAGATTTGTCTGATAAGATATAATACAAAGTTGTTTATTTTCATGTGTACTATTACTGTATTTTTCGCTTTATAAGACGCACCTGATTATAAGACGCACCCCCAAGTTTGGTGAAGGAATAGAGAATTTTTTAATAAATGGGGTCCGTCTTATAATGCCAGTGTCCGTCTAACAAATAATATAGGGTATATGTCCCTCATAGCCCCCTCATCCTAAAATTAGCCCCCTTAATCTGGATATGGCCACCTTATATTGAACACGTCCCCCAGTGATGCCACATTTCCCCTATGGCTGGCACACATCCTCTATGACAGGCAGACAGGGCCACTGTGGCAGGCAGACAGGACCCCTGTGGCAGGCAGACAGGCCCACTGTGGCAGGCAGACAGGCCCACTGTTGCAGGCAGACAGGCCCACTGTGGCAGGCAGACAGGGCCACTGTGGCAGGCAGACAGGCCCACTGTGGCAAGCAGACAGGGCCACTGGGGCAGGCAGACAGGGCCACTGTGGCAGGCAGACAGGGCAACTGTGGCAGGCAGACAGGGCCACTGTGGCAAGCAGACAGGCCCACTGTGGCAGGCAGACAGGCCCACTGTGGCAGGCAGACAGGGCCACTGTGGCAGGCAGACAGGCCCACTGTGGCAGGCAGACAGGGCCACTGTGGCAGGCAGACAGGGCCACTGTGGCAGGCAGACAGGCCCACTGTGGCAGGCTGACAGGCCCACTGTGGCAGGCAGACAGGCCCACTGTTGCAGGCAGACAGGCCCACTGTGGCAGGCAGACAGGGCCACTGTGGCAGGCAGACAGGGACACTGTGGCAGGCAGACAGGGCCACTGTGGCAGGCAGACAGGGCCACTGTGGCAAACAGACAGGGCCACTGTGGCAGGCAGACAGGGCCACTGTGGCAAGCAGACAGGCCCACTGTGGCAGGCAGACAGGGCCACTGTGGCAGGCAGACAGGCCCACTGTGGCAGGCAGACAGGGCCACTGTGGCAGGCACACAGGCCTACTGTGGCAGGCAGACAGGGCCACTGTGGCAGGCAGACAGGGCCACTGTGGCAGGCAGACAGGGCCACTGTGGCAGGCAGACAGGGCCACTGTGGCAGGCACACATCATCCTCTGTTACATATCGCCCCCATGTTGCTGCTTTTAGTATAATAAACTCTTTACCTTCTGCAGCACAGTCCTGTCTCGTGTGTCCCTCCTCGGGGTCGAACTCCTCCTGTCTCCTGCACTTCCTACTTCCTAGTTCTAGTGGAGGTCATGTGATCGGGACAGCAGAGAGATATCTCTGCATGCCTAATCACAGCCAGCAGGAGGGAGACGGGCAGACGCTGGAGGAGGTGAGTAAAGAGTTTATTATTTTACTATGGGCAGCATATCTAACAAAGGGGGAGGGGGGGTCCCGTGCAATCAAAGGTAAGCACAGGCAGATAATATGCACAGCTCCCCCAGCCCATCAGCGTGATGCAGTTTCAGCACCACGCTTCTGATGGACAGCGGCTGTGCATATTATATGAGCGGGAGCAGGAGATCAAACGCTGCCGCTCCCAGCCCCAAGCAGTCCCCAGCACCGCTCCAGAGCTGCCCGCACCTCCACTGGACTCTGTATATATATATATATATATACACCCCCCCCCCCCGTATATTTGGATTATAAGACGCACCCCCTACTTTCCCCCAAAATTTGGGGGAACAAAAGTGCGTCTTATAAAGCGAAAAATACGGTAATTTATGAAATAAAACTGTAAGCAAAGGTTACGCTTTAAATATTTGGTATTTATAGCACTTTTAGAATTAAGTTGGCTTGAAAAAGACTTGTACGTTCAGGTCAATGATCAAATTGTCTCTCCAGGGAGGAAGGAGACAAACTCTAGCGCCACCTATTGGAAGTAGCAATCGTAAGATTAAAAAGTGGCTTTTTAACAAGCCTTTTTATATGACTTAGGATTTATGCCAGATCAGAATCCCAATTTGCAGACACAGTGTTTCGGGGTGATTGCCCCTCGTCAGTGCCAAGTATGGGTATCTGATCTGGCTTATGAGAAGCTATAGTGGGGACCCCAGGTCAAGGCTGTCACGCTGCCGGGTATGACAAACATGGCACATGCGTTCAGATCAACGGGGAACCTGATGCATGACAAACAAACAATACAACAAGTAAGGGGGAACACCGGGGACACAATAACAATGGTGGGCTCTAGCTCTAATGAGAGGGGTGATGGGACACCTCATAGTCTCACCTGCATTTGTCAATACTCTCCCAACCAGGGCCCTATACAGTCTCAACTGTCACCAAACAAAAACCTGAGACCCGTAGAAACCCTGTAGTTGTCGTGGCTAGTGTATAGCTCAGTGAGTGATGCTAGCCCCACCACTGCGCTAATATGTCACAAGGAAAGGTAAGACAAACAAGGGAAAATAGCACATTCCACCAAGGTGACCACTGTACAATGGATTTGTATCTTCAGCAGGGATTGCTGGGAAACACACCTACTTAAACCCACAGGGGCTTGGCTACAAGGCAGATGCAGCTGAAATTCTCTGCTAGGAGCTGCTGACAACAAAACTGACATTAACTCCTTAGGTACCAAAAGAAATGAAACTACGTTTAAATATAGACCCTTAAATGGTAATGAGTAATTATAGACCTGTCACTAGTCTCCAAAGACAGAGAGATGACAGTGACAATGGCTTTTTGCTGATGGTGCATGGTGTCAGTCTGTGAGAATGGTCCGCCTCTTTTATTATTTCTTCTGCTTTCCATGAAAGAAACAGTCACAGGCCAAAGTTGGTTAGAACAGAAGGGTTTATCAAAAAATACTAACCTTCTTATATACAATTAGCTAGTGCAAGCTAGATTAGATCATACAGAAAAATACGCTAAACAACAATTAATATACAAAAGGAATCTTTAGTATATATTCAAAAATTCAATTAAAATAGATGGACAAGCCTACAGCGGAGAAATGAAAAGGAGACTGTACAGCGCAACATATGAGTGTTTTTTCAGTACAAAAAGTATCAATACATTTAATAGAATATATGGGCTATAGTTAATTAACCGAAGGTAATTAATCTCTGTGATTAGAGAAATAGTAGCTGTAACCAACTTTTTCTTTTTCTGTCTATAAAAAATCTTGATGGGTGCAGATTTCATAGTGCTGAAGAGTTCCTTGCTTGCAACTAATACTAGGTGGTGCTATTTATTATAGGGAACCTGTCAGGTAAAAAAAACACTATAAACTTGCAGATAAGGAGTTAATCTGCAGGTTAATAGAGTTCTTAGGCCGTGTGGCTCTAATTTTGACCCAGCCATCAATCAGTGCCAAGAGTATTGTTACAGCCATCACTCACTATGCACTGACTGAAGTCACACCCCTATGACTGAAAGCCCAAATCTACCAGGAGAAATAAAGTTGATTTCCTACCAGCTGCCAGGCTGTCAGTGTGGTGGCCACATTGTGTTAGAAGTCTATCTCTATTAACCTGCAGATGAACCCCATATCTGCACAGGGCTCCAAGAGAGCAAGGTGTCGATTCGTATTGAATTGATGATGCCCTACAATTTTTTAATTCACTTTTTTTCTCTATCTCGTTCCATTTTCGAGATAAAAATGCTAACTCTGTTGTTTTCCACCATGTGGCACTATAGGTGGTTTCATTGCGTAGCGCATGGCTACTTTACTATACCTAGACACTACTTCTATTCCTATAGCTGCCACCGTTCTCAAGTTAATGGTGGTGGACAGGATATGGGTGGACACACTGTATATTATACTGATAGTTGATTCATCATCAGAATCTTTTCAAAACACCTTCTAACTTCATGTATATGCACCTGTAAGGAAGTGGACTGGGGGCTGTTGCATTTCTTCCCTGAAAGACACCAATCACGTTATTGTATTGTCATGTAGTGTAATGTGAATTATGTTCTACGTCTTTTATAAATATTGTTTTATGTGAACTGTGATGATAATGTGAAGTTTTGTGATGTGTTCCTGTGTAATGTACAGCAAGGTTATACAGGGTGGTCCAAAAGTAGGTGGACAGAAAATAATAACATTTATTTTGATTTATATATAAAATTATATTTACTAACACAAGCATAACATTGACAATTAAATTTTATTTTAAGCAATAATATAAAAGCCCTTAAATTTTATCAACGCACGTGCTCAAACTGTTTTCCATTACAATTTGCACAGCTTTGAAGTCTGCCTCTTACGCTTCGACAAACATTTTTGCACAAGTCTCTTTGGTTATTCATTTCTTGAAATGCATCTCTTATGTAATTTTTCAAATCACTGACACGTTTTGGTTTTCGCCTATAAACTTTGTCCTAGAGTACTCTCCAAAAGAAAAAATCTATTGGGGTCAAGTCTGGTGAACGTGCCGGCCAATCAAGTGGGCCTCTTTGGCCAATCCATTTATTAGGAAATGTTTCATCAAGATACTCGCGGACTACTCTTGAATAATGTGGAGGGGCCCCATCTTGTTGGAAATAAAGGTCATTTGAATTAGGCTGTTGCTGTAACTGGGGAACAACTTGATTCATTAGAATTTCGAGATATTTATCTCCTGTGACTGTTCCATTAAAAAATATTGGTCCTAAAACACCAAAACTTGAAATACTACCCCAAACATTGACACCAGGCTCATTTAGTTGTTGCTTTAATGTTAAATGCATGTTCTCATTATACCAGTAAATACAATTCTGTCTGTTCATATGGCCAGATAATTTGAAAGAAGCTTCATCACTCCACATAATGGTATCTAAAATTACTGGATTTTCTTCAATTTCATTAAGCATAATCTCACTAAATTGCAGCCGCCTGTCTGGATCATCCCCCAATAAACCATGAATTAGACGTGGACGATACGCTTTCCACCCAATAGATTTCAGATTACATGATAGAAGCTCATGAAATTCCCAATTCTATAGAGACTCTTCTGGTGGACTTTTTTGGACTCTGAACAAATGTTTCAGCAACAAGTTGTTTATTATTTTCTGTACAAGCTGTTTTGGGTCGACCAGTTTTTGGAGCATTAAGGATTGAGCCAGTGGCATCGAATTTGTCACGAATGCTGTAAATGGTTTGTCTCTTTGTGGCTTGAGTACCAAATGTTTCAACCCAATTTGCTCTAACGGTTTCAGCATTTTGAGATTTCCAATACTCTTTTAAAATTATATTTCTTTGATCTGTATTTAAATTATTTGCCGGTATGGGTTATCTGAATTATCTGAAAAGAAAACAGATTTGGGGGAGATTTATCTGTGAAAACTGGATCTGTGAAACTTACTCAGTTGACCTTAGCAACCAATCAGATTCCACCTTTCATTTTCCAAAGAGTCTGTGAAGAATGAAAAGGGGAATCTGACTGGTTGCTAAGGGTAACTGAGTAAGTTTCACTTTACACCATGTTTGATAAATCTCACTCTTCATAACCCTATTATACATACTGTCCACCTACTTTTGGAACACCATGTATGTAGTAATGTTTCATGCATAATGTATCATAGTACATATCTAGTTACCAGACTATAGGGTAAGGCTGCTTTCACATTGCATTTTTACCTACGTTCACTGTTCCCGTCGGGGCATCCGTCCGAACGCCCCCTCTCCCCGCAAAACGGGTTTCGGACACATACATCGATGGGGCCAGTGACTATATTGGAGCAGACATTGAGTCAGCGTGTGCTCTGTCTTGCACCATTTTCCGGCATATACGTTTTCTGCAGGTGGACACACGAACGTAGTAGACTACTTCGGGTGTCCGCCTGCAGAAAACGTACATGCCCGAAAATGGTGCAAGACAGAGTACACGCTGACTCCATCTGCTCCATTAAAGTAAATGGCCCCGTCAGCGTATGCTTCCGAAACCCGTTTTGGGGAGGGTGAAGGGGGTTCGAACGGATGCCCTGACGGGACCAGTGAACATAGGTAAAAACGCAATGTGAAAGCGACCTAAGAGATAGTTAAGTATTATGACTAGCCCACTATGGGAGGGGTCAGGTTATAGAGAAAGAGACAGTTCCTTCTAGAAAGGGAATGAAGACTCAGTTTGTGACAGAAATGGACGTATAGTCTGTTTGTCATCAAGGCCGAATGCTGTGGGTGATGTGTGGCAGGAAAAAAAAGAAATGAGACCATAGTGCAGATAGCTTGATCCTGAAGTGTTGATTGAGTAACGGAACTTGAGACAATGCTGAGGTTAGAGACTGACCTCCTAATGAGGCAACTCCAGGCAGATGGGTCCATAGGACGAGACTCTAGCAGTAAGGCCCCAAGCCACATTGGTAATGGGCAGAGACAAACTGGTACGTGAGTGTAGACGTCTTTCCTGAAGTTTCCTCTAGTGTCCAAGAGCACAAGGCTCTTCTCTTGCACTACTACCAACTACTACCCCTCCTCCTCTACAAGGAGAAGAGATGTGGATACAGCGGCGTCAGGAAGCACAATGCTCCACCCTGGCCATAGTGGCAAAACCCCTAACCCCCTCCTCTATGAAAAGATTGGATGTGGAGTCACAAGTAGGGAAAGTGACTAGGGATGAGCGAGCATGATAGTCGCTACTTGTTGCTCGCCTGAGATGCTCGGGCACATGCTCGGCTCCCCCTCCCTGCATGTTGACACTGTTTACAGAGTCAGCCCACATGCAGGGATTGCCTGTCACACACTGTAATGCCACAGTCATGTTGATTGTGGCATTACAGTGATTGGCTGGCTGTACAGCGTCATCAGATCTATATGACACCTAACGATGCTGTGCTCGGCACCGTGATCCACAGTCAGTTAGTGTAGGGGGAGGTGCTTCTGAGGTAGGGATAGATTTACTGTGTGTCTTAGGTAGTGTAGATACTGGGAGACGTGACATCACCGCTGCCACCATTGCCATAGTAACCTACCGAGCGGGTTACAATAGCATCAGTGATCTCTGACCACCTGATTACTGGGGCCGCTTTGTGCCGGCTCCTCTATGAGCCGCAGGAGTTAACTCCCTGTTTACCGGCACCGCTATTCAGTGGCTCATGCAGGAGCCGCTGAATAGCGGCGTTGGGAATCAGTTGATCGGAGATCACTGTTGCTATAGCAACCCGCTCGTTCAGTTAATATGGCAACGGTGGCAGCGGTGATGTCACCGCCTACCAACCCGCAGTCTGTGCTCACTCATTGAGTGATTAAACAGCGCGGGAGCAGCAGCGTTCTTCCTCCCCCGTGTTTTCTGATATAGCAGAGCTGCATGGGTTGAAGACTGAAGACAGAAGACCAGGATCGTGGAGGGGTGAGAGGGAGTAATAAAGATGGAGTCCCTAAGTGTGTCTGTGTATTTATTTATAATAAAGTATTTTTCTCTGTGTGGTGTCTTTTTTTAACCCTTTATTGGAGATTCTTAATGGCTGGGTAAAACTTGGCCTGACATTAAGGATCTCAGGCTTAATATCAGCTGGTAAAACAAAGCTGGTATTAACCCCTTATTACCCAGCATGCCATCCAGCACCAGGGCTGCTGGAAGAGTTGGATACAGCGCCAGAAGATGGCGCTTCTATGAAAGCGTCATTTTCTGGGGTGGCTGCGGACTGCAATTCATAGAGCGGGGGGGCAGAAAGCTTGGGCCTCTCTGCGCTGCGGATTCCAATCCCCAGCTGCCTAGTTGTACCTGGCTGGAGACAAAAATAGGGCAAAGCCCACGTAATTGTTTTTTAAATTATTTCATGAACTTCACGAAATAATTACAATAAAAACAAAGTGAGCGTCGCCCAATTTTTGTATCCAGCCAGGTACAACTAGGCAACTGGGGATTGGAATCTGCAAGTTGGCCCAAGCTTTCTGAGCCATCCCTGCTGTGAATTGCACTGCACAGCTGCCCCAGAAAATGGTGCGTTCATAGAAGCGCCATCTTCTGGTACTGTATCCAACTCTTCAGCGGCCCTGGTGCCAGTTGGCTCGCTGGGTAATAAGGGGTTAGGGCTAGCTGTATATTATCAGCTGGCCCTAAGCCCGAAATTCATGCCAATATTAGACATGGCCACCATGAATTTCATAGTATCAAAGTATCATAGTTTTTAAGGTTGAAGGGAGACTCTAAGTCCATCTAGTTCAACCCGTAGCCTAACATGTTGATCCAGAGGAAGGCAAAAAAAAACCCCAATGTGACAAACAAGTTCCAATGGGGAAAAAATTTCCTTCCTGACTCCACATCCGGCAATCAGACTAGTTCCCTGGATCAACACCCTGTCATAAAATCTAATATACATAACTGGTAATATTACATTTTTCAAGAAAGGCGTCCAGGCTCTGCTTAAATGTTAGTAGTGAATCACTCATTACAACATTATGCGGCAGAGAGTTCCATAGTCTCACTGCTCGTACAGTAAAGAATCCTCGTCTGTGATTATGATTAAACCTTCTTTCCTCAAGACGTAGCGGATGCCCCTGTGTTCCAGTCGCAGGCCTAGGTGTAAAAAGATCTTTGGAAAGGTCTCTGTACTGTCCCCTCATACCCTCATATATTTATACATTGTGATTAGATCGCCCCTAAGCCTTCGTTTTTCCAGACTAAATAACCCCAAGTTTAATAACTTGTCTTGGTATTGCAGCCCACCCATTCCTCTAATAATCTTGGTCGCTCTTCTCTGCACCCTCTCCAGTTCAGCTATGTCCTTCTTATATATCGGTGACCAGAATTGTACACAGTATTCTAAGTGCGGTCGCACTAGTGACTTGTACAGAGGTAGAACTATATTTTTTTCATGAACACTTATACCTCTTTTAATACATCCCATTATTTTATTAGCCCTGGCAGCAGTTGCCTGACACTGTCCACTAAAGTGAAGTTTACCATCCACTTATACACCCAAGTCTTTTTCTGTGCCTGTTTTACCCAGTGTTCTACAATTAAGTACATAATCATAAATTTTATTTCCTCTACCCAAGTGCATGACCTTACATTTATCTACATCAAACTTCAATTGCCACTTCTCAGCCCAATTCTCCAATTTACATAAATCTCCCTGTAATATAAAATTATCCTCCTCTGTATTCATTACCCTGCAGAGTTTAGTATCACCTGCAAATATTGAAATTCTACTCCGCATGCCCCCAACAAGGTCATTAATAAATATGTTGAAAAGAAGCGGGCCCAATACTGACCCCTGTGGTACCCCACTATGAACTGAGACCCAGTCCGAGTACGTACCATTAATAACCACCCTTTGTTTCCTATCACTGAGCCAGTTTTTAACCCAGTTACACATATTTTCCCCTATCCCCATTATTCTCATTTTATGTACCAACCTTTTGTGTGGCACCGTATCAAAAGCTTTTGAAAAGTCCATATATACAACATCCATGAATTTCTAGTAAAAATAAAAAAAAACACAAGACAGGGAAAAATATTTTTATTAGAAATAAAACAACACAATTAGTGACTCCATCTTTATTGAACTAAAGAACCCCCCTCCGCCATAGTCCTGGGTCGAGGGTCCCGCGATGTCCAATCCGGATCCAATATCATCTGATTGGTTTACCAGAAGACTAAGCAATCAGATGTATCAGGTTCAAGGACCTGAATCACATGACACATCAGCTGATGGTATAAACAGCTTTTAAACAATCAGCTGATGCATCAGTAGAAAAAAAAAACTATACACCTCTGTGCAGACTCCTGTCCGATCGCTGCAGGAGATCAGCTGATGCAGTCACCTGACAGCATCATCTAATCGTTTAAACCGGCTGGGCGGTAAAAAGTCGGCCTCACCGCTGGACTTAAACTGTCAGCTGATGCCATAAGGTGACCGCATCAGCTGATTATCGGCAGGTCCTGGAGCAACCGGACATGTCTTGAGAGTCTGCAGACAGGTGAAAATGATATTATTTTTTCTTCTACTGTTCACTTTTGATTTCGCTTAGCAGCAAATGAACAGACAGAGAAGCTGCCACACATACGCTACTAAGCGAAAGTGCAAGTCACACGGGAGGAGGAACACAGGATTCTTCCTCCCCCTAATACTCAGACAACTTTGCTCACAGCAGTGACATGGGAGTCAGAAATGCTTACAGGGGTCTTCCCCATCTGCTCCCATATCATTTGAGCACTGTTCTTATACATTGGTGAAATTTTTGAGCTTTCTCCAGACCGCTGGGGGTGCCACTGGAAAAATGCTCGAGTTTCCCATAAGCTAACATTGGGCTCGGTGCTCGGGTCGAGCACCCGAGCATTTCAAAATGCTCGACCCGAGCATCGAGCACCCGAGCATTTTACTGCTCGCTCATCTCTAAAAGTGACCATCACTAATTGGGCTGTAGCATTAGGCTGGGTTTTACTGGGCTCACAGGACCAGTAAGATAAAAAACAACCTAGCGGGAACTGAGAATGTGTTTTTATATGCCTTGTACAATGGAAACATGCTGGAAGATATGTGACTGCTATATTGGGTATAAAGTTGTTGATGAAGATGATGTACTGTATGTGCTTGAAGTGTCCTTGTGGAAGCAAATCGTCACTCACTTGGTCTTGGCCATCCAACATCATTGGCAACATGTGGCCTGCATGGGCAAACAGTCCACACTACATAGCCCACACCACCCAGCCAGGACCAGCTCTTTCATGTAGCATTCCAGGGCATCGAAAGTCAATCCCTCGCCCACAACTACCGCCCTGTGACACCCTGCATAACTTTATTGGCTAAAGCAGCATCAATTTTGTACTTATATTAATACACAATTCAGATTAAAGTCAAATTATCTGGAATATGGCACATAGAAATATCAAGTGAAGCAGAAAGTGTTCCACTGATTAAAAATAATAAAATTTCTGTGCCTTTTAGGGCATTATCATGTTTTATTTTTCAATTTATCTCTAAAGAATGTCTACTGGTCCCTCTGATGATAGGACTTGAGTTTGTCTATCATATATTTGCTTTCTCTAGGTGAATGCAGAGGAATAAGACTGTAAAATGTTAACATATTAGCTATGAAGGTCACTAAAACAACCTTTACAACATGACAGTTTTTATGACTAGTGATATAAGAAGCTACTAAAATTAACGGGTACCTAATACATTTCGATTTTTAACCCTTTGAGACATTGATCTTAGCACTTATCTCAGATTTCCATTGCAAAAGACACCACAGTGATGAATAATTAATTTGTGGCTAGAATACAGAGTAATATACAGCTTTGGTTAGACATTAACACTCCCACTAAAGAGCTGAACAACTATAAAGTGAATTCACGGGATTTGTTCATCGTCCCTGTCGCCAGATAAAATCGGGACATTAACACCCTGCGTGGTGTGACTGCACTAAAAACTGTTGCTTCCCACAGCTTGTGTGTTTCATGCAGCAGGTCTGAAATTTATTTTCTATATACATTTCTCTCATTACCAACAATCTCCATTAGGGCCTAGCAGAGCATGAAATAGTCTTTTCGAGATCTAGAAATGTTCAATGCTAAAAGGCTTGGAAAACATTATTTGGGTTTCCAGGTTTTGAAATTATACACGAAATGAAGCAGTCGATCACAGCCCGGAGAACGCACTCTATAAAATGTTCCGGAGCTCAGCAGTGCTCATCTCGGGCTGATATTAAGTGCAATGTGCTATGCCGTTTGCCTAATGCATCTTTAAGACTGTATTGTGCTCATCACACTGTGGAAAAGTGCCCAGCAATGCTAAAGAAGTGCAAGACAAAACTCAAGTTTTCTTCCGCTGACCTATTAGAGCTGTTTATCTGCTTGTTGTGCAGAACTGCTACAGATCAGAGCTTGATTGAGTGTTTTTTTTCTTTGCAATGATATAGCTGACCTAATTTTCTTAGCCCAGAACCTATTTCTGTTCATCAGCCATTTTTAAATAGTCCCTTAGGGAGGCCTGGTTAATAGATTCAAAAAAGGCAATGTTGAGTAAATTCACTGCTGACAATAGCATAAAGTACTGATACGGAGCATTTGAATCCTTGTAAATTTCAGCTCGGCTGTCAATCTAGGCTTTTTCTGGCATTCCCATTATAAGTGACATAAGCAGGCTTGTTTATCTCAGCATTATCTGAATACAAAGCTTGATAACATAACATGGCAATCAAAGTAGGAAAGTTAAAGAGGGCCTGTCACTTCTCCTGACATGTCTATTTTAGTAAATACTTGAGTTCTTCATAAAATCATTCTGGAGAATTCTTTCTCAAAATTCTTCATTATGCCATTCCTCTGGTATTCCTCCTACAAGTGTTTAAAAAATAAATTGTTAAGTGTATGTTAATACTGAGCTTGTCAATGGGGCTTGTCCTTTCACTGCTTTACACTGCCCAATCAGCGCTGATACACCACTAAGCCAAGGTGAATGGTAACAGCCAGTTCTCAAATCAGACTCTGCAAAAACTCTTAGGCCTTGTGTGCACTAGAAAATGGAATTTTCTTAAGAAAATTCCGCAGGCTCTGAAAGATTTCCACACTCGCGGAAAAAAAACGCACCGAAATCCACATGCGTTTTGGTGCGGTTTTGGTGCTGTTTTTCCGCAGGTTGGTACATGTGTTTTAATGCATTCAATGCAATAAAGCACATTGAAAAAAAAAAAAAAAAAAAAAAAAAGGTAATTTCCATCTGATATAGAAATATAGATAGATAAATAGATAGAGCTAGATAATGGATAGGTAGATAGATAGATAATGGATAGATAGATAGATAGATAGAAAGATAGATAGATAGATAGATAGATAATGGATAGATAGATATATACAGTACAGACCAAATGTTTGGACACAAAAGAGTTTTCTTTATTTTCATGACTCTAAAAATTGTAGATTCACATTGAAGACATCAAAACTATGAATTAACACATGTGGAATGAAATACTTAAAAAAGTGTGAAACAACTGAAAATATTTATTATATTCTAGGTTCTTCAAAGTAGCCACCTTTTGCTTTGATTACTGCTTTGCACACTCTTGGCATTCTCTTGATGAGCTTCAAGAGGTAGTCACCGAAAATGGTTTTCCAACAGCCTTGAAGGAGTTCCCAGAAATGCTTAGCACTTTTTGGCCCTTTTGCCTTCACTCTGCGGTCCAGCTCACCCCAAACCATCTCGATTGGCTTCAGGTCTGGTGACTGTGGAGGCCAGGTCATCTGGCGTAGCACCCCATCACTCTCTTTCTTAGTCAAATAGCCCTTACACAGCCTGGAGGTGTGTTTGGGGTCATTTTCCTGTTGAAAAAAAAATGATGGCCCAGCTAAACGCAAACCAGATGGAATAGCATGCCGCTGCAAGATGCTGTGGTAGCCATGCTGGTTCAGTATGCCTTCAATTTTAATTAAATCCCCGACAGTGTCACCAGTAAAGCACCCCCACACCATCGCACCTCCTCCTCCATGCTTCACGGTGGGAACCAGGCATGTAGAGTCCATCCGTTCACTTTTTCTACAAAGACACGGTGGTTGGATTCAAAGATCTCAAATTTGGACTCATCAGATCAAAGCACAGATTTCCACTGGTCTAATGTCCATTCCTTGTGTTCGTTAGCCCAAACAAGTCTTCTGCTTGTTGCCTGTCCTTAGCAGTGGTTTCCTAGCAGCTATTTTACCATGAAGGCCTGTTGCCCAAAGTCTCCTCTTAATAGTTATTCTAGAGATGAGAAGGTGTGTCCAAACTTTTGGTCTGTACTGTAGATACATAGATAGATAGAGGGATAGATAGATAGATAGATAGATAGATAGAGGGATAGATAATCAATAGATAGAGGACCTGTGAGGACACACTGCAGTTCTCACGAGCGGTAATGTGTTCACATTACCGACCATTAGAAATTACCTGTAGTTACCGCTGCAGGCTCTTTACGAGGCTGCTTTAAGTACTGTGTGTCAGACGCGGCTGCAGCATCCTGCAAGCGTCGTGGGACCTGTGTGGATTACGCCGGAGCTGTGTGTTGGGAGGGGTTAATAAAGTGGTGAAAGGGACTTTTTTGCTATTTTATTTAAAATAAAGGATTTTTCGTGGTGTGTATTTATTCACTTTACTTGTAAGCTGTCTCATAGACGCTGCCACGATTAAGCCAGGACTTAGTGGCAGCAATCTGCGGCCATTAACTCGTTATTACCCTGATTACCACCGCATCATAGCAATCTGGAAGATGCGGGGGCACTCTGGGACAGTCGCATAATGGATGCGACAGTCTGGGGCAGCTGCAGGCTGATATTCTCGGCTGCGTGAGAGGGGGGGCATCCATGGCCCTTGCTCGTCCCAGCCTGAGACTGCCCTGCAAAACACAGGGCAGTGATGAACATTATGTCCCGATAAACGCGAAATACCGCAGGGAATAACACAGGAAAACGCAATGAAACGCACAGAATTTGCTACCTGCGTTATTCCCTGCGGGATTTCCCAATTACATTACAGTCAATGGAGTGGAATGTCGCAGCTACCTGCGGAAAAGAAGTGACATGCAATTCTTTTTGCTGCGGGAATCCCACAGCAAAACCTGTAGCTGTCAAAATCCGCCTAGTGCGTACAGCATTTTTTTTTCCACAGGTTTTGCTCGTGAACCATTGCAGAAAGGTTATGAACATTTTCTGCAGCAAAACATGCAGCAAATCCACGGGAAATCTGTGGTAAAATCCGCCTAGTGCGCACAAGGCCTTACTGTCGCTCTCATTCATTCATGCCTGGATTATTGTAATTCTTTACTAATTGGTCTCCCTGTTACTAAACTCCCCCCTCTCCAATCCATTCTCAATGCCGCAGCGAGGATCATTTTCCTCTCCAACCACTTCACTGATGCCTCTGCTCTATGCCAGTCATTGCACTGGTTGCCTATCCGCTACAGAATCCAACATAAACTTATCACTCTCACTCACAAAGCTCTCCATGGTTCACCACCCTACATCTCCTCCCTCATCTCTGTCTATCACCCCACCCGTGCCCTCCGCTCTGCTAATGACCTAAGACTGACATCCTCAACAATTCAAACATCCCACTCACGTCATCAATATTTCTCATGAGCTGCTCATATGCTCTGGAACACACTATCTAGAACAATCTGATTAATTCCCAACATCCACACCTTTAAGCAGGCCCTAAAAACGCATTTATTTAGACTAGCCTATCACCTCACTTCCCTTATCTAATCTAGTGCCTTTCTGCCCTTCATAAAATTTACTTCCAATTCTTGACCCCTGTATCTTCTGATACCATTACTCTCCATGTACTTTTTTACACTCTGTACCTGTATAAATTCTGGCTGGCAACCGGTCCACGCAGCTGGTCTTGAATCCCCTACTAAATCGATGGCTGGACCATATATAACAAGCTTTTCTCCCCCCCATTCACCTTTTGTGCCTCCCTATTTCCTCATACACTGTAAGCTTACGAGCAGGGCCCTCACTCCTCTTGGTATCTTAATTTTGTTACTTTGTATTGTCTCATATTGTCTGTACATGTCCCCTCTGAATTGTAAAGCGCTGCAGAATATGTTGGCGCTATAGAAATAAAACTTATTTTTATTATTATTATAGGACAGTCTCAATGTATCCTTGATGTATAAAGCAATTTCAGTGTATCATCTGTAATGTATACACAACTGTGTCAATGTATCTTATGTGATGTATACAACAGTCTCAGTGTATCGTACATAATGTATATACAGCATTCTCAGTGTATTTTATGTGATATATACAGCAGTCTGTGTATCCAATGTAATATGTACAGCAGAATCTCAGTGTATCCTATGTAATGTGTATACAGCAAAAGCAGTGTATCCCATGTGATGTATATATCAGAGTCTCATTGTAGCCTATGAAATGCATACAGTCATGGCCAAACGTGTTGGCATCCTTAAATTTGTTCCAGAAAATTATTGCAGTTGCACATGTTTTGTTATACACATGTTTATTCCCTTTGTGTGTATTGGAACAACAAACAAACACACGGGAAAAAAGGCAATTTGGACATAGTTTCATCAAAACAACAACAAAATCGTTGGTAACCCCAACTTAATGTTTGGTTGCACACCCTTTGGAATAAATAGCTGCAATCAATATAGCCATTAACATGCTTTTTACACCTCTCAACTGGAATTTTGGACCACTCTACTTTTGCAAACTGTTCTCATTCTCTCATGTCCCCCCCTCAGGTAGGGTTGGCTACAGGAACATTGTAGGGTCAGCGAGGCCTTTTTTCCTCAGGTAGAGTTGGCTACAAGGACATTGTAGGCTCACCTAGGCCTTTTTTTCCTCAGGTAGAGCTGGCTACAAGGACATTGTAGGGTCACCTAGGCCTTTTTTTTCCTCAGGTAGAGTTGGCTACATGGACATTGTAGGGTCACCTAGGCCTTTTTTTTACTTCATACTAACCCTTCTGCCTTTTTGTATTCCTTCTCCACTCGTGTGTCTGATGGTACCCATGGTACCACTAGGCTGTCTTTGAGTATACATAATTTTAATGCATATCTATTACAATTTCATGTTTTATTGGAATTATTTTTTGTTAATTAGAAGGATGCCTTCTCCCAAAAGATATTTTAATATCTCTCTAAAGGTATTCAAAGGGATTTAGATCAGGACTTATTGCTGGCAACTTAAGAACTCCCCAGAGCTGATTCGATCCATTTCTGGGTGCTTTTTGAAGTATGATTTTCTAACAATGGACACTACATTGTGACCCAAAATCCTTTGGTGATCTACAGATGTAATGATGCCTTGCATACAGTGAAGACACCCAGTGCCAGAAGCTGCAACATAATCCCAAAATATCTTTTAACCTCCACCATATTTGACTGTAGGTACTGTGTTCTTTTCTTTGTAGGTCTCATTCCATTTTTTTCAAATAGCAGAATGATGTGCTTTACCAAAAAGCAATATGTTGGTCTCATCTGTCCACAAGACGTTTTCCCTGAAGCATTTTGGCTTACTCACATACATTTTGACAAAGTGCAGCCTAGCTTTTTAATGTCTCTGTGTCAGCAGTGGGATCCTCCTGGATCTCCTGCTACAGCATTTCATTTCATTCAACTGTCAATGGATAGTTCACTGACACAGATGCACTCTGACCCTGCAGGAGAGCTTGAATTTCTTTGGAATTATTGTTGCTGCTTATCCTCCATTTGGACTATCCTGCATAGCATCCTTTCATGAATTTTTCCCTTCCCTGACATCCACATCCAGAGATTAGCTACAGTGCCATGGGTTGTTAACTTCTTTATTATGTTGCGCACTGTGGACAAAGAAACATCAAGACTTGTAATCTTGAGATTGTTGATATTTTTCAAAAAATTTTGTTCTCAAATGCTCAGACAGTTCTCTTCTCCTTCTGCTCTCCATGCTTAATGTGGCACATACAGACACATAATGAATCAACATCTCTCCTTTTTATCTGTTTTCACATGTTATATTCACATTGCATACACTTGTCACTTGCCACAGATGACTTTGAACGAGCATCATATGCTTGAAACAAAGTTGATTTTCCACAATTTTGGAAACATGCCAACAATTTTGTCTAGCACATTTTTGGGGGTTTGTGTGAAATTATGTCCAATTTGCCATTTTTCCAGTTTTTTTGTGTTGTTCTAATACATACAAAGGAAATAAACATATGTAGCACAAAATATGTGTAATTGTAAGAACTTTATTTTCTGGATTAATTTTAAGAGTGCTAACACTTTTGGCCATGAATTTACATAGTGTATCCTATTGTGTACAGCAGAGTCTTGGTGTATCTTGTGTGATGTTTGGAGCAAAGTCTTAGTATAGCCTACGTGATTTATATACAGAAGTCTCAGTGTATCCTATGTGACGTATACTGCAGCATCTCAGTGAATACTATGTAATGTATACAGCAGTCACAGAGTATCCTATATGATCTATACACAGAAGTCTCAGTGCATCCTGTGTGATGTATGCTGCAGCATCTCAGTGAATCCTATGTGATGTATACAGCATTCACAGTTATGATTCAGAGACCGAGGAGGATCAAAAAATGCGGAAACCCAAAAAGTAACCAGAGTGGCTGGAACCTTAATGGACTGCAGACCTAATCCTGACACAACTAGAAGTAGCCGTGCAACGAGCCTACGATGACCTAGTTGTCTCAACACAGCCGGAGAACTAAATATTCTTACAGATAGAAATATAAGAAAATCTAATCTGCCTCGGATCAATCCCCAAAGATATAGATAACCCCCCCACATGTAAAAACTACGGTGATATAGGAAAACACAATACAAAGCTAGAAAAGAGATTTAGCAAAGCTGCCCCCCAAAAAAACGAGGATGAAACCCGAAATTGCAAAAAAAAAGGAGACATCAAAGTGGCCGAACTAGCTCTATTATTAAGAGCAAACTCAGTCAAGGACAAAAAAGAAACCCAGTTCAGCTGACACAAAACATCGCAAATAGGTTTCCAAAGTCTGATTTGTCCTCTCAGTCTGTCCATTGGTCTGAGGATGAAACAAGGAGGAGAAGGACAACTCAACTCTCAGCCTACAACAAAAAGCTCTCCAAAATCTAGACACAAACTGGACTCCCCTATTGGACACAACATTCTCAGGAATATCATGCAAACGAACCACCTGACGAAGAAACAAAGGTACCAACTCCGATGCTGATAGCAACTTAGGCAGTGGAACCAAATGAATAATTTTGGAAAATCTATTACAGATTACCCAAATAATCGTCATCCCCTGAGAAACAGGGAGATCAGAAATAAAATCCATTGAGATGTGAGTCCATGGTCTCTTAGGCACCGGCAATGGCAATAATAGTCCACTAGAACGAGATCAAGAAGACTTTGATCTAGAACAGATCCCACAGGACTGCACAAAACTCCTTCCTCACATCACGAGACAGAGAAGGCCACCAAAAGGACCTACTCACCAAATCCCTGGTGCCAAAAATCCCAGGATGACCAGCCAACACAGAACAATGCACTTCAGACATCACTGTACTCCTCCATTGGTGAGGAACATACAATTTCCCCCCAAGACATCGTTCAGGTTTGTTCTCCTGAAATTCCTCAAGAGTAAAGGCCGCTTTACATGCTGCAACATCGTTAGCCGATGCTAGCGATGTCGAGCGTGATGGCACCCGCCACCATCGTACAGCCGATATGTGGTGATCGCTGCTGTAGCGAACATTATCGCTACGGCAGCGTCACACTACTTACCTGCCCAGCGACGTCGCTGTGACCATCGAACCACCTCCTTTCTAAGGGGGCGGTTCGTTCAGCATCACAGCGCCGTCACTAAGCGGCCGCCCAATCAAAGCAGAGGGGCGGAGATGAGCGGGACGAACATGCCGCCCACCTCCTTCCTTCCTCATTGCTGGCGGGATGCAGGCAAGGAGATGTTCCTCGTTCCTGTGGTGTCACACGGAGCGATGTGTGCTGCCGCAGAAACGAGGAACAACATCGTTACTGCAGCAGCAACGATATTTGGGAAGAGGGGGGCATGTCACCGATCAGTGATTTTGAACGTTTTTGCAATGATTCAAAATCGCTAATAGGTGTCACACACAACGACATCGCTAAAGCGGCCGGATGTGCGTCACAAATTCCGTGACCCCCAACGAGATCGCTTTAGCGATCTCGTAGCGTGTAAAGCCACCTTAAGTCTCAAATCAGGTGAAATCATAGAGAGAATCACTCCCTCATGCAGGCTGGTAGCAGGCTCGATCACATCCAGAGAATCAGCAAAGAAACTCCTAGAAAGGGCATCTGCCTTAATATTCTTAGTACCCGGAATATAAGAGACCACAAAATTAAAGTGCGTGAAAAACAAGGCCCATCTAGCCTGGCTAGGATTCAACCTCCTGGCAGATTCAAGATAGATCAAATTCTTATGATCAGTAAGTACAACAATTTGATGTCTCGCCCCCTCCAGCCAATGTCGCCATTCTTCAAAGGCCCACTTCATAGCCAATAATTTCCGATTCCCCACATCATAATTTCGCTCCGGTGGTGAAAATTTCCGGGAAAAAAAAAGCACAGGGTCTAAATTTAGAAGTCACAGGGTCTCTTTTAGACAAGACAGCCCCAGCTCCGATCGCCGAGGCATCGATCTCCACCTGAAAAGGAATAGACACATCAGGCTGCCAAAAGACTGGAGCAAGACTGGAGCAGAAGTAAACCTCCTTTTAAGCTCCTGAAAAGCCAAGACTGCCCCTGAAGACCAATTCACAAAATCAGCTCCCTTCTTGGTCAAATCAGTCAATGGCTTGACAATACTGGAAAAATTGCCTATGAATTTACGATAGAAATTAGCAAAACCCAAAAACTTCTGAAGGCCTTTCAAAGAAGTAGGCTGAACCCAATGATGAATGGCCTGGACCTTGACTGGATCCATCTCAATAGAAGATGGGGACAAAATAAACCCCAGAAAAGAGATCTTTTGTACGCCAAACAGACATTTCGATCCCTTGACATATAACGCATTGTCCCTGAGAACCTGAAACACTGTCCGAACCTGTTCAATATGAGAATCCCACATGTAAAGACTACAGTGATATAGGAAAACACAATACAAAGCTAGAAAACGGATTTAGCAAAGATGAGGCCCAAACTATGTTTATAAGAAAGGATAGGAAAGAGCACTGTCTGCAGCCGTAAAAACCCTAAAAAAATCTCAGCACGCCTGACATGGAAAAACCCTGAGACCATATGGCCTCTACCCCACTATATCAGTACTCTGATGTTACTGGGATCCAAAAACACTAATATAGATGAGGGACTGAATTTAATACCAAGCATGACAAAACACAATACATTGCAGAATCATGGAGCTAAATATACAGACACTCCCAGCAGGGAATGATCCAATTCCACCAGGAACTCCACACAGGCAAAATAGGAATCAAGCAATAGTATTAAAACAGAAAAAAACAACAAGAAAGTGGAAATAATAAGCAGAGGTAAACAGACCAACTTATCTTGAGAGGAGTTTTGGTACAGAGCAGGGTTGGTTTCAGAATGTCCTTAACACACAGGAAATCAATTGAGCACCAGCAAGTAGCAGGAAAAAACTACTCAGTTATATAGTCCCAATCTGAAAGGCCTGATTGCCAGTCCTCTACAGTTGTGTGGCTCTCATTTCACAAGTCAACTGCACTGCTAGCACTGACTACAAGAGGGAGCCCCAAACTGGAAAATGTATTCACAAACACACAGTATATCCTATGTGATGTATATACAGATGTCTCAGTGTACCCTGCGTCATGTATGCTGCAGTATCTCAGTGAAGCCTATGTATTGTATACAGCAGTCACAGTATATCCTATGTGAGGTATATAGCAGCCTCAGTGTACATTCTATAATTTTTACAGCAGAGTCTTAGTTTATCCTATGTGATGTATACACAACAGTCTCAGTGTATACTATGTGATGTATCCAATAATCTGTTTTACCTATGTGTTGAATCCAGAAGCCTCAATGTATTCTAAATCAGGTATACAGTAGTCTCAGTGTATATTAGGTAACAAATACAGCAGTCTTGGTGTCTCCTATGTAATGTATACAGCAGAGTCTCAGAATTACCATAATATAGGCTGTAACTAGGGATAAACACAAAATAAGTAATGTAATATAATTACATAGTTCCACATTTATGTAGATTCATTTTTATATCTTGACTGAATACCAGATTTCAATGGCAAACATCTCCATTATCTTTCTCAGAACAATAGCCTAAATTTATATATCTGTTAGATAAATGTTTTATTCCAAACACTTTTAGTAAGAACGAGTAAAGAGTAAAGCGGGCTTTACACGCTACGATATCGTTAATGAACTATCGTCGGGGTCACGGTGTTTGTGACGCACATCCGGCTTCTTTAATGAGATCGCAGTGTGTGACACTTATGAGCGACCTTAAACGATCACAAATGCGGTCAAAATCATTTGCCGCGGAGAGGTCATCCTGAAACAAAAAAATCGTTTTCTGCTTATTAGCGATGTTGTTCCTCGTTCCTGCGGCACCACACATCGCTGTGTGTAACACCGCAGGAGCGACGAACATCTCCTCACCTGCCTCCACCGGCAATGCGGAAGGTAGGAAGTGGGCGGGATGTTATGTCCCGTTCATCTCCGCCCCTCCACTTCTATTGGACGCCTGCCGTGTGACGTCGCTGTGACGCCAAACGAACCGCCCCCTTAGAAAGGAGGCGGTTCGCCGGCCAGAGCGACGACGCAGAGCAGGTATGTGCGTGTGACGCTGCCGTAGCGATAATGTTCGCTACGGCAGCGATCACCACATATCGGCCGTACGACGAGGGCGGGTGCTATCGCGCTCGACATCGCCAGCAAATGCTAGCGATGTCGCAGCATGTAAAGCCCGCTTAAGACTAAAGCAAGAAAAACATTTCTTGTACAGCTAAGTCCATTTTAGTTCACATAATTACTTTCTTGAAAGCTACTTCATACACAACGTCATCTTGTCTATTCCGGGATCAGCTGTCCTCCTCATCCTTCACATTTACCTTCTGTTTTCCCTTTTGTGAATGACTAACCTTTTTTTTTCATGGAGTGCCAAATTGTAGAAAGAACCAGACATTGCTGCCAACAACTGAATTGCCTTTATCAGCCTTTTTAATGTTATAATAAACCCATTTTTATCACCTACTTTTGTTTCTGGTGTTTTCTATCAATAGGAATTACAATTCTCCTGGCTGAACTCAATACATTTCCACAAAAAGTGTGTTTTCATGTTCTCATCAGAATTCAAACGGTGCCCTAGTTTCATTTATTTTGGGCTGCCAATATTTGAGATTAGACTTCAAAGCTTTCACTCTGTTTTGTTAAGCAGTAAAAGAAAATCGCACCAACAGCTCTCTGGATTGACTCCGCTTCCTAGCCGCTCATTCATTTTGTTTTGCCAATCAAACCTAACTAGTCAATACCAGGGCAAGGTGTTTTGTGTTTTGGTTTTGGTCACTTGCCAGTTCATAAATCCGGCAGTGAAAATGTTCTCCCATTACACAACTGGTATCGGGGCTTTCCCACCGAGAGGCAACATCCATCCATCAAAGCTTGAGATGTTTAATTTCACATCGGGCTCCAATTTATTCTTCAGTTCTAGCACCAGACAATTGCCTGGCACGCTCATTGTGATAAACAGCATCGGGTGTGTTTACCAAGCTGTCAGCTTTCCTGATTCCCTTTAAGAAAATTGATATATTAATTTGTACTGATCATTCAGGCAACATCATCATCATCTAGTAAAATACATCGTACAGTAGTTGGCAGCCTCTGCGCAATATAATGGAATGAATGCGGATGCCATTGTCTTAATGCCATGAAAACTGTGCATGAAATGTGTTTGGTTGTGAAATACTTTCTGCTGTGCTAGAAATTTGGATTTTGTTGGGGTATTGTTCACTCTAAGCTGTATATCTATCACATTTTTATAAAGTGCTTTCATCAATTATAGAGGGAAGCAGTGTTTTATGCCTGTTATGTAAAGCAATTGTTTATATATTCACATTCAATTTCCTTTAACCGTTTCTCAGACTCCTGGGAATGCTATAAATTACAAGCAAAACCTAATTCTGGAAAATGTTACCTTGCATTTATTGTATATATAGATGGTTTTCATTATAAATGGTATATTTTGTTTTTTACAATCATGAGCCCATGTACGTAAGAAATGGAAAGGACCTCATTTTTTTATAACTAGTTTTTTTTGTGGAAAATAGCTTTCACCTTAGTATTAGGAAAAACATGTAAAATGTTCAGTTGACATGTAGAAAAACATGGAAAATCAACTGTGATTAGCTTTCTACAATGCGCTTCATGTCCTTAGCCCTGCTTACTATGTCTGTCACCCATTGCATTCACTTCTCAGTATGAGTAGTCCCTGAGTATTTGCTCCAAAAGTAAGAATGCCACCTTTCTGTCACCCCAAAAAAGAACGTTTACTCACACATTCCAAAATTATCCACATAGAGGTCCAGTACAGGCGGAACAATACTGTAACATCACTGTGCTGGCACACCTACATTCTTTAGGCTATAGAAGCCTTCAAGACAGAGAGTTGTGGGCATTTGGCTCCATACTCTAACACAAGATTCAACTCCTCTAGCATGGCATTATAATGATGTCAATACAGTTCAAAGTGGTGCAGAGCCAGAGATTTGTGTCACTTGCTCAAAATCCAGGGTATTTGATCTGAACCTTATACTTTTGCATACTTGGCAATCACCCTTATGTCTCCACCATGCTAAGAGACTGATTGGAGCAATCACACAGAGGCAGGCGTATGTGTATAATGTACCGCGGGGGTAGTTGTGGGTGAGGGCAACAGTCCTCAACCCACCCCGCATGCTACAGACACAGTGGGTGTGTGGAATGGGTGTGGAGGTGGTGCCTGCTTGCAGCTGGACATCCCGGACTTCAGCCGGTCTTTCGTGATCCTGTTCACAACATGCAGCACCACATGCGGCATTACCAAAAATGAGGCGACAGGCAGTTAAAACATCTGCACACTTGTTTAAAATAACATTTCCATTTAATGTTTACAGACTTGATACTGATTTCTTCAACTGGCATTAACTTCAGATTACAAACCACAACTTGTGTTACAGGCACTAATGAGGTTGGAGATAGGGTATTCATCTTTCCCCTGTCTTTCCAACCATCTGACTCCATGGTTAGGCTAACGGCCCAACTCTGTATAAATAAGAAGACTCCTAAAGCCTTAATTCCCGCCATGCCAGTGGCCTTACCGGTCAACACTGACTCCCCATCTCTCTACACTATTAACAGCAGCTAGCCTAGTCAGGGGGAACTCTCAGCTTTTCCTCTGGATTTACTTACTGCAGCTGTGAGGCTGTAGTCTGCTCCAGTCACCTTGACTCTCTACTGCACAGTTTTAGCCTGTCCTCCTCCACACCACACTGTTCCACTCTGCTGTATCTACTTCTTCCACTTCTCTCGCTATCTCTTTTCCCTATCTCTCTTAAACCAGGAAATACTTCCTACTATATTCCCTCCACTGTGGGCTGTCCTCTTCCTTGTAACCCACTCAGGCCTGCCACTTCACCTCAGCCCTAGGCTTTCCTACAACTAGGGAACTAGGGACCTGTGACATCCAGTGGTGGCTGACAACATTACTTCTAAAAACACACAGATAAATAGCGTTTCACTTAATCACACACATATACAGTTAGGTCCAGAAATATTTGGACAGTGACACAAGTTTTGTTATTTTAGCTGTTTACAAAAACATGTTCAGAAATACAATTATATATATAATATGGGCTGAAAGTGCACACTCCCAGCTGCAATATGAGAGTTTTCACATCCAAATCGGAGAAAGGGTTTAGGAATCATAGCTCTGTAATGCATAGCCTCCTCTTTTTCAAGGGACCAAAAGTAATTGGACAAGGGACTCTAAGGGCTGCAATTAACTCTGAAGGCGTCTCCCTCGTTAACCTGTAATCAATGAAGTAGTTAAAAGGTCTGGGGTTGATTACAGGTATGTGGTTTTGCATTTGGAAGCTGTTGCTGTGACCAGACAACATGCGGTCTAAGGAACTCTCAATTGAGGTGAAGCAGAACATCCTGAGGCTGAAAGAAAAGAAAAAATCCATCAGAGAGATAGCAGACATGCTTGGAGTAGCAAAATCAACAGTCGGGTACATTCTGAGAAAAAAGGAATTGACTGGTGAGCTTGGGAACTCAAAAAGGCCTGGGCGTCCACGGATGACAACAGTGGTGGATGATCGCCGCATACTTTCTTTGGTGAAGAAGAACCCGTTCACAACATCAACTGAAGTCCAGAACACTCTCAGTGAAGTAGGTGTATCTGTCTCTAAGTCAACTGTAAAGAGAAGACTCCATAAAAGTAAATACAAAGGGTTCACATCTAGATGCAAACCATTCATTAATTCCAAAAATAGACAGGCCAGAGTTAAATTTGCTGAAAAACACCTCATGAAGCCAGCTCAGTTCTGGAAAAGTATTCTATGGACAGATGAGACAAAGATCAACCTGTACCAGAATGATGGGAAGAAAAAAGTTTGGAGAAGAAAGGGAACGGCACATGATCCAAGGCACACCACATCCTCTGTAAAACATGGTGGAGGCATGGGCATGCATGGCTTTCAATGGCACTGGGTCACTTGTGTTTATTGATGACATAACAGTAGACAAGAGTAGCCGGATGAATTCTGAAGTGTACCGGGATATACTTTCAGCCCAGATTCAGCCAAATGCCGCAAAGTTGATCGGACGGCGCTTCATAGTACAGATGGACAATGACCCCAAGCATACAGCCAAAGCTACCCAGGAGTTCATGGGTGCAAAAAAGTGGAACATTCTGCAATGGCCAAGTCAATCACCAGATCTTAACCCAATTGAGCATGCATTTCACTTGCTCAAATCCAGACTTAAGACGGAAAGACCCACAAACAAGCAAGACCTGAAGGCTGCGGCTGTAAAGGCCTGGCAAAGCATTAAGAAGGAGAAAACCCAGCGTTTGGTGATGTCCATGGGTTCCAGACTTAAGGCAGTGATTGCCTCCAAAGGATTCGCAACAAAATATTGAAAATAAAAATATTTTGTTTGGGTTTGGTTTATTTGTCCAATTACTTTTGACCTCCTAAAATGTGGAGTGTTTGTAAAGAAATGTGTACAATTCCTACAATTTCTATCAGATATTTTTGTTCAAACCTTCAAATTAAACGTTACAATCTGCACTTGAATTCTGTTGTAGAGGTTTCATTTCAAATCCAATGTGGTGGCATGCAGAGCCCAACTCGCGAAAATTGTGTCACTGTCCAAATATTTCTGGACCTAACTGTATGAGTCATGATGTCTTCAGGAGGCTGCAGACCACTGGACAACCTTTTATATGTGCACTGGGGTAACTCATTTTCAAACACTTTCAAAGGGGTTTCTCCACTTTCGATAATGCACACTAGTCAGAGGGGTCCCAAAAATTTTGGAGGAAAATGAGAGGTGTGTCTTAAAATCCGAATGTAGCCTACTTGGAGGTGGAGAATGAGCGCTGTGCTGGCTGCGGTTGGAGGTGTGTGGAGCAAGGCGGTGCGGAGCTGTGCTGGCTCCGGTGGGTTAGATGCTCTGTCGGCAGTGCGGGGCTGTGTTGGCTGCGGCAGGTGAGATGCTCTCTTGGTGGTGTGGGGGCTGTGCTGGCTGCGGCGGGTGAGATGCTCTCTTGGCGGTTCGGGGCTGTGCTGGCTGCGCCGGGTGAGATGTTCCGTCGGCTGTGCTTGCTGCGGTAGGGGCTGTGTGGAGCAGGGTGATGCGGCGTGTAAGATGCTCTGTCAGCGATGTGGAGCAGGGCGGTGCGGCAGGTGAGATGCTCTTTTGGTGGTGTGATCTTTAAATAATGCTGCCAGGAGTCGGCGCATGAGCAGATGAGATCTCGGATTGTCATTGAGCCAACAGTTCAATCTGCGCAGGCAGGGGCTTTTCTTTGAAGCCAACACCACCAGTATCTGGGACAGCAGCTGCACCGCCCTTCTTCACACAGCCAGGACAGCCTCCACAGCCAGCACAGCCCGCCACGCAGCAGCCAGCACAGCAGGCCACGCAGCAGCCAGCACATCCGACCACGCAGCAGCCAGCACATTCGACCACGCAGCAGCCAATAAAGTTGGCCACGCAGCAGCCAGCACATCCAACCACGCAGCAGCCAGCATTGCCCTACTCCAGCACTGCCCCTGCCTCCTGTGACCCCACTCCACCACCGCTGCGGCCCTCCCCTACAGTAAGACACTACTGGAGTATAAGACGGACCCCATTTTCTATTGGTGAAATTTAGTGACAGACCCTATGTATGCAGATGTGTCGCCCAGAGCTGTGATGTACTCGGTCCCAGGCGGTGTTCTGCTGGGGAGATGTCACTTGGTGGCCATTGCCCGGTTCCGTGACCCTGGGGACACTTTTTAAAAGGGGTATATTTACAGGGGAGATTAAATGAAAGTTTATAACGTGACGCCACTTGCAGTTTGCGGCTTGTAGATGGAGTACAGTTCTCACTACTGGGGCTGGTGTTGCTGGCAGCCTGTGTGTTAGGCCCTCCACAAGCAGGGCCGGGCCCCAGAGGATAGGTGATATTGATGGGTGCAGAAAGAAGGTAGGCCACACAAGGGGTTGTACTCACAATCTGTTGCAAACTGGTCACCCGATGAAGGCTGGTCTTGACCGCTGGTCCCATTAGTCTCAGTGCCGGTTTAGTGACCTGGTGGCTTCTTTCCCCTGCACCTGTCTTTGGTTGGTGGGTCCCTGTGGCTTGGAGCGTCTGGGGTCCCCTCCTGGTAGTTTCTCAATGGTAGTCCGTATGACGGTAGCGTGAACCCTGTGGGGTCATAGTCTCTGGTCCTGTTCCGCAGTTCTTCCATTGCTACTGTGTCCCGAACTTCAAGGTCAGTGAGGTCATTGATGGTCCCCTCACTGTGCAGATTTTATCAAATCTGCCTGGAGCGTTTGCCTGACCTAGGATTCTGTACCCTGTTGGTGCTATAGTTCTGGGAGTACTCCACCGTACTCCACCGGCAACCACACACCAGGTCACCGTCACACTCCTGTCAGTGCTTCCACTCACGCTTTCTCTCCTTCACCGACCAACTCTCTCTCTGTTCTGACTACTGACTCCCCACTGTCTGCCTCTCCCACCTGGTCGTCTAATAGACTGGATCGACTCCACCTCTAGGTGGCCATCCATTAGGTCCAACCCTAGTCTGGTACCAGTCTGTGGGGAATTTGGGGAAAAACAGGGATTAACTGGAATGTTTTGTTGTTACTGGCACTGGTCTTCTGGGTCCCTGAGGGTAGGCCCTGCATCTTGGTGGGGATGCAGTACCTTGTAGCTCCCTGATGGCTTCAATGGCTCTACACACACATCAGCACAATATATATATATATATATATATATATACATATATATATCAGCCTGTCAGCTGTGAATGGTGTTGACCCCTATGAGAAAGAGAATGGTGTTTTCTTGGGAGGGGATGTCATGTAATCACCTCGGCTTAGCTCATCTGTACTTTGCATGCTGCGACATCGCTAGCCAATGGTAGCGATGCCGAGCGAGATAGTACCCGCCCCCGTTGCACATGGGATATCTTGTGATAGCTGTGGTAGTGAACATTATCGCTACGGCAGCTTCACACGCACTTACCTTCCCTGCGACGTCGCTCTGGCCGGTGACTCGCCTCCTTCCTAAGGGGGCGGGTCGTGCGGCGTCATAGCAACATCACACAGCAGACGGCCAATAGAAGCGGAGGAGCAGAGATGAGCGGGACGTAAACATCCCGCTCACCTACTTCCTTCCGCATAGCTGGTGGACGCAGGTAGGAGATGTTCCTCGCTCCTGCGGCTTCACACACAGCGATGTGTGCTGCCGCAGGAACGAGGAACAACATCGTACCGACATTATGGAAATGACCGACGCTACACAGATCGCCGATTTACGACGCTTTTGCGATCATTTATTGGCGCATCTAGGCTTTACACGTTGCAACATCGTTACTGGCGCCTGATGTGCGTCACTTTCTATTTGACCCCGACGATATCGCAGTAGCGATGTCGCAACGTGCAAAGTACCCCTTAGAGTCAATGCAAATCAATTTGCAGAACCTAGTCCACTGAACACACCAGTGATCTGTGGACAAACTAGAGCCTTGTGAACTGGCTTTTACCTGACACCCACCATCTTTTCTTTTCATTGGCCGGTCTCAAACAACATTCATGGTTGCAATGTGACACACGTGATATTGCACCAGGCTGGCTAATCAAAAGTGAATTGATACACATGGCACTTCTGGTGTGGTGCTTAAGTAGGGTCCAAAACTGTCTCAAGTAGATGTAGAAACTTAGCACTCAAGATCAATATGAATAGTGGTCTTTTATTGTGAAGAACTTGTAGGACCAGCACAAGCACAGACGTTTCCGTCAAAGACCTTCATCAGTGTGCATGCAGAGGGTCCTCAGAAAGTATAATAGTGTGGCGAGCGGCGTAGCCGGGTATGACGTGGTGTCCACCGCTGTCTGTGTGGCATCTATCAGCTAATCAAACGAAGACCCGCAGATACAGTCAGGTAGGAGACAATTCACATCACTTCGTCTGTTTGCCACTGAACACTTCTGTGGACGCTGGACCGAGTCCTCCAAATTGATTCACATCATCTCTAATCATAAAGCAATTTCCTAATATAACTGCTAAAGTGTTTCCAAAGCAGAATTCATCTTAACATGTATATTTAATACTGTAACATTTATTTAGATTTACTATCGCCTTGGCAAACCCTTTCAAATGACATAATGAGCAACTAAAAAATATTCTTTGCTATTAGGTTATAATTACTTTCTTAATATACACAATCAATGGCCATTTAAATTGGTTTGGGCTCCAGCCAGGCGCATAAATAAAATCATATATTTTTCTCCATATCTATAAGTAGAATGGTAAATTTTAACCCTTGAGATCAATGTTAAATGATCCCATGGGACAATAACATTTAATCTGCACAGTATATATCACCAAGCCCCTACAGACAATAAAATACAGTAAAAAGTTTAATCCACCACAGCTCTGTTGGAGAAAATGATGTATATTACCTTCATGCTCCATAAAGCTGATGAGGTCTCAGCCCACATATTTATAACAATTACCTCTTTGGGATTGATAAGACACCCACTTGCCAAATAAAACTGAAATGCAGAATGTGGAATGTAAATGAGCTATTGAGAAGGTTTACATTCTGGTTGGTCTTAGCAATTAAATACACAACACAATAAAATCCTCAATTCCCTGTTAGGTTATCAGTTTCTCCATGGTAATGTATATTACTAATGTCGTAGTAGGGTTCTCATCCATCATAGTCATTCCAAAGCACAGTGTGTAGCGTTAGAATTGGGGGTGTAACTATAATAGGTGCTGGGGTTGCAATCACACACGGGTCCTGGAGCCTAGGGGGGCTCAAAAAGTTTATTTGGCCCATATGAAGGATTATTTCAAAGGAGGACCTGCAATAGTTTGGGGCCAGTTGGAGATTTTGCATTAGGGCCCATGAGCTACAAGTTACCCCATCGGTTAGCATGCATAATACTGTTCCCCATAAGGCAACCAAACATTTATAACTAGTCACTGAGGAACTCTGTCCTAAAGGTAGGCTAAAACGCACAGGTATTTTAGGCTTTTTAACTCTATATTAGGATGCTTAACAGCTTAGGTTAAATCTTTGGTAGAACCTAATTTCAGAATTCAACCATACCAGCAAAACTTGATGGGTCAGCCTGTCCATACCGTTAATCAGCCTCAATCACGAGGACAAGAGTCAGGCAGTTCTTCTTGGCTGTAGTGATTTTTGGTAGTAGTTCTCCTCTTTTACTGATAGAAATAGTAGTTAGCACAGAGCTGCCATCTATGTTGTTAGCGCACATAGACAGAGGTGATATAATTAAAAACATCATTAAAGAGCATATGGTGGCCATGTGTTACATTGCAGTAAACTTTTTTATTTTGTTTGTACAGTGAATTAACGGCCCAATAGCTCCAAAAGAGATTTTATTTCTGTTGTAATCATATAAAATCTGACAGTTTTATGGGAAAGTACCTCCGTATAAGGAGAACCCAAAGGAGAACATGGTCACTTATGGTAATGCATGGAGTACTGTGGGCATATAGGCTCTCTACTATGTGGATGAGGTCTTAAAACAATTTTTTTTATTTTTGTGGCTTTTATTTTTTGTTGGGGGTGTCTTCAATGAGGAAGAAACATTAAATTAAAATAAAGAAGTAATATTCACAGTTTTCCTTAGGACTGGAGCTAGGAACATCTCATAGAACTGCTCTGTTAAGTAAGCTCCTGTTAGCAGAGATTTTGCAATGCAGTATTGGTGTGAGAAAGCTCAAATGATGTGGAATTTCAATTGAAAATTGCAGTAATGTGCAGTTTTAGGGTAGCTTGTACTAGACTATACTGCAGACATTTGCCTTCTTCTTAGACTTTTCCAAAGACAAGATGGAAAATCTAAATGACTCACCACCCACCAAGTCGGGGCAGTTATTGGGATTTATAGGTTTGTGACAACCTGGGAAATCATGTTGTTATTTGATAGGGAGCTCCACATGAAATAGTACAGAATACATGCTTGTCCTGAAATATATATATATACTGTCTTAGGGATTGTCTCAACTAGAGATGAGCGGTTTTGTGGAGGTTTGAGTGATTCGCTGGCAGCAAATGAGCCAAACTGCCACTAGCTCAAGCTTGACCCAAATCTCCAGAATTAAGGCGACGTTACACGCAATGATTTATTGTGCGATCGCATGAGCGATCGCACCCGCCCCCGTCGTTTGTGTGTCATGGACAATTCATTGCCCGTGGCGCACAAAGTCGATAAACCCCCGTTACACGTACTTAACTCCTTAACGACGTCGCTGTGGGTGGCGAACATACTCTTCCTGAAAGGGGAGGGGCGTTCGGCGTCACAGTGACGTCACACAGCAGCCGCCCAATAGAAGCGGAGGGGCGGAGATGAGCGAGACGTAACATCCCACTCACCTCCTTCCTTCCTCATTGCCAGCTGGACGCAGGTATGTTGTTGTTCATCGTTCCAGGGGTGTCACACGTAGCGATGTGTGCTGCCACGGGAACGACGAACAACCAGCGCGCAGAAGGAGGAATGACATTATGGAAATGAACGACGTGTCAACGAGCAACGATAAGGTGAGTATTTTTGCTTGTTAACAGTCGTTCGGAGGTGTCACACGGTACGACATCTCTAACAATGCTGGATGTGCGTCACGAATTCCGTGACCCGCGACGACATATCGCCGCCTGTAGTAACTGATTGGCAGTTTGAGTCTTTGTCCACAGCCAGCTATAAGCAGATCACTTCTGGGGGAGGGTGGGTGTTCTTTTTCAAACAATTTTTTGGGTTACACACTACATGTAATCGTGCTGTTGTTACCCCCAGTGTGAGCTATTCAAACACTACAAGCGGCTTGCACAGGGCTGAACACAGCGTTGCTCATGCGAGTGACACTCATACATAAAGTATCCAAACCCTGAAACTGAAACTTGATTTTTTAAGTTGTTCAGTTCAACAAATCGAAACTCAGGTTTGGTCATCTCTAGCCTCAACTTCTTGAATGTTTAAAATTTTGAAGTATTTGTAAAGATAAGCAACTTTGAAAATTACCTCTGATTCAAAATCCCCTCTGTTCACAAGTTTGGAATGATTTTTAATTGCATCGTTTAAAACTCTTCACTAGGTTATCCATCACCTCAGAGTGGAATGCTATCTAATCAAGAGGTGTGCTCCTCTTACAGGCTCTGTGCTTTAGAGACAAGCAAAAGTGTGAAGTTTGTAGAACCACTGTATCTGAATAGCTTCAGTCCTCCTACTCTTCTCCAATGCTGCAGAGACAAAGTTACTACTACTTTCAACATTGGAAGGGTTACAGTTTGGACCAACGGTGTAACCATGTCACAGGTCTGAACTGTCATTCATCAGGAGCACATCTCCCTCAGCAACCAGGAAGCTGAGAGGCTGTGGAGCACTGCACTCCTGAACACAGAAAACTAGAACACTCCTTTGATCTTTTCACTATCGTTTTATTTTAGTGTTTTCCCCTCATTTGCTCTGCTGTTAAAATAATACAATGTATAAAACATTACAAATTTTGCCTGAAGTTCGATATAATCACAATAGCAACTTTTTCAAAATTACCGTGCTAATTAAGCTGCACAATGTAAGGCTAGCGCCACACATCCGTGCCTCCGGTACGTGTTTGGCATTTTTTTCACGTACCGGCGGCACGGAGACACGTTAAGCAATGCTACCCTATGGTAGCAGGCACACACACGTAAAACCACACGGAACGTGTGTCCGTGTGCGTTTGTACGTGTGTGCGATTTTGAAAGCGCTGACATGTCAGTGTTTTCTCCGGCAGCACGGGTGTCACACGGCCCGCACCCGTACCACACGGGTGTAGTGTGGATGCGGTCCCGTGTGACACGCGCCGGAGAAAACAAACATGTCAGTGAAAAAAAAACAAAACATTAACTCACCTTCTCCTGCCCTCCTGTCTCTGCCGCTGCTGCCTCTTGCTGCCGACCGCCGCTCATTATTCTCATTGAATATTCACTTCACTGCCTGGCAGCAGCAGCAGCGGGGAGACGGGAGGGCTGGAGACCGAGGATCAGCACCACGGACAGCAGCGCGGACAGCAGGAAGGACCAGGTGAGTATAATAATTACCGATTCTACGTGTGCTATCGCGGATAGCACACGTAGCACACACGTGTCACGCACGTACCAGAGACACGTACTTACCTGCACGCAACACGCAGGGAAAATACGTGTCTCTCGGCACGTGCGTGAATTTCACGTGAGTGTGGCAGAGGCCTAAAGGAAATGAGATGCACAAACCCTTAAAAAGCTGATCTGTCCCTACTCCCAGCAATTTATATAAATAGTGTATGATTGTTATTAATGTGTTCTGACAGATTCCCCTCCAGTATGTTAAACCGTAAACTTATTAATATGCTAAAATCTCTTCATTTTATTAAATACTTACTGAAGTGCAGTCTCTGCTCTCTCCATTAACTTGTTATCCTGAAGTCATTTTTATAATGTTTCTAGGAAATTCAGTGCTGGGTTGAGTTTTGTTAATTGGTTTTAGGCATTGACTTAAAGGGCCCCTTAGGTATTGAGTCTTTACAGATAATCATAGTGGCGGGCTAGCCCTGGGGGTTTCAGGCAAGATTTTTTTATGGAAGTTTCTGCTAATTTCTGTGCCTTGCAGGAAACTGTAAGTAGTTAGGTACATGACAATTAACCCCTATCAAATGAAACCACTCTCTACAACGAGGTTTAATGAATTACGGAGAGACATGTCCTGTTTAACTCAGTACATTGCAGACAATATGCTGGGATTACAATTAAATAGATAGTATCATTTACATTTGTTATGCTTCATTTTTTTTATAACAGCAATGACAGCAAAAATAAATACAGAAATGGGAGAGTATACAAAACAATCAGACACTAATAGTGGTTGGTCCGAAGGCGAGGATCTGGCATTTTCATAAGCTTTTATAATAGTGATCCTCCCTAAAGGGGGCTTTACACGCTACGACATCGCTAATGCAAACTCGTTGGGGTCACGGAATTGGTGACGCACATCCGGCCGCATTAACGATGTCTTTGCGTGTGACACCTATGAGCGATTTTGCATCGTTGCAAAAACGTGCAAAATCGCTCATCGGTGACATGGGGGTCCATTCTCAAAAATCGTTACTGCAGCAGTAACGAGGTTGTTCCTCGTTCCTGCGGCAGCACACATCGTTCCGTGTGACACCGCAGGAACGAGGAACCTCTACTTACCTGCCTCCCGGCTGCTATGCGGAAGGAAGGAGGTAGGCGGGATGTTACGTCCCGCTCATCTCCGCCCCTCCGCTTCTATTGGGCGGCGGTTCAGTGACGCATCTGTGATGTCGCTGTGACGCCGAACGAACCGCCCCCTTAGAAAGGAGGCGTTTCGTCGGTCACAGCAACGTCGCCGGGCAGGTAAGTAGTGTGACGGGTCTGGGCGATGTGGTGCAGCACGGGCAGCGATTTGCCCGTGTCACACAACAGATGGGGGCGGGTACCCACGCTAGCGATATCGGTACCGATATCGCAGCGTGTAAAGCGGCCTTAAGGCCTCCTTCACCATCTGTATCTCCGGTAAGTGTGACATTCATTTTCACATGCACCGGAGTCACGGACACAAGTAGACCATTAAAATCAATGGACTTGGTCACATACTATATATATATATATATATATATATATATATATATATATATATATACACACACATACACACACAGTATATTCTATATCCAATAGCATACACAGGGGACAGCAGATCCAGTTCAGCAATCTATTTTTGGCTGCCACTTGCCACTAGAGCGGAGTAAGAGCAATGTGGTTAGACGCTGGCATCATGGGCGATTTCATCTGCATTAGGAAATCCATCAGAAGCAATATTCAGGAGCTACCACATTATTTATTCTTTTATAATAGTCCTTGCTACTCTAAATAGACACAACAAAAATGCTCTTTTAATGAATAGTAATCCATTAAAAGAAATGGTTAACATAAACAGTTGACTTCCTGATTTCTAACTCCTTTAATTCTCCAATAAAACCTGGAGCAGCACAAAACAATATGTGATTTCAGACACAGCTTCCGTAATAAAGGGCCCCAGATACTATGACTCGCTATTCATGTACAATACTACCTTATAATAAAAACATGTCTACATATGAAATAGAAAATGATATTCCCTTCTATATACACCACTGGGAAATTATTTTAATCCACAACTCAATGGACAGAAATTTCCATTTTTATTTATATCCACTTGTAACCAAAGTTGTGACATATTGATGTCATCCAATAGACAAATAAATGACTCAGTATTTTATACAGCCAAGGCAACGAAAGTGATATTTATGAGTGTAAATTGCTGAATTCTAAAAGTAATCATCTAGACCTTTTTCATTCTAAACAATAGTATTTATACTTCTGCTACTGTACAAAGAGTGCATGGATAATTACATAGCCAAGGGGAAGACAAGGAGAGAGGGCTGCAGTGTGATACAAAGCACCAGACTACACCGAGGAGCCAGAGAGAGATAAAGGAGAGACCAGGTAGAGAGTAAAGAGGCAATAGGAGGGATTCACCCAAGTGATAGGCGCCTTGTCAAAGGATTCTTACCAACCAAAGGATCCATTACCTTACCCAAGACATAGCGCAGCTGGGTGGGTTTTGACTGCAAAATTGTAACACTAAGCTTGGACTTAATCATTTTGTTCCCCCTCTGCCCCTCTAATCTCCATAGAGCTACTGTCACTTTCTGTTCTTTCTCTCTTCCCTTTCACATATCCCTTAAATAAATAAGGAAACAAGCGCACTATGAGCAGCATCCGTAAATAACTATTGGTATTTGAATATTAAGAACTGCTCACCTTTGCAGGTTGTGCGCCTCCGCACAACTCCAGTGAAAGCTTATCAGTTTAGATTTACCCTCCGATCTGATTCCAGTTTCCAGGCTTATTGAATCCAGGCTTGGGGTATCGTTGTCGGCTCCTGAACTCCACCGGCACCTTGGATGTCAGGTTTTCCTCCACGATCCTCCAGCTACCCAGCTGGATTCTATAATGGTTTAGCAGGTCCTTTGCAGCTACTACCGATTCCCAATAGGGAGAGGGTACATGGATAAGAGTTCTATCGGTCTAACTGTAGCGCAAAAAGGACACTTGCTGGTATTATCTGTTGTACTTTAATGAGTATAAGCTCCTATTGATACAACGCGTTTCAGCAGAAATGCTTTTCAGCAGAAATGCTTTCATCAGGTATCTGATGAAAGCATTTCTGCTGAAACGCGTTGTATCAATAGGAGCTTATACTCATTAAAGTACAACAAATAATACCAGCAAGTGTCCTTTTTGCGCTACAGTTAGACCGATAGAACTCTTATCCTTTCACATATCCCATCCACTTTGTCTCCTCTAATACTCCCTATAATAAGAGCACCAGCCATCATTTGTTGCTCTGCCTTTTCCAGATATAACCCATGCCACCTTGTAGTTCATCCACCCCACAATGTCCTTGCCTCTTTTGAACCTCAGTCTGATACAGAGTATCCTGTTCTCCCAGACTCTTTCTTTCCAGGGCACCTATCATTTTGTCTTGACCCTTGACTTCTTCACCCCAAATAGAACTTCTGCTGGCAAGTATGTCCCAGACCCCACCTCCCCAAGTATGCCTGCCATCTTTTGTAAACAGTATAAAAAAAATGCAAAACTTAACAGAGGATTGCTTCTTTTTCATTATCCCCTAAACAAATTATGAAAAGTAACAGACTCTGTCAATAAGATCAACTCCCAAAAACCATATGTATTTCCATGTACATTATATTACAAAGTGAGTACACCCTCACATTTTTGTAAATATGTTATTATACCTCTTCATGGGACAACACTGAGGATATGACACTTTTGTAGCGCCCCTGAACACCTCAGGGTGCTACAAGGTTCTGCATCCGCCTAGAGGTGGAGCCACTCCAGTCCACTAGTTAACCAGATGGGAGGGGCAGACTATGGAGAGTAGTTGGGACACAGGAAGACAGTAGACAGAAGCGGAGAAAGGAGTCTGCAGTGAAAGGGAGCAGACACAGTCAGAACAAAGTTGACAGTGAAAATGAGAAGGTCTGACTGAGCAACATCCTGACTCGGGTTGATGGTGATCTGGTACCCAGGAGAGGTGGTTGCCAGTGGAGTACGGTGGCATACTCCCAGAACTACGCATCGACGGGGTACAGGACCCTAGGACAGGAAAGAGCTTCAAGCCGACCTGTTAAGACCTGCACAGCAAAGGGGACCATCAAGGACCTTGCTGACCCTAAAGAATCCGAAGACTCAGTAGCAAAGGGAGAACCTGGGACAGGACCAGAGACTCCAACCCCACAGGGTTCACGCTACCATCAGACGGACAGAGGTGGACAAACCACAAACCGGGGACCCCCAGTATTCCATACCAAAGGGACCCATTTACCAGAGACAGGTGCAGGGGAAGAAGGTACCAGAGAATAAAGAAATAACGTTTGGAACACCATTCTAAGTCTGAACTGGGTGCAAAAACCTAAAAAAAAAACATCACTATATAGAGAGAAGGTATGCACACCAGTGACTATGCAAGGGGAATACATGTAATAGCAGAAACTGCTGTGTGAATACTGGCCTGAAAAATACAATAGCTACATGCAAAAATTAAAAAATGAGAGTGGAATCTGCATTACTGCCATGAAATATGAATAAAGAGAAATTTAGCTATTGAATTGATCAATGCAACAGAACCCCAAAACCTCTTCACGATATTCTCTTATTTTTGGGGTCCCTAGCTAATGTGTGTTCTCTCATGCAGTTAAAAAACTTACCAAGTATGGGAAGCTGAGACCCAGGCTATATATGTATAATGTGGACCGGCAAGGTATAGTTGGGGTCGGGTTCACAAACGAAAGACTACTAACAAATAATGAAATAACGTTTGGAACACCATTCTAAGTCTGAATTGGGTGCAAAAACCTTAAAAAATCATCACTATATGGAGAGAAGGTATGCACACCAGTGACTATGCAAGGGGAATAACATGTAATAGCAGAAACTGCTGTGTGAATACTGGCTTGAAAAATACAATAGCTACATGCAAAAATTAAAAAATGAGAGTGGAATCTGCATTACTGCCATGAACATATGAATAAAGAGAAATTTAGCTATTGAATTGATCAATGCAACAGAGCCCCAAAACCTCTTCACGGTATTCTCTTATTTTTGGGGCCCCTAGCTAATGTGAGTCCTCTAATGCAGTTACAAAAAGGTATAATGTGGACCGGCAAGGTATGGGTGGGGTCGGGTTCACAAACGAAAGACTACTAACAAATAATGAAATAACATTTGGAACACTATTCTAAGTCTGAATTGGGTGCAAAAACCTAAAAAAAACATCACTATATGGAGAGAAGGTATGCGTACCAGAGAACCAGACTGGCACTGGGACGAAGGGGACCTGGAGGCGAAACCAGCCGGCCTCGGCAAACCAGTTAACACCCGAAGAGTGAGTAAACCAGTTGCTCTGAATACCGGTCTGGACTCCTTCTTCCGACGTCTACCGCACCATATACCCGCTGGGGCAATACCCTACTTGTGGAGGGACTACCATACTAGCTGCAATACCATCAGCCCCAGTAGAGACACTGCAGCGGCGGATTTCTATCCTTAGCTGCAACACCGCAAGTGGTGTCACGAATAACTTATTCACAAATCCCCTGTAAATATCCCCATTACAAAAATGGCCCAGGGCACGAAACCGGTTAATGGCCACCCTCTTGACAACCCGGACCCGAGTACCCCATATGCCTGGGTGCTACACTTTGATACAATGTAAATTAGTCAGTGTACAGCTTATATAACAGTGTGAATTTGGAGTAGCCTCTAAATAGCTCAACACACAGCTAATCAAAACCACTGTCAAAAAGCGAGTACACCCTTAAGTTAAAATGGCCAAATTGTGTCCAATTAGCCATTTTCCTCTCCCCAATGTTAGGTGATCATTAGTGTTACAAATTCTCAGGTATGAATGGGGAGCAGGTGTGTAAAATTTGGTGTTATTGCTCACACACTCTCTCATACTGGTCCCTGGAAGTTCAACATGCCGCCTCATAGCAAAGAATGATCTGAGAATCTGAAAAAAAGAATTGTTGCTTTACATAGGGATGGCCTGGGCTATAGGAAGCTTACCAATACTCTGAAAATAAACCCCTAGTGTGACGCCCTGGCCTATCAGGTCATCACAAGGGTGCCGTGCAATCTGCCCTTTTGCATGGTACCCGCTCCTCCTCGGTTACGGGTCCTGTCACTTTGGTGTTGCTGCCAACAGGTGTACACAAATCCTGAGGAACACTCTGCACCACATCCACCAAACACCCATTGGGCAGCCTGAGGGGAATAGGGCCACCGAAATGGAGGGCTAGTAGAAGGAGGGCAGAAGTGTCAGTGCAGTTGTAGAGTTGTAAAGTTCAGCAGTTCAAGTTACGTTCGAGAAGGGTTCGAGCACCAAAAACGTGGCTTTTCACAGTAAGTATGTGTGCACCTTGCGTATCTTCATGCGTCCTGCGTCCCCAGCACAATCCCTCTCTCTTTCCTACTCACCGATCACGGGTGTCTCGCTGCACAGCTGTCACAAATCTCCAGCGGCATTTTCTCTTTTGAAAATGGCTGCAGCTTCATTATTCAATTAGTTATTCCATGCTTTCCCCTCCCACTGGCGCCCATGATTGGTTGCAGTCAGACACGCCCCCACGATGAGTGACAGCTGTCTCACTGCAACCAATCACAGCCGCCGGTGTGTGGCTCTATATCGTGCAGTAAAATAAATAAATAAATAAATAATAATAATATGGGTTCCCCCCATATTTGATACCAGCCAGGATAAAGCCACACGGCTGGAGGCTGGTATTGTCAGGATGGAGAGTGCCACGTTATGGGGAGCCCACCACCCTAACAATATCAGCAGGCAGCCGCCCAGAATTGCCGCATCCATTAGATGCGACAGTCCCGGGACTCTACCCGGCTCATCCCGAATTGCCCTGGTGCGGTGGCAATTGGGGTAATAAGGAGTTAATCATGCCAGGCGTCTCCCCGAGACACCTTCCATGACTAAACTGTAAGTGAAAGTAAAGAAACACACAAAACGAAAAATCCTTTATTTGGAATAAAAGACAAAAAACCCCTCATTTACCTTTTTATTAATCCCCAAACAACAATCCAGGTCCAAAGTAATCCACACAGTAATACACTGTCAGCTCTGATACATGAAGATGACAGGCAGCGCTCTGTGTCATCTCCACGCACTAAAGTGAGCCGTGCTGTCACCAGACTTCACTCTGCAATGTAGACGTCAAGATAACCAAATCTGCCTATGTTTCTCAATAAAGCCAGTGGCTCAATGGTTAGAGCTCCCGTCTAAGAAGCATGAGCTCATGAGCTCCAGCAAACCGATCAGATGATATTGGATCCAGATTGGATGGCGCGGGACCCTTGACCCAGGATTACTGCGGAGGGGGGTTCTTTATTTCAATAAAGATGGATTCACTAATTGTGTTGTGTTTTATTTCTAATAAAAATATTTTTCTGTGTGTTGTGTTTTTTTATTTGTACTAGAAATTCATGGTGGCCATGTCTAATTTTGGAGTGACACCATGAATTTCGAGCTTAGGGCCAGTTGATAATATACAGCTAGCCCTAACCCCATTATTAACCAGCGAGCCACCCATCACCAAGGAACCTGGAAGAGTTGGATGCAGCGCCAGAAGATGGCGCTTCTATGAAAGCGCCACTTTCTGGGGCGGCTGCGGACAGTAGCTGCAGAACTACAAGGCTCAGCATACTCCATCCAGGACTGTATGCAGGAGTTTCCCCCCCCCCCCCAAAAAAAATTACGTGGGCTTCTTCATATTTTTGTATGCTAGCCAGGTACAGCAGGCAGGTACAGCTGCCCCCAACCCCCAGCTGCCTGTTTGTACCCGGCTGGGAACTAAAAAAAATAGGGAAGCCCTTTTTTTAATTATTTCATGAATTTCATGAAATAATTTTAAAAAAAATCGACATAGGCTTTGCCCCATTTATGTGTCCAGCCAGGTACAACTAGGCAGCTGGGGATTGGAATCCGCAGCACAGTTTGGCCCGAGCTTTCTGGGCCCCTCTGCTGCGAATTGCAGTCCACAGCCACCCCAGAAAATGGCGCCTTCATAGAAGTGCCATCATCTGGCGCTGTATCCAACTCTTCCAGCAGCCCTGAAGCTGGGTGGCTTGCTGGGTAATAATGAATTAATACTAGCTTTTTTTTACTAGCTAGTATTAAGCCAGAGATTCTTATTGTCAGGCAAGTTTGACCCGGCCATTAAGAATCTCCAATAAAGGGTTAAATAAAGACACCACACAGAAAAAATACTTTAATAGAAATAAATACACAGACACACTTAGAGACTCCATGTTTATTACTCCCTGTCATCCCTCCATGATCCTGCTCTTCTGTCTTCTTTCTCCTTCAGCCCATGCAGCTCTGCTACATCAGACAGCACTGCATGGGAGGAAGACGCTGCTGCTCACGTGCAGTCTATTTACTCAGTGAGTGAGCAGAAGCTGCGTGCTGTAAGCGGTGACGTCACCGCTGACAGACGGGTTACCATAGCAACGGTGCTCCGATCACGTGATTCCCGGTGCCGCAATTCACCGGCTGTGGCATTTAGTCCCTGCATGTGGGCCGACCATGTGCCAGAGCATTTCGCTGGTACACGGAGATGCTGGAACGATCACCGCGTACCAGAGAGATGCACTGACAGGACCTAGCATGATACGCAGCCCAGTAATTCACCCGACGGGAACGGAATCTTCAGGAACCGTTCCCCACCCGCTCCAGAATCGGGGTACTAGCGCAACGTGGGGAATAGGATTTCCCACAACCGTCCAGAAAATCCCAAGCGTGAACCCTGAGAGCAAGCTCACCCTGCTAGCCACGCAGGTGGGCGGGACCCGAAATGCTTCAAGTGTAAGGGATCTACACGTATGACACACAGTGCCAAGGGACAAGGCTTCAGGTCAACAGGCAACACCAAGAGGACACGGACCCAGCATGCCCGCCCAAGGACCACAGAGTGCTCAAGAGTTTGGTTTACCTGGTGTCAGCATCAGTGACTTTGGACTGTGTGAGTACACGTTACCCCCCTTGCACCCGACGGGTTCCCCACGCCATCCATCACCGGACCCCGGGACACCACTCCCCTGCCCACGGAGGGGTTAACAACTTCAGCTGACACACACCAGCGTCCCCGGGCTCCTCAAAAACCGGCAGTGGTGGTCCCTCACGTTACCACACACCGTGGTGGCGTCATGAACATTATCCCAAAACCACCAACAATATCCCCCCTTTATTTCCAAGGGTGCCGCACGACGCCACCTCGGATCCGGAGACCCCTCGAGCCACTGCGGATCCGGGTCCGAGCAGCCTATCGGCTGTCACGGGGGCGGCACACCTTATAGGAAAACTTGGCGTCACAAACAGGATGCGAGCAGGACCCACTAACCTGGGTGATGTGCGCCTTGAAAAGTGAAAGTCGCGATCCAAAATCCCCTTTTCCGCGACGCCCGCCATTTTTCCGCTGTTTTTGCGCCAAAAACGCCATCTTCTTGGAAAAGGGCGCGAAGCCAAAGCCACGCCCTTCATCTTCAGCCTGAAACAGGAACCGGAAGTTCCCAGAGGGTCACAGCCCGTGAAAGAGTGCTGGGAGAAATCCAAGGGGGCGTGCCCGAGTGTAGAAAAAGCGGAAGAGAAGCAGGGACGCCAGAACTCTGCCATACTGTTCCTGGACAACGCAGAGGCAAGATGGCGGAGCAGAGCTGGTCACCGGAACGTGCTGTTCCCAGGACCGTGACCTGGATCGAAAAAGGGACCGAGCAGCTGTGCAGGAGAATGCAGATGCAGTTCCTGTTCATACTAAACCACTGGAGGGAAGGGATGAGGAGTCTGGCAGTGGCAAAAGCAAGCCCGTGAGTTCGAAATCCCAAATGAAGAAAGGGTAAGCGGGTACCCAGTCCCTATTGATTACCCTAATCCGGCCATGGCAGCTGAGGGATCCGGTCCGCCCCCGCTTGTGGCAACCACTCCTCAGTCACCTGCCCCGTCCTCGGCGAATGCCAAGCTGCTGCTATCCACCCCGGCAGCGGAACCTGCAGTTTGTTTTGTGAAGCTCCAGCAGCAGTTCCAAAGTCCATCTCCATCCCGGTCACGACAGCGGTCGTCCGAAGCCTGGCCAGACCAGACCTGGCCGCATCACTGGGCCCGTCCTTAGAGGCGGAGCACCCAGGCCCTGCAACCCTGGTTGCGGAGCAGTTGAGCTCACTATTTCCATTGGCGGGAGTGGAGCCTTCCGGTTCACCGGTTCCACTATCGAGCGGCATCCCAACGGCTGTTGGGGCAGTACGAGTCCAGCTCAAGCTGGAGCCAGCTAGGGAGCCGAGGACGGATGCCGGTGCCCCCTACTGGGAGCGGCACAACCAGGAATTTCAGCAGGAGATTGCTACCAGGAAACAGCGGCGGCAGGAGCTGGCTGCTCGTAACAGAGCAGAGAAGGAGCAGGTGAGGAGCGCTGCTTCACATGTTAAAGGGCCACATTGCCGACATCGGGTGGATCGCTTTGACCCCGAACAGGGATGGGGTTTCATTCGTGAAGCAGACCTCACAGCGGGGCTATTTGTGTCCCGGCGGGACGTATCCCCACACCTTCCTTGGAAGCATCCTGGCCGCAACCTGGAGCCAGAAGAAATGGTTACTTACAACCGGCACTGCGGGGAGAGGGGCTGGTATGCCCTGGAAGTGACCAAACATGTCATGTTTGAGGAAGGGTACATGTTCACAGAGGTAGCCCGCAGGCAAAAGGAGGCGTGGCTATGGGACCCGACCATATATTATTAGCAGAAAAATATGATACCGTAGAATGTTAGGTATCTGTGCTTTCCATTTGTTATTTTCCACAGTTTGTTATTTTCCATATAGAAAATGTTAGAAAATGAGACAACCAATTAAACACTAATTGCATGGGAAAGTAACCTGATTTTCTCTAAATTTGCAACAGTTGTATACGGTACAGGACTTTTAGGTATGGTTTTTATAAAAACTTCTGCATTTCATAGTTAATTAAAAATGGACCACGGTCACAGGACTGACGTGACCAACAAAAACTTGTGTCTTGTAAAAAGACTGCACCCGTTGTTCCACTGGAGTCGTCTGGCACACCCCGAGGCCTTAACCCGGCCCAAGGACCTATCTAAGTTTCCAGGGGAACCAGGTTGTTTGGGTGGGGGGTTATTGGGGTCCGGGACGTTGGGGCTGGACTGTCGCAGGGAGGGACTGCAACGTGGAAGGTTGGGTACCCACTGCTATCAAAACCGGTGGCGTCCCTGTGGCAGACGAATTCTAGTTTAAAAAAAAATGTTTGAAACGGTTTAAGAATGCACCTCCCCTGTTTGGGATGAACCAGTTAAAAAACATAAAAATGTTGTTAACCCTTTTTCCTCCTTTAAAAAAAAAAAAAAATAAATGCTTGGTATTCTGTGGATCGTGGATGAGCCACGTTTACCCAAGGGGGAATGTGACGTCCTGGCCTATCAGGTCATCACAAGGGTGCCGTGCAATCTGCCCTTCTGCATGGTACCCGCTCCGCCTTGGTTACGGGTCCTGTCACTTTGGTGTTGCTGCCAACAGGTGTACACAAATCCTGAGGAACAATCTCAACCACACCCATCAAACACCCATTGGACAGCCTGAGGCGAATAGGGCCACCCAGATGGAGGGCTGGTAGAAGGAGGGCAGAAGTGACAGTGCAGTTGTAGAGTTGGAGAGTTGGAGAGTTGGAGAGTGGAGGTGGAAGGAGAGACAGCGGTGACAGTGCAGGTCATCTCCTGTACCTGTCCCAGGTGACAGACATTGGCCTGGCCAGAAAGAGCTGGAACCCCGGTCGCAGGGGGTAGTGGCAGGGAGCACGATGCTGCTACAGAGAGCAGGCCGTCTGCCTTGTGCTACAACCGGGCAGGGACCAGGGGACAACGGGGTACGCGGACCCTAGACTGGGAAGTAGCTTCACGCAGCCCAGTAATTCATCCGACGGGAACGGAATCTTCAGGAACCGTTCCCCACCCACTCCAGAATTGGGTTACTAGCGCAACGAGGGGGATAGCACTTCCCACAACTGTCCAGAAAATCCCAAGCGTGAACCCTGAGAGCAAGCTCACCCTGCTAGCCACGCAGGTGAGCGGGACCCGAAACGCTTCAAGTGTAAGGGATCCACACTTAGCACACACAGTGACAAGGGACAAGGCTTCAGGTCAACAGGCAACACCAAGAGGACATGGACCCAGCATGCCCGCCCAAGGACCACAGAGGGCTCAAAAGTTTGGTTTACCTGGTGTCAGCGTCAGTGACTTTGGACTGTGTGAGTACACGTTACCCCCCTTGCACCCGACGGGTTCCCCATGCCATCCATCACCGGACCCCGGGACACCACTCCCCTGCCCACGGAGGGGTTAATAACTTCAGCTGCCACACACCAGTGTCACCGGGCTCCTCAAAAACCGGCAACAGTGGTCCCTCACATTACCACACACCATGGGTGGCGTCATGAACATTATCCCAAAACCACCAACAATATCCCCCCTTTATTTCCGAGGGTGCCGCGCGACGCCGCCTCGGATTCAGAGACCCCTCGAGCCATTGCGGATCCGGGTCTGAGCAGCCCGTCGGCTGTCACGGGGACTGCACAGTAGCATGGTGGCCAAAACCACACAGCGATTTAACAAGACAGATTCCACTCAGAACAGGCCTTTGCATGGTCAACCAATGAAGTTGAGTGTATGTGTAACGAATGTCACTCTGGTGGCCGTTTCCTGGTCCCGTGCCCTGGGGCTTTTCTTGTAAAAGGGGAATTATTTTTAAGTAGGGATGAAAGTTAGTGTACGTGACACCACCTGCGGGTTGCGGTTAAGGGTGGAGAACTGCTGCTGCTAAATGTGGGTACTCCCAGGGCTGGTGATGGTTTCAGCAATGATGTTGGGCCCTCCACAGGTAGGGCTGTGCCTGGGAGTTGTGAAAGGCAATAACGGAGACCACACAAGGTTGTAACCAACAGTCTCTAATTACTCCAACCCGTGGATGACTGTTTCAGGTCCCATGGAGTATCAGTGCCAATGTAGTAACCAAGTTTTCTCTGTCCCCAGCACTCTTTGTTGATTGGGTCCCCGTAGCATAGAGCATTTGGGGCCCGACTGTCCCTTTTGGGGTATCAGTCTCCTTCTCCGTACGGCAGGCAGTGCGGACCCTGTGGGGAGGTAAGTGTCTAAACCCCGATCCTAGTTTACTGCCAAGGAAGGTGTCCATACCGTGCAGGGGATTATCAAGCCATGTAGAACTGGCGCCTGATCTAGGGCCTGTGCCCCGTGCGTGCTCCGGTCCCAGCGGTACTTGTCCGTACTCACCCTGGCGACCTCTCTCCTGTGCCCTGGGGTCACCGTTGCACGGACCCAGCTCGAGCACGTCCGCACACCCCTCTGTGTGCCACTGTTCTCTCTGTATGAGTGAGTGTGTCCCCTCCCACTAGGCTGGCTAATCCCAGGATTCGTTCCTAACTCTAGGCGACCATCCCCTTACTTGATTAACCCTTTAGTCCCGGTGTGGAGTGGAGAACTAGGATTTTGGTTGTGCTTTGGTGGTATCGGCACTGGTACCCCAGGTCCCAGGGGGAAGGTCCTGCATCCCAAAGAGGATACAGTTCCTTGTAGTGCCCTGAGTCGCTCAGGGGCGCTACATATGTCCAAAAATTTCCAGAGGTTGTCTTTTCCAAATAGATGTATGTGTTCTGCCGGCATTGCTGCAGAAGTTAAAGGGGTGGAGGGGGATCAACCTGTCAGTGCTAAGACCATATGCCGCATATTGCATCAAATTGATCTTTATGGCTGTCATCCCAGAAGGAAGATTCTTCTAAAGATGATGCACAAGAAAGCCCACAATCAGTTAGCTGAAGACAAGCAGACTAAGAAAATGGATTACTGGAGTATGTCCTGTGGTCTGATGAGACCACAATAAGCTTATTTGGTTCAGAAGGCGGTCAAGTATGTGTGGTGGCAACCAGGTGAGGAGTACAAAGAGAAGTGTGTATTACCTACGTCAAGCATCGTGATGGGAGTGTAATGATTTGGGGCTACATGAGTGCTGACAAGTATGGAGATCTACAGTTCATTGAGCAAACCATGAATGCCAACATGTACTGTGACATACTGAAGCATAGCACGATTCCCTCCCTTCAGAAACAGGGCCGCAATGTAGTATTAGGATAAAAGTTCCAGCGCGGTCAAATGAATAAAAAACTGCACTTTATTTAGATTTTCTTAAAATTCAGCATATACAGCACATGGTATAGAAGACAGTGACTAGGTCTAAAGCGGGCTTTACACGCTACGACATGGCTAGCAATTGCTAGCAATATCGAGCGTGTAAGCACCCGCCCCCGTCGTGGATGCGATATCGTGTGATCGCTGCCGCAGCGAACATTATCGCTACGGCAGCGTCACACGCACTTACCTGGTCGGCGGCGTTGCTGTGACTGCTGAACAATCCTTCCCTCAAGGGGGAGGGACGTTTGGCATCACAGCGACGTCACCGAGACGTCACTAAGCGGCCGGCCAATCAAAGCGGAGGGGCAGAGATGAGCAGGACGTAACATCCCGCCCAACTCCTTCCTTCCGCATTGCAGCCGGCGGGAGGTAAGGAGACGTTCCTCGCTCCTGCGGTGTCACACACAGCGATGTGTGCTGCCACAGGAGCGACGAACCACATCGATAATCAACCATTGCCGATTTTTGGTTTTGGGACGACCTCTCCATGGTAAACGATTTTCACCATTTTTGAGGTCACTTAAGGTCGCTGGTAAGTGTCACACTCTGCGATATTGTTAATGACGCCGGATGTGCGTCACTAACAACATGACCCCGACGATAAAACATTAACGATATCGTAGCATGTAAAGCCCCCTTTAGTCATATAGTAGTTCTCACTGACTTTTATACCATGAGCTGTATATGCTGGATTTTAAGAAAATCTAAATAAAGTGGAGTTTTTTTATTGATTGGACCACATTGGACCTTTTTTCCTTTTTCTTATAACCTGGTAGCCAGACCATTCCATTGCTCAGGACATCATCATTTACCAGTATTCAGCTGATCGGTGAGCTGGATTTTTTCCTTTTATTTCACAGTGTAGTTTTCCACCATAATGGATCTGAAAAGGAGGTGTTCAATGCTCTGGGCGTGACATGACACAATACTCTGGGCATGACTTCTAAAAAGCCTTTGCCTTTTCGGGTATTTTTCCTGTCTAGCATCAGCCTCTTTGGTTTGATTGATAAATCATTGACTGTGACTTCAAGCACCAGGAAATCAGACAGCAGAAAAATGAAGTGCTCTGTCACAGGCAGAACACTTAGCCTCTCATTTGCATATCATTGCCAATGCTAAAATGTTGGGAATGCAGAAACAGATAGAAGACATAAAGTTGTCGATAGATTTACATTTTAAAAACCTGCATGGCCATATATGTGGTTTGAAGGGGATGATCTTACTGACAGATTACCTTTAAATGAAGAGATACAAGTATCCCAAATTGGTGTTAAAAAAAAAATAATAATACAGATGTTATAGCAACCTAAAAACTGTAAAGCTAATTTTATTGTGGACACTTGATGAAAATCAATATGACAATATCTTTTGACCAAAAAGGTTGTGCATCCCTGCTCTGAGACCAATGGTGCTGAAGAGAGAAGGCATAGAATTATAAGCTAGCAATTAAATCCTCCAGTTTTCCAATTCTCAGCAGTTTCATGTTTAAAATTAGCTAATTAAAGGAAACAATAATTAAAAGAATTGTAAATGTTTGTAAAAATGTAGGTTACATTGAGAGGTATATGTATTGCTCTGACGTCCTATAATACTAGCTCTTCGGTCCCTCCTTGCCAATGATCTAATTATAGGATACATGCATTGCTGTCATGCATCTTTTAAAGAGGACGGTCCACCAGGATTTTCCTATATAAACTAAAGCCAGTGCTATACTGGTGCTATCATGCCGATTCTATATATGCCTTTAGTTGTGAAATCGGATACATAGTTTCTGAAATATAGGCAAATAAAGTTTGTGAAATACACTGTAACTTGATTCATAGGGGATGCAGAATATCTAATAGGTGGGTCGGGTTTTGCTAGTTATTTCCGCCCCTGTCTGCCTACATGTCCTTCCTCCTTCCTTTCTACCCTTGTAATAACAGAGACCGGAGGAGAAAAAATGGCATGCAAAAAGGGGCTGGAATAACTAGCAAATCCCGACCCACCTATTAGATATTCTGCAGCAACTATCAATCGAGTAAAGGCCGCTTTACACGCAACGACATCGCTAATGAGATGTCATTGGGGTCACGGAATTCGTGACGCACATCCGTTCTCGTTAGCGAAGTCATTGCGTGTGACACCGCTAACGATCAAAAATACTCACCTTATCGTTGATCGTTAACATGCTGTCCATTTCCCAAATATCGTTGCTGTTGCAGGATGCAGGTTGTTGGTCGTTCCTGCGGCAGCACACATCGCAATGAGGAAGGAAGGAGGTGGGCGGGATGTTCGTCCTGCTCATCTCTGCCAGTCCGCTTCTATCGGGCGGCCGCTTAGTGACGTTGCTGTGACGCCGAACAAACCACCCCTTAGAAAGGAGGCGGTTTGCCGGTCACAGCGACGTCGCTAGGCACGTAAGTATGTGTGACGGGTGTTAGCGATGTTGTGTGCCACGGGCAGCGATTTGCCCGTGACGCACAACCGACGTGGGCGGGTACGCTCACTAGTGTACCGCCCCGCGGCCTCGGCTGTGACCACTGAGCTGCTCGGGTCCGGGCTCGCGTGTGTCGGTGGCTCGAGCGCCTCCGGACCCGGGGGTCACGTCGCTCTGAAGGGTGTTTGGCGCTACGCGCGGGGGGAGGAATGTGTTTGGTTTTGGGATGATTGTTCGTGACGCCACCCACGGGTTCGGGACACCACCGCTGCGGTGAAGGTACGGGGACTCCTGGGAGCGGTGTAGTGGCGCAACTAGGTGTTGACCCCTCCGTGGGTAGGGGATGTTGGTCCCGGGGCCCGGTTGTGCGAGGGCCGGGGTGCAGGGCGCAGGGCTGCGATGCGGCGCGGTGCCGGATGGCACTGGTGTACTCACGATTAAACCACACAGAGTCACTGGTAAACCAAACGAAGGTATGAACGGGGCCCGCAGCCGGCTGCAGCTTCCTAGTCGGGTTGGCAATGTCCGCCTTTCTCCTGCACCTGTGTTTGTAGTGTGACCACTGTGCCTGCGCACTGGTAGTCCGCTCCCCGTCGTGTATGTGTCGTAGGAGCCTCTTTTGCCCGCAGGCGCTGGCCCTTGGATCTCTGGCCTCTGGCGGTGGCTACTATCCGGACGGGCTGGGCTGTTGTCTTCAAACGGGACTTTGGTGGGAATGAACCCCTGAGGTCCAGACCGCAATCAGTTAATTCGACTATGGTGGTGGCATATAGACTAGTTCGGGGTCTGAGTACCCTGCCTGGTGCTCCGGTATCCTGTTAGCTCCCCGGTTCGGTTCCGGCGGGCCACTACCCTGTCTCGGTCCCTCACGGTTCCGCAGGTCGTATTCCCAGTCTCCTGCAGGTGGCCACTGCTGTCTGTCTGCCTGACTGATCTGGGGTCCCAGGCTCCAGCCCAGGCCCCAAGCAGCACTGTACTCCACTACTCTCCACACCACTGTACTGGACTGCACTCTTTGCTGAACTGCACAGCACTGTCTTTCCTGCCTCAGGCCAGCAGACTCCTCGGGGGGTGTGTCTTTCTGCCTGACTCCGCCAACCTGGTGTGCCTGTCTGACGCTGAGGGAGGCAATCAGGTCTTTGTGGTTGACTGGTGGTACCTTTCTAGTGTGGGGGTGTATGTGGTGAGTGTAGTGACCTGTGACCCCTGGGTCCCAGGGCGTCACACTAGCAATCTTGCTAGCGAGATCGCAGCGTGTAAAGTGCCCTTAACAGTGTATTTCACAATCTTTACTTGCCTGTATTTCAGAAACTATACATCTGATCTCACAACTCTCGGGACTACAGAACAGGAAAAGGACTTGGGTATTCTCATTACAAATAAGCTGAGCAGCAGCACTCAATGTCAGGCAGCAGCTGCTAAAGCAAACAAGATTCTAGGGTGTATAAAAAAAGAGATTAGATCCCGTGATCCCAACGTATTGTTACCCCTCTATAAATCACTTGTAAGGCCACATCTAGAATATGGGATTCAGTTTTGGGCTCCACATTTTAAAAAGGACATACAGGAGTTAGAGTCAGTTCAAAGGCGGGCAACTAGACTATTACAAGGAATGGAAGGCCTCCCATATGATGACAGGTTGAAAAAGTTAGATACGTTTAGCTTAGAAAAAAGACGTCTCTGAGGAGATCTCATTTATATGTATAAATACATGTGTGGTCAATATAAAGGACTGGCACATGACTTATTTCTTCCAAAGACAATACTAAGGACCAGGAGACACTCACTGCGAGTGGAAGAAAAGCGATTCCGACAGCTAAATAATAAAGGGTTCTTTACAGTTAGAGCGGTCAGACTGTGGAATACACTACCACAAGAGGTAGTAATGGCAGATACTATAACAGCTTTTAAAAAAGGGCTGGATGATTTCCTCAGTACACAAAACATTGTTGGTTATAAATGACTTGGTGACCAGGTATAGAACTGGTGGAGGAAGGTTGAACTAGATGGACCTAGGTCTTTATTCAACCTTAGTAACTATGTAACTATGTAAACTAAAGGTGTGTGTATAGAATCAGTATGATAGTGCCAGTATAGCACTGGCTTTAGTTTATATATGAAAATCCTGGTGATTGGTCCTCTTTAAGGTGACACAATGAGTCCTTCATGGCAACATAACATATCCCTTAGGACATAGACCTACTATATAGTCACTGCATTGTTTTTATTTTTTAATACATAGAAATCTGATTGAAAACTTCATGTATTCATAGAAGACAGGCCTATGAAATTAGATAGCATATCTATAGAAATCTGTGGAAGCACTATCATGGTTTTGTACATATAGCCACATGCATGGAGGCCTTAAAAAATAAATGCTTTATTTTAAAAATAGCGACCAATCTGTCTATGGATTGTGCACGTTATCACAGCAGAGTCCCATATCTTCATGTAGAATCCAATGAAATGTTGACACCTTTATATTTCATATCTGTTGATTCATTCCCCCAAAAAATAGCTTTTTACAAGCACAAATAAGGCATGTAGTGCTCTGGTGTGACAATGCCTCTGCCTCCCAAGGGTGATTTTCCACCCAATACAAATTTATTTAGCTTAATTAAGAACTCATATTTCTGATTTACTTGTCTTGTGGCTGACATCACACAGTCAATGAGCTATCAAATCAAGCTTAACAGGCTGCTGCTGGGCAGGGAGACAAGTGTGAAAGGCAAAGTCTTGGGTAGTGATCTATCACGCCCAGAGCACTTAATGCCTCATTTGTATATGAAACACAACCAACATATGCAACCGCATATAACAATTGAGTATTTATTAGATACTTAAAATAGTTAAAATATCAAACATACAAAGGATGTCTCAAAAAAATCAGATCCCCCTCAAGGGTAGATATAATATTGGAAACACCTAGTATGACACCTCCCCATGTAGTGTAAATGGTAAAAACCATTGATTACAATTGGATCAATCAAAATACAAGTAGTACAAGTATTTAACACAAGTGTGCTTAAGAGATATTCAAGAGAAGTCACATAATAAATATATAGCTTTGCATGAAAGATCCTCTGATAACCTGCAGTATAGCTTTAAGGGAGTCAGCAAACAGTAATGGTATCCCACACACCCAACGCACGTTTTGCATTAGCAATGCTTCTTTACGCCCAGAGCGTTTAATGCCTCATTTGAATATGAATTAAAATAGTAAATTTCTCTGAAATGCAGCAACAGATATAAGATATAAAGGTGTGCATGGATTTACATGTTAAAGAATTGAATATTATGTTGTCAAACTTACTGATATATTCCTTTTACTCAAACACAATATTAATGGAAAAATCATGCAGAGCACATAAATACTGTAAAATATAGTATAAAGTATATATACACATGTATTGAAATGTACAAGAATACCTACTGTATTCTGAAAGATAAAAGATGCATCAGTAACCGTATGTGTGCACAGATATAGGATATCATCTAAGAGTTCTGTTATTTCTAACTAGCCTGTTTACAATGTAACAGTAGCCACAAATCACTAGTCACATCGGTGACCTAGGCAATGTGGCCGTGTCACAGATGCGGCCAGTGATTATTGCTGTGGCCATGACTTGGATGACATCAATACAGCGATGCAAACAATTTGAACAGTCAGTAAATTACTGTTTCTTATTATAACACATATCCAGCTTGTTGCCACATTTTTTTAAAGCCCGGAAAACCCAATTTAATAGCAGAACAAAATCTAACAAAAATCAATGATTCCTGTTTCTCGCTGTCATGTGATGTCGCCGTTGCTTGATTCGACTCTTTAATAAGATCCTTAGAGTTTTTTAGAATCTAGTTAACAGTGTAAGAGTAAGATCAATATTTTCTCAATCTCAGCTTACTTTATTTTCCGAATTACCCGACAGAAGTCTAGAGTCATTATGTGAACTGCTTAACTAATCTATTGAAATCCAGTATATACTTTATAACGATACATCCAAGATTCAATATTCATTGTAAATTGAAAAAACCCCAATACAAGTAGTAATGAAGCTAAAGTGTGAGCACATTGAATTCTCCGTAAAGGAGAGAAGAAAAAGAAGTGTATAATGTGGCACACAATAAATTGTAATTGTCCAAGCGCTGGCGCCCCTGGCCTTGTTTAATGACGTTACATTTTCATGTTACATGTGTTTTAGCCTTTGGGAGAAAAAATACTTAACACCAACTATATAAATCAGTGAGTCAGATAATTTGCAAGCTTTCGGGTGTTAATTACAATTTTAATGACTATGATCTGAATTAAGTAGATGACTGAAAAATACAGGTCATGTACATCCGCTTTTATTAGGCTGAAGGTGGATATGCATTGATGGTTTAGGTGTCCCTCAAGAACGGGCTGGAGCTAATTCATCTCCGCTATGCCTCATCCGCAGAGCTCAGGTAAATCACCTGCCTATTAAAAGCCATCAAGATACAAAGGGAACATATTGCTAAATGTTGCCATATTGTAATTATCGTCATACTCAAAGCTGCTTACCAATTCTCTCATGCACACTGATATTTAACCAACTCAAGTGGGACACGGTGATAGCTATTACTAAGTGCCGTCTGCAGCCTGCTAAACAGACTACGGTACTTAATAGGGATCTTTCTTTCCAAAACAGTATATTTTTGTACATTGGGGCAAAGTTATCACCAGTGAAACTAGAATTCACATGAAGTATTTGTAGTGACTGGGATGTTAGAAAATGAGGGTGAACTGTGTTTTTTAAAGGATATCTTGTCTTATTTAATACTAATCAATCCACTATCTACTAGTGATTTTGCAGCTATTATTTTTTTCAGAAATATTGTGCTACACATAGGCCACGAATGAGCACTACAAACAACAAAAAAGTGCACTCCAATGCATGTCAATGAACAAATATATAAAATAACAAAGATTAAAAGGGATCACATGGACCAGAGGCGAAGGAAATGGTAAATGTAAAATTAGACACTGTCTTATATTTTTTTTTTGCCCTGAAAAAAGCACTAGGTCTTATTTTTAGGAGTGTCTTATTCTCGAGGTGACATGGTTAGGGGTAAGTTTATCCCCCACAAAAAGCAGATCCCCCCTTACCAGGATCATCATACTTACCAGCCCCGGGTGTCTGTATGGCTCCCAGATCTCCCTGTGATCACCCAGCAGGTATGATGCATGCCTCCCCTGCGGCTGGCCGACACACATACTTCAGGTCACATACTCACTCACACTCACACACACACACACACACACATACCACATCATTTCTCCCTGTGATCTCCCAGCAGCTCTGCTTTTCTGCGTCTGGCCAACACTCACACATCAGACACCATACACACAGATGCAACCTATAGTTAGCCTCAAATATTGAAAAACAACGTGTCCCTGGGAATGGAAGATCCTATAGACAACAATATCAGGTCCACAAAGCAGATATTAGTTTAATCATGCTAGGTTTATTAAATATTGCAAAAACACACATAAAAAAGTGTAAAAAACATTTTTTTGTAGATACAGGCTACACAGATAAGGAATAGAGGGAAAGTCGCACTACTAAGAGTAACTGTCTGAGACCAGTACGATCTGCAACCACATATATTACGGCTGGTGTGGATAAGTATGTACCTATGTCCAGCTTATATCCCGTATGGGCTATGGTTTATATTTGAGAGTGCTGATAGGGTATAGTTGCCAAAGGTGTATTAGGAAAATACCAACACCTTCATATATTATGATGGCAGTGTACTCCCATTCAGCAGTCGCTCCCACAATCTCATAACATGCCAACACTATAAACCAGAGCTTTCTAGTGAATTACCTGCAGCCATGTGTATAGCGATCGGCACCTGCTCAGACAGCCACTCCCACCTCGACGCGCGTTTCACCGCTTCTGGTTTCGTCAGGAGGCATAACAAGGATGTAGTGTGTGCCTTAATATAGTGTGTGGAATCAATCGCAGCTGGACACATACTGCCGGTATCGGGCGCTCCGAGCGTCATGATGTGCGTCCAGTGGGTGAGTCGCACTGCGAGCACGTCAACAGGTCACATGACCGCGTATCACGCGGTATGCGCTCCTGTGACGTAGAGTGTCCATGGTAACCGGACCGAAGTCACGCCCCCATGTCACTCGCTCTATTGGCGCGTCATCCATGGAAACTGCACAGCGCATGGTCTCAGAGCGACCCCCGGATAGATAAGGAAGTGAAGCTGTAACTGCACAAGTAGTTAATTGCATCAAGAAAATATATGCATCACCATGATTTAAAAACAGTATATGACTACTATGAAAACGTGCGCCATATAGAAAGAACATGAATGCATAACTTAGAATCAATATTTGCAAAATTTGTATACGTATTAAAAGAGGGGTTTTAATTTTGTGCTTATTGCTAACATATTGCACCTACCCAATATGGGACAATCTGGATGCATAGTCGGGTACCAGCGTATATATCTCTTGGTCTATGACACCATATGCTTTTACTATCAAAAACATTTTAATTTCTATAATCCCAAACATGCATGTATCCAATTAGGTAAAAGTTACCCCATAAACTCATGGGCCTATAAAGATAAATATCTTGTCAACCAGATACCAATACACTGGACACATACACATGTGGAACCCCTGCAAAAATAGAAGACACAGCATATCAGCCAGTGTCTATAGAAGCCTGTCAAACATCCCAAAATTTACGTCACGGGACATATGTAGTATATTGCAGGCCTCCATGATTCTATCAGCCAATTATAACCCTCATATGCATCAAAATTGTGTGACAGAATATATTTGAAAAATCTCTTGACCGCAAAAACCCCACATGGTACATGGTTTGTAGTATAAACACGAAATAAGGGCTATATATCAGCTGAGCCTAGACATGCTCCCAGGTGTAGGGACATGTCTATTACGTGTTTATACCACCATAACCAATCTATTATAAACAGACATGCCCATCATCCCATAACTGATCACATAACTTGAGTATACACATAAGGTACAAAATATATAAAAATCGCTGCCACTCGATTTCATCGTTATTTTGATTGTTGTCTGTTGAAGATCAGGATATAGTATCAATTTGGCTCCATTTCACATTCATATTCCTTCCACGTGATATCATGTTGTGCTCCAAATCTAACGCTGCAATTGGATAGAAGGCACCAGGAGAGTACCAAGAAAGAAAAAGAAATGAAAAAAGAATTAAAATATAATAAAGTATTCGTGACCTAAAATTCGCGCTAAGTTGGTAAAAAGGGTTTGAAACTCAAGGCCTCATTGAGGCCACTGGGCATCACGGTGTCAAGGACCACCATCCATTTTGTCTCCTTTTTTAGGAGTTCCGTTTTATAGTCGCCCCCTCTCGCACCCAGACTTACATGATCTATACCTTTCACTCTCAGGCCCTTGGGGTTACATTTGTGGTATTTGAAAAAATGACGTGGTATGGTTTTCAACTCATTGATGTCCTTACAACCTTGGGCATTTACAATGTCCCGAACATGTTCCAATGTTCTTACCCGTAGTTGTCTAGTAGTCATCCCTATGTAGATTTTTTTGCAGGGGCAGCTAGCGTGATAAATTACCATATCAGTTTTACATGTTATGTTATGCGTGATGGAAAAACATTTTGACTCTGCACTGTTCGTAAATGTAGTACTTCTGTCTATGTATCTACATGCAGTGCAGTTTCCACATTGGAAGCAACCCCACTTGGGTCCCTTCTGAGTAAAAGGATTTTGAAGTGGCGGGATATAGTGGCTGCGAGTAAACAAATCTTTTAGATTTTTTGATCTGCGCCAGGTGATGGATGGGTGGACTGTAAGATATTTGGCCAGATCTTGATCAGCCAGCAGAATTCCCCAATGTTTTTGAAAAATATTTCTTATATTATGCCATTTGGTGTTGAAATTTGATATAAATCTGACAGGTTGTGGACCATTACTTTCCCTACATGTCATAAGCAGTGTCTCTCGTTTGCTGTTTAATGCTCGAGTGTAACCCTGTTTAATATTTTGAGGTTTATATCCTCTCTCTTTAAGACTAGCACTAAGTCGAGTTGCTTGGGCTTCAAAATCCACCTCTCTTGAACAAATCCTGCGCATGCGCAGGAATTGTCCAGTTGGTACTGCCTTGATTGTTTGTGGGTGGTGAGAGGAGGATGCATGCAAGAGTGAATTCGTTGCTGTACTTTTTCGGAATACGTCCGTCACCAGACTGCCATCCACCCCTCTAAGTATTGAGATGTCCAAAAATTCCGCCTTGTCATAATCATATTTGGATGTAAGTTTTATATTCAAATGGTTATTGTTCAGTTGTTGTAAGAACACTACCAGGGATGCCTCAGAACCCTGCCATATAAACAGGACATCATCTATGTATCTATACCATGACACCACTGCATCGAAGCCATCCAAAGATTGTACAACCTCCCGCTCCCACAGCCCCAGGAAAAGATTGGCATATGAAGGCGCACAAGTCGCCCCCATTGTCACTCCCTGGAGCTGTAGGTAATAGCGGTCTTTGAATGGGAAGTAATTGTGTTTCAATATGAAATCTAGCAGTTCCATAACAAAATAAACTAGATCACCATCCATATTGGTCATTTGTAGGTAGGTTCTCGATGCAGTAGTACCATGGCTATGTGCAATAGATGTGTACAGCGACTCCACATCACATGTTACCAACATCATGTCTGGTTCTAGATGGACATTGTGTAGCCGCTTGAGTATATCAGTTGAGTCTCTGATGTATGATGGCAGGGTTCCGACGCATCCCTGGAGGTAAAAATCAATAAATCTGCAAATCTTCTCATTCAACCCCCCTATACCCGATACAATAGGTCGTCCCGGGGGGTTGTCCTTATCCTTATGAATTTTTGGTGTTAAATAAAAGGTCGGAATTCTCGGACATCTTGTAATAAGTCCATCCCTCATTTTTTCAGTGATGACTGCCCTCCTAAATCCAGTTTCAATAATACCATCCAATATTTTTTTATATTGTATTGTAGGATTGTTACTTAATTTTTGATAACAATTGGTAACATTAAGTTGTCGGAACGCTTCACCTTCATACATGCCTGCAGGCCACACAACAAGGTTCCCCCCCTTATCGGCCGGTTTTATGACCACATCTTTCATGTCTCTAAGTTCTTTAATGGCTCTTCTCTCCTGGACTGTTAGATTATGATTTCTTGTTTTCTCTGAAATAGTCGATAGCTCTTTTTTGACTAATTTTACAAAGATATCAATATTCGGACTAAGGCCATGGGGGGGGGAAACTTGCGTCCGGGTATGCAGGTACGTAGGAAACCGTGGGTGTACAGGTTCCTCTATCTCTTGTTCATCCAACAAGGTTTGAAGGTCAGATAAAGCTTGTTGTTCTCTAAAGGTAGGGAAGTCATCATCATCTTTTGATGCAAAGAACTTCTTGTATCTTAATTTTCTGGCAAATAGTTCTAAGTCTTTAATGAAGGTGAAATGGTCAAAATGTGCAGTAGGGGAAAAAGTAAGCCCCCTTTCCAATACACATATCTGTGCATTGGTAAGGTTTTTACTTAAAAGGTTTATTACCTTTAGTTTGTCTTTGTTTTGTATCCCCACTTTTTCTGGTTCCTTAAGACTCTTCCAGAACTTCCTGGATTTTGGGCAGTTGACAGAGGGTTTCGTTCTGGACCATCTCCCCTCCCTTGCCGCTTGGCTAAAAAATGTTCTCCACATGTTTCCTCAGACAGGTTAGATGTGGTGGAAGAAGCTTGTGACCCTCATCTGTTTTTGTTTCTTTGGTTATTATTGTACCAACGATATACTTTTCTATCTTGGTAATCGGAGAGGTCTCTCTGAAATTTCTTAATTTTTCTTTCCTGCACCTCTTTTTCACACTTATTGATTTCTGCATCCAGATCTTTATCAAATTTAGAGAATTCCTCCGATGAGAGATTCTCCTGGATTTGTATTTTATATGTATCAATATCTTTTTCTACAGCTTCTATAGATTTTTTATCTAGTCCAATCAAGAGTTCAATTAGTGTACGGGAGCATTTAGTAAGTGTATCTTCCCATCTCTCTATGAATAATGGATCAGGTGTTACAGTAGTGGGGAATATCTGCAATCTAAGTCCTCGAGGGATAATATCTTTCTGAAGATAGTTTTCCAACGATACCTTATTCCACCACAAGCGCGTGTGTTTTTTTAGGGAATTAGTGACCTTGAGTTTCAAATCCTTAACATTACAAGTTTCACTCTCAACGACTCCCCCCTCACCAAACAGTGAGCCTATCTGATTAATCCAAGCTTTGTCTCGCTTTTTATAGTCCATGTAGCTAGTGCTCGAGGCATCTGAAAATACAGAAAAGAAAATATAGCATGCAACCTATAGTTAGCCTCAAATATTGAAAAACAACGTGTCCCTGGGAATGGAAGATCCTATAGACAACAATATCAGGTCCACAAAGCAGATATTAGTTTAATCATGCTAGGTTTATTAAATATTGCAAAAACACACATAAAAAAGTGTAAAAAACATTTTTTTGTAGATACAGGCTACACAGATAAGGAATAGAGGGAAAGTCGCACTACTAAGAGTAACTGTCTGAGACCAGTACGATCTGCAACCACATATATTACGGCTGGTGTGGATAAGTATGTACCTATGTCCAGCTTATATCCCGTATGGGCTATGGTTTATATTTGAGAGTGCTGATAGGGTATAGTTGCCAAAGGTGTATTAGGAAAATACCAACACCTTCATATATTATGATGGCAGTGTACTCCCATTCAGCAGTCGCTCCCACAATCTCATAACATGCCAACACTGTAAACCAGAGCTTTCTAGTGAATTACCTGCAGCCATGTGTATAGCGATCGGCACCTGCTCAGACAGCCACTCCCACCTCGACGCGCGTTTCACCGCTTCCGGTTTCGTCAGGAGGCATAACAAGGATGTAGTGTGTGCCTTAATATAGTGTGTGGAATCCATCGCAGCTGGACACATACTGCCGGTATCGGGCGCTCCGAGCGTCATGATGTGCGTCCAGTGGGTGAGTCGCACTGCAAGCACGTCAACAGGTCACATGACCGCGTATCACGCGGTATGCGCTCCTGTGACGTAGAGTGTCCATGGTAACCGGACCGAAGTCACGCCCCCATGTCACTCGCTCTATTGGCGCGTCATCCATGGAAACTGCACAGCGCATGGTCTCAGAGCGACCCCCGGATAGATAAGTAAGTGAAGCTGTAACTGCACAAGTAGTTAATTGCATCAAGAAAATATATGCATCACCATGATTTAAAAACAGTATATGACTACTATGAAAACGTGCGCCATATAGAAAGAACATGAATGCATAACTTAGAATCAATATTTGCGAACATTTGTATACGTATTAAACGAGGGGTTTTAATTTTGTGCTTATTGCTAACATATTGCACCTACCCAATATGGGACAATCTGGATGCATAGTCGGGTACCAGCGTATATATCTCTTGGTCTATGACACCATATGCTTTTACTATCAAAAACATTTTAATCTCTATAATCCCAAACATGCATGTATCCAATTAGGTAAAAGTTACCCCATAAACTCATGGGCCTATAAAGATAAATATCTTGTCAACCAGATACCAATACACTGGACACATATACATGTACAATATTTGAGGCTAACTATAGGTTGCATGCTATATTTTCTTTTCTGTATTTTCAGATGCCTCGAGCACTAGCTACATGGACTATAAAAAGTGAGACAAAGCTTGGATTAATCAGATAGGCTCACTGTTTGGTGAGGGGGGAGTCGTTGAGAGTGAAACTTGTAATGTTAAGGATTTGAAACTCAAGGTCACTAATTCCCTAAAAAAACGCACACGCTTGTGGTGGAATAAGGTATCGGAAAACTATCTTCAGAAAGATATTATCCCTCGAGGACTTAGATTGCAGATATTCCCCACTACTGTAACACCTGATCCATTATTCATAGAGAGATGGGAAGATACACTTACTAAATGCTCCCGTACACTAATTGAACTCTTGATTGGACTAGATAAAAAATCTATAGAAACTGTAGAAAAAGCTATTGATACATATAAAATACAAATCCAGGAGAATCTCTCATCGGAGGAATTCTCTAAATTTGATAAAGATCTGGATGCAGAAATCAATAAGTGTGAAAAAGAGGTGCAGGAAAGAAAAATTAAGAAATTTCAGAGAGACCTCTCCGATTACCAAGATAGAAAAGTATATCGTTGGTACAATAATAACCAAAGAAACAAAAACAGACGAGGGTCACAAGCTTCTTCCACCACATCTAACCTGTCTGAGGAAACATGTGGAGAACATTTTTTAGCCAAGCGGCAAGGGAGGGGAGATGGTCCAGAACGAAACCCTCTGTCAACTGCCCAAAATCCAGGAAGTTCTGGAAGAGTCTTAAGGAACCAGAAAAAGTGGGGATACAAAACAAAGACAAACTAAAGGTAATAAACCTTTCAAGTAAAACCCTTACCAATGCACAGATATGTGTATTGGAAAGGGGGCTTACTTTTTCCCCTACTGCACATTTTGACCATTTCACCTTCATTAAAGACTTAGAACTATTTGCCAGAAAATTAAGATACAAGAAGTTCTTTGCATCAAAAGATGATGATGACTTCCCTACCTTTAGAGAACAACAAGCTTTATCTGACCTTCAAACCTTGTTGGATGAACAAGAGATAGAGGAACCTGTACACCCACGGTTTCCTACGTACCTGCATAGCCGGACGCAAGTTTTCCCCCCCCATGGCCTTAGTCCGAATGTTGATATCTTTGTAAAATTAGTCAAAAAAGAGCTATCGACTATTTCAGAGAAAACAAGAAATCATAATCTAACAGTCCAGGAGAAAAGAGCCATTAAAGAACTTAGAGACATGAAAGATGTGGTCATAAAACCGGCCGATAAGGGGGGGAACCTTGTTGTGTGGCCTGCAGGCATGTATGAAGGTGAAGCATTCCGACAACTTAATGTTACCAATTGTTATCAAAAATTAAGTAACAATCCTACAATACAATATAAAAAAATATTGGATGGTATTATTGAAACTGGATTTAGGAGGGCAGTCATCACTGAAAAAATGAGGGATGGACTTATTACAAGATGTCCGAGAATTCCGACCTTTTATTTAACACCAAAAATTCATAAGGATAAGGACAACCCCCCGGGACGACCTATTGTATCGGGTATAGGGGGGTTGAATGAGAAGATTTGCAGATTTATTGATTTTTACCTCCAGGGATGCGTCGGAACCCTGCCATCATACATCAGAGACTCAACTGATATACTCAAGCGGCTACACAATGTCCATCTAGAACCAGACATGATGTTGGTAACATGTGATGTGGAGTCGCTGTACACATCTATTGCACATAGCCATGGTACCACTGCATCGAGAACCTACCTACAAATGACCAATATGGATGGTGATCTAGTTGATTTTGTTATGGAACTGCTAGATTTCATATTGAAACACAATTACTTCCTATTCCAAGACCGCTATTACCTACAGCTCCAGGGAGTGGCAATGGGGGCGACTTGTGCGCCTTCATATGCCAATCTTTTCCTGGGGCTGTGGGAGCGGGAGGTTGTACAATCTTTGGATGGCTTCGATGCAGTGGTGTCATGGTATAGATACATAGATGATGTCCTGTTTATATGGCAGGGTTCTGAGGCATCCCTGGTAGTGTTCTTACAACAACTGAACAATAACCATTTGAATATAAAACTTACATCCAAATATGATTATGACAAAGCGGAATTTTTGGACATCTCAATACTTAGAGGGGTGGATGGCAGTCTGGTGACGGACGTATTCCGAAAAAGTACAGCAACGAATTCACTCTTGCGTGCATCCTCCTCTCACCACCCACAAACAATCAAGGCAGTACCAACTGGACAATTCCTGCGCATGCGCAGGATTTGTTCAAGAGAGGTGGATTTTGAAGCCCAAGCAACTCGACTTAGTGCTAGTCTTAAAGAGAGAGGATATAAACCTCAAAATATTAAACAGGGTTACACTCGAGCATTAAACAGCAAAAGAGAGACACTGCTTATGACATGTAGGGAAAGTAATGGTCCACAACCTGTCAGATTTATATCAAATTTCAACACCAAATGGCATAATATAAGAAATATTTTTCAAAAACATTGGGGAATTCTGCTGGCTGATCAAGATCTGGCCAAATATCTTACAGTCCACCCATCCATCACCTGGCGCAGATCAAAAAATCTAAAAGATTTGCTTACTCGCAGCCACTATATCCCGCCACTTCAAAATCCTTTTACTCAGACGGGACCCAAGTGGGGTTGCTTCCAATGTGGAAACTGCACTGCATGTAGATACATAGACAGAAGTACTACATTTACGAACAGTGCAGAGTCAAAATGTTTTTCCATCACGCATAACATAACATGTAAAACTGATATGGTAATTTATCACGCTAGCTGCCCCTGCAAAAAAATCTACATAGGGATGACTACTAGACAACTACGGGTAAGAACATTGGAACATGTTCGGGACATTGTAAATGCCCAAGGTTGTAAGGACATCAATGAGTTGAAAACCATACCACGTCATTTTTTCAAATACCACAAATGTAACCCCAAGGGCCTGAGAGTGAAAGGTATAGATCATGTAAGTCTGGGTGCGAGAGGGGGCGACTATAAAACGGAACTCCTAAAAAAGGAGACAAAATGGATGGTGGTCCTTGACACCGTGATGCCCAGTGGCCTCAATGAGGCCTTGCGTTTCAAACCCTTTTTACCAACTTAGCGCGAATTTTAGGTCACGAATACTTTATTATATTTTAATTCTTTTTTCATTTCTTTTTCTTTCTTGGTACTCTCCTGGTGCCTTCTATCCAATTGCAGCGTTAGATTTGGAGCACAACATGATATCACGTGGAAGGAATATGAATGTGAAATGGAGCCAAATTGATACTATATCCTGATCTCCAACAGACAACAATCAAAATAACGATGAAATCGAGTGGCAGCGATTTTTATATATTTTGTACCTTATGTGTATACTCAAGTTATGTGATCAGTTATGGGATGATGGGCATGTCTGTTTATAATAGATTGGTTATGGTGGTATAAACACGTAATAGACATGTCCCTACACCTGGGAGCATGTCTAGGCTCAGCTGATATATAGCCCTTATTTCGTGTTTATACTACAAACCATGTACCATGTGGGGTTTTTGCGGTCAAGAGATTTTTCAAATATATTCTGTTGCACAATTTTGATGCATATGAGGGTTATAATTGGCTGATAGAATCATGGAGGCCTGCAATATACTACATATGTCCCGTGACGTAAATTTTGGGATGTTTGACAGGCTTCTATAGACACTGGCTGATATGCTGTGTCTTCTATTTTTGCAGGGGTTCCACATGTGTATGTGTCCAGTGTATTGGTATCTGGTTGACAAGATATTTATCTTTATAGGCCCATGAGTTTATGGGGTAACTTTTACCTAATTGGATACATGCATGTTTGGGATTATAGAAATTAAAATGTTTTTGATAGTAAAAGCATATGGTGTCATAGACCAAGAGATATATACGCTGGTACCCGACTATGCATCCAGATTGTCCCATATTGGGTAGGTGCAATATGTTAGCAATAAGCACAAAATTAAAACCCCTCGTTTAATACGTATACAAATGTTCGCAAATATTGATTCTAAGTTATGCATTCATGTTCTTTCTATATGGCGCACGTTTTCATAGTAGTCATATACTGTTTTTAAATCATGGTGATGCATATATTTTCTTGATGCAATTAACTACTTGTGCGGTTACAGCTTCACTTACTTATCTATCCGGGGGTCGCTCTGAGACCATGCGCTGTGCAGTTTCCATGGATGACGCGCCAATAGAGCGAGTGACATGGGGGCGTGACTTCGGTCCGGTTACCATGGACACTCTATGTCACAGGAGCGCATACCGCGTGATACGCGGTCATGTGACCTGTTGACGTGCTCGCAGTGTGACTCACCCACTGGACGCACATCATGACGCTCGGAGCGCCCGATACCGGCAGTATGTGTCCAGCTGCGATGGATTCCACACACTATATTAAGGCACACACTACATCCTTGTTATGCCTCCTGACGAAACCGGAAGCGGTGAAACGCGCGTTGAGGTGGGAGTGGCTGTCTGAGCAGGTGCCGATCGCTATACACATGGCTGCAGGTAATTCACTAGAAAGCTCTGGTTTATAGTGTTGGCATGTTATGAGATTGTGGGAGCGACTGCTGAATGGGAGTACACTGCCATCATAATATATGAAGGTGTTGGTATTTTCCTAATACACCTTTGGCAACTATACCCTATCAGCACTCTCAAATATAAACCATAGCCCATACGGGATATAAGCTGGACATAGGTACATACTTATCCACACCAGCCGTAATATATGTGGTTGCAGATCGTACTGGTCTCAGACAGTTACTCTTAGTAGTGCGACTTTCCCTCTATTCCTTATCTGTGTAGCCTGTATCTACAAAAAAATGTTTTTTACACTTTTTTATGTGTGTTTTTGCAATATTTAATAAACCTAGCATGACTAGCATACACACAGATACACGCACACGCAGCTTTCCCATTATTCCTCCCTGTGCTCTCCGGGGGTCGCTCCCAGCAACTGTGTTGCACACCATCCTCCTCTGCCTCCTGCCGACACGCACACATCCGATTGCATACACTCACACACACTCACGATATCGCACATACCGGTACAATTGCGCGCATACATTCACAACATCCGGAGATACCACATGCTTCCGGCCATGTGATCCTCTGGCAGGTCCTGGAAGGTCACTGCACTGCACAGTATCGCCGCCGAGAAGCAAGCGATATCGCTGGATGTGGTGAGTGTGTGGATTTGATCTGTAGTGTGTGTGTGTGTGTGTGTGTGTGTGTGATCTGATGTGTGTGTGTGTGTGTGTGTGTGTGTGCGTGTGTGTGTGATCTGATGTGTGTGTGTGTATGTGTGTGTGTGTGCGTGTGTGTTCCGCCGCAGGACCTTGATGCGCTCACCTGCTCCGGCATCTGGTGAGTATGATCGGGGGGTCTTCTCTCTTTTTTCTTCTTTCTTTAGGGGGTGCCCGTTGTCTGTAATGAAGTGTTCTACAGTGTCTTTAACTTTTCTACCTCTACATGACACATCATGTCAGGGGATGTCTTATATTTAAGCATTCCTGAAAACTCCTCCTAGGTCTTATTTTCGGGGGAGGTCTTATTTTCGGGGAAACACGGTACAAGGTAATAACATAAATAAGTGTGAGAAACTTTGTTATCTTATTAGGGAAATATGCTCTTTTCACTTGTGAGCCACTTCTCCTCCTCTCCCTCCTCCTAAACTCACTCACTCTGAAAAACAGCAAATAGCCAACTTAGTAAAAACAAGGACTACCAGCTCATTTAGGTGTCAATTTAGTGATAGGCTAGCATGCAGCCACTGCTTGATACTTGATGGAGCATTGGGGTGCTCGGGCACACTCGAGTCCCCTACCCAGATGTTTGGCATCGGTTTTTCAGCCAATAAACATGGAGGATTGCCTGTCTATCATAGTAATTCACTAGACATGTTGGTTACTGACATTACTGTGATTGATTAGCTGAAACACCTCACTGGGTCTATATAAGATCTGTTGACATGATGCTTGGCTCACTCTACCCCATACACAGTGTAGGGATAGGTGCTGCAACTTAAAACCAAAAATCCAGGGCTGCATGTATTTTATACTCTATTAATACCACTGTTACCTGCATTCACTGTAGAGCTAGCTACAGGCATATAGGGAGGGATTAGAGCCATACAGTCCTTGCTGCTACCGCTATTCTATTCCCTCTTAATACCATAATGTTTGCAGGTATTTATCATTTACCCAACATAACCCCCTCACCCCCAGCGATTTTTCATCTTTCGCTTTCAATCCTTAGTAATCACCTCACAGTGATCTGAGATCTAACAGGGGAATATATATATATATATATATATATATATATATATATTTATATACAGTGAGGTCCAGAAATATTTGGACAGTGACACAATTTTCGCGAGTTGGGCTCTGCATGCCACCACATTGGGTTTGAAATGAAACCTCTACAACAGAATTCAAGTGCAGATTGTAACGTTTAATTTGAATGTTTGAACAAAAATATCTGATAGAAATTGTAGGAATTGTACACATTTCTTTACAAACACAACACATTTTAGGAGGTCAAAAGTAATTGGACAAATAAACCAAACCCAAACAAAATATTTTTATTTTCAATATTTTGTTGCGAATCCTTTGGAGGCAATCACTGCCTTAAGTTTGGAACCCATGGACATCACCAAACGCTGGGTTTCCTCCTTCTTAATGCTTTGCCAGGCCTTTACAGCCGCAGCCTTCAGGTCTTGCTTGTTTGTGGGTCTTTCCGTCTTAAGTCTGGATTTGAGCAAGTGAAATGCATGCTCAATTGGGTTAAGATCTGGTGATTGACTTGGCCATTGCAGAATGTTCCACTTTTTTGCACTCATGAACTCCTGGGTAGCTTTGGCTGTATGCTTGGGGTCATTGTCCATCTGTACTAAGAAGCGCCATCCGATCAACTTTGCGGCATTTGGCTGAATCTGGGCTGAAAGTATATCCCGGTACACTTCAGAATTCATCCGGCTACTCTTGTCTGCTGTTATGTCATCAATAAACACAAGTTACCCAGTGCCATTGAAAGCCATGCATGCCCATGCCATCACGTTGCCTCCACCATGTTTTACAGAGGATGTGGTGTGCCTTGGATCATGTGCCGTTCCCTTTCTTCTCCAAACTTTTTCTTCCCATCATTCTGGTACAGGTTGATCTTTGTCTCATCTGTCCATAGAATACTTTTCCAGAACTGAGCTGGCTTCATGAGGTGTTTTTCAGCAAATTTAACTCTGGCCTGTCTATTTTTGGAATTGATGAATGGTTTGCATCTAGATGTGAACCCTTTGTATTTACTTTCATGGAGTCTTCTCTTTACTGTTGACTTAGAGACAGATACTACTTCACTGAGAGTGTTCTGGACTTCAGTTGATGTTGTGAACGGGTTCTTCTTCACCAAAGAAAATATGCGGCGATCATCCACCACTGTTGTCATCCATGGATGCCCAGGCCTTTTTGAGTTCCCAAGCTCACCAGTCAATTCCTTTTTTCTCAGAATGTACCCGACTGTTGATTTTGCTACTCCAAGCATGTCTGCTATCTTTCTGATGGATTTTTTCTTTTTTTTCAGCCTCAGGATGTTCTGCTTCACCTCAATTGAGAGTTCCTTAGACCGCATGTTGTCTGGTCACAGCAACAGCTTCCAAATGCAAAACCACACACCTGTAATCAACGCCAGACCTTTTAACTACTTCATTGATTACAGGTTAACGAGGGAGACGCCTTCAGAGTTAATTGCAGCCCTTAGAGTCCCTTGTCCAATTACTTTTGGTCCCTTGAAAAAGAGGAGGCTATGCATTACAGAGCTATGAATCCTAAACCCTTTCTCCGATTTGGATGTGAAAACTCTCATATTGCAGCTGGGAGTGTGCACTTTCAGCCCATATTATATATATAATTGTATTTCTGAACATGTTTTTGTAAACAGCTAAAATAGCAAAACTTGTGTCACTGTCCAAATATTTCTGGCCCTGACTGTATATATATATATACATATATATATATTGAATACATATACAGTGCCTTGAGAAAGTATTCGGCTCCCTTGAATTTTTCAACCTTTTCCCACATTTCAGGCTTCAAACATAAAGATAAAAATTTTAATGTTGGAGAATCAACAACAAGTGGCACACAATTGTGAAGTTGAACAAAATGTATTGCTTATTTTAAACTCTTTTAAAAATTAAATAACTGAAAATTGGGGCGTGCAATATTATTCGTCCCCTTTACTTTCAGTGCACTCACTCCAGAAGTTCATTGAGGATCTCTGAATGATCCAATGTTGTCCTAAATGACTGTTAATGAGAAATATAAGCCACCTGTGTGTAATAAAGTTTCTGTATAAATGCACCTGCTCTGTGATAGTCTCAGTGTTCTGTTTAAAGCACAGAGAGCATCACGAAGACCAAGGAACACAACAGGCAGGTCCGTGATACTGTTGTGGAGAAGTTTAAAACCGGATTTGGTTACAAAAAGATTTCCAAAACTTTAAACATCCCAAGAAGCACTGTGCAAGTGATCATATTGAAATGGAAGGAGTATCATACCACTCCAAATCTACAAAGACCCGGCCGTCCATCCAAACTTTCATCTCAAACAAGGAGAAGACTAACCAGAGATGCAGCCAAGAGGCCCATGATCACTCTGGATGAACTGCAGAGATCTACAGCTGAGGTGGGAGAGTCTGTCCATAGGAGAACAATCAGTTGTACACTGCACAAATCTGGCTTTTATGGAAGAGTGGGAAGAAAAAAGCCATTTCTCAAAGATATTCATAAAAAGTGTCAGTTAAAGTTTGCCACAAGTCAACTAGGAGACACACCAAACATGTGGAAGAAGGTGCGCTAGTCAGAAGAAATATGTTTGGCATAAAAGCAACACAGCTCATCACCCTGAACACACCATCCCCACTGTCAAACATGATGGTGGCAGCATCATGGTTTGGGCCTGCTTTTCTTCAGCAGGGACAGAGAAGATGGTTAAAATTGAAGGGAAGATGGATGGAACCAAATACAAGACCATTCTTGAAGATTCCTGTTGGAGTCTGCAAAAGGCCTGAGACTGGGACGGAGACTTGTCTTCCCACAAGACATTGATCCCAAACATAAAGCAAAATCTACAATGGAATGGTTCACAAATAAACGTATCCAGGTGTTAGAATGGCCAAGTCAAAGTCCAGACCTGAATTCAATCGAGAATCTGTGTAAAGAGCTGAAAACTGCTGTTCACAAACGCTCTCCATCCAACCTCAGTCAGCTCCAGCTATTTGCAAAGGAAGAATGGGCAAGAATTTCAGTCTCTCGATATGCAAAACTGATAGACACATACCCCAAGCGACTTGCAGCTGTAATCGCAGCAAAAGGTGGTGCTACAAAGTATTAACTTAAAGGGGACGAATAATATTGCACGCCCCAATTTTCAGTTATTTATTTTTTTAAAAAGTTTAAAATAAGCAATACATTTCTTTCAACTTCACAATTGTGTCCCACTTGTTGATTCTTCACCCTAACAATTAACATTTTTATCTTTATGTTTGAAGCCTGAAATGTGGGGAAAGGTTGAAAAATTCAAAGGAGCTGAATACTTTCGCAAGGCACTGTATATAAAGCAGAAAATGTGCATTCTGAACCATTTAAAATCTCAGTTATGGAAACCGCCTTACAGTCTGACTGTGCTAGTTGTTCATAGCAACCAATCAGAGCTCAGCTTTCACTTTACCTCAGCAGCTTTATTGCTGAAAGCTGCTATTTGGTTGCAATGGACAACCTGAACAATCTTACTGTGAGGCAATGTTCATAAATGAGGCCCCAGTTACTTGTGCACTGGTTGTTGACAGACATTGCTATAATTACAGACTTTAGAGCGAGTTATCAGGTTGCCCCACTTTGGTTGGTGCCCCTTTAAGAGCATCAATTTTGACCCCATCACTTTAATTCTTTAAGAACCTTTGGGCAAAAACTGTGGTTTTGCATTCAACACACAGACACCCATTTTCTCTTTTATTCAATAGAGCCTAAATTTCGGGGGCCAAATCTCGTGAGGGGGGGCAGATTTTGCAGTACCTTTAGTCTGGTGTTAAAAATGGCCTGTGCAATGTGCTTTACTGGTTAGCCGAAAGAGAGTACAATACTGTATTCACAAATGCAAATTGATAGACATGCTGTATAGTATATACTGTACTGTGCAATGGTATACTCTATACAGTAAACAGTACATATGGACAGAAAGTTACCACCAGAGCGGGTCAGAACGTGGTGAAAGGATGGATGTAGAAGTGTTCAGGGTGAGTATTGCTCTTATTGCAAATCATTGCTCTTAAACCAAGTTACAAATTTTAGAAAGCTTTGCTTGTCTTGCAGAACGCTCTTAAACCAAGTTACTCTTAAACCAAGGTTCCACTGTATATATATGTATATATATATATATTTCATCTATATCTTTCATGCACTGGTGTACATCTTACACACTCCTTGACTGCTAATTGGAAAAATAATGTAGAAAGTTTTTGTATTGTCTCAGGGAGTTTGGTTTAGGAACGTCACCTAGAATGTACATCACGTGAAAGAAGTGAAACAAACCCTTCTATATTTTACACGCTGTGGTTGCAATACAAAAGTAAACACAATGTTGTTGCAGCTCCCTGTAAACATTGAATCCATGGATTTTCCATTACTTCACTGTAATAATTAGTATACACAAATGTCGGCTTTTTAGTGCACATTTTGATCAAAGTGTGTCAGTGTGAACCCATCCACCATGGCAAGGCGGATCTTATCTTACCTATAAATAAGACTTTGTACTAAGTAGAGTTACCTTTTTTGAGCCATACTGTATGTCTCTAAGTAGGGATCTTTTATTGTTTTTGTGTCTTTATAATCACTTTCTTCTAAGGTTTCTATCAATGTGGTCACCTTATGTATGTTTGTTATCTACCCATTAGTGTACATTTATGGGGATCCATTAATTTCAAAGTCACGGGGACATTTTGCCCCCATAACACATAGTGTCCATCAACTGTTATCTTTTAACTATAATAAATACAAAAAAAATGTCATCTCCTGGCCCATCTGTTTGATCAGCAGTGCACCCAACACCGCAATTTTTTCTTTTTACCCCTGATTCATATGCACTCACTACCTGTGAGTGAGAAGTGGTGCAGAAGCGATCAGACTGGCACATCAAAAAGGTATTCTGCCCCTCTACCGCCAGCGCAGCTGATACCGATACCTGCGCGGCAGTTTACATCTGAACACTGCTCCCTAGCTCCTGGACACCATACCGGGTGGCAGTATCGTTATCCAACGCAGAGGGAAAATCCTGTATCTGTGGTTACATGCTTTCATCAGTGTTGTTTCTGTAGCGCAACACATCCAGGTGAGTGGATTACACTCAAGCGTTACTTACTTGTCAGTAAGAAGCTTCACAGAAGCATTCCCTGTCTTTTCTCTCTCTAAGTAAACTTGGGAATACTGGGGGATTCAGCTGTACTCTGTTCTGATGGAAAACAGCCTAGGGCCCTCTTCACACGTCCGTGATAAAAACACACATTTTTCATGGTAAGTGTTGAAGGTGCATATGGCCCTTGTGTGGCGTGATTTTGGCACATGTGTGTTCTCCGTGTGCTATCTGTGACTCTTTACTCTCCGGTCCCCAGTGCTGCTGTCCGTGGTGCTGAAGTCTCTGTTGCTGCTGCTTCCATGTCCGCGGTGCAGTGAATATTCATGAGCATAATGAGAGGGCCAGGAAGCAAGTGACAGCAGTGCCGAAGACAGCAGAGCTGGAGACAGGTGAGTGTTGGAAATTATTTTATTTCAAAAACACGTGTTTTCTACGGTCCATGTCACACTGATTTCAAACAGATCACATCAGTGCTGCCAGCGAAAAATGGACATGTCTCCATGCGAAAAACCTGGACACGTGTCTGCGCATTCAGATCCATTGATTTTAATAGGTGTGTGTATGTCCGTGTCTCCAGTATATATGAAAATGGACATCATACATACCAGAATCACGGACGTGTGAATAGGGCCTTAGACAGAGAGGGGAACATAATGCATGACCAAAATGGAGGTATTACAGAATTACACCATAGCTGCAGTACAAATGTAATAAAGAAGACCAGAGCCTTCCTAAAACGATGAATAAAACATTGATTTTTTTAATTGCATTACTGCCATAAATGCTACACATTAATGTGAGGTCCTCCGCACACGTTTTGATCAATGTATCTGAGTAGATCTGTCAGGATAAGATACTCTCTTATAGATTCTACACTAAAAAGGCTAATAAAAAATATCTAAATAATTGTAGAGAAATATTCATCCTCCAAAAGCCATTGAGAAAGCTTTTAATTTTTGTATTTTAAAACGCAAACTGCAGAAATGTGTGATAGACAAACAGCGCTGGCTCCTAGAACACGGTCAGAAAGATCAGGGATAGTGTTAAATAATAGCCATACAGTCATCAATATCACCGGTCTTCCGCTGGATTCTGTGCGGCCCTGAGTAACATGACAAGTGAGGTACCAAATCTGAAATAAGGTAAAAACATCCTAGAATTACCATTGCTAAAGTCCCTATTAATACCGCCACACTGTGACAGGTACCATTCTCTCTACAGTGAGTGAATATTACTTACTGTGCTTGACCAAATATCACAAAGATCAATATCCCCACCATATGGTGACCATGGAGTCATAGATCATTCTACCAAGAAACTCTACCAGACGGGGACACTTATTGCAGTTTATTAAGTAATGAAACCGATACTTGCCCAACCCCAATCCCCTTTATATTTATTTTTGCATTAATTAGCTTTATTGCTTGATATTGGATTTTGGCAGTCCTACTCAGTTAGTGTTATCTCAGTATACATACTCTTTGAATGAAGGCTGTCAATCATTATATAGGGCTGGAATTTGACTGAAAAGCCGAGAATGTGCAGAGGATAAAACAAGCAACCAAACATTTATTTTTATACTTTTTTTTATAATTTTTTCCAGTATGGAAAGTGAAAGTTATGAAACTTTGCAAATCATTTTTATAGGAGAATTATCTTCTGTCCTGTAAAAAGAAAAAAACTGCATGTAAGTGGTTTCCAAACCTCTTCTTTTCCCCAGTCTACTTGTTTGTCTTTAGCTGCATTGATATCAGAATGCCCTCATTAGGAGTACAAATGATGGCAGTGAAAGGGTCAGCTCAGCACCTTTGCCTCACTAATGCTGGAGTCACACTTGCACGTGACTTCCACCAGGATCATATCGTATCTCCTGACCCAGCTGTCGGCTCTGCTGACAGGAGAGTGCCAACTACTTTGAAATACATGAAGCTGTCATGCTCTTGTCAGGAGAGCTGGCGGCTGGTCCGGGCAGTGCATTGTGATCCTCGTGGACATCAAACACAAGTGACTCCAGCCTAAGGCTAGAGTCACACTGGCGTATGGCTCACATGAGTGCAATGATGCTGTGATTGTCTGCAAGTCTCAGATCACTCGCACCCATACAAGTCTACGGCTGCAAGTGAAACATCGAACTGCACTCGGATGATATCCGACTGCAGTGCAATATACGCACAGGCTGACAATGGAGGAGATGGAGAGATTACTCTCTCCCTCTCCTCCGCAGCTGTGATCTGATCACTAGATCGGATTACAGTCGCATGACACTCAGCTTATACGTCACACGGGACGATCTATCGTGCGATCGCACGAGCAATCGTACCCTCCCCCATCGTTTGTGCGTCACAGGCAATTAGTTGCCCGTGGCGCACAAAGTCGTTTACCCCCGTCACACGTCCTTACCTCCCGAACGACCTCGCTGTGGGCGGCAAACATCCTCTTCCTGAAGTGGAGGGACGTTCGGCGTCACAGTGATGTCAAACAGCGTCCAGCCAATAGAAGTGGAGGGGCGGAGAGGAGCGGGACGTAACATCCTGCCCACCTCTTTCCTTCCGCATTGCCGGCAGGATGCAGGTAATCTGTGTTTGTCGTTCCCATGGTGTCACACGGAGCGATATGTGCTGCCACGGGAACGATGAACAACTGGAATACAAAAGGAGGACTGACTTTTTGAAAATGAATGACGTGTCAATGAGCAACGATAAGGTGAGTATTTTTGCTCGTTCACAGTCGTTCCGAGGTGTCACACGGTACGATATGTCTAACGATGCCGGATGTGCATCACTAACGACGTGACCCCGCGACATATCGCCCGATATATCGTACTGTGTGACGACGGCATTAGGCTCGCAGCAGAGCAGGAGGATCATTAGCATATTGCAACTGATGCTCTCGCATTGGCTGTCAAACACTAATGTGACTTCAGCCTAACTGTGAGGATCAGATACAGCAGCCAATTGTCCTCATATGCAAAACAGTCAGAAGGATAAGACAGGAGCTCATCCATCACTGCCATCACCTGTACTCCAAATTAGTATGTTCTGATATCAACGCAGCTGCAGGAAGACAAATAGAGAATGCACTTTTTTTTTTTTTTTTAGGCATGAAGACAAATCCTCTAATAAAGTGATTTGCAAAGTTTCTTAGTGTAAATTTTCATCCTGGCAAAATGATTAAAAATAAGTTTAGTTACTGTTTAATTTAATAAAATACTGTTCCGCTGATTCCTTTCCCACAGACCCATCCATCAGTCTTCTCAGCTCCTCTTCTGCTGCCTGCAGATCACACTGCATTTTTAATGTGACATCTTTAAGTTTACAAAGTTATGTAATTTTCCCTTGGACTATTGATAACTGCATAAGGTTGTTGAAACGACAGTGACAATTCAAAGTCTCATTAATTCCAGGGAAGGATTCCAGTCTATGGTGGAGTAGAAACCTTCTTTCCTCAGGACATAGTGGCTGCACCCGTTCTACAGATAGTTACTATACTGCGTATAACTTGGTCATTAGACATCTTTGTATTTACCTTTGATTTATACATAGTCATTAGGTCACTCCATTAATTGAGAGCGGTATACAACATTTTTGCCTGTTTCTATAGTTATGTTATCTCCTTGATTCTTACCCATTGGTTCATGCATAATTGATGGGTTTAGATGACTAGCCTACATGGCCTTCTTCAGACCTAGGCATCATGGCGATCTGATATAAACTCAGTTATGCTTTTGAATGAAGACTTTTAAATGATAAAATACAAATGGGAAAAATAGACAAATTTTCATCTGACTGCCAGCTTTATAATCCTAATGTATTTTACCACTGAGCCTTAGCAAGGAAAGGATATGTTATACAGTCCATAGCTATGGTTCTCCGTCCTGTTATACAGCCTCCGTCATTGCTCCTCTGTGTACTGATCCATCTCCCGGCCAATGTTACTCTGCAGATTTGCTGCATGAATATAGCACATCCAGACTCCTTAGAGAAAACACAAAGTGTGAGATCAGCACAGACGAACGCTAGGATCAATTTCTGCGTGCAGAAAAGTATTGTTTTAAGGATTTTGCCTCTTTTTCCCTTAAATAATAGTAATGAAAAGAGCATTACAAGTATTTCAGACCACAACATTTCTGTAAGCAGTAAGTCAAGTCTTGGCAGATGGTTTGCTAGTGGAAACCGGATGCGCTTGAAAGTTCATAGTTACACAAAAAGAAAGAGCACGAAACTTAGTCAGTAGAATTGGGCAGATGGCATTTCTAAAGAAATTGATTGCATGCCAAGGCCAATTAACAGAGCAATCGCTTTACCAAAAAAGGCTGTGTACATTCATCATAACTGCAAATGCTAACAAGCAAATAAGTCTGTCGCATCTATGCCAAACATTGTAATCCGCTTACACGTTCAATTCAATGCAAAATAAAATGACCAAACCATAATAATAGAAGGTCCCAGTAAGCAATGTACATACACTGAGAAAATCTACAAATTGGGCAATGTTTAAAAAAAATAGCTCATGAGATGGATGTCTTCTTCTGTTAAGTAATGCTGATCATTGACACCTTTCTGCCTTATTGTGAGGAAGGTGAAAAAAAACCCACACAAAAGAACCCCCTTCTTAGAATACAGACAAGGGTTAAAAATAGAAAAAGGGAGGTTGATTCTGGACACTACTGACACAAGGGGCCAGATGGAGATAATCAGTTAAACTTTTATTGCACTACGCGTTTCTGGGTCGAACTGTCCGCTTCATCAGGTGCTCAACCATGGCACATACTTACAACCTTTTTATATTCGTAGCTATCAATCTCATTAAAAAGTAAAACATTTAAAAACTGAAAGAAGCATATTAAATACAACAAAAAAATATTAGAAAACACTTGTAATAAACATTAAATGTACATTCATTCTATATATACACATAAAAAGGACCTGGACAAAAAACACATCCAACAGACCAGCAACTACTGGGGGTTTAAAGTGAGTCTATCATCAGGTTTTTCCTCATATAAACTGCAGCCACCACTGCTCTTATATACAGTATTCTAAAATTTTATTATACTCACCTGTTACACCTCGTGGCTCGGAATGAGACAGTCTCCTTGCCTGCCACGAGCGCTCCTGCTCCGCAGCGCCGAAGGTCTGCCAGACTGCACAGAGTGCAGGAGAAACCTCCTCAGAGAGGCAGCACAAGGGTGACACCTAGTGGTACTCCTGTTGCAAGAAATGAGGCGGTCTCCCATTCCTTGCCTGCCGCAGCTCCTCCTGCTCAGCAGCCTCGAAGGTCTGTGAGGTTGCGCAATGTGCAGAGATTTGCTGCTCAGGGAAGCAGTGAGACTCCCGTTATCTCTACACATTGTGAGACCGAGGATCCCGCCTCTATTTCCCAGAGGCAGAAGGGTGAGCATGTGCTATGCTTGGTGGATCCTGATTCGCCCACTGACGTCACACGGCTTGATGACAAGGCTGGTGACGTGGTGAATCCTGACTGGCCAGGCTGGGATGTCGTGGATCCTGATTGGGTCAAGTCCGTCATCTCCGCCTCGCGCCCGCCCTTGGCTGGAGCTACACCTCCTTAAAAGCGCCTCCTGCCATCATGGCGGCGCGCGACCGTCCTTCTATGTTTGGATGTCTGGCAGCGTGCTGCCATGCCACTGCTCAGGCATTATCTTCTTCTGTGGGCTTGGCCCTTGCTGCTTAGGCAGCACCTGGTTTGCAGGCCGTGTCCCTGCCTTGCTGCTCCGGCAGTAGCTCCTTCTACAGGCCGTGTTCCTGTCCCAGGTGAGCTCCTCGAGTCTCCACTGGACTCACCTGGTTATTGAAAGCACACGTGCGTGGGCACCTCTGTGCTACCCTCGTGCCATATTCTCATGACTTCCACTGGCACACGTGCGTGGGCCCCTCTGTGCTTCCCCGTGCAACAGGTACACCGAGCCGTGTGATCCCTGCCATACAACCCACACGGGTTAGGGCAGACCGGTGTACATAGATCGTCTGTGACATTCCAGACGATCGCTAGCAGCAACCCGCTCACTCTTCACCCACCATAGCAGCGGTCCCTTACACCGCACAGTGGACCTTGACCGGCGGAAGCTGTCCATTCCCCATCTTGGCACGCTTCCCCGGGTCCCCCTCGTAACATTACGGTCGCGCCAAAGGTCTGGCTATGGCTGAAGAGCAGCAGCAGTTGCTGCGTTATGTGCAGCAGTTGGAATCACGTTTGGCAGCAGTGGAGCAGTCTTCCTCCGACAAGACTGCTCTGACGACAGTCGCCACCCAGGCGGCTACCCAGGCTGTGCTATTGGGCGGAAGGTCTCCTCGCCTTGCGCTTCCAGAGCGCTTTAGCGGGGACAGCTCCGAGTGCCGTGGGTTTATAAACCAAGTTACCACCTACTTAGAGCTGTCCGCGACTCTTTACGCTACCGAGAAGGCGAAGGTAGCCTTCGTCCAGTCCCTGCTCACAGGGAGAGCGCTGAAGTGGTCCACACCGTTGTGGGAGCGCGGAGATCGGGTGGTGAATAACTTAGCATCTTATCTTGGGGCCATGAGAATGGTGTTCCTCGGGCCTCAAGTCACCCACGACTCCGCGCTGCGCCTCCTACGACTTCGGCAAGGGTCCGCTTCAGTCGGGGACTTTGCCGTACACTTTAGGACACTTGCCGCAGAGCTGGACTGGCCCGATAAGGTCCTTGTCCCTGTGTTCTGGGAGGGCCTGGCAGGGTTCGTCAAAGACGCACTGGCCACGCGTGAGGTGCCTGCTACTTTAGAGTCCTTGATTGTGGTTGCCTCTCGCATAGACATCCGCCAGGCGGAGCGGAGGCTCGAGGTCTCTTCAGCACCCACGTCCTCACGGCCTAAAAAGCGTCTGGCTCCCGTATTCCACCAGACAGGTCTCCCAGCCAGCTCTGTAGGCGACTCCGTGGAGTCAATGGAGGTGTCCAAAGCGGTCTCCTCTACCCCAGGTTCTCGGTCTGGTGTCATCTGCTTTTCCTGTGGGCAGAGGGGACACATAGCTACCCGATGTCCCAAACCGTCGGGAAAAGACAGCGTCTAGTTTCCATCAGAGGGGGGTTACTAGACGCTGCTTCTCCCTCTAGGTTGACTATCAGCGCCCAGTTGCAGTTTGGCACTACTCTCTTCTCTGCTCTGGCCTGCCTGGACTCAGGCGCTGATGGCAATTTCATTTCTACCTCCCTGGCAACCCGATACTCAGTTCCCCTGGTTCTCTTACCCAAGCCACTCAGGGTTCGGGTAGTCAACGGGTCCCTACTAGTCGATCCCATCACCCAGATCACCATCCCTCTCAGGATGGAAGTACCACCAGGACACCATGAGCAGGTGTCCTTCCTGGTGCTTCCAGGGGGGAAGGATGAGATCCTACTGGGCCTCCCCTGGTTGAGACAGCATGCTCCTATACTCAACTGGGCAACAGGGGAGATCTCATCATGGGCAGGATCCTGTAGGGAGCACCTCGTGACTACCGAGCCACCCGCTACCATTAGGTCGGTTGGGTCCTCAGGGAATACAGGGGAGCCAGGTTTACCGACACCTTATGAGGCCTACAGGGACGTCTTCTCCAAGAGGGCCGCAGATACCCTTCCTCCCCACCGGCCATACGATTGCCGAATAGACCTGAAGCCAGGCTCCGAGCCCCCTAGGGGCAGAGTGTATCCCTTCTCTGCTCCAGAGACGGAGGCTATGTCCAAATATATTCAGGACAGCCTGGCAAAAGGGTTCATTCGCAAGTCTATTTCACCGGCCGGTGCGCGGTTCTTCTTCGTGCAAAAGAAGGAAGGGGATCTACGCCCCTGTATCGATTACAGGGGATTAAATGCAATCTCGATCAAAAACAAATACCCTTTGCCCCTCATTACGGAGTTATTTGATCGATTCCGCGGGGCAAAGATCTTCACGAAGCTGGATCTACGCGGGGCGTATAATCTAGTGCGAGTCCGAGAGGGCGATGAGTGGAAGACCGCCTTCAACACCAGGGACGGTCACTACGAGTATCTCGTAATGCCCTTCGGACTCTGCAATGCCCCCGCCGTATTTCAAGACTTTGTGAATGATGTTTTCCGGGATTTGTATCTTTCCGTGGTTGCATACCTGGATGATATCCTTATCTTCTCCCCCGATCTTGCCACCCATCGGAGGGATGTCATCCGAGTACTTAAGAGGCTCCGCACGCATTCGTTATATGCTAAGCTAGAAAAGTGCGTTTTTGAACGTGAATCCTTGCCGTTCCTGGGGTATATCGTGTCCAGTCAGGGGTTAGCAATGGATCCGGGGAAGTTGGAGACAGTGATGAAATGGCCTGAGCCCCGCTCGCTGAAAGCGATCCAGCGATTCTTGGGGTTTATCAATTATTATCGCCAGTTCATTCCCAACTTCTCGACGGTGGCAGCACCCATCATTGCCCTTACCCGCAAGGGCGCTAATCCCAAAGCATGGACACGGGAAACGGTAGAGGCATTTCACACTCTCAAAACTTACTTCTCCAGAGCTCCCATCCTTCATCGTCCAGACATCTCCAAACCCTTTCTACTAGAGGTAGACGCCTCTTCGGTCGGTGCTGGTGCAGTCCTGTACCAGAAAGACGAACGAGGAAGGAAGCATCCTTGTTTCTTTTTCTCCAAGACCTTTTCTCCGGCCGAGAGGAACTACTCCATAGGGGATAGGGAGTTACTGGCGATGAAACTAGCATTCCAGGAATGGCGGCATCTCCTGGAGGGTGCGAAGCATCCATTTGAAGTATTTTCCGACCATAAAAATCTCACATACCTCCAGACAGCACAACGCCTGAACCCAAGGCAGGCCCGTTGGTCCTTGTTCTTCTCCCGGTTCCGCTTTATTATCCGCCACCTGGCCGGTGAGAAGAACGTACGGGCCGATGCCTTGTCACGTTGTATGGTTGTGTTGGAGGAGGACGAGGAGGAGCCTCGTCTTATACTACCCCCGGACAGCTTGAGGATGGTCACTCCCACTTCTTTGGACCAGGTGCCACCTGGCAAGACCCTCGTTCCCCCTGAACTACGGAATGAGGTGCTATCGTGGGCCCATGCCTCCAAGGTCGGGGGTCACTTTGGGGTCAAAAGGACCAGAGACCTTGTGACTAGGCACTATTGGTGGCCGAGACTACCCCAGGACATACAGGAGTATGTGGGAGCCTGTATGTCGTGTGCACGGAATAAGCCGTCCCGGCAGAGACCGGCAGGTCTTCTTCACCCACTGCCAGTGCCGGATCGTCCCTGGGAAGTGGTGGGAATGGACTTCCTGGGAGATGTGCCCAAGTCAGCAGGTCACAAGGTCGTATGGGTCATCACGGATCACTTCTCTAAAATGGTCCACTTGGTGCCTCTCCCACGACTCCCGACGTCACGTGCTCTCGCCACCTTATTCATTAGGCATGTATTTAGGCTGCATGGCATGCCTGACAAGGTGGTGAGCGACCGGGGTCCCCAGTTCGCGTCTCGCTTCTGGAGAGAGCTCTGTAAGCTCCTGCAGATAGAGCTGAACATCTCCTCCGCATACCATCCCGAAACCAATGGACTGGTAGAGAGGACCAATCAGACCTTGGTAACTTACCTCCGCCATTTTATCTCCGCGCACCACGACAACTGGGCTAACCTCCTTCCTTGGGCCGAATTTGCCATTAATAATTCGGTCCATGAATCCTCTGGTCAGACTCCGTTCCTGCTCAATAACGGACAACATCCCAGAATCCCGGTTCCGATGCCCATTACGTCACCCGATCCTAGAGTGGAGGATTGGGCGACCGAGGCCCGGGAGATTTGGGATAACACCCAAGAGGCCCTTAAGAGGGCTAAAGACCGGATGGTGACAACGGCTGATGAGCGCCGCCGCCCTGCACCATCCTTCGCCCCTGGTGACCTAGTGTGGCTGTCCTCTAAGAATGTTAACCTACGGGTACAGGCAGCCAAGTTCGCCCCTAGGTACCTGGGTCCGTTTAAAGTGCTAGAGCAGGTGAACCCGGTGGCATACCGACTCCAGCTCCCTCCACGCTGGGCTATAGCCAACACCTTTCACGTGTCCCTCCTGAAACCCGTACGACTTAATAAGTTCTCGGGGTCCCTGATGCCTCAAACTGACTCCCCGCCCGACGACTCTGAGGTGGCGAAGCTTGTGGAGACAAAAGTTATACGGGGCAGGAGGTACTACCTCGTGGAGTGGGTCGGCCGTGGTCCGGAGCATAGATCCTGGGAATTGGAGGATCATATCCACGCCCCGGGTTTGATAGCGGCCTTCGAGCACGGGCAGGGGGGGGGCCTAGACGGGTGGGTAATGTTACACCTCGTGGCTCTCCTATGGCAAGGAATGAGACAGTCTCCTTGCCTGCCACGAGCGCTCCTGCTCCGCAGCGCCGAAGGTCTGCCAGACTGCGCAGAGTGCAGGAGAAACCTCCTCAGAGAGGCAGCACAAGGGTGACACCTAGTGGTACTCCTGTTGCAAGAAATGAGGCGGTCTCCCATTCCTTGCCTGCCGCAGCTCCTCCTGCTCAGCAGCCTCGAAGGTCTGTGAGGTTGCGCAATGTGCAGAGATTTGCTGCTCAGGGAAGCAGTGAGACTCCCGTTATCTCTACACATTGTGAGACCAAGGATCCCGCCTCTATTTCCCAGAGGCAGGAGGGTGAGCATGTGCTATGCTTGGTGGATCCTGATTCGCCCACTGACGTCACACGGCTTGATGACAAGGCTGGTGACGTGGTGAATCCTGACTGGCCAGGCTGGGATGTCGTGGATCCTGATTGGGTCAAGTCCATCATCTCCGCCTCGCGCCCGCCCTTGGCTGGAGCTACACCTCCTTAAAAGCTCCTCCTGCCATCATGGCGGCGCGCGACCGTCCTTCTATGTTTGGATGTCTGGCAGCGTGCTGCCACGCCACTGCTCAGGCATTATCTTCTTCTGTGTGCTTGGCCCTTGCTGCTTAGGCAGCACCTGGTTTGCAGGCCGTGTCCCTGCCTTGCTGCTCCGGCAGTAGCTCCTTCTACAGGCCGTGTTCCTGTCCCAGGTGAGCTCCTCGAGTCTCCACTGGACTCACCTGGTTATTGAAAGCACACGTGCGTGGGCACCTCTGTGCTACCCTCATGCCATATTCTCGTGACTTCCACTGGCACACGTGCGTGGGCCCCTCTGTGCTTCCCCGTGCAACAGGTACACCGAGCCGTGTGATCCCTGCCATACAACCCACACGGGTTAGGGCAGACCGGTGTACATAGATCGTCTGTGACATTCCAGACGATCGCTAGCAGCAACCCGCTCACTCTTCACCCACCATAGCAGCAGTCCCTTACACCGCACAGTGGACCTTGACCGGCGGAAGCTGTCCATTCCCCATCTTGGCACGCTTCCCCGGGTCCCCCTCGTAACACTCACCTGCGGGGCGATTAGGTTCGATGGGTGTTGCTGGTCTCGGTCTGGCGTTTCCTCATTTCCTTCCATCGCCGTCCTTCTTCCCAGCTCTGTGTGGATGATGTGTCCTACTTCATCCACACAGAGGCCTCCATTGCTTGTGCTCGTGAACATGCGCACTTTTCTCTGCCCTGCTGATGGCACATCAAAGCACTGTAGTGTGCATGCGTGGCTGGTCTTTGGCCTTTCCCTGCACCTGTCCATTACAATACTTTGCAGTGGGCAGAGAGAAGTGTGTTTGTACAGGAGCTCAATAGAGTGCCTCTGTGTGGATGAAGTAGGATGAGTCATCCCACACAGACCAACGACGACCATCAGACCGAACCTTGCCGGACAGCTTATAGTGGTCAAATTTGGTGACAGGCTCTCTTTAATTCTCCCTGTTGGATAGAACAAATTGTTGCATATGCTCAATGATAATATTCAAACCCTCAAGTGTGAGTGTAGATAGTTTAAAAATCCAGTAGGAATCTCTATCAAATTGTTTCCTATACCGATCCAGAGTACTTTCAGGAATCTGTTCAAGGATTGTAAGGCTTAAACTATCTGAATTTTTGGGTGATCTAGTAAAACAATGTTTGGAAACACTATGATTAATGAGTCCCTGCTTGACATTGTTTATTTATTCTGTTATGCACTGGTTGACTAGTGTGACCACCATACTCATGGTTATATCCTCACTCCAGTAGATGGATTACGTAGGAAGAACTACAATTCAGAAATTGTTTAATGTAAAATTGCTCGCCGTTAGTTTTAGAATAAAGACTCCCACTACCATGTTATATGAAGCCGTAACAAAGACAACTGAGGCTCCAAAACCTAAATACCCCTTTAAAATCACTAGAGTGAGACTTCTGTGTTTATGACCGTTTCTTATTGCCAGATGAAATCCTGCTGGGTGTCATGTAATTTTTTGGATTTTTATTACTCCTAAATATAACCAAGATATTTTATGGTTTACTGGTAGCCAAAATGGGTGATTTTCTAGAATAAATATTTCCTTATGAGCCCCTTAATAACATTACATGAATTACTAAAGGTAGTGAGGAGACTGTAATTGAATCTGTTAATCTCCTTATTTTTAAATTTGGGCCCCATCTCTTATATCTCTTGTCAATCTTGGAAAGGCAATCTTGCTACTGAAGGTTTTTATTTAAAACATGCTTAATTGAACTTCAGGGGTAACTTTTTTCTTTAAATCTCAATCTCTTGATGCATGATTCCTTGTAAAAATCTGCATCATTGGTGCAATTCTTCCTAATATTTCAATATTGACCATAGGGTACATTTTTGATCCATTTGGAGAGATGAGTACTCATAAATTACAAACAACTATTTCCTCTTTCTCATTCCTAGAAATAATCAGATTGAAAAATTGGATACATTCTTCAGAACAATTAGATGTGAAGACTAGTCCCCAAAAATTGATGTTAAGTTCCTGGACAAACGATTGTACTTCATCCAACATCCCTCTCCAAATAAAGAAGTCATCAATAAAGCTGCTACAAAAATAGATGTGGCCCATTGGCAGGAAGGATCACACTATAAATAGTGACTTGAAACGTCCCATAAAACGATTAGCATAATTAATGATCCCCATTTCACAGTCCCTTAACTGCCGATAGGCCACACCCTGAAATAAAAATACATTGTGCGCTAATATAAATGTAATGCTTTCCACAGTAAATTTCTTTGGTAATCAGGACTGGAGTTGTCACAAGTGAGAAAAACTCTACTCCCTTTGTACCAAATGCATGGTCTATATTTGGGTACAGGGAACTAACTTCAAGGGTAAAAAAGATACAATCGGGAATAAGTAAGAAGAATCTCGCAAATGAGAGTATAAACCAGACACATACGTATATCTGTAGCAATAGATCAACATAATTTGATAAATTAGATGTAATGGATCTAAGCCCAGAAATGATTGGACGCCTTGGAGGGTGGGTGAGGCTTTTATGAATTTTGCGTAAAAAATAAAAACTAGGTAGCTAGGTATATTTGATTTATTCTTTATATAATTGATAATAGTAAGGGGAGGGTCCCATTCCAGCCTGCAATAATATCCCCCAATTTGTGTTAAGACAGACCAGGTTTGTACATATTACAATTCCTCCCCCTTTATTAGCACTTTTTTATAACAATCCTGTCATTGTTTTGTAAAGAACATATAGCCTGTTGATCCTCACAGCTTGATTGACCATCCTCTGATAATGAGAGAATGATCTTAATTCTTTAGTATTGGAGTATGCAAGGTATCCAGATGGCTACCTCTGTGGTGTAAAGGGTGTAACTTGGACCATCCTTTAACCACTGCATAATTTGAGCTGGTCCTAACAGTCTCTCTTGCAATCACCACCTGATCTTCAAGGGAATTCTTATTATTATACCGCGACCCCCATTAAACTTAATTCTCTTATCTTATATTAAACAATGTAGTCAGGGTGTCACAGGGTACTGCACTACATTCCCTTTTGGTGCAGAGCTCAATCCCCCATGGTTCTGGGATCCTAACCTTTGATATTGCTCCATCAGCATTCAAATCCTAGCCACACCTCGTACCACACCCTGTCAGGCACACTAGTGGGTGGTCTAGCTGGAATAGGGCCACCCACCTAGGGGTCAGGCAGACTGGTGGGAGAGGCTGAGTCAGAACAGTGGTACCCCTCAGAGAGTGAGGAGCTGGAGGGAGTTAGACCTCCCTGGGAGACGTTGGCTAGGTCGCAGACGGTGGTCTGGGATCAGAGGAGTCAGAAACTCGTCGCAGGGTATTAGAGAGGGGTGCCAGACTTAGTTTGGGAGAATGGTCGGCACCGGAAAATCTAGTAACCAAACTGGTACCGAGCACGGTGGGGTACTGGACCCTAGATCAGGGAGTAGCTTCACGCAACCTGATAATTAACCTATGGAGGATAGTCTCTTTATGAACTTTCCCCAAGAGCTCAGAGATCGAAGGCATCAACACGAGGGGGATAGGGTTTTCAAGCTTATGTGGCCCACTGAGATCCCAAGTGTCAGCCATCGAGAGAACAGCTCCTCTAACTAACCGTAGGGAGCGGGACCCCGAAAACTCCAGCCCGAGGGGTCACACAGAACAGTCGTTGAAATTTAGTGCATGGAGGCAAGTCCTAAACCATCAGCAATACCCACGGGATGGATTCCCGGATGAGCTCCCCTTGAAGCGGCAGTGGCACCCAGAGACTTGGTTTACTTCTGTGTCAGAGTCTGCTTAATGGTCGCACCAACATCCATACGGCTTGAGTGAGTACGCTCTCCCCTGAATCTCCCTGCTTGCCCTGCACCACGCTTCCCTACGCCTCCACCATCCAGAGTCCCAGGGCCTCCCCTACCCGTGGAGGGAACGTCATCTGGCTGCCCCACTCCATCTCCCTCAGATACACCCATCGGCAGCGGCGGTACTCTCCTTACCGCAAACCATGTGTGGCGTCACGAACATTAATCCCCTGTAAATAGCCCCCTTTCATTTTCGGGTGACCCCTGCACCCCACCCCCCGCCAAGACCTCGAGCCACGACAACCCCGGATCCGTGCAGTCCGACTGCTGCAGGGGTGGTACAAATGTCTATGGAGATTCAATTTCCAAAAAAAATCTTTCATATCTAACAATTGATCAAACACATTTGTACCCAAAGGAGGAGGATAACCAGCTCACCTTTCCCACTGAAGGTCCACTGCACGGTAACCGTATTGCCAACAGTAAAGGTTCACAGAATGTAGAAAATCCAGCAACCGACCTTATTATTAAAACAAACGCATTTCGGATGCTATTCCATATTCATTGTTTCTAAACTAAATTCACATTAGTGACGTTATACGTCATATCCCCCTGATCATGTGTGGGAAGCCCATCAATTAGGTGGATGGAGAAACATTGTAGAATACATCTAATCACAAACAGAAAGAAAAAAATACATGCATTTTAAACATAAAAAAGGGAAGAGGGGGAGGGAAAAAGGGGGACAAGGGAAGAGATGTTTGTTAAAACCATACATCAAAGATCTTAAAGTACACGGTACCATCTAACACTTTCTCTTCAATAGTTACATAAAAAAACTACCCAATTAAAGATTTCATTAATTGTAGCACAACTTTTGTTGTGTATACTATTATATGTAAAACCTGTAACCTTCAGTACATAGGTTGCACTACCTGTTGACTAAAAACCCGCAGACAGAGGCACCTATCTGACGCCTGAAATAAATTAGTTACAAATTGCTCTTCGGTTTCAAGACATTTCTCATTGGTACATCAAGGAGACGTAAGCTCTTGTATAGTTATGGGTATAGAAAAAGTCTTACCACCTCCACGAGGAGGAGACCATAAAAGAACACTTTTGAACTTTGAGGCTTAGTGGATGTTTGTTCTATGTACTAGAAATCCGCTTGGTCTGAATCTTAAACAAGATCTGCTGTTTCATTATAATGTATAATGCTTCCTATAATTTCATTGCATTTTAGATCTTTGATGCATGGTTTTAACAAACATCTCTTCCCTTCAGTGGCGTAAATAGAGTTTGATGGGCCCTGGTGCAAAATTTGGACCGGGGCCCCCCTCCACGTACACCGACACCTCGGGTACGGGATAATGACACTGACACTCAGGGTACAGGATCATGACGCTGACACTTGGCTTTTACCCACAGCACCCAGGTTTCCCATGATCTGAAATCCCTCTATCAGCACCCTGCTTTCCCATGATCTGATATCTATCTTGTCCTCGGCACCCAGCTTCCCCATGCTCTGCCATACATCTTTCCCTCAGCACCCAGCTTTCCCATATCAGAGCATGGGAAAGCTGGGTGCTGAGAGAAGATGTACAGCAGAGCATGGGAAATCTGGGAGCTGAAAGAGCCTACGGTCTGCAGCCCCCAGTCTTGTGCTTATCTTAGCTCTGCATCAAAATAAGATGGACTCCAAGTGGCTTTTTTTTTATCTAAATAAATAATTTAAAAAAACGGTATATGCCCCCCCATTTTTGATACCCAGCCATGATAAAGCCAACAGCTGTGGACTGGTATTCTTAGGCTGGGGAGACCCATGGTTATTGGGCCCCCAGTCTAAAAATAGCACCTTGCAGCCATCTAGAATTGTTGCATCCATTAGTTGCAACAATCCTGGCACATCACCTGGCTCATCTCGATTGCCTCGGTGCGGTGGCAATGGGGTAATATAAGAGGTTAATGACAGCTCCCAGCTGCCACTACCATTAGATTAGTATTGGGAGGCATCTATAAGACCGCCCCCCACATTAATAATACTATAACTCAAAAGAAATAATTACAAAGATCGAAAAAATGATGTATTTTAAATATTATATAAAAAAACCCACCCTCTTTCACCCCTTTATTAATCCCCAAAATTCTGACGTAATTCGCGTGAGGTCCCACGACGATCCCGGCTCTGCTATACCGTGTAGTCACAGTATGCAGGGACAGAACATGACCCCCCCACTGCGGTTGCAGGCAGACTGACTTAGTCACACCTGTGAGTGTTGACATCACTGAGTTTATGTGCGGTCACAGCTGGAGGAGAACATGACCCCCCACTGCGATTGCAGGCAGACTGACTTAGTCACACCTGTGAGTGTTGACATCACTGAGTTTATGTGCGGTCACAGCTGGAGGTTCCCAAGGTACCCCAGCTGTGACCGCAGGTAACCTGACTTCAGGTGACCTAATTGAACTCAGTGACCTCACCTCAAGTGAACTGAGTTCACAGACCTGCATATCCTAGCAGAAACCGTTTTTTATTGCCAAGAGATGCAGATTTGGTGCTGAAATGTATACATCATATTCAAGCACCAAATCTGCATCTTCTGGTACAAAAAAAAACTAATCAAAACACGATGTGGTATTGATGTGATTTTTTTTGCCAGGAGATGCAGATTTGGTGTACAAATATGGTGTATAAATTTCAGCACCAAATCTGCATCTCTTGGCTAAAAAGTACAAAAACGACTTTGATCCAGTTTCAGTGCAGTTTTCTGGCAGGAAATGCAAATATGAAGCTGAAATGTCTGCACCAGATTTCTGCACGAACATTTGCATCTCCTATTACTATCGTATGGAGCCTATGTCATGGAGCCCTTCAACACAAAGAGGAGCAAAAGTTTGATTCACAAAAATATTCTTATATATTAATATTGTCCAGGAGCCTTATATTAATGGAGCTAATCAGTTAAAATTCAAAGAACAATTCACCATATACAATCCACTATCGTATGCAGCTCTTTAAAATTGAGAGGAAGTCCCACAAGGCAGAGGTTCCACTGATCCGTTCACATGTAAAGAGTGCTTTCCAATCTGAGATTTTGAGTTTCACAGCTTCTATTATAATAAATTTGAAAACAGAAATTTCCAGCTTGACTTGTTTGTGTTACATGCATTTTTTAAAATATGTAGCTATGTTTTTCATACCAAAATCTTAATTAAAAAAAAAATGTTAATTTGCAATCTTCACACTGGCCACTAGGGCTTTTTTGCAAGTCCTTGCAGAAAGAATTTTCAGCAAAGCTAGTTATCATCAAAGGTGGAATTACAATAACTCCATTGTTGAACAAAAGCGTATTCAAACGTATTTAAAAGTTTGCTCAATATTTAGACAATCCTGAGAAATACTGGTAGAATATAGTCTGGTCAGTTGAGAAGAAACTTGAACTCTGAAGCGGGCTTTACACGCTACGATATCGTTAATGAATTATCGTCGGGGTCACGGTGTTTGTGACGCACATCCGGCGTCATTAACTATATTGCAGCGTGTGACACTTATGAGCGACCTTCAACAATCGCAAAAGCGGTCAAAATCGTTTGCCGCGGAGAGGTCGTCCTGAAACAAAAAATCGTTCTCTGCTTATTAGCGATGTTGTTCGTCGTTCCTGCGTCACCACACATCGCTGTGTGTGACACCGCAGGAACGACGAACATCTCCTTACCTGCCTCCACCGGCAATGAGGAAGGAAAGAGGTGGGTGGGATGTTACGGCTGCTCATCTCCGCCCCTCCGCTTCTATTGGACACCTGCCATGTGACATCGCTGTGACGCCGCACGAACCGCCCCTTAGAAAGGAGGCGGGTCGCCGGCCATAGCGACGTCGCAGGGTAGGTAAATGCGTGTGACGGGGTTAAGCGAGGTTGTGCGGCATGGGCAGCGATTTGCCCGTGTCGCACAACCGACGGGGCAAGTACAATCGCTTGCGATCTCGCTAGCGAGATCGCAGTGTGTAAAGCCCGCTTTAGGATGCCATAATACACATCATGTTTGCAGGCCAAAAGGCACTGCATATCACCTGTAGAAAATGAACATTATTCCTCCCGGCAGCCTCAGGCTTTCAGTAAAAGAGTCAAGGCCAGGGCAGTTTCAATCACAGTTCTCTATATAGTGATCAGCGGCTGTAACCACGCCCTGGCTATGACAGCCTTCTGTGTAGTGCTGTGCCTTTATGACTGAAAGCTGGAGAATGCCGGGGGGAATAAAGTCTACTTCCTGCCAGTAGCCGGGCTTTCAGTGCAGCCAAGTAGTTTTACAATGCTATTAACATGCAGGTAATCCTACGTCTCTGCAGATTAGTAGTGTTTTTTAAAATGACAAGTTCCCTTTAAATTTACATTTTTTCTTTTCACTTTGCATCTTGATATTTTTCAAAGGATCATTAATGTATGCAGTGACCATTTTTTAGTCCAAAAGTGTTTTGAAGAAATAAATGTGCAGCAGATGGCAAAAAAATGAAATTTGTTGTTTTCCCAATTAGGGTTTATCTTTTGGACGCTGACTGTGTGGCAAAATTGTCATTTTTCCTTTATTCTATCTGTCGGTACAATTAGCAAGAAACCAAATTTTTATAGTTTCATTTCTGATTTCCTATGCTTGCACAATTGCACAATAAAAAATAATTTGCAAAATCCCCAAAAAAGTATTGTCATATTTTTGGAGACTCAACCTTTTATTTTGCTTTTCACTGGGCTGTTAAGGGCTTATTGCTTGAAAGATGAGCTATACTTTTTACTGGGGCAATAACTCATTTTTTGGTCAACAGCAGTGTATGAAGGATTGTTGTGTCCAGGAAGAACTGTAATGTTAGTTGGAATTATTTTTGGAATAGTGACTTTTTTTTTTATTGCTTTTTATTCAAATTAGCTTTAGGCTTCCTTAAAGCACCACTCCAGGGCTTTTATTCCCCTGCTGGAGTGGTATTTTAAATGTAAGTCCCCTGCCCCCTGTATTATACTCACATGCTGCCGTCTTCATTTTTATCCAGCATCGCGCCATGCGGTCTCTGGCAATTTGTAACCTGTCAGCAGCCCGTGTCTCTTAGGCCTCTTTCACGCGTCAGTGATTCTGGTACGTATGTGACGGTTTTTATATGTACCAGAATCACAGACATACGCAAACCCCTGATAATAAATGGGTCTGCACACACATCAGTGATTTTTCATTGACTGTATATCCGTGCCACTGAGGGTACTTTCACACTTGCGTTATTTTCCTTCCGTTACAATCCGCCCTTTTGGGAAACAGCGGAATCCGTTAACGGATTCCGCTGTTTCCCATAGACTTGTATGGTTGACGGATTGTACCAAAAGGAGCTGCGTTGCTTCCGCTGGGCGACGCTCCGTTGCTTCCGCCCAGCGGGAGGAACGCAGCATGTAACGTTATTTTGAGCAGCGGAATCCTCTGGATTTCACTGCGCATGCTCTTTTTTTTTTTTTTTTTTTTTTTTTTTTTTTAAATCAAACTTTATTTTGGCTCGCGGTGGCCGAACGTTCAGCTGAGCGCCCGGCCGTCGGCAAGCGACAGCGCTCAGCTGAATGACCGGCCGCCGGCAAGTCACAGCGCTCAGCTGAGCGCCCGCCCGCCGGCATGCCCGGGCGCCGGCAAGTGACAGCGATCAGCTGATCACCCGGCGGCCGGCTGCAGGGAGCGATCAGCTGATCACCCGGCGGCCGGGAGCGATCAGCTGATCACCCGGCAGCCGGCTGCAGGGAGCGATCAGCTGATCACCCGGCGGCCGGCTGCAGGGAGCGATCAGCTGATCACCCGGCGGCCGGCTGCAGGGAGCGATCAGCTGATCACCCGGCAGCCGGCTGCAGGGAGCGATCAGCTGATCACCCGGCGGCCGGCTGCAGGGAGCGATCAGCTGATCACCCGGCGGCCGGCTGCAGGGAGCGATCAGCTGATCACCCGGCGGCCGGCTGCAGGGAGCGATCAGCTGATCACCCGGCGGCCGGCTGCAGGGAGCGATCAGCTGATCACCCGGCGGCCGGGAGCGATCAGCTGATCACCCGGCGGCCGGGAGCGATCAGCTGATCACCCGGCAGCCGGCTGCAGGGAGCGATCAGCTGATCACCCGGCAGCCGGGAGCGATCAGCTGATCACCCGGCGGCCGGCTACTGGGAGCAATCAGCTGATCACCCAGCGGCCGGCTGCAGGGAACGATCAGCTGATCGTTCACTATAGTCTGCCGCTGGTAAAACCGGGAAAAAAAAAAAAAAAAATCAAAACGAATTGCGTTGTTTTGCAGCATCCGTTGCATCCGTTGTGTCACTATATGCAACACATCCGTTGCATCCGTTACACAACGCAATGCAACGGATACCGTTCAACGCAAGTGTGAAACTAGCCTTACACGCGTGTCCGTGTTTCCGCACTGAGACAAATTCATATTTTTCTGGCATCACTGATGTCCCACGGACAACACTATGTTTTGATCCGTGAAACATGTACCAGAGAAAAACATATCTTTGCAATAAAAAGCTTTTGATACTCACCCTCCAGCAATGCTGTGTTCAGCTGCTGCTGCCTGCTGCTTCCAAGTCGGCTAATTACTCTCATGAATATGCACTGCACAGCCAACCTGGAAGTAGCAGCAGCAGTGACACAGCAGCGGCTGGACACAGGAAAGCCGGAGACTCAGCATCACGGACAGCAGGAGCAGGAACAGATGAGTTTGAAATACCTGATCTCCATGTGCCATCACAGATCACGGATAGCACATGGAGATCAAATGTGAGCCATGAATCACGGCACACGGAGGGACATATGCGTTTTTAACACGTCAGTGAAAAATGTCTGTGTTTTTCATTGACTTATGAAACAGGCCTTAAGCCTGCTTTACACGATACAACCGATTGTGCGATAGCACGATCAATCGTACCCGCCCCCGTTGTTTTTGCGTCACAGGCAATTAGTTGCCCGTGGCGCACAAACTCGTTTAACCCCCATCACACGCACTTACCTTCCAGCCGACCTCGCTGTGGGCGACAAACGTCCACTTCCTGGAGTGGGAGGGACGTTCGGTGTCACAGTGACGTCACACCGCAGCCGGCCAATAGAAGCGGAGGGGCGGAGATGAGCGGGATGTAAACACCCACCCACCCTTCCTTCCATTAAGCCGTCAGGTGCCGCGGGAGGCAGGTAAAGCTGCTGTTCATCGTTCCTGTGGTGTCACACAGAGCAACGTGTGATGCCACGGAAACGATGAACAACCGCCGCCATTTTAATTAAACAATTTTAAGAAACCTAGCGACGAGTACACGACTCACGATTTGTGAACGATACTGCGTCGCTAGGAGGTGTTACACGAGACGCCATCGTGTACGATGCCGGATGTGCGTCACGAAAATCGTGACCCCGACGATGCATCGCACGATCAGTCGTCTCATGTAAAGCCCGCTTTAGAGTGTGCCAGAGGTCACAAAGCTATACAACTCTATGAGTGTCTTGTTCTGGCTTTCATGGAATTACTATGAACTAACGTCCAGTCAGAAGTAAAGAGCACAAATGGCGCTGCGGGAGCAGTGCTGAGTAAGGATGAAGACAGTGGCAGGTTAGTATAATACCGGGGGCAGGGGGCTTATACAGTCATATGAAAAGGTTTGGGCACCCCTATAAATGTTAACCTTTTTTCTTTATAACAATTTGGGTTTTTGCAACAGCTATTTCAGTTTCATATATCTGATAACTGATGGACTGAGTAATATTTCTGGATTGAAATGAGGTTTATTGTACTAACAGAAAAGTGCAATCTGCATTTAAACTAAATTTGACCGGTGCATAAGTATGGGCACCCTTATCAATTTCTTGATTTGAACACTCCTAACTACTTTTTACTGACTTACTGAAGCACTAAATTGGTTTTGTAACCTCATTGAGCTTTCAACTTCATAGGCAGGTGTATCCAATCATGAGAAAAGATATTTAAGGTGGCCACTTGCAAGTTGTTCTCCTATTTGAATCTCCTATGAAGAGTGGCATCATGGGCTCCTCAAAACAACTCTCAAATGATCTGAAAACAAAGATTATTCTACATAGTTGTTCAGGGGAAGGATACAAAAAGTTGTCTCAGAGATTTAAACTGTCAGTTTCCACTGTGAGGAACATAGTAAGGAAATGGAAGAACACAGGTACAGTTCTTGTTAAGCCCAGAAGTGGCAGGCCAAGAAAAATATCAGAAAGGCAGAGAAGAAGAATGGTGAGAACAGTCAAGGACAATCCACAGACCACCTCCAAAGACATGCAGCATCATCTTGCTGCAAATGGTGTCAATGTGCATCGGTCAACAATACAGCGCACGTTGCACAAGGAGAAGCTGTATGGGAGAGTGATGTGAAAGAAGCCGTTTCTGCAAGCACGCCACAAACATAGTCGCCTGAGGTATGCAAAAGCACATTTGGACAAGCCAGTTACATTTTGGAAGAAGGTCCTGTGGACTGATGAAACAAAGATTGAGTTGTTTGGTCATACAAAAAGGTGTTATGCATGAAGGCAAAAAAACACGGCATTCCAAGAAAAGCACTTGCTACCCACAGTAAAATTTGGTGGAGGTTCCATCATGCTTTGGGGCTGTGTGGCCAATGCCGACACCGGGAATCTTGTTAAAGTTGAGGGTCGCATGGATTCAACTCAGTATCAGCAGATTCTTGACAATAATGTGCAAGAATCAGTGACAAAGTTGAAGTTAAGCAGGGGATGGATATTTCAGCAAGGCAATGATCCAAAACACCGCTCCAAATCTACTTAGGCATTCATGCAGAGGAACAATTACAATGTTCTGGAATGGCCATCCCAGTCCCTAGACCTGAATATCATTGAAAATCTGTGGGATGATTTGAAGCGGCTGTCCATGCTCGGCGACCAAACTTAACTGAACTGGAATTGTTTTGTAAACAGGAATGGTCAAATATACCTTCATCCAGGATCCAGGAACTCATTAAAAGCTACAGGAAGCGACTAGAGGCTGTTATTTTTGCAAAAGGAGGATCTACAAAATATTAATGTCACTTTTATGTTGAGGTGCCCATACTTTTGCACCAGTCAAATTTAGTTTCAATGCGGATTGCACATTTTCTGTTAGTACAATAAACCTCATTTCAATCCAGAAATATTACTCAGTCCATCAGTTATTAGATATATGAAACTGAAATAGGTGTTGAAAAAACCCAAATTGTTATAAAGAAAAAAGGTTAACATTAATAGGGGTGCCCAAACTTTTTCATATGACTGTATTTAAAGCGCCTCTCCAGCTATGGAAAAAAAAAACAGCTGGAGTGGTGCTTTAACAATGTAGAAAGGGTGAGCTAAGTTACAAGCTAGTTTTATAATTTGGGTGGTCAGAAATGCCAAATGCATGCATTGCCAAATATGTGTCTTTTTTCTTCTTCAAATAGTTACAACTACTTAAAAGAAAAAATGGGCTATCTACACTTTTTTGTGCTTTACTGGTGTGATTCAAACATATTCTTTAGGCTGCTTTACACGTTATGACATCGCTAAAGCGATGTCGTTGGGGTCACGGAATTTGTGACGCACATCCGGCCGTGTTAGCGATGTCGTTGCGTGTGACACCTACGAGCGATTTTGAATCGTCGCAAAAACATGCCCCCCTATTCCCAATTATTGTTGCTGCTGCAGGTACGATGTTGTTCGTCGTTCCTGCAGCAGTACACATCGCTATGTGTGACACCGCAGGAACGAGGAACCTCACCTTACCTGCGGCTGCCCGCAATGAGGAAGGAAGGAGGTGGGCGGGATGTTCGTCCCGCTCATCTCCATCCCTCCGCTTTGATTGGGTGGCCGCTTAGTGACGTTGCGCCGGTCACAGCGACGTCGCTAGGCAGGTAACTAGTGTGACGGGTCTGCGCGATTGTATGCGCCACGGGCAGCGATTTGCCCATAATGCACAAACGATAGGGGCGGGTACGCACGCTAGCGAGATCGCAGCGTGTAAAGCGGCCTTTATAAAGGGACAGATGTATATCATCTTTCTTTTCCTTGCAGAGGCCCAGCTCTCCCCCAATTTGTATCTTCACTTGCATCAGAGCAATATCAGCGACTCTCAGCTTCATAAAGTAGACTGATGTATAGAAGAGAGACAGCGTCCAGCCATAGGTCTAGAAGTCCAAAGAAATCCTTTTGTTCTGCCATTAATATATCAGCGCAACATTTCAACCTTCAAGGAAAAAGTCATATAGCAGATTGAAATGTTGGATTGATGTACTAATGGCAGAATAAAAGGATTTCTTTGGACTTCTTCCCCTATGGCTGGATGCTGTCCCTCTTCTATGCATATTGGTATTTTCAGGTGGGCTGCCTGGATGGCTGACTAGCGTCTACACTTGAGCTGATTACTCTGCTTATGTTCCTAGAAGAAATCATTTTTCTACAGAATTATTGATGTAGTCATGACTGAACCCAGATATCACGGATTAACGTGAAATGTAGGAGTAGCAACTGCAGACACATGCAGCTCTCACACTAACTCCAGATATATCGGGCAGGTTCGCGACTACGATAGCTGGAAATCTCAGCTTAAAAATGAGCCACTGATTCCTGTTGTATCTACTGGAATATGGCCATTAATAGCAGGGAAGTATCTCATACATACTGACATACTTGATTGCTGAATTGCCATTTTACAAGGAAATATGAGATATGTCCTCGGCAGGGAAAGGGTTAAATAACCATTAAAAGAAATTGTAGAAAGATTTTTGTAATCCATTTGAGAGAATATTGTAGGTGTGACGGCGCCGGGTGGTGGCTGACAGGGCTGCGCTCTACTTTACTATACTGAACTTGTGCATGTGTTCCGCAACGGCCGGGGGGTGTAACACTTACTTGAGTCTTCTGGGGTGCGAACTTCACCCCACTGCTGATCAGATGTAGCAGGACAACACATCACACTGAGAGATTCTTTGCAATACAACAACAAATGTTTTATTTGACTTTCAATCTTCTGGACAGACATGGTCATACAATCCTATCCTGCTGCCGCTGTTCTGTTGGGTACTTTTCATATTTAGCCCTCGTCCTGAGCATTAGCCTTCTAGCAGCCAAGTCTAAAATTCTTCTTTTTCCCGTTCCTTGGCTTCGTGGCTTTCCGTGTCCATTCACTGCCACGGATAGTTCTACGGTGCCCATCATGAGGTGAGCCGGAGAGGAGACCTCCCGCTTCTCTGACAGACCCTAGTACAGAGCTCGCCCTTGCACCAGGAACCTCTCTGTAAAACTAACTCCCCTCCTGGCCTGTCTGGCTAACCAACTCTCGGTCACTCCTCCCACCTTATTCCAAGTTTCATCGGCTACCAAAAGTATCTACCTCTGTTCCTGCTGCACCTGAACATCACTCTTCCTGTTGCTAAATATCTTGTATACTGTATATCCTATACTCCTAAGCCTGCATATACTGTATAATCATATTACCTTATACATCACTACAATATATTCTCACACATTGCTAAGACATTAATAACTTACACTATGAAATATTTTATGTTACTATAAAATTCACATTATGCTGTAATACCATAAAACATACATTTATCTTATTAGATAAATATCTCAATACCTTCAAAGATGAGGGGCTGACCTCAGCAAAGGAGGATAAACTGACAGATATATTAAACAATAAAGTTTATTTAAGCCCCTGAAGAAGTGACAACGAAACGCGATCAATCACCGGACACCCAGGTATACACTGTTTATGTGTTCATCATATCCCATTGCATTGCAGCATTTTGTTTCTGGATGTGTTCCACATATCATAATCTGACTACTTAGCTCACTGAAACTTGTTATGGGAAATTTGTATGTTTTATGCATGTTAACCTGTTACCACTTTTTGATCTTGGGTAGTCCGACCTGGTTAATTATCTGATATACCTTATTTAGGGAGACACTGTTTTTCTAATTGCATTTGTTTTTTTATATTTTATTAAGTATTTGCTTAAATAAACTTAATTGTGTTATATATGTCATTTCATCCTCCTTTGGCGAAGCCAGCCTCTCATCTTTACAGGTATTGAGATTTTTATCTATCTACAAGTGACACAGAAAACTTCAGAGATTTTTGATGATAATTTATCGTATTAGGCATCAGCACTAGGTGGTGCCAGACGCTACCCCAGTTGGACTTGCTATGTCGGGGAAACACATCCTCCCACAACAGGGCCGCTCAGCACATACAGTACAGACCAAACGTTTGGACACACCTCATTCAAAGAGTTTTCTATATTTTCTTGACTCTAAAAATTGTAGATTCACATTGAAGGCATCAAAACTATGAATTAACACATGTGGAATGAAATACTTAAAAAAGTGTGAAACAACTGAAAATATGTCTTATATTCTAGGTTCTTCAAAGTGGCCACCTTTTGCTTTGATTACTGCTTTGCACACTCTTGGCATTCTCTTGATGGAGCTTCAAGAGGTAGTCATCGGAAATAGTTTTCCAACAGTCTTAAAGGAGTTCCCAGAGATGCTTAGCACTTGTTGGCCCTTTTGCCTTCACTCTGCGGTCCAGCTCACCCCCAAACCATCTCGATTGGGTTCAGGACTGGTGACTGTGGAGGCCAGATCATCTGGTGTAGCACCCCATCACTCTCCTTCTTAGTCAAATAGCCCTTACACAGCCTGGAGGTGTGTTTGGGGTCATTGTCCTGTTGAAAAATAAAGGATGGTCCAACTAAATGCCAACCGGATGGAATAGCACGCCGCTGCAAGATGCTGTGGTAGGCATGCTGGTTCTGTATGCTTTCAATTCTGAATAAATCCCTAACAGTGTCAGCAGCAAAGCCCCCCCACACCATCACACCTCCTCCTCCATGCTTCACAGTGGGAATAAGGCATGTAGAGTCCATCCGTTCACCTTTTCTACAAAGACACGGTGGTTGGATCCAGAGATCTCAAATTTGGACTCATCAGACCAAAGCAAAGATTTCCACTGGTCTAATGTCCATTCCTTGTGTTCATTAGCCCAAACAAGTCTCTTCTGCTTGTTGCCTGTTCCTAGCAGTGGTTTGTTAGTAGCTATTTTACCATGAAGGCCTGCTGCACAAAGTCTCCTCTTAACAGTTGTTCTACAGATGAGAAGGTGTGTCCAAACTTTTGGTCTGTACTGTATATAAAACACTTATCGTAAAATACAGTATTACAGCAAAATGCTCAGTAGGGGTGAGGGTAACACAACCACCTCTTACATAGAGGTCCAATTTCAGCGGTGTGTAATTTACTGGGCTGCTTGCTGCAGTATTCATAAAATTACTGTTTTATCTGCCGCAGATTTAGCAGTTGCCTAAATGTTGAGCTTTGTATAACCCCGCTCAGCTTCCTGTGTTTACTGTGCATAGGCAGAAAGCCAAACAGTGGCGATGGCGGAGTTATACAGAATATATATAGCTGCAGGTTTATTAGTCTAATGATAATCTCATGATAAAATAGTGATTTTATCAAAACGTCCCATGAGTAATGCGGGCGTCACACGAGACTATCTATCGTGCGATGCGTCGTCGGGGTCACGGTTTTTGTGACGTACATCCGTCATCGTTTGCAACGTCGTTTCGTGTGACACCTCCAAGCGACACTGATGGTTTGCAAATCGGTTACAAATCGTGAGTCGTGTACTTGTCGTTTATTTTTAAAAAATCGTTTATTTTTTTTTGCGCCGGTTGTTCATCGTACCCGGGGCAGCACACATTGCTCCGTGTGACACCCCGGGAACGATGAACACAGCTTACCTGCGTCCCACGGCACCCGCCGGCTATGCAGAAGGAAGGAGGTGGGCCGGATGTTTACGTCCCGCTCATCTCCGCCCCTCCACTTCTATTGACCGGCGGCTGTGAGACGTCGCTGTCACGCTGAATGTCCCTCCCCCTTCAGGAAGAGGATGTTTGCTGCCCACAGCGAGGTCGCTCAGCAGGTAAGTACGTGTGATGGCGGTTTAACGACTTTGTGTGACACGAGCAGCGATTTGCCCGTGACGCACAAACGACGTGGGCAGGTACGATCGCTCGTGCGATTGCACGATAGATCGTACCGTGTGACTCCCGCATAACACTTTTCTGGAATCCGGGTTTCTGTCTCTACATCATCTTGCTCAGTGACTAAGTGACAAAAACCTGGTGACAAACTCTATTGTACTAAAAATGTCCTATCGTTTTTGCTCTGGTAAAGTTTGTGTAACTCCTGTACATATCAGTGTTTGCTGCATCTTCTCACATTTATACTACCGTTCATTTCTCTCAATGATATGGATATCACTATTAGAATGTAGAGAAAGAGAAAAGCTTCCAAATCATTAGGGACGGCCGATCACACAGGCTGTATTGTAGGAGCATACACTGTGAGGAGAGCCCACACTGGGTGGAATAGTGGAATCCCACATTTTATTTTTTTCTGGACAACTTAAAGTTCACAATCAATTTTTGAAACTTGAAAATTTGAAAAAACAAAATGAACCATAAAAATCTTATGCTTCTCAACACAAATCTCACAATAATGGACACGCTTTTGCACGGACTCTTACAGACTTCACAGAAAATCACAGATGGTTGGCAACTCTGTGCAGGTGGAGAAATGTACACTCCTCAGCATCTGTCCTCACAAAAGCAAGAACGTATCCCAGGAGTAGGATTAATTGGTATGGGAATCAAGCTGTACTTGTAAATAAGAGTTAGCACAGACAGCAGCAACATTCTGGACAAACTTCACATTCAGCATATTAAAATGGGAGAATCATCACAGTAGAAAAGTCTAACAGATAACGGCAAGCCGCCTATCAGGGGGCCTAAAAATGGAGGAAGAATCCAGCCTTGTACTTTATGTAATTTTTTTTTTAACTGAAGCAAACAGCTTACATATGTAAAATGTATATGCATCATTTCAGACCTCAAATATTGACTAAATATAAAATATAGTGGCCTCATTCATGCCAGGATTCGTCCCCATAGCATAAGCAGTTTATCTGCTAAAAGTGATACATGCTCTACTTTCTGATTGTGAAAACCTGGCTTGACAAATGAGTAGTCTGCTTCTATCAAAGAAGCATTTACCCTAATTTTGGCTTCATCCCACTTGTGCAACCCAAACTGCTCCATTAAGACATGGACTCCACTGGTCTACGTTACTTCAGCACATCCTACGGAGTCTGTTTATGATCAAGGAAAATGGCGACCAAGTCAACATAATCAACTGTGATGTTCCTCAAATCACATCAGAACATGTGGTGGGGTGCATCATCTAGTCTTGTGAAAGCAGACACTGCGATTAGGCCATACTGCCACCACAAAGTGTACTTGATCAGCAATGTTTAAGTAGCATTTATGGTTTAACATACTATCCATCTATAATCCAGGACATAAGATTTCCTAGCAGAACATTGCCTAGAACAGGGGTCCAAACCTGTGGTTCGGGAGCCACATGTAGCTTTCGAAGCTGTAATGGGTGGCTTGTGGTTGTGTTCCTGCTTGGTGCATTTGCCCCAGGTCTTGCAAACAGCTATGAAGAGCAGATCTCCAGATGGTGACAATCAGTAGCCTCACACAGAAGAGTAGATCTGAATGGAGGTAGGAACCCCTGAAGCTTGACATACTGCCTCGGTGTGGTGATTTCTGTGGAAAAGCTTTGGCTGTCATTATACGGGAAATGGTCCTCTGGGTATAACTACTGTGAGGGGCAGGAGCTAAATGTGACTCGCGACCCTCTTTCAGAGCTAAATGTGGCTCGTGACCCTCTCTCAAAGCTGAATATGGCTCTCAAGGTCAGAAACAATGGGGGTCACTAGCCTAGAGCATCACACTGCAATTTTATATTTGCTTTTTCCCTTAATACTTACCGGGGAAAGAGATGACACCAAGATGCGATATGCACACACCAATAAGGTCAACTAAACTGAAAGAAAATGTTATTTATTGGAGCAAATTACTTTCCATTGGTCTATAGTTCTAATTCACCGGCTGTCCTTCTTTACACCATGCTTAGTAAATACATCTGCATGCTAGGAACACCGACTGAACCAGCTTTCTAGCTTTGTCTAGTTTGGCCATCAAAGTCGCTGAAATTCTTACGCCCGCCCAATCTTACTCCTTCCAACACATCAACGTCAAGAACTTATGGTTTACTTCCTGCCTAATATTCCACCCCATTGTCACAAAAGAATATATTTTTGTCAAGCAACTTTTTTAAAAAGAGATTTGTTGTAGCTCATCCTCGTCCATGAATGGGCGAAGAACCTCTGCTCTCTAACATACAATAACTTTCCGAGTTACTTTATGAAACCTTTAAAATCAGGAGGATTAAAATAAACAAGTCACATCCTACATGATGAATCTGAATCTTTAAATCTGAACTGTCTGCCTTGAAATTTCATCAGGAGTTAAAAGAAAAAAGTGTGTGAATAAAACCATGTGTAACTGATTAACACTTCAGTAAAAAATAGCAACAAAGTCGCACCTTAATGTTAAAATGATGTAGCGGAAGTCTAGTGCCTGACAGGTGCCAGTATTATTGTGAAAGGATCAGTAAGGAGGTAGATTTAGAAATATCTTAGAAATGGCTTTGCAACCAGTTTAGCTTTTAGAAGTTTTATTTAGTTTATCTGGAAAACCACATCCCTATCGGCAAACAGTCACCCCCGACATGACAGGTTACTTCACATGACCCTCTATCTTCAGTTGTGATCATATCATGAACAAAGAAGCATAAAGGGAACAAAAAGTGTTAAATTTGTAATGATTGTATATAAGTTGGCTATATTCCTTTTGAAAAATTTACGGATAAAAAAGCCAATCTCTTTAAAGGGAATGACCCACTATGTAACCAATGTTAATGTTAAAGGAGTTTTCCACTACTTTTTCACCCTCTTGTCATATAGTATAGTTCTTCTAAACAATATGTTTTGTAATATACACTTGTATTGGATGTATAGCTTCTATGAGCGCATCTCAGCAGGGATCACATAGTACTGGATTGTTATGTAGATTCTTCTTCCTCCTCTGTTATGTCTGATACATCCTGTTCTGGCACAAAAATAAGACCAAATGAAAGGAAGTTGTCACTGGGCTTCTGATGGTTGGTGTAGACATTTTGGAGTGAATCACAATTAGGCCTAAGCCACACAGCGAGAAAATCGGTGCGAGTGGAGTGTGATAAAACATCGCATTCCACTCGGACCAATTCTAGCCTGTGTGTCAGCACCCATGAGCGATTATTTTCTCAGCCCTATTCGGACCGAGAAAACTATTGCAGCATGCTGCGATTGTAATGCGAGACTCATTTCGCTGGCACCAATTCAAGTGAATGGGGCGAGAGAAAAATCGCACTGCACTCGCGGTACACCGGTGTACCGTGCGTGCAGAGCGAGAATCGCAATAGCCGGCTACAGAGGAGAGAGGGAGAGAAATCCCTCCCTCCCTCCCCTCCTCCGTGCCAGCCTGCCCCTCTGCAGAGCTGGCCCACCCCTCCTGAGAGGCGGCCCGTCCCCCGCAGCTGAGGTCCACTCACACAGTCGGACCGCAGTCGCAGGGATACTAGCATGACACTTGGCTCCTGCTGTGCTGCCAGCACGAGCCGAGTGTCATGCGAGCATCGCACTAGAGCCCCGTGTGGCCCCGGAATTAGTCTCACACATGATGAGCTGACAGTTTCATTCAGCAGTAACAAGAGGGGCAGACACCAAGTGAAGAGGTATGTTCTGCATTTTAAAAGCAAAGGGTTTAGGTAATTCAATCACTGACATGGACAACTGAAAAGTGCTGAAATTTGCATAACAAATACATTGGCAGGGCTGTACTGGTCATCTTGCAATTGCCAGATGGGTTGGTACGTACCCTGGGCTGCTCTGACACTTGGTATCTCCTAATATGTTCAGCAGCACAGGATGAAGAAGGGAGGGGGTGAGCTAAGTGCTGTTTCACAGGCTGCAGGAATGCATGATGGACCTTGTAGAATTAGCACACAGTAAGCCTGGGGAGGGGAAGCGATAGATGTAAACACCAGAGCTGCTACTGGCAGACACCAAGTGATGCTATCTGATGGGAAAAGGTGTATATTCCTACAATAAGAGTATGGAAGCATTTAGTGCCCCATAATAGCAAAATTGCTGAATAAAAAATGAAACGAGTTTGGGTAGTGGATAACTTTGTATTGTAAATGTAAATGTCTTTAATCATATATTCTTATTTTTATCATGACTAGTATTGGAAAAATAGCATAAATGCAGCAAGAATTCTGAGAGGTGACAGTGTTGTGGTCACTAATGGCTGTAAAGTGCATGTACAATGATGAAATCATTATGTGAATAATAAAGAAAGACAATTCTTAAATGAAACGGAAGTCCAGTAAACACAAACCGAAAAATAGTGAACGGGTGTCTGCCATCCTTTCATAAGTAGGCATGATTGTCTTTTCTGTGGGACATTTATTTCCCTTGGAGGTTCTGACTACAGCTATGTGGGAACAGATACAGTACATTTGCCAGGACCATCAAGGAGGGCTGTGAAAGTCATTCAGATGACCGGTCATTGAAAGTAAAAGGGAGAATTGAGTACTATGGCGAAGTTCTTCATGTGGCTGACAGCATATATCATCATGCATGTAGTGTAACTTTTCACACCTAATATAATATGACCCACCAATTTCGCAATACTTCATTTGGTTCGTGGAAAACTGTAGGAACTGTGGGTGTCCTAAAGATGCTGTCCAAGAAAATGTTTATTTTTAAATAATGTGTACTTAACTTGAAGAAAATGATGAAGAACAGTTCACTATTTCAGATCTTCAAGAAAAAAATGAAGGAGTTCTTGAATATCGACGATGTATCATCTTATAGGAGAATGTGTGTTAAAAAAAAACCTCACAGAACATTATGGAGATACAATCTTAGTCAAAGAAGGTTACGGCTTAAACAACATTGTCACGTTAAAGGCCACGTCTCACTAAGCAACATCGCTAGCAACATCGCTGCTGAGGCACGACTTTTGTGACGTAGCAGCGATGTTGCTAGCGATGTTGCTGTGTGTGACATCCAGCAACAACCTGGCCCCTGCTGTGAGGTCGTTGGTTGTTGCTGAATGTCCTGGGCCATTTTTTAGTTGTTGCTCTCCCGCTGTGAAGCACAGATCGCTGTGTGTCACAGCGAGAGAGCAACAACTGAATGTGCAGTGAGCAGGGAGCAGGCTTCTGCGGACGCTGTAACCAATGTAAATATCGGGTATCCAAAAAGCCCTTTCCTTGGTTACCCGATATTTACCTTCGTTACCAGCGTCCGCCGCTCTCTGCTGTCAGTGCCGGCTCCTGCTCCTTGCACACATAGCCAGACTACACACTATGTTTTTTTAACATCCGTCATGAACGTTTTTTTAACGCAAAAGCGGATCCAGTGCAAATGCGTTTTCATTTCAATGCATTTGCAATGGACTCGCGTTAACATGCGTTCACCTGCGTTTGCGTGCGTTATAGTGAGGATCCAGCGACTTGCAGTTTTTTAACATTTTTCAAAAACGCTACTTGTAGCGTTTTTGAGCTGCGTCCAAATACTGCAAATTGCTGGATCCTGACTAAACAGCATGCAAACGCATGTGAGCGCTGGCATGCTGATAGACGGGATCCTGCTTGCTCTACTGAGCATGCCCAGAACCAGCCTCCGTGATCAGTCCCTCTCTCTCCTCCCTCTCCTGTCTCTCTCTCCCACCTCAGAGCTGCGGACACTCGTAACCAAGGTAAATATCGGGTAACCACTTCTCTTAGTTACCCAATGTTTACGTTGGTTACGTGTACAGACGCTCGTAACCAAGATAACTATCGGGTATCCAAGCAAGTTACCCAATGTTTACCTTGGTTACGAACCTCCGCAGTTGTAAGAAGTCGGCTCCCAGTCTGGCACGTTTAGTTCCCCTCACTCCCGATCACATGACTCCAATGCCCGCCCCTAAACATCCAGTGACAGGATCCTGCAAAATAACACATGCGTTAGCATGCATTTTTTGCTGTAAAAGCAAAACGTAACGTAAAACGTCTGCAGCTGCTAGGAGCCGGGCTCCCTGCACACGTAACCAACGTAAACATCGGGTAACTAAGATAAGTGGTTACCCGATATTTACCTTGGTTACGAGTGTCCGCAGCTCTCAGGTGGGAGAGAGAGACAGAGGGAGGAGAGAGATAGACTGATCACGGGGCTGGTTTCTGGGCATGCTCAGTAGAGCAAGCAGGATCCTGCCTATCAGCATGCCAGCGTTCACATGCGTTTGCATGCTGTTTAGTCAGGATCCAGTAATTTGCAGAAGTTGGACGCAGCTCAAAAACGCTACAAGTAGCGTTTTTGAAAGATGTTAAAAAACTGCAAGTCGCTGGATCCTCACTATAACGCACGCAAACGCAGGTGAACGCATGTTAACGCGAGTCCATTGCAAATGCATTGAAATGAAAACGCATTTGCACTGGATCCGTTTTTGCGTTAAAAAAACGTTCAGGACGCATGTTAAAAAAACATAGTGTGAAAGCAGCCTAACAAGTACAAACAGGTGCAATTAATACAAGTAATGAGTGCAGAGTAGGAGGGCTTCTAAAAGGAAAAATAACAGGTCTGTGAGAGCCAGAATTCTTGCTAATTGGTAGGTGATCAATATTTATTCTATAGAATAAAATGCTAATTAATTATGTATAAATCATACATCGGGTCAGTTGTGTTACGGTTGCTGCGAGCACTGGAGACTATGTCCAGATTTCTTGCTACTGCACATGTGCGAGCGCTGGAGACTAAGTCCAGATTTCTTGCTACTGCACATGTGCGAGCGCTGGAGACTAAGTCCAGATTTCTTGCTACTGCACATGTGCGAGCGCCGGAGACTAAGTCCAATCTTGGAGCCATTGCACATGTGCGGGTGACATCATCGCTGACACGAGGTCACATGTCTCTGACACCTTCTATGCCGATTGGTCGCTGGTCATGTGCTTGTGACGTCTTGCTCGGTGATAGGCCAGCATGACGTCACTCCTGTCGTTCTGGCAGCGGATTGGCTCTGGTGTCCTCCATCTTGGATGAGGCACAGAGTCTATATAAGACCCTGACACACGCCGCATGGTGCTCAGTCCTCTTGGTTCATGCATATGAGTAGACGCTCTGTGCGCGTTCCACTAGGCATTCCTCTGTCTATGCTAGGTGAGCGCTACCGGCAGGGTAGCGTTCTTATACCTTACAGCTTCGGCTGCTGTCCGTATCCTTACCTCTTAGGGGAGCGGACATAGGCAGGTGCCTGAGGCACATGGTCTGGCTGGGCCTTGTGATTCTACTCGTAGGTGGACGTTGCCGCTAGGGTAACGTTCCTTATACTGCGTCTGGCAGTTGTTCGTATCCTCGCACACTAGGGGAGCGAACAGAGGTAGGAGCTTTGTGCGGCTTACGCTGCTGTTCGTCTCTTTTGCACCACTAGAAGAGCGGACCTAGGCAGGTGCCATATCTAGTGGTTCGTGTCCTCGCACACTAGTGGAGCGAACGCAGGTAGGAGCTTTGTGCGGCTTACGCTGCTGTTCGTCTCTTTTGCACCACTAGAAGAGCGGACCTAGGTAGGTGCCATTTCGCACACATTGCCTTTGTCTCTGTGATTGTTAACAGAGATCATTCCACACACCCTCCAAGTAAGGGAGGAATTGCTTTACTTACTTATTATATTCTTCTGTGAGTTAACAGAGGTATTGCACTCTGCCATAGTCTGCAGCAAAGTCTTTGCACGGTGGACCCTGACTGTCTGATACTCCTTTCAGTTATTATCAGACAGCCCCCCGTAACAAGTTGGCTTACAGCAATAGCACAGGTTTTTTTTATGTTTTGCCGCTTTTATACCATAAAACCTATTCTATAGTTACAGAAAAGTTTTGTTGCATTCTGAGAGCTATTTTTTTTTTTTGCTGATTGAGCTATATGGCGGCTTATTTTTTGTGGGACAAGATAATGTTTTCAGTGGTAACATTTGTATTTAAATATAACTTCGTTCACGTTTTATTCCACTTTTTTGGCAGCTGTATAATGAAAAGATATAGTTTTTGCTATTTTTTTGCTGTACACTGAAGGGGTTAACTTGTGTGAGTTTTATAGATCGGGTTGTTACGGACGTGGCCATACCAAATTTGTACTTTGTTTTTTTTTATAAATATAACAATTTTTTTTATTCTTTATTTTCTGATTTTTTTCTATTAGTTTTTTTTTACTTTTTTCCTTAGTACATATATGGGACACTAACTTTCACTTGTCTTATCGCAGCTGCAATATACTGCAAAGCTCAATCACTGCAGAACATCGCAGCTGTCAGAGCTACACTGTGAAAGCCTGAATGATCATGCTGCAGGCGTGATCACTTAGGCTTTCTGTAGTCAGGTGACCTGAAGGTTGTCATGATGATCGGGCCCTCGCTATTACTTAGCACATGTCCCAATCACAGGGGAGAGGGAGTGCAATCCCTTACGCAAACTCCTAGGTGCAGTGATCAATAGCGATTGCGGTATTTAGGGGGTGAAACAGCTAAGAATGACACAGGCACCATCCCTGGCTCTGAGGGCTGGGGCTCGGCTGTCAGGAAAGCAGAGTCTTGGCGGCAATTACTGAGGACTCAGTGCCGATGCCTGCGCGATCGCCAGGATGTACCTATACATCCTTGGTCGGGAAACACTTGCTTTCCAAGACTTATAGATACGTCCATGGTTCTAAAGGGGTTAACTCAATTGTTGTGTGAATATAATAAATCTCCCCAATTTTATTTTTTGCTAATTGTATGCTATCATTTTTAATAGTGAAGCACAACAGGAGTGACCATTGTGATTAATACACCGCAAAAAAAAACTGACAGATCATCACTAGGCGGCTAGTAAACCTGTTGCCTTGTAGTCCTCCATATTCATGACACTAAAGGGTGCTTTACACGCTGCAACATCACTAACGATATATCGTCGGGGTCACGTCGTTAGTGACGCACATCTGGCGCCGTTAGCAACATCGCAGCGTGTGACACCAAGGAGCGACGATCAACGAGAGCAAAAACGTGAAAAATCATTGCTCGTTGACACGTTTATCCTTTTCCAAATATCGTTGCTGCTGCAGGTACGATATTGTTCGTCGTTCCTGTGGCACAACACATCGCTATATGTGACACCGCAGGAACGACGAACATCTCCTTATCTGCGTCCACCGGCAATACGGAAGGAAGGAGGTGGGCGGCATGTTCCGGCCGCTCATCTCCGCCCCTCCTCTGCTATTGGACGGCTGCTGTGTGACGTCGCTGTGACACCGCACGAACCGGCATCTTAGAAAGGACGCGGATCGCCGGCCAGAGCGACGTTGCAGGGAAGGTAAGTCCGTGTGGCGGGTGTTAGCGATGTTGTGCGCCACGGGCAGCGATTTGCCCGTGACGCACAACCGTTGGAGGTGGGTACGCTCGCTAGTGATATCGGTACAGATATCGCAGCGTGTAAAGTATCCTTTAGACCCGTACAATGCACAATGTGTATAGGCAGAAAGCTGCCAATCAGTGGTGTGGACAGGGTTATACAGAGCTCAGCATTCAAAAAATGCTAGATCTGCAGAAGATAAAACAGTGATTGTAGATAAACTACAGCAAGCAGCCCAGTAAGTGAGATCTTACTGGAATAAGGGTCTCTGCTCCTACATGATGCTTCTCTCAGATGAGTTTTCAAAAACCCGGTGAAAAATTCCCTTTAACAAGCAACTATTTACTGTATTTGTGCATTACCTAGGTTTTAAAGCTGAATACATCCAGCAATTTAGATGTAAAATCAACATGAATAAAACTAATCTTTATTATTCACATGCATTAAAAGCAGTAGAAATGACTTTCCATTTAAAGGCACAGGAGAGCATTCTGATTCAATTTGAAATGTTGAGTTGTCATTTACATTAAATGACTGCACATAAAAGCCATTACAATGGTTTCATCCAAAAATATTCTACACAGAAAAAAATATATATAGCATCACCGAGCAACTACTACAAATCAGAAATAATGCATTATCAGGTATGTAGGAAAACGCTTGCTTTTCACTTACACTCCTCTCCCTATGGGTGCATATTACTGCCCCAAATTGCTTGCAGAATCATATTTTTCAGCATATCAGAATGTGGTCTATGGCGTACACATCACATTTAGCTGAACGGCGAGCACTTACAGACCCGCTTTGACTAGTAATCAGAGTTGGCAGTGTTTTCTCTTCTGTGGTTTCGCAATCACACAAAATGTTGAAACCGGTTCATCAGAAAAGGAGCACATTTAATTTTCAATCAGCTGGAGTGATAAAACAAGGTTTCCCAGACGCTCATATTGCTCGGTAAAGAGCAGTTCTGAAAATTCCAGAACACTGACTAAGGGGATGGGGGAAGGGGGCGATAGGAAGGAATGCAGCTGTGCAATCCAGAAGATTAATGGCTACAAACACTATGGTGTCACAGCAATAACCTGATATTCGGATTCTCGCTTTATAGGTAACTCATCTGTAGGCTGCTGGGAAAAGAGAAAATCCAGAACTATGCTTCAAGCATTACTGAGGAATAGGATTAGAAATGCTTTCTGGTGGGATTGGGTTTCAGTTTTGGATAAGTCATGATTAAAAATTACACATGGAGTACAGAACTAATAAGAGTGACGAATACAGAGTCTGCAATACTGGAGGTCCTCATCAGATTCATCACTATTCAGAACTGTTCATTTATCCTTTACCTTAAGTGATGAGATGACTCTGCATATATTGTCCCAGTCAAAACAGCAAAGCTGACAAGTGACCTGTCTATGGCTTACTGGTACTATTTCAGGATTTTTATTACATTTACAAGGGATAGGCTGCTTTCACACTACGTTTTTTTAACATGCGTCCTGAATGTTTTTTTAACGCAAAAACGGATCCAGTGCAAATGCGTTTTCATTTCAATGCATTTGCAATGGACTCACGTCAACATGCGTTCACATGCGTTTGCGTGCGTTATAGTGAGGATCCAGCGACTTGCAGTATTTTAACTTTTTTCAAAAACGCTACTTGTAGCGTTTTTGAGCTGCATCCAAATACTGCAAATTGCTGGATCCTGACTATACTGCATGCAAACGCATGTGAACGCTGGCATGCTGATAGACAGGATCCTGCTTGCTCTACTAAGCATGCCCAGAAACCAGCCTCGCATGATCAGTCTCTCTCTCTCCCCCTCACTCTCTCTCTCCCCCTCCCTCTCTGCCTCTCTCCCCCTCCCTCTCCTTTCTCCCCCGCCTGAGAGCTGCAGACACTCGTAACCAAGGTAAATATCGGGTAACCAAGCAAGTTACCCGATGTTTACCTTGGTTACGTGTGCAGGGAGCCCGGCTCCTAGCAGCTGCGGACGCTCGTAACCAAGGTAAATATTGGGTATCCAAGCAAGTTACCCGATGTTTACCTTGGTTACGAGCCTCCGCAGCTGTCAGATGCCGGCTCCCAGTCTCTCATGTTCAGTTCTACTGACTCCCGATCACATGACTCCAATGCCCGCCCCTAAACATCCAGTGACAGGATCCTGCAAAATAACACATGCGTTTGCATGCGTTTTTCTTTGTAAAAGCAGGATCCGCTTTTACAGCAAAAAAACGTTCATGACGCATGTTAAAAAAACGTAGTGTGAAAGCAGCCTTAATCTATTGTGTTGAAAATATGATCACCAATTTATAAATTTTTTTTTTTTAAGACTTATATTGTAAAAAATAAAAAAAAAATAAAAAAAATGAACGCCTTTGAAAGAGCAGATGGTTGGATTAATATACCGAGGAGATGAAAGACTGAGGTTTTTGGCATTTGCTGACAAGTCTAAGGCTACTTTCACACATCCGGTTTGAGCACTGCGGCTCAATCCGGCTGTGAAAACTATGCAACGGATGCGGCGAAAACACCGCATCCGTTGCATAAGTTTTTACATGCGGCCCGTCCGTTTTTTTTCCGGTTGCGGCATGCTGAGCATGCGCAGTGGAAAAAACCGCATGCGGCGACCGGATGCGTTTTTTTCCGCATCGCGCCGCATCCGGCCTCCATAGGTATGCATTGAAAAATGCGCCGCAGCGGCCGGATGCGGCGCAATGCGGTGTTTTTTGCCGGAGCAAAAAACGTTGCAGGGAACGTTCGATCCGGCCGTGGCATCGGCTAAATCTGCCGCATGGGGCAAAAAACGGACCGAACGCAAGCCCCTGCGGCACAATACGGCACTAATGTAAGTCTATGCAAAAAAAAAAACGCAACCGGCGTTACAAAAGCCGGTTGCGGTTTTTCTGCAGAGTGCCGTATTGTGCCGCAGAGCAAAAATCCGGATGTGTGAAAGTAGCCTTAGTGGGAACTAATTCTTATAAATCACTGTACACACTTTGGGATTGAATCTGCAATGTGCAAGGCTGTATTAAAAATCTAGTCATCTATAATTTGATTTGAAAAAGGGTTCACTTCGAGCCAGAATCGCGTAATAAAATTATATCAACCAACATTGGAGTTTGGAAGTGCTCGTCTTCTTCAGCAGTGGAGTCATCTCCAAACACCTATCTGCCACATTACATCCAAATCCAGAAGGTGGGCAATTACTCATCCCCCACTCTTAAGGCTACTTTACACACTGCGATATCGGTCCAGATATCGCTAGTGTGGGTACCCGCCCCCATCTGTTGCGCGACACAGGCAAATCGCTGCCCGTGCCACACAACAGCCGTCACACATACTTACCTGTCCGGCGACGTCGCTGTGACGGGCAAACCGCCTCCTTTCTATGGGGGCGGTCCGTGCGGCATCACAGCGACGTCACTGAAGCGTCACTGAACCGCCGCCCAATAGCAGCGGAGGGGCGGAGATGAGCGGGACGTAACATCCCGCCCACCTCCTTCCTTCCTCATAGCGGCCGGGAGGCAGGTAAGGAGAGGTTCCTCGTTCCTGCGGCGTCACACGGAGCGATGTGTGCTGCCGCAGGAACGAGGAACAACTTCGTTACTGCTGCAGTAACGATTTTTAAGAATGGACCCCCATGTCGCCGATTAGCGATTTTGCCCGTTTTTGCAACGATGCAAAATCGCTCATCGGTGTCACACGCAACGGCATCGCTAATGCGGCCGGATGTGCGTCACAAAATCCGTGACCCCAACGACTCCGCATTAGCGATGTCGCAGCGTGTAAAGCCCGCTTTAGTGTACTAGTCTGGCTCACCCTACAGATGCTGGTCTCTTTCTCCTACCTATGGCTTAATTGCACTATTTTAAGACTTTTGTTAGATTTAGGCCTTCTTCACACATCCGTGCAAAACACTAATGTTTTGCATGGTCCGTGGTGAAAATGAGTGTGTGTGTTCAGTGTGCTGTCCATGTGCTATCCGTGTGACATCCGGATAGCATACGGACAGCATGAGCTGGTACACTTACCTGTCTCCGGTGCTGCTGTTACTTCTGCCCGCGGTCAGTGCAGTGAATATATCTGAGCATAATGAGCACACCCAGAAGCAACAGCGGAAGCAGAGACAGCAGCATCGGAGACAGGTAAGTATAAAAAGTCTTAATTTTTATATCACCTGTGTTTTCTCCGGTACGTGTTACACTGATGTCACATGGACCACATCAGTGCACGGTCCGTGCGATACCCGTGCTGCCAGCAGAAAACGAACATGTTGCTGTGTGCGCAAGCCCATTGATTTTAATGGGTCTACGTGTGTCAGTGTCTCCGGTACGTGTGAAAACGGACGTCACACGTACCGGGAGACACAGGCGTATGAAGGTGGCCTAACGTAGATAGTCTGTTTGAAAATATAACCACTTTTTTAGGACAGTTAAAATTGTATTTTTGTTACAATATGACGCCTTTGAAAGAGCAGGCGGTTGGATGAATATACTGAAGACAGGAAAGACTGTTTTTGACATTTCCTGACAATTTTAAGCAGCGCTAATTATTTAAAATCACTATACATGTGTTAGGATTGGGTCTGCACTAAAAATATATTTACAGAAATGAAGAACTTGAAATATATAGCCACTCTTCTGTGACGTGAAGACACCGCATACACTCTAGTTTCATGACATTTTCTTCGTTGTATGTAGGACTCTATTGTCTGAAACAGAAGAAAACACATTAAAACACGGGAAACAAATATACTGCATTTTAAGTCTTCAACACGGCATTAAGGATAACGAGTAAATAGTGCAAGTAATATTCCAACATGTTCCGCAGGAAGTTAAAAGCATTAGTGTGACGCCTTAAAGGAACACCACACAAACTCAAGCTCCAATGCACATAACTTAGCAGCCCCATAGTTCTAGACTTCTGCTTGGTGCGGCCCCATTACACCCAGCAACAGCATTAATAAACTGCAGTACTCGGGAGATCACATTTAACAATAACTGATATTTGCTGTTAATTATTTTGAAAAATTTGTAGAGGACAATTACTTATCTCCAAGTATCCTGGTCTAAGGGTTGCTGTGAATGCTCAGGCCACGTTCCCACGAGGAGTACTTTGTGCAGAAATGCTGCAGCATCAATAATGCACCATTTTTCTTAATTAAGGTTGAGTTTTTCTTTTAAGATAGATCTATGGGACTTTCTTTCGCACACAAAAGAAAAATACGCTACTTGTGAATGTAGCCTGAGTCAAATCATATACAGATCTAATACATACATATATATACATATACACACAGTGTATATTTATGTATATATATATACACACACACATATATATATATATATACACACATACATACTAGCTGTACTACCCGGCTTCGCCCGGGTTAATAACTGTTGTTAACAAAATAGAATGTATTAACACAAATTTATTCTGCACACAAAAACCACAAAACAAATAGATAGAAATGTAATTATTAAAAGGCAAAAACTAAGCTAATAGAAGCATTTCACAACATATATTTCAACACCACAGATATTCCACACAGATTTAACTAAATTGGCCAAGTAATGTGCTCCGTCTGTCTCTTTCCAGGTCTGTCTCTTTCCAGGTCTGTCTCTGTGTCTCTATCTCTGTTTCTTTCCCCATCTGTCTCTTTCTAGGTCTGTCTCTTTCCCACTCTGTCTCCCAGTCTCTTTGTCTGTCTCTTTCCTTGTCTGTCTCTATTTCTCTGTCTCTCTCTGTCTCCCCACCGACATCTTATTACCTCACATATAAGCTTCTTATACTATGAATGTCTTTTGTTCCTATGGCAACCACTCACAGCTCCTACTAATAACCTGTAGTTCCAGGCTCCATTTACTTTAATGAAGGCATGGTTTTTGGAGGGTACCTGTAAAGCGCAGGGTACATTTTCCTGCCAAAACATAGTCTACGACGTTCCCTGGGTCACGGGTCACATGAGGTGTCTTTGCAAAATTTTGTGATTGTAAATGCGACGGTGCAGATACACTTTTCGGTTCACATTTTCCCCATTATGTAGATAGGGGCAAAATTGATTTGTAAATTGGAACGCGCGGGATAAAAATTTCGCCTCACAACATAGCTTATGACGCTCTCGGGGTCCAGACGTGTGAGTGTGCAAAATTTTGTGGCTGTAGCTGCGACGGTGCACATGCCAATCCCGGACATACATACATACAGCTTATAATATATATATATATATATTTTATTTTTTTTATATTTATTACATGCTAATGAAAAGTATTACGCATCCCCGTGGTGGTGAAGAGGTCCTGAACATTAATCTCATTAAAACACATTCCAACCATAAGCAGTTCCGCTTGAAGGGGGGAATAATGCACATGACCAATGCACCGAGAAGCAGATGTAATTTTTCAGGATCACATTTCACCATCTGGCAGTTTCATGCATAAATTTAGGGCATTCTCTCATCTCCATACTAGAGTTTGGTCAAGAAGGAATAGACCTGGGAGTTCACGGTGTGATGGACTAAAACATTTAGTTCAAGCTAATCTAAAAGATCGTGCACTTCCAACTAACAGTTTGAGCTAGACATTATCTTGCATGAGCATATCCAGTCCAAAATGTCTTCTTGTTAAGTCCAGTAGTTGGTTACCTGAGCATGCAGCCACTTTTAGGAGCTTATCAGTTGCTACCATGTTCTTAATAGTGGAGAATCACCCACTCTCTTCAGGTGCTGGTTATCCAACAGTCAGAATAGGTTAAGACAAACCTCCTATACAGGATGGATATTAAAAGGTGTTCTCTGAAAAGGTGATAAATATGGCGCCTGTGACAATTCAAACTGCAGCCATCCTAGTCACGTCAGTATGGCTGTACGCTGAAGAGCGAGCTCAAGACGTAGCTCTACTGTCGAGAGAGGCTTCTGCCACAAGTGCACACACCGCTCAACTGAGAAGCAGCCCTGACGAGACTGAATAAATCTTTTCACTGACTGGGCACAAGGGGGAGGGTTTCTCCAGCTTCAGTAATAAGTGAAAAGATTTATTCCGTCTCAGTTTCTCAATTGTCAGAGGAGCTCCCATCAAAGGCATACATACCTCAGCTGAAAAGTAGCACCAACGTGAGACGGAATAATTCTTTTCACTGACTGAGCATGTATTCCCCTTCTGCTGGGGGAGGGGAAGAGGGTTTCTCCAGCTTCAGTCAGTAAAAATATTTGATCCATCTTACGTCATCGCTGCTTCACGGCTAAGAGACACAAGTGTGCTTATTACTAGTGATGAGTGAGGTGCTCAGTACTGGAAATGAACAATTGGATGCTCCATAGGTGCAACTCGGGTACCAGAGTATAATGGAAGTCAGGAAGACTTCCCAGAAAATGCTCAAGTTCACCATTGACTTTCATTATACTTGGTACACGGGTCGAGCCTATGCGAGCACCCAAGCATGGTAGTGTTCTCGCTCATCACTACTTATGACAGTTGAAATACGGCTCAAGTTCAGTTTCTTCACCGTGCAGCCGTCCGGACGTGTGACAGAGCTGCAGTTTGAATTGACACAGGAGCCATGGGGATCTTATTCTTGGGGAACTCCTATAACAACTCCATTGTCAAGTTACGTCAATTTCTTAAAACTGAATAGGATAACTGAAGTGAGCACTAATATATATATTCTGAGTGCAAGCCAAAAAAATACATACTATACAAGGATAAGGCTGCACATCAAACTTAGATAATGGTATAATGCCTCAAGCATATGGAAAAATATTAGAATATACAATGAAAAATGCTACTTGCTAACTTGAACATGTGAATAATGAATTGCATACCTGCCATGAATATTAGGAAAAAGGAGATATTTAGCAATCGCATTGATCAATGTAACTGAGCCCCAAAACCTCGTCAAGGTATATCTCTATATTGGGGTCCCTAGCTCTGTGACCCTAACTGTGTGTCCTCTCATTGCGATTAAAAACTGCTGTGGGTGGAGAGGGGTAACCAAGGACTGTCTTATATAGGAGGTGGAAAAAACATGGCCGAAAGGGGCGGAGCTGTGTTCACATTCAGAAAAAAAACTACATATAACTGAATAGGATAACTGAAGTGAGCACTAATATATATATTCTGAGTGCAAGCAGGTATGCAATTCATTATTCACATGTTCAAGTTAGCAAGTAGCATTTTTCATTGTATTTTCCAATATTTTTCCATATGCTTGAGGCATTATACCATTATCTAAGTTTGATGTGCAGCCTTATCCTTGTATAGTATGTATTTTTTTGGCTTGCACTCAGAATATATATATTAGTGCTCACTTCAGTTATCCTATTCAGTTATAGTTTTTTTTTCTGAATGTGAACACAGCTCCGCCCCTTTCGGCCATGTTTTTTCCATCTCCTATATAAGACAGTCCTTGGTTACCTCTCTCCACCCACAGCAGTTTTTAATTGCAATGAGATGACACACAGTTAGGGTCACAGAGCTAGGGACCCCAATATAGAGATATACCTTGACGAGGTTTTGGGGCTAAGTTACATTGATCAATGCGATTGCTAAATATCTCCTTTTTCCTATTATTCATGGCAGGTATGCAATTCATTATTCACATGTTCAAGTTAGCAAGTAGCATTTTTCATTGTATTTTCCAATATTTTTCCATATGCTTGAGGCATTATACCATTATCGAAGTTTGATGTGCAGCCTTATCCTTGTATAATACGTCAATTTCTTAGACTGTTCACATCACGTTTTATCCTTCAGTGGCTCTATCGGGGCTTTTGTCTCAAGCCCTGGAAAATGGAGCAGCTGACCACATTGTGGAGACTGCCTCAGATATACAGTTGAAAATTATATCAGAGAGCAGTGTGACTACGTCTGCATCATTATAGACAATGGCGGTGTCTGACGCCCGAATCCTACTTTCCATGACTTCAGAAGCAAGCACTGACAGGAGGATAAAACATGTCAGCATAATGTAAAATTAATCTTAGAAGTAGCACACATGGACCACCGTGATGCACCACACAGATTATATTATGACAGTACAATACAGAATTCATTGTGGAGGTGATGATCTGGGCTCTCCTTATTAAACGGTCCATTATGTGGGACAATAATTGGAAACCGTTCCAGATCACTGACTCCATTAATGAGCAAAACAAATATGTATGTAAGCCTGAAAATCATTGTCAGAAGCACATCTCCCCGTGTACACTGGGAGGGCACAGGTAATATACAAACTGGATTGTGACTGAATATTGTATTTACGACCCATGGCGATTGCAAAGGTGGTGTGAAAGTTATGTAAACACCCGTTTCGGGCAAAAATCTGCTTAACGCTACAGTCAGACGTCTATTTATATATCTATGGAAAAATAGACCATTTCATCCTCTCTCAAACGCATGGCATGTTTTTTTTTTTTTTTCACTGAATTAGACTTGTTTACCCCATGACTTAATGGATTAGTGAAGAACGGATGCATCCCCAGAGACTAACGAGTCTGATCTGCAAAAAGAAAGAATAGAACATGCTCTCCCAGACAGGACACGGATTGGTTTTTAAAATGGATGTGTATATGGATCAGTAAAACTATGGGTCCATGTGCCGTCTGAGAAGTAGCCTAAGGCTCATTGTCAGGAGTATATACAGTATATGCGGCAATTACCTGGTAATCAGCTTTTTCTCACTAATTTAGTAGTTTATACTTTGTAATCAGCCTTTGCGGTTCAGGAAGAGGTAAGCCCGCGACCGGCAGCTGTGTATAAGAACAAGTATCAGATGTGGCAGAGGTACAAGGAGAGTGAGCAGTAACCTGAATCAGTGAGAGGCAGTGGTCTCAGACCACCATATACTCTTGTAGGCACAGTAGATAAATGGTAGTCAAGATCACAGCTCTGCCTTCATCAAGTTAAAAAGCACCCAAGCTCGGAGAAACAACAACTTCCTTCCACCCAAATCTCCCCAGTACATAATGATATGCATATTTTTCAGCTCCCGATTAGACTTACCGTACTTAACTCAAATTTTTTAGACCCAGCAAATATCACCAGGCTGTACGGCCAACAGATGCCACTTCTAGGACTGCTGTAATGCAGATGGTCAGCGCAGAATAACGGTTCAAACAGAGTACAGGCACTCAGTTCATCATGGCGAGGGTAATCCTTTATATACATCTTCCCATCTTTCAGTTCTCCTACCATCTCCACCCTTCTCTTGCTCTATGAAGGGAGATCTGTCAAAGATGGGGGTTGGAGATAGAAGAAAACAAGCCGGTGAGATGTATTTAAAATTATCGGCCTAGACATGATGCACCGAGTGCCTCTACTTGAACAGTCATTGTGTGCTGACAGAGCGCATTTAAGTTTGGGTAGAAAATTATCTGACGATTTACACCAGTCTACAGCTTCCAGAAAAACCTGTTCCTTACAGTTGCGTGTGCACATAGATTGTGTTAATAGGAATGTACCCATTTCCATAGATATTGTATAATGTAAACAAAAGAACTGTTTGTTTCAACAGTTTAAAGATCCATTGAATACATATAAATTCTCTGCAGCTTCTCATGTAAATCATATATAAACTGGATCGGATTCTTCTGAGAGCACAGGAAACAGGCTATGTGCACACGGGACAATGTACCCGCGGATTTTGCCACAGGTTTCACGCAGCTGCTCCTCAGAATCCGCAGCTATCCATTGCTGCAGGTTCCGAGCATTTTTGTTGCGGTAAACCTGCGGCAAGTGTGGAAATACCTGCAGACGTCCCGCCCTATATCTCCATAGTGGAGGAGCGTGAATTCCGCAGGTATTTCCGCATGAATAATTGACATGCAGTTACGTGCAGATGCGGGACACCCGCAGCATTGATACAGCACTCACATCCCATAGGATAACATGGGGAGTGTCTGTACGTGCTTAAACCTGCGGATTTATCAGGAAAATCCAGATAAATCCACAGGTTTTCGGCAGCAAAATCCGCGGGTACGTTGTCCTGTGGGCACACAGCCTTAGGGCTTGGAAAGATTTTCTCCCTATGGGCCTGTTTCTCATTTACCACTACAGTCTTTTGCAATGTTACATCTCTCCATTCGAGTGCTCTTTACTCGAGTTGGGCAGGTTGGACCCTCTGACTGGCTGGACTCGTGTAACGAATATAATGGAAGTCAATTATTGAGCAGTCCGGCTCTCCGCACACATACGGGAGCCAGACACTGCAAGCGGCTCTCACTGGGGTGCTGGCTTCCATCATTCACTGAATGGAGAGGGAGAGTACCCAAGCAGCGAGCACCCAGATGCTGGATCGAGTATCGCACAGTGGCGAGCTTGCTCGCTCATCATTACTCTCCATCAAGACTGCATGTTTGGAAATTGGGAATTACAAACATGGATGCATGGAAACTGCATGTTTAGCACAAGCACACAGATTTTGGGTGCGTTGAACTGCTCAGATAATTCTAATTTTGCATTTTAGTACCAATTTACTTACACTAAAACTAAACTTTTTTGCAGTCAATTCCCCATTTGATGACATGTAATAAGGAGCTAAAATACCCTACATTAGGGAATAGAAGTCAAGTACGTCTCCCTTCGAGCAAAAGTCTACTAGGACTTAACATGAATATATGAGTTGTCTGCATTTGTTTTCTGGTTAGATCATTTTTAAGGATACATAATGCTCATTTTACAGTCTTTTGCGAAAAATATGCCATTTTCATTCCAGTTTTACCAGTTTTCTCATCATGGCATTTTTCTATTGCTCATGCGCTTTTCCATTCTTGAGATGTCCCCTTTTCCTTGCAAACAATTCTCCTTTATTTTAGTCATTGCGGTACGATGCTCAAGGCAGCCACAGACTTAGGGCCACCCCCATTTGTCAAAAAAGTTAAGATTAGATATGGGGGAAAAGGGAGAGGGGCAGGTCATACTTTAGAAAGAGTTGCAGGGGAAAAAAAAAACCCACTAAACTGAGTAGAAGAATGGCAGTTAGACTGGGTAAAAAACCCAAAAAATCCCCAAACCTTTATGGTCAATGAACATAATATATCAACCAAATTCCTTGTGAGCTACTTGCATTATATACAACTGCAAACCTGAGGACACAGTGCCAGTCTGAAGCTGTGGAGACCGGATTGATTTTGGACTGCCTTATAATCCGTGTGGCTTAGATTAGAGATTAGATTTGTGGAAGGAAAGGAACATCAAGACTTGACAGAAATACAGGGCTTGTGTATAGTCTGCAATAGTGGAGAAGGGTCCGCATCGGAGCTGGGACACAAAACCAGGCTGTATTTTTAAAGACCATTTGCTTCATCAAGAATGACAATTACTGGATAATAGATTTAGCCCCTATTTAACAGGACTGTATTAGTGCTGTTGTAGGTATAATCGGATTACGGTCCATTTTATTGTGAACATATGCTTTATTCATTGCTCGTCCTACTATGGGGAATATATTTGATCTGATGAATTGGCAAATAATTTCAGCTACATAACTATACCCATGCTACAGGAATTTAATGAATAAAAACAATAAGACTTTGGTGCTGATGTGTCCATTAGACAGCTGCATACCATAGAACATCTCATTGTTTTATACTCTTAATACAGGCAATTCTCTAAAAGACCACCCCTAATCCAGACCAGATTACCTGTGACGGATTCACACTCCACATATCCATACAAAATTCCATTGAAATATAGAATGTCTGAGGTTTATATATGCCGTAAAACCTCTACTATACAAGGCTGAGCGTTCAGCCCACCAAATCCATGACTGGCATAATACAAGATCGTTTCCTTAGGAAAATATTACGCAACAAGTACAGGCTTTCTGAATGAGGGCAATAAGTCTTGGATACAATGAGAATAACTAGTGAAATACAATGGAACCTTTGTTTACGAGAACAATCCATGTGCTTGTAAAAAAAAAAAAAGTTACTCGTCTAGCAAAGCAAAATTTCCCATAGGAAATAATGGAAGCTCAGCCAATTCGCTCCACTATGTGTGCAATATCCCCTATTATGCCACAACACACACACACACACACACACACACACACACGCACACGCGCACCGGCCTCCTGGTTCTTGCAGTCCGCAGGTACAGTATATGTGTATCGAGTAACCATCACGACGATGCAGGAGCTTCCGCTGTCAGCGTCCATATGCAGGAGCCACTTGCCTCTAATTGGTCAGCGCACTGCCTTTGAGTAGTGGCTGACAGCGGAAGTTCCTCCATCGTCCCGATGGTTACCAGATACACATAATGTACCTGCGTACTACAAGAACCATGAGGCCGGCGAGGGAACGGAAGGTAAGGTGAGCATAATGTGTGTGTGTTTGTGCGGACTGTAAGAGCGGGTCAGAGCGCAGTTAAAGTACGGAACCGGAAGTGTGTGCGGTGTTTGCTCGTACAGCAAAAATTGCTCGTAAACAGAGTTACAAATTTACAGCAAGCTTTACTCGTATAGCAAAATACTCACACCAAGTTACTTGTAAACCGAGGTTCCACTTATTTCTCTATTATAAAACATTTTTAATGTACATTTTTTTTCTTAAAAAAAACCTGCACAAAAACTGGACATGACAAATTTATCTCTGCTACATCTGTATTTTGTATTAATGTTTGAAATACAATTATTCTGTATAAAAGCCACCTATCATGAGTACAACCTTTGGTATGGTAAATTTAAAGGGGTTGGTCACCAACTTTATTTTAACAAATGTGTGGCACTTACCAATAAAGTTCGCTGTCTGTACTTAGTGCTGTCTTACCATGTGCAGTATTTCTCACATACTCCTCCATCAACAGCGATATTGTGGATAGAAGAATTGTGTAGTCTATAAGGAAGGCTGTACTACATATGTGGGCAGAGAACCTGTAATTAGTGATGGGCCAATCCGGATCCCAAAGTGTGTGTGCACGGACCCTGAACAAGGATTTCTCAGGGAAATCCGTGTAACTTTTTGGGTTCTGATTCAGTGTCCGCTCAATAACCCTCATTACATATTCAAATGCTTCCCCAGCCCACCAGCAGTCACGGAGTCTCTGATTGGCTGAAGGCAAACCACATACCACCCTGTGTAACAGCGTCTGATTGGTTAGAAACATACATGCTGTCAAAATTAGCATATATTGTGATACCCAGCCAAGATAAAGCTGACAGCTTGGGGGCTGGTATTCGCAGTCTCTGAAGGCCCATGGTTATTGTGCCCCGTCCAGCCTAAAAATAGCAACCTGCAGCCACCCAGAATTGTTGCTTCCATTAGATACGACGATCCCATCACTTTACCTGGCTCATTGTGATTGCCTTTGTGCTGCTATTTTTAGGCTGGGGGTAACCCAACAACCATGGGCGTCTTCAGACTGAATACCAGCCCCCAGCCGTTGGCTTTATGTTGGCTGGGCATCAAAATTTGGGTGGGACTGCAGTTTTTATTTTAAAAATTATATTTTTAAAAAAGCCACAAAGGGTCCTCTTATTTTGACACAGCGCCAAGATAAGAGCACGGCTGGAGCCTGCAGCCTACTCAAAACCCCTTAGCTTTTTTTTCCACCATTTTACCGCTCAATGTTCGGCTCCCCATAGACATATGGGGTTCGGCGTCCAGGCACAGATCTTCGGGTTTAAGTCCAATCCTGAACTGGATTAGTCCGGCTGGACCTGCCGGTTAACCCATCTCTACCTGTAATACTTATACATTAGTAAGTGCCACAAAATCATGTGCTTAACACATCTCTTCAAAATTACCAACTGCATTAAATATGATTTTTCATGACAAACATCTAGGAACAGTACCCTATGTAAAAACTTGAAGAAAACTTACCCCAGAGGGAAGAGGTCAAGTGAACCAAACAGTTGAAGAGATACCCAAGAATGACTAAATTTTAATGTAGAACTGTAACATTTACAGCAAAAATCAAAGCCATTACAAAAGAATAAAACTTAAGACAGAAAATATGGGAGTCCTGCCCTTTAAATGGAAAAAAAATTTTTTTTTTACAGTACGCTGAACATTTTCATCTGGAAACAGGACGCAACAAAAAAGAAGAAAAAAAAAAAGGAAAAAAAAAATAAAAAAAGAAAATCCCCAAAAATAACTCGAGAGTCAGAAACTGGTGTTTTCAACATACAAATATGAAATGACGTAAGAAATAAAGCCTTTAAAACAGGCCAGCGGTCTTAACTTGAACTTTCCAAGTAAAGGCATCAGCTTCACAAAAATTGTGATACCAATGTAATATGTCATGTCAACTACTTTTTGACACATGAATAATCAATTAGGCTACCAAAGTCTATTATCCCCAGCGACCTGGAGACGCACATCGGATCTTCCTCAGGTAATCAGAGAGGAAAATCAATAGTAGTTCCAGAAGTTTTAATTAGATGAGAACATGTACTGGCATGATTGCAAGGGATTGTATACCGCACTGTGCCACCTTAGGTCAAGTTCATGGCATTCATAAAGCCTCTATGTAAAAGGGAGACCCTCTGAATATACAAGAGCCATTAGGACCTGTACGTGCTCTAACTAATTAAATCTTATTGTCTATTAAAAAAAAAGAAAAAAAAAAAAAATATAGTCTAGGCTACCTCACATTATTACTAAGCTGTGCAAGGTATTCTCGTAATTCTTTGGCAGCTTTAAATCTGCCGTATCTTTTCTTTGGGTTTGCACATTCATCCAACAGTGTCCCAAGAAGGCTGTCTTTGGCAACTTCGGCTGGGGGGTCGTGAAGAAGGCCACCAGAAGTTCCACGCCACGTAGCATGTCTCGATAGAAGGTTCTGGCAAATGGCGTAATAGTTATGGTCCACAGTAGTGCGAGAGCAGAGAGTTTCTTTAGAGAAAGAAAGGCATGCTTCTTTGTCACAGTCGTCAAATTTGCTTTCATACCACACATCCCAGTTTTCAGGTTTATCTGAAAATGCAAAGAGAAATTTGAAGAATTAGTGTAACATTTCATGAAAAACAGAGGCATACAAATAACAAGGTAATGCGGCTTTACTGTAAATCCTGTTCAGGAACACTGCACATTCCCTTCACTTTACATTCAAGATGCAGGTCACAAAATAAAGATTTAAATGGTCACTGAACTTTCCAAATCCTGAACTTACCCCTAAAAAAAAAAAAAAAAATATAAGCTTAAAAGTGCCAACTACTAGGAACCTTCCCTTGTGTCCACTGCCTGTTAAGTGTAATCCGTCTCCAAAGTGTTGCGCCCCGGCGGAGAGGCAGAGCGCCCCGGCGGAGAGGCAGAGCGCCCCGGCGGAGAGGCAGAGCGCCCCGGCGGAGAGGCAGAGCGCCCCGGCGGAGAGGCAGAGCGCCCCGGCGGAGAGGCTGAGCGCCCCGGCGGAGAGGCTGAGCGCCCCGGCGGAGAGGCTGAGCGCCCCGGCGGAGAGGCAGAGGCAGAGCGCCCCGGCGGAAAGGCAGAGGCTGAGCGCCCCGGCGGAGAGGCTGAGCGCCCCGGCGGAGAGGCTGAGCGCCCCGGCGGAAAGGCAGAGGCAGAGCGCCCCGGCGATTGAGGAGTCTCAGATGTTTACCACCTATCCAACAAAACCTCCATAAACGTTTCTTAGAGCTACATGGTGATATGTGCCAAATTACAGCAATTGTCTGAAAAACGGGTGACAAAACACTTCTGTGATCTGCTCTCGGCCGACTATTTTAGAGCTCTGATTTTATTGTAAATAAAACTGCCATGTTCAAGAAAAGTCACACAAATTGCATGCTGCCGTGTTGTAATAGCCTTCAACATAAAAAAGAAATGATGGATCATCTATTTTCATGTAAGGGTGCCTTTAAGAGACTGGAGATAATTGGAAACTTCAACCAGGGTCTGACACTGTGTAAAAGGCATTATTACATTTAAGCTATACATCTGAGAACATTTAATTACACCTAATATAAACCAGCGCATGTTACACTGATTAACTAGATCAGAAATTAAATTAAAGTAGAGCATTTTGGAATATTCCCCAGACTCCGTTCCAATATCAGCAGCGAATATATTGCTCCTGTTCACTCAGTTTTCATAGATATCTAAACGCAGAGCAAAACAATAGCTGCAGCCGACATCACAAAACACGGTAAAATCGGCACTAGATCATCCGTACAATGTGAGGAAGAAGAGAAGATTCATAGGAGAGACTGCACCAATCCATCATGGCTGTCCTACAGAGGAGCAGGTGCTGAACGGCCAGAGCAAAACAAATATGGGCACGACTCTGAAGCACGCCGACAAGTGATCAGCATGGCGGGCTCTCCCGACAGCGGCTGCCCACCAGCCTGATTATATACGCCAGCACTTCATTGTCACAAGTCCAAAAATCACACCCCAATGAGACTATTACTCACATCTGACCAAGCAGCAGACGACACCGGGTTCATAAGGGTATGTGGGCATCTGCAGAAATATTGTCCGAAAGTGTGGCCGAAAAATGCGTGGGGTTTTTTTGGCTGAAAGGGCTAACAGACGCAGGAAAAAATGGACTAACAATTGACATGCTGCTTTTTTCTGCACCAAAAACTGCGAGAAAACAAAGAAGCAAAGTGCGCACAGCATTTCTGATTTCTCAGATGGACATGCAGATTTTGGGCAACAAACTTCACAATAAACTGTACCAAAAACTGCACTGTACGCACAGGACTTAGAAGAAATCTACCTCATCACAGACTGAAAGGGAAATTATCGGTCCCCTTTTACTAGAGATGCGGTGTGTTTATAAAACTATGACTTATGGGACACAAGGACAGGAAGAAATTCTCAGAAGGAGGGAGGACAGGGAGGAGCTGGAGGCGGCCACATCTGGGAGGTCTCATCCAGGATGGGCCCTTAAGAGGTACGTATCACAGGTATTGCACCTATAAAGTGCGGCCACCACCAGTAAGCACTTACATACAGTGTAATCACAAACGTGAGTACATTCCTCACATTTTTGTAAATCTTCTATCTGAACATCTGAAGATATCACAGTGATACAATGTGAAGTAGTGGTGGGTGTACAGTTTGTATAGCAGCAAGTTTGGTGCCCTTTAAATAACTCACTGTTGTCATCGGTTTTGACACTTAAGATGCACTAACAAAAATTTGCTGCGTGTGAACATAGCATAACTTTACCAAGCATAGCTCCATATGTTTGCAACTGGCTGTGTATGGTGCTGCAGCTACAATACCAGACACAGCCATTACTAAATCTAGAGAGCAGTTTCTAGTAAAGAATTAAGAGGTCACCAGTGCTGCAGCGCCCTCAATCAGCAGACCGACAAGGGTCCAAGGACTGCTCTCCACCTTTAACCCCTTCCCGACTCTTGACGCACCATATGCGTCATGGCAGGTTTTCGTTCCTGCAGCGCTGGTGACCGGGTTCACTGAAATGTCACCAGGGCAGCAGGTACGTGAAGACTTGTAGTTGAGCTTAGGGTGCCTCCGATTGGTCTGATTGGCTGTTGAAAGTGTCATTTTCACATTCAAATCAGAACAATTGTAATATTTCACCAATGAAATTTGATGAAATATTACAATCCAGCCATGGCTGATTATGCAATATCATCAGTCATTGGCTGGAGCAGAATGACCTCTGTGACATTTCCCCCCCCCCCCTCCCAATCTAATTGGAGATAGCGGTGTTACCAGTGGGTGCCCTCCCCCTTCAGCTTCATCCTGGCCGTGGAAGGTGAAGAGGGAGGTCCCCTGTTGCCGCCACAACCAACACGCTGCCAGGATCTGCCGCCACCGATCACCGCGCTGCCAGGTAATATTTTCTCCCCCTGCCGTCCAATTCCACCCCCGCACTCCCACCACGATCTTCGCTCCCCCCCCCGTCATCCAGAATTGTGCAAAATGACAAGGTCCGTAAGGTCAAAATAGGTTAGGGGCTGAAGGGGTTAATCCCAAGCACTACACAAGTCAAATTTTAAATGACCGACACCATTATGTATACAGCAGCTATCATAAGTGATTGTAGTAAAACTTACTTTGTTTTATTAACTTTTTATCTGCTACCAAGACGTTTTCTGCATCCACAATGATTACTTTCCCATCTCGAGGTCCAACAGCAAAGTTGTCAAAGCTGACATCTAAGAGGTAAAGTGCAAATTCAAAGTCATTGTTTGTGAGCTGTTCGGCAATCTCCATTAGCTGCCACGCAAGGTCCACTCGCTTCTCCCACGGAGCATTATAGAAACTCCAGAGTTCTTCTCCCACATAGTTCACAGCCACCATTCTGCCGCACGCTCCCAGGTATTTAGCAAAAGGCCAGCCTTCATCTGACGGGAAACTCTGGGGAAGAATGAAATCAAATAAGTCAAGGCATACAACTACTAGTGTCAAGACATTTAATAAAAAAATGATATATAAGGCACGTGGCAGCACAGGAACCAACAGTACATACGGATAGTAGTAACTAGCGGGACGCAATAGATCACTGCACAACAGAGTACACCATCCTGTAGGCAACATTCACACTGCAGACCGCATTGTGGCCACATCAGTCTGGGAGGGCCGTGCTTTGTCCACGGCCTACAAAAAAAGACCACTAAAGCAACAGCCTATAGGTAGATGGGGCTGTGTTGTAGCTACAAGTAAACCATGGAAATTATGAAAAAAAAAAAAAAAAAAAAAAAGGTAGAAAAAAAACCCTTTTGGAATAATACAGATTTTACACAATTTCTGAAGAAACAATCAGTTCATCACATCAGCCACTGACATGGTCAGATAGGATCGAGCAACAAGGAGAATTAAGTCTTAGGCTGGGTTCACTGTTCTCCATCCGAGAAAACCAGGCCGATTATGCTGATCAGTCTGATCTCGCAGGTTGAAGGAAAAAATAAAAAAAAAAAAATGTTTCTCCACCTCAATTCTGTAATTTCATCTGAGTGCAGTCCAATTTTTCTCATGGACCCATAGACTTAAATAACCGAATGCCATCTGAATCCCAGAGGACAATAGTGCACTGCCTCATTGAATTGGCCGAGCATTGGTCTGACAGATCTGATGTATCAAATGTAACTCAGCCCTAATCTGCGTTCTTCTGCACGAGCCCTTATACTTCCCATGCTTCTCCTAATATGCGTTCTTCTGCATGAGCCCTTATACTTCCCATGCTTCTCCTAATATGCGTTCTTCTGCATGAGCCCTTATACTTCCCATGCTTCTCCTAATATGCGTTCTTCTGCATGAGCCCTTATACTTCCCATGCTTCTCCTAATATGCGTTCTTCTACACGAGCCCTTATACTTCCCATGCTTCTCCTAATATGCGTTCTTCTGCACAAGCCCTTATACTTCCCATGCTTCTCCTAATATGCGTTCTTCTGCACGAGCCCTTATACTTCCCATGCTTCTCCTAATATGCGTTCTTCTGCATGAGCCCTTATACTTCCCATGCTTCTCCTAATATGCGTTCTTCTGCATGAGCCCTTATACTTCCCATGCTTCTCCTAATATGCGTTCTTCTGCACGAGCCCTTATACTTCCCATGCTTCTCCTAATATGCGTTCTTCTACATGAGCCCTTATACTTCCCATGCTTCTCCTAATATGCGTTCTTCTACACGAGCCCTTATACTTCCCATGCTTCTCCTAATATGCGTTCTTCTACACGAGCCCTTATACTTCCCATGCTTCTCCTAATATGCGTTCTTCTACACGAGCCCTTATACTTCCCATGCTTCTCCTAATATGCGTTCTTCTACATGAGCCCTTATACTTCCCATGCTTCTCCTAATATGCGTTCTTCTACACGAGCCCTTATACTTCCCATGTTTCTCCTAATATGCGTTCTTCTGCATGAGCCCTTATACTTCCCATGCTTCTCCTAATATGCGTTCTTCTACACGAGCCCTTATACTTCCCATGCTTCTCCTAATATGCGTTCTTCTGCATGAGCCCTTATACTTCCCATGCTTCTCCTAATATGCGATCTTCTGCATGAGCCCTTATACTTCCCATGCTTCTCCTAATATGCGTTCTTCTGCATGAGCCCTTATACTTCCCATGCTTCTCCTAATATGCGATCTTCTGCATGAGCCCTTATACTTCCCATGCTTCTCCTAATATGCGATCTTCTGCATGAGCCCTTATACTTCCCATGCTTCTCCTAATATGCGTTCTTCTACACGAGCCCTTATACTTCCCATGCTTCTCCTAATATGCGTTCTTCTGCATGAGCCCTTATACTTCCCATGCTTCTCCTAATATGCGTTCTTCTGCATGAGCCCTTATACTTCCCATGCTTCTCCTAATATGCGTTCTTCTACACGAGCCCTTATACTTCCCATGCTTCTCCTAATATGCGTTCTTCTACACGAGCCCTTATACTTCCCATGCTTCTCCTAATATGCGTTCTTCTGCACGAGCCCTTATACTTCCCATGCTTCTGAATCCATACTTGGCTCTACGAAAACCTGCATCAAAAACTGCAGTGCTGACTGTAAAAAACACTGTGTGGGTGAATGTATCCTCAGGATAACTTCTAGATATTTGGGATTAATAGTGCTTGGCAAGATCCTTCAGACCCATACTCAAAAGCGCCCATGTTTCCATGTTTGCCTGCTCCCATTAATAAAGAAAGGCATTCCTGTAATCTATTGAACTGATGTTCTGTACATTTCAACATCTCAAATGCTTAAACAAGGTTTTCCCTGTAAACTATTTTTTTTTATTTTTAAACTCAGGACCAGGCAGTCAGGAACACCTTTCCACCACCCACCACTGAAAATTAAAAGGGATTGTCAGCAAACAATGACTGTTCAAACCTATTATATTGAAAGGATTGTTAAAAATCCACATTTAACTTTTAGGATCGCTACTACCAGTAGGTGGCGCTGCGCTAGAGTTTGTCTCCTGTCCTGGAGAGACAATTTGAATATTTTGCAGAGGGACGTGGCAGCTATAAGTCCCCCAACTTGAAAGCAGCCAGACTGGCTTGCAAAGTCTCCATAAGGAGAATAGTGTTCCCCTGTGATCCCCACATAGCTTTCTCATGAGCCAGATCAGACACCCCATACTTTGCACTGACGAGGGGCAAGCACCCCGAAACACAGTCTGCAAATTGGGATTCTGATCTGGCATATATATCCTAAGTTATATTGAAAGGATTGTTAAAAATCCACATTTAACTTTTAGGATCACTACTTCCAATAGGTTGCGCTGCACTAGAGTTTGTCTCCAGTCCTGGAGAGACAATTTGTTCAAACCTAGTACTGGCACTTGATGTATCATTAGCGGGGCCAAACAAAGCTGAACCTTCCCACCTGATTGTTTTTCCTCTCCACCCTCCATTCTTTGACAGCTCTGGCTTTATAAAGTAAGACAAGGATGGAGAGAGGGAAAAGAGGCAGGTAAGATTATGTATTTAAAGGGTTATTGCATCTTAATCTGAGAGCAGCATAATGTAGAGACAATTGCCCTGATTCCATTGATGTATCACATAGGGGTGCTTCACACACAGCGAGCTCACTGCAGAGATCGCTGCTGAGTCACGCTTTTTGTGACGCAGCAGTGACCTCATTAGCGATCTCGCTGTGTGTGACACTGAGCAGCGATCTGGCCCCTGCTGCGAGATCGCTGCTCGTTACACACAGCCCTGGTTCGTTTTCTTCAAAGCCGCTCTCCCGCTGTGACACACAGATCGCTGTGTGTGACAGCGAGAGAGCGACAAATGAAGCGAGCCGAGAGCAGGAGCCGGCGTCTGACAGCTGAGGTAAGCTGTATCCAAGATAAACATCGGGTAACCAAGGTGGTTACCCGATATTTACCTTAGTTACCAGCCTCTGCAGCTCTCACGCTGCCTGTGCTGCCGGCTCCGGCTCTCTGCACATGTAGCTGCATTACACATCGGGTTAATTAACCCGATGTGTACTGTAGCTAGGAGAGCAAGGAGCCAGCGCTCAGTGTGCGCGGCTCCCTGCTCCCTGCACACACAGCTAAGCGGTGTGCGCTGGTAACTAATGTAAACATCGGGTAACCATACCCGATGATTACCTTAGTTACCAGTCTCCGCAGCTTCCAGACGGCGGCTCCGTGCAAGCGCAGCGTCGCTTGCACGTCGCTGCTGGCTGGGGGCTGTTCACTGGTGAGATCTGCCTGTTTGACAGCTCACCAGCGACCATGTAGCGATGCAGCAGCGATCCTGACCAGGTCAGATCGCTGGTCGGATCGCTAAGTGTGAAGGTACCCTTACTGGGCTGCTCAGTGTAGTTTTGATAAAATCACCAATTACTTAGCCAGCAGATCATTAGAGGCCTACTGAGCGTGCTGCCAGGTAGTCCAGCACACTCATGAGCTCTGTATAACCCTGTCCACACCACTGATTGGCAGATTTCTGTGTACACTGCTCATGAGCAGAAAGCTGCCAATCAGTGTTGTGGGCGGGGTTATAGAGCTCCACATTCAAATAACTTTAGATCTGCAGCAGATGAAAAATTGATCAAAATGACAGCAAATAGCTCAGTAAGTGACATAATGCTGGAATCCGGGTCTCTGCCCCTACATTGTGTTACTCTCAGGGTAGCAGAAACCTGGTGACAGATTCCTATTAAATGTGTGACCCTACCATGATGCGCTGAGCACCTATATTTGTTGTGAACAGTCATTTTGTGCTGATAAAAGTCCCTTTAAGGCATATCTGATTAATATGCTATAAACATACTGTAATATTGCTCAAAAAGGTGTTCTCCAGTGAAAACTAGGATTATGAGCATAGGTGATAATGTATTGCTCATTGGGATCTGAAAGGTGAGGTTCCTACTACGCAGAATAGGGTACTTTAAGGCTATGTGCCCACGGCACTATGTACCCGCAGATATATCCGCAGGTTTCCCGCAGATGATCCCCGGAATCCGCAGCTATACATAGCTGCGGGATTCCAGCGAAATAGCTGCAGCAAACCTGCGGACATTTGTGCAACTTACCTGTGGAAGTCCCGGCCTCTATCTCCATAGTGGAGGGCCGGGATTGCCGCAGGAATAATTGACATGCCGTTATGTGCGGCTGCGGGACATCCATATTCCGCAGCTGCACATACTGCAGCATGGACACAGCACTCCCCATGTCCCATAGATAATATGGGGAGTGTCTGTGCTTGCTAAAGCCTGCGGATTTATCTACAAATTTTGCGGTTACAGAGTCTCGTGGACACATGGCCTTATTCCTGCTACAATTAAGCGGTAATGCACATGCTGAATGTGCCGCTCCATTTATTCCCTATGAGACGCAGAGTGCTCTGGCAGCCCTGTAGGGAACAAATGGAGCAGCAGTGGGGTATATGCACAGCAGCTCTATAATGTCGCTTATAGAAGTTCCCCATCCGGCTGATCGGTGAGGGTTCCAGAATCCAGACACCCACTGAGCAATAAGTCATTAGGTCAGAACTTGTTTTCACAGGAGAACCCCCTTTAAACCCACTTGTGAATCTGTAGCAGAGAAAATGCTTATTCACTAAATGTAAAACAATTCCTATAAATTCCACTCATGTAGATTTGTCAGCATGGAAGGAGGAGGGTGCCGAGCTCCAAAACACAAGAACTGCAGGCAACAGGCCATACAAGCAGGGGGAGCAGGTACAGAAAGCAATAAAAGCGACGAGGGCATGAGAAGGCAGCAGAAAAGCTAGTGAACCTCCTCGCCATTATCCTCACTGATCAACAAGTCCTGGCCGAAAAACAAAACACCACTCCTCGCTGTATAGACATTCATCACCCTTTTGTGCCCACAGGGACAGTGTCCTGCGGTTATATCCGCAGGAGCTCCCAGAAAACCGCAGCACAACTTTGTCTGTTTCCATGCTGCGGTTTATGGCTATGTGCGCACTTACCGGATTTTCCGCGGTTTTGCTGCATGTTTCGCTGCAGAAAATGTTCATAACATCTCTGCAGTGAATCACCAGCAAATCCTATGGAGAAAAAAAATCCTGTGCGCACTGGGCGGAATTTGACAGCTGCATGTTTTGCTGCGGGAATCCCGCAGCAAAAACAATTGCATGTCACTTCTTTTCCGCACATCGCTGCGGGATTTCACTCCATTGACTCCAATGTTAATCATGAAATCCCGCAGGGAATAACGCAGGCAGCAAATTCTGTGCGGTTCACTGCGTTTTCCTGCGTTATTCCCTGTGGTATTTGGCGGTTTACCTGCGGTAATGTACATCGCTTGTCTGCGGTTTTGCAGGGAAGTGATGTCATTACAGGAAGAGGAAGCAAAGCAGAGAGTAAACACACACAGATCACACACACACACACACAGACATCACAGACATAGAACACAGACACAGACACATAGAACACACATAGAAAGAAAACGGAAATATAGAAAACAAAGACCGTGGGCTCCGCTGCATATTTACCGTCCAGCCGAGGTAAGCACACAGCGGCGGGCCGGTATTCTCAGGCTGGGGAGGGAGAGGGGCAGGGTTAATGTCCCCCGCCTCACTCCCCCTCCCGCAGCCGAGAATATCAGCCGCAGCTGCCCCGGCACTGTCGCATGCATTATGCGGCAGCACCGGCGTGTCCTCGGCTCTTCTTGCCACCGTGTAGCAGTGGCACCAAGGTAATACAAGGGGTTAATGATGGTGGGGGACCACCGCCATTAACTCCAGGCTTGATCATGGCAGCGTCTATGTGACAGCTGACATGATCCCGTAAGTAAAGTGAAAAAAACACAGACACCGAAAAATCCTTTATTTTAAATAAAACAAACAAGCCTCGTTCACCATTTTATTAACCCCTCCCGCACCAAAGCTCCGGCGTAATCCACAGGTCCTGCGCTGCTTCCATCCAGCCGCGACTGTCACAGACACAGCGCTGAATGAATGCAGCAGACAGCAGAGGTAATTACCGGTCATTTCCCACGGCCGGTTATGTGAACTCACTGCCGACCGTGGGAAATGCAGCGATCTGTCCTCTATCTATCTGTCTGTCTATCTATCTATCCCTCTATCTATTCTTCTGTCTATCTACTATCTCAGAATTAAATGACTTTTTTTTTTCTTCAATGTGCTTTATTGCATTAAATGCAATAAAGCACATCCCAACCCGCACGCGGCAAAACCGCGGCAATACCGCGAATAATACCGCGGTAAAACCGCAGCAAACCGCATGCGGTTTTCGGGTGCGGTTTCCCGCGTTTTTTTACCGCGGGTGCGGTAATCTTTGAGAGCATGCGGAATTTTCTCAAGAAAATTCCATTTCCCAGTGCGCACAAGGCCTATTTGCGGAATGTCCTGCGGATATGGTGCGGTATTCTGCATTGGGGATACAGTACCATGGCTTTGGCACTGCATCCTCAATGCAGAACAAGTGCAGAGTGATCGGGGCGTTCATACCTCCATCACGCAGCACTTCTCTCCGTCTCCGGACGTGTTTACACTGTGAAGGAGAAGGTGGGCGGGCCTGAACTAGCTCCGGCTGTCACATGACCGGAGCTCGTACAGGCCACGCCCACCTCCTCCTTCCTGCTCCTGTGCACCGAGGGAAAACGACCGGGTGTCTGCTATCAAGGCAGGTAAGTATGGGACCAAGGCAGGGGATTTCCGCAGGTAATGCTGCAGGAGTAATTGACATGCAGTTCTGTGCGGTTGCGGGATATCCGCAGTATATTCCGCAACCGCACATTCCGCAACATGGACTCAGCACTCCCCATGTCCCATAGGATAACGTGGGGAGTGTCTGTACATGCTGAAACCTGCGGATTTATCTGGAAAATCCAGATAAATCCGCAGGTTTTCCGCGAAGAAATCCGCAGAAGCAAGCTCCCGTGGGCACAGGGCCTTAATATAAGCAACTAGTGCTGAAAACTAGCGGGAAATTAGGACATCAAAACCTGAAAAGCAGCCATGTTCAGTTTAGGAGAGCTATATCTACAAGTGCGGCGTTAAGTCACATGAGCTTTCATGCGGCCCTAGCCGAGACACAAAGGACGTCACAATCCCGTAAAAGACAACTTTGGTAAGCAGTTCCCTTTCAAGTGCTCGTCTCCAGACAATGAATTAATATTTCATCCTCGCACTTGGCCGTTTCATAGCTTCTTTTGCTGGTGCTCCAGTTGGAAAGCAGACTTGTTAAAACATGCAGTCAAACAGTCTTCACTGACTTTTCATCTTTATCTCGCTGCTCCGTGCACAATCCTATATGCCCACACGCCTCAGTAATATTGATGGAGGGAGGGAGAAAAGCTGCAAGAAAACTTCAAAGACATGGAATTTTTTTTGAGAGCGATTTATAATTCAGCCTCGATCACAACATTCTCCAAGTAAGTCTTAATGTAACATAAAAAGATGCATTGATCCACTTAGTAATACAAGTACTATGCTAATACTATTAATTGTGCAGGGGAAGATGGAAAATAACAGCCAAACTATCATCACCACTGGAGAAACACATTAGGAGTCACAAAGTACAATGTACATCAGCAGGACGCCGCCATATATGATTCAGCTTGTATAACGGATTGCCTGTGGTTTAGGCCAGCCATAAATGTAGGATTATACATGGCCGGTTTCTGAATGACTTGTCAATCACGTTTGGGCTGTGAAAATGGCTGCTTTGGACGACTACACCTAAATGGCGTATTTTTTCCTTTGGATATAATCCACTACAGTGCTTGAGTTTGATCACTGCAGTGGATTAGATCTGTAAGTGCAGCACTGACACTTCACCTCACACATCACGCATGGTCTGACAGGATCTGTAGCACAGTAACCCGGGGCAGTCATGGTGACCATCTAGGATTGCCATGGCAGCAATCAGGTCCCTGTGATCACATTACAAGGACCCGATTGCCAGAGAGGTAAGATTCCTCTCCCTGTTTCCTGAATGCAAAAATTAAGAAAAAGACCGGCACTCTTCTTTATGAATGTAAATTCTTTTTATTGTACAATTCCATGTACAGGCGTCTCCTGAAAGCTGGATTGCATAAACTTAAAAATACCGCGATACACGAGCGTTTTTTCTTTTGCGCTTTTCCTCCCAAAAACATGCCGTTTTGTTTGCAGAAAATCTGGGCACAATCCACTATATGAGCACATAGCCTTATACAGTGCAACCTTGCTTAACGAGAACAATCCGTTCTGGAACTGTGCTTGTTAACCAAGTTACTCGTTCAGCAAAGCAAGATTCCCCATAGGCAATTCGTTCCACAACTTGTTAAATGTCCCATCCTGGTCCCTATTGTGCCATTCCACGTACACACACACACACGTACACACGTGCACACACACGTACACAAACACACACACACACGTACACACACGTACACACGTACACACACGTACACACGTACACACACGTACACACGTACACACACGTACACACACGTACACACGTACACACACGTACACACGTACACACACGTACACACGTACACACACGTACACACACACACACACACACACACGTACACACACGTACACACACGTACACACACGTACACACACGTACACACACGTACACACACGTACACACAAACACACGTACACACAAACACACGTACACACAAACACACGTACACACAAACACACGTACACACAAACACACGTACACACAAACACACGTACACACAAACACACGTACACACAAACACACGTACACACAAACACACGTACACACAAACACACGTACACACAAACACACGTACACACAAACACACGTACACACAAACACACGTACACACAAACACACGTACACACAAACACACGTACACACAAACACACGTACACACAAACACACGTACACACAAACACACGTACACACAAACACACGTACACACAAACACACGTACACACAAACACACGTACACACAAACACACGTACACACAAACACACGTACACACAAACACACGTACACACAAACACACGTACACACAAACACACGTACACACAAACACACGTACACACAAACACACGTACACACAAACACACGTACACACAAACACACGTACACACAAACACACGTACACACAAACACACGTACACACAAACACACGTACACACAAACACACGTACACACAAACACACGTACACACAAACACACGTACACACAAACACACGTACACACAAACACACGTACACACAAACACACGTACACACAAACACACGTACACACAAACACACGTACACACAAACACACGTACACACAAACACACGTACACACAAACACATTATATGCTCACCTTACCTTCCGTTCCATCGCCGGTCTCCTGGGACTTGCTGTTCTCCGGCACAGGCTGTGTATCGGGTTACCATAACGACGAGGGAGGAACTTCCGCTCCCAGCGCGCTGATGTCAAAGGCAGGAGCCGCTTGCCTCTGACTGGCCAGCGCACTGCCTTTGAGTAGCGTCCGACGGGGGAACCTTCCTGCTTCGTCGCTATGGTTGCCGATGCACAGCCTGGAGTGGAGTGGCGCGGCGAACTACAGGACCCAGGAGGCCGGCGATGGAACAGAAGGTACACATATGCTCACCTTACCTTCCGTTCCATCGCCGGCCTCCTGGGTCTTGTAGTTCGCCACAAGGACGTCGCAATGAGCCAGCGCAATACAAGAACCATGAGGCCGGCGGTGGAACGGAACGTAAGGTGAGCATAATACTGTATGTGCGTGTGTGTGTGTGTGTGTGTTTGTGCGTGCTTGTGTGTGTTTGTGTGGACTACAAGTGCGGGTCAGAGCGCGGTGGATGTGCGGAACCGGAAGTGTGTGTGGTGAGGATTTTGCTCGTACGTACTATGTAATTAGCTATTAAGGGAACCTGTCCGGTCCCCTTTGCCCTCCAGGCCAGCAGCATTAAACCTCGAAACCTCGCTGTCCCTATGCTAACCAGGCCTGTGACTAGTCGCTGGGGTGTTAGTTCCACAGCCCTTTTTGTCATCACGCCCCTGTGGGAGTGATAACGATTTGCACGAGTTGACATCACCACCAGCTCCTAGAAATCATGCACGCAGCTTATTTTAGCCTCATCATTGTGCCTTGTAAGCCTGATGTACACTTTCCGGCTTCATTAGGTGCACTGTGCATGAGCGGGAGTTCAGAAGATGTGTATGTGAGCCATCTTCTGAACAGCTGGTCATGCGCAGTGCACTTAGGGCCGGGGCCACACAGAGCACTAGTGCGATCCTCGCATGACACTCGGCTGAAGCTGGCAGCACAGCAGGAGCTGAGTGTCATGCGAGTGTCCCTGCGACTGAGGTCCAACTGTGTGAGCGGACCTCAGCTGCGGGGGGCGGGATTTCTCTCCCACTCTCCTCCGTAGCTGGTTATTGCAATTCTCGCTCTGCACGTGCAGTAAACCGGTGTACTGCGAGTGCAGTGCGATTTTTCTCTCGCCCCATTCACTTGAATGGGTGCGAGAGAGTCTCGCATTACACCGTCAGCATGCTGCGATTGTTTTCTCGGTCTGATTAGGGCTGAGAAAATAATCGCTCATGTGTGCTGACACAGGCTGGAATTTGTCCGAGTGGAATATGATTTTTTTTAATCGCACTCCACTCGCACCGCTTTTCTTGCCGTGTGGCTTAAGCCGGTTTCACACCTGCGTTCAGCGCAATCTGCCGCTATGGACGACGCACTGTAACGCAAGTGTCTGCATTGCATCCGCTACACGACGCAGCGTCGTTATTTTGACGCTGCATCGGGCAGAAGAAGCGCTGCATGTAGCGTTTATGTCGTTATAATATCGCACCTTGACGGATTCCGTTAGTATCCGCCAAGGTGTGTAATGGTTGTCTATGGCGGCGGATTCCGCCGCAATGCGCTAAGCGCCTGAATCTGCTGACTGTTCCAGTCACGTTCTACTGAGCATGCTCAGCATGTCCAGCAGAACGATCTAAATCGTTTAAAATCACTCCTGGTCTCTCTCCCTCCCACTCTTCCATACTCACCGATCACTGGCGCGGAGCTGCACGCCTGTCAAAGCTTTGGCGGCTTTTCCTCTTTTGAAAATGCGAGCCGCTCATTAATCCATCTCGTATTCACTGCTTTCCCCGCCCACCGGCACCCATGATTGGTTGCAGTCAGACCCGCCCCCACACTGAGTGACAGCTTTCTCACTGCAACCAATCACAGCCACCGGTGGGCGGGTCTATATCATACAATAAAATAAATTAAAAAAAACCCGGCGTGCGGTCCCCTTCAATTTTGATACCAGCCAAGAAAAGCCACACGGCTGAAGGCTGGTATTCTCAGGATGGGGAGCCCCACGTTATGGAGAGCCCCCCAGCCTAACAATATCAGCCAGCAGTCGCCCGGAATTGCCGCATCCATTAGATGCGACAGTCCCAGGACTGAACCTGGCTCATCCCGAAATACCTTCCATGAGTAACCTGTAAGTGAAAGTAAATAAACACAAACTCCCGAAAAAATCCTTTATTTGGAATAAAAGACAAAAAAACACCCTCTTTCCCCACTTTATTAATCCACACGAGGTCCCGCGACTCCTTCAGCTCTGCTACATGAAGCTGACAGGAGCGGCAGTAGAACACGATCGCTCTATCAGCTCCACACAGCAACTGAGCTGTGATCAGCTGTGCCCTCATTTAGGTGACCCGCAGACACAGCTCTCGGGTGGAGGACTTCAGCTGTGGCCACGGGTCACCTGAGTGACGGCACAGCTGATCGCGCGGCTCACTGCAGTAACTCACGGGATTTGCGGCTCTGTCTCTCTCAAAGGACTCCGTTACCTTTATTAGTACACTATTTGCAACGCATCAATCACATGCGTCACACAACGCACTGTGACGGATTCCTCAACGCAAATGTGATACCGGCCTTATGAAGCTGGTGGTGATGCTGACTCATGGAAATCATGTTATGATGCCCACAGGGGGCGAGATAACATGGAAAAAGTGCAGACTAGTCAGGGAAACTAACGCTTCTGTGACTAGTCCCAGGCCTAATTAGCATAGTAGGAAAAAAGGTTTAGAAGTTTTTTTTAAAAATATATATTCGTGAACAGCATTATACAGGGCTGGTTAGGGGGGAATGTACAAATAGGTATTTTCAGGGATGGAATTTGGGCATACAGCTCCATTTAGCTTTTTAACCTAACTTTACAAAATTGTAGATACAAAATACACTGCTAGCTATGCCAACCACCAAGCAGAATCCCAAAAAAAAAACCCCCAATCCTTCATGTAGAAGATGTAAAAGAAATTGTGTGATGGTATTCACATAAAATACACACAAGGTCACAACTCAGGCATTATCTATGCACGAGACCCCCACTGAAACTTTGCCCACCTTTACATAGTAATCAGATGGGAGTCTACAGGTTTCCCAGCTGCCAATTCTAGGCCATGCTTATGATCACTGCAGGTTTATTAAAAATTATTTTTTTCCCTAAAAACAGCATTAACAGGGGTCAATGGTTGTGTGTGAAACTGCGTCTCAGCCCATTGCGCATCACACCAGAAGCTACCACTGAATTAGAGAAAGGAGCATTCTACTTTAAAAGCCTGTACTGAAATAACGCTGTTTACAGGACAACCTCTCCCATCATGCTGCCCAGGAAAATCAATGCCTTGTGCAAGAATCCAAATACGCCATCAATAAAACTGCAGGCGATCACTTAATGGAATAATATATTCATATATTTTGTATAACAAGTTTGAGCCCTCATTAATGGCATGGATCGCATTCAGCTACATACCATACAACAGCAGTCTGTTAGTGGCCTATTTAGACAGGCCGATAAATGTTAATACAATCGTTCTGTGCATTACATTATCGGCAGCACATCAGCAGATTATACCGGATGATATCATGTGCTGCGGCTGGTTGACAAGCCAATCAGAAGAGCCAATAATCATGGCTAAAGAGTTTCTAGGACCACACGTTACAGACGTTCAGACCATCTAAACATGCTGCCAATTAGCCGATAGCTGGTTGGACTAATTCAGTGATTTGTACACTTTCTTAAAGATCATAGCCATTAGCAGAATATCGCCCTGTTCTATACTGCCATGATGTGATATTCTGTGGGCAGAGAATAATAGTACTAAATGGTTGTTACCTGTCTTCATGATTGATATAGCAAATTAAGAGTTAAAACTTGCAGCTGTTCTTGAGATATTAACACTTTCTTGTTGCCTAGGAGACGGACCACTGCTGCTGTCTGACTTGTAAGTACTGCACTGGCCAGGATTAAGAAGAAACCGCGCATTCTAGAAAGCTTGGGTCACCCTGCGCTGCAGATTTTAGTCCCCAGCTGCCTAGTTGTATCTGGCTGGACACAAGAATTGGGCGAAGCCCACAGTCTTTTAGGGGGAGGGCGAGGGCTGCCTCAGAGGAAGGGGAGATGGGGGGGGGGGCGAGGGCCGGCTCAGAGGAAAGGGGGGGGCGGGCGAGGGCCGGCTCAGAGGAAAGGGGGGGGGCGGGCGAGGGCCGGCTCAGAGGAAAGGGGGGGGGGGGCGGGCGAGGGCCGGCTCAGAGGAAAGGGGGGGGGGGCGGGCGAGGGCCGGCTCAGAGGAAAGGGGGGGGGGGCGGGCGAGGGCCGGCTCAGAGGAAAGGGGGGGGGGGCGGGCGAGGGCCGGCTCAGAGGAAAGGGGGGGGGGGGGCGAGGGCCGGCTCAGAGGAAAGGGGGGGGGGGCGAGGGCCGGCTCAGAGGAAAGGGGGGGGGCGAGGGCAGGCTCAGAGGAAAGGGGGGGGCGAGGGCAGGCTCAGAGGAAAGGGGGGGGGCGAGGGCAGGCTCAGAGGAAAGGGGGGGGCGAGGGCCGGCTCAGAGGGGGGGGGTGTCGGCTCAGAGGATGGGGGGTGGGAAAGAGGGTCGGCTCAGAGGAGGGGGGGGGGAAGAGGGCCGGCCGGGGGTGTATGGATGACGAATTGTGACCAATGCCCTTGCATTGCATCCGCCGCGTGACAGATCACTAGAGGAACAACTGACCGTCGGGTGGCAGGAACGCAGCATGTAACGTTTTTTTGAGTGGCAGAATCCTTTTGTTTTCACTGCGCATGCTCAGCTCTTGTGTTTAATCATGCAAATCAATGTCTCTCTCACGGCGGTCGAATGATTAGCTTAACAGCCGACGGCAGCTTTTGTGAACGATCAGCTGATCGCCCGGCTGCCAGTAAAAAAAAAAAATGGATTTCGCAGCATCAGTCACATCAGTCGTACCACTATCTGCAACACATTCGTTGCAGCAGTCACATAACGGAATAACGGATTGCAACTGATGCAAAACGACGCAAGTATGAAAGCAGCCTTAGGCTGTGCCCACGTTGCGTATTTGCGTGCAGTTACGCTGCGTATTGCACTGCAGCGTAACTGCATGCGTCCTGCATCCCCAGCACAATCTATGAAGATTGTGCATAATCCATGCGCACGTTGTGTTTTAGAACGCAGCGATTTGCATGCTGTCAAATCGCTGCGTTCTAAAAAGCAACATGTCACTTAGTCCGTGCTGTTTGAATGCAGCCCCCGCTCTGTCTATGGTGGGGGTTGCATCCAGAGCGCATGAAATCGGCTTTTCACCGCATTCATTACGCAGTGTTTCTGTGGAGTCTGTAAGCCAAACCGAATCAGACTACTCAATTTCCCTTGCACCCAATCAGATTCAGATTCCGACTCCGACATACATTGCTTATAGTTAAGTGAAAAATGTATTGCAGTACATGAACATGTGTATGTGAACATCAGACATTTAATAATTTTATGATACAATAATCAAGATATTTGGATAGAACACAAAATATATTTATTGGAATACAACTTTAGAACACAAAAAAACTAATTGCAAATATGTAATACACTATAATATACAGTAGATTACATACCATCTTTTTCCAAAAATAAGACACTGTCTTATATTTTTTTTGCCCCCCAAAAAAGCGCTAGGGCTTATTTTTGGAGGAGGTCTTATTCTTGGAGAAACACGGTTGGTGGTAAGTTTACCCCCAAAAAAGGAGACCCCCCACTTCCCAGGAGACTCATACTTACCAGACCAGGACGTCTGCGTGGTTCCCAGGTCCTCCTGTGATCTCCGGTCGGTGCTGCACGCCGTCCTACCCTGCTGCTAGCTGACACACAGCCGATCGCAGGCACACACACAGCAGATCGCAGATACACACACAGATCGCACACAGCAATCACAGATACACACATCCGATCACAGATACACAGTAGATCACACACAGCAGATCGCAGGCACGCACAGCCATCACAGATACACACAGCAGATCACACACAGCAGATCGCAGGCACGCACAGCCGATCACAGATACACACAGCAGATCACACACAGCAGATCGCAGGCACGCACAGCCATCACAGATACACACAGCAGATCACACACAGCAGATCGCAGGCACACACAGCCGATCACAGATACACACAGCAGATCACACACAGCAGATCGTAGCACACACAGCCGATCACAGATACACACAGCAGATCACAGCCATCGCAGACACACATCACATCCAGCACTTACGGCAGCAGACAATGAGAGCAAGTCACGTGTCCGGCTGCAGGTCCTGTTCGTCGCGCTGCACCGCACTGCCTCAGGATTCTCCCGGCGAGAAGAGATCGGTGTCACTGGATGAGGTGTGCGCGCGATCCGACTGTGCGCGCGACCCGATGTTTGTGTGTGAGATCTGGTGTGTGTGTGTGAGATCTGGTGTGTGCGGGTGTGTGATCACTGCAGGTCCTGCTGCTCGGCGTCTGGTGAGTGTAATTGCCGGGTGCCGCTGTGTATAATGCAGTGTCCTGCAGTATCTGTATCTTTTTTAGCTGCACGGACACCATTATTGATCCGGGACTAGGGCTTATTTTCGGGGGAGGGCTTATATTTAAGCCTTTCTCCGAAAATGCTGAAAATCCCAGCTAGGGCTTATTTTTGGGGAAGGTCTTATGTTTGGAAAAACACGGTATATATCTTGTGTGTATGTGTATTATATATATATATATATATATATATATATATATATATATATATATATATATATATATATATATATATATATATATATATATATATATATATATATATATATATATATATATATATATATATATATTTTACATATTGTGTTATATTTTTACAATGTATTAGTTTGTGTTCTAAAGTTGTATTCCAATAAATGTATTTTATGTTCTATCGAAATATCTTGATTATTGTATCATAAAAATTATTAAATGTCTGATGTTCATGTACTACAATAAATTTTTCACTTAAATATAAGCATTATACTAAATATTATTTAGTATGTTTTTGTTGAAAACGTTTTTTTTGCCACTTACATAGTTAATATATAGTGTTATATACAATTTTCAACAAAAACATACTAAATAACATTTGTGGCGTCTATGAATTTGTTGTAAGGAATAGAATTGCTTCCATCAGATCCTCCTTCACAGATGACCTCAAATCCGACCTAATAACGTTAAGGCTGGAGAACCACCTCTCTACAGTAACTTGTGTTGGAGGCGAAGCCGGAACCACATGGGCAACATCTCTAACAATTTCCGGGTATAAAGGATTTGCCTCATGCACAGTCAGTTTTGATGAACAGTTGAATTTTTCTATTTCTTTGAGAGCAAAGGAAAAATTTTACTGAAATCTGGTCAATCTGCTGCTAATTGGAGACAGAGTGAAATATTTTCCTTGCGGCAACGCTTTGCTTGCTCCATGTCATTCAAATACTTGTCAAAGTTAAAATCCTCATCTGATGAGGATGAAGATATGGCAGCAGTAGCACTGTCAGGCCCAAAGTCCTCTTGCGCCTGGCAGTCCTGTAGCCACTCATCCTAACTGCTACCTCAGTCAGAGCTTCTTTTCCTTAAGTAAGCTGTTGATCATCAAGCAGTATACGATGACTTGGGTCCACATAAATAGCTGCCAGAAGAATTTTATTTTCCAATAGCTGTCTCTCCATTTCATTGAAGCAGAAATGCCATCTGTGAATAAATCTCCTCTTTCGGACAGGCAAAATAGCAAGTTCTTCCACTCCCTTATAAAAATGCCAGGAGTTAAATCCTCAGCTTGTAATTTTTTAGTCATGGTAAATGGGTGATTAAGCAATTCCTTCAATTCAGCCACTTGTGTCCATGGACCTTCATTTAATGTTACTTGAGGGTTCACCATATCTATAAGAAATGATTTTAGTTCAAGATATCGCTCAGTCATTAAATAAGTGCTGCCTCACCGAGTGGCTTGATCAACAATTGCCCCTTTCCCAGCACGTCTCTTCAACATGGAATCAATTTTAGGGGTTCTGGCGGCAATAACCAACTTCCTCACTTTTCCAATTAGATTTCCAGCATGTCCGCCCAGTTTCACACATCCAGTTTTTCGCCGGTTTGGCGGATGCGGTGCACGCCAGTACAGTATGATACAGTACAGTGGCAGCGCCGCAACTTCCGAGTCACAGCATGTGACCGGCGTTTGTCGCGCTGCCACTGTACTGTATACACTGTACTGGAGTGCACCGCATCTGCCAAACTGGCGAAAAGCCGGATGTGTGAAATCGGGGTCCCTCTTGCAGACTCTTATTACCAGCTGCAGCGTGTGCACAACACAGTGGATGTGATGAATATGAAAGTGTTTTGAAAGTGTTTTGAAGCAGCTTCAACAAGATCATCTAATCCTAAAGTATCATTTTGCTGTTTTTTCTGTTGTAATATCTGTTTGTTCCTCAGTTACATGAACAGCACTGTGGCCTTCCATCTCTAACATACTAAATAAATAATTTTCTTCTAGATGTTGTTCATTACTCTCATTCATCAGTTTAAATTGTACTTATGTTTGAAGCATTGTCCGTTACAATGGCAAGAACCTGTTTTGGTTTTTTTTGAGTTTGTAATCTTGCAGAACTTTTTCCACTAAGACCTGGAGAAACTGGCCGGTGTGATGAGCTTTAGTATCTTTTACTGCCAGTGTCTTGCTAACAATTTCTTTCTTGTTACAAACATATCGAACATTGATGGCAAAATAATTCAGTGAAATGCAGTGACTCTGGACATCCCAGCAAAGGCAATGGGTGACAAGATAGGACATTCAGACAGCGTTTTGTGAGGATCCTCACAAAGAATGAGCATGTCAGTTTGTGTGGCCTTTTGATATTGAAAACATTTATGAGCTCAAAAACCTTTTAGGTGATGCGGTTTTTTAAAAAGCTGATCTGCTTTTGCAGCTGACAAACGTATCCTCAAAAAACGCAGCAAAAACACTGAATGCAGCCTTAGATCAGGAATAGAACAGCCATTTATAGGACATTTCATGACTTTTCCAAATTCCAATGAAAAAAATATTTAGAACATTCTGCATTGCACTACTGTCCCCAATTTATTATATACCGTATTTTTCGGACCATAAGACGCACTTTTTTTCCCCCCAAATGTTGGGGGAAAGTGGGGGGTGCGACTTGCGGTCTGAATGTGGCTGCGGAGAATGAGGGTGCTGCGGTACAGCGGGTCATCGGGGACACGAGCAGGCTGTAGCAGCCTGCCGTGACCACGTGGACCCGCTCATTTAATATGCACGCCCATCCCCCGCCCATCATCCCTCAGCGCTGAAGCAGGCACTGACAGGTGGGCGGGATGATGGGCGGGGGATAAACAGCCGGCCCGCATGATCACCCCTGGCAACTACGGCCTGGAGTGATCATGTGCGGCTGTATTCACTGCCCCCCGCGCATCATCATCAGAGCGGGGAGCAGTGAATCAGTGTACAGTACTCACCGTTCCCCTGCAGCATCGCTCGTTCTCCCCTCTGTGTCAGCGCCGCTGAGTGGAGCCATCCCCGTTACCTTGCTGTATCACGATCATCTCCTGTGCCGTCGGGTGGGTGGAGACTAGCGGCGCGCACAGTGATGACGTCATCGCTGTGCGCACGTATCCACACGCAGCCGCCTGCCCGGCACAGACAGGAGATGATCGCGATGTAGCAGGGTAACGGGGACGGCACCACTCAGCGGCGCTGCCGCTGACACAGACCAGAGGACGAGCGATGCTGCAGGGAGTGAGGTGAGCTGAGTATGAACGTTTATTTTTTTTTTTATGTGCCACAGGATGGGGGGAGGTCGCCCGAGCAGGATGGGGGGGGGGGGGGGGGGGGTCGTCCGAGCAGGATGGGGGGGGGGGGGGGGGGTCGTCCGAGCAGGATGGGGGGGGTCGTCCGAGCAGGATGGGGGGGGGGGGGGGGTCGTCCGAGCAGGATGGGGGGGGGGTCGTCCGAGCAGGATGGGGGGGGGGGGGTCGTCCGAGCAGGATGGGGGGGGGGGTCGTCCGAGCAGGATGGGGGGGGAGGGGGTCGTCCGAGCAGGATGGGGAGGGGGTCGTCCGAGCAGGATGGGGGGGGGGTCGTCCGAGCAGGATGGGGGGGGGGGGGGGGTTGTCCGAGCAGGATGGGCGTCGTCCGAGCAGGATGGGGTCATATGCCATGATGGGTTATATAGCAGGATGTGGCCATATGGCAGGATGACGGTATATAGCAGGATGAGGGACATATACTGTATATACAAGGCAGGAGGATCATTACTAGGATGCGGCACCTTAGAGAATTTGGGGACATTACCCCCATAACAGTGTAGGCAGCAGATCCTCGCCCCATAACAGTGTCATGACCACATTTTTTGCTTAAAATTTTATTTTCCTCCTCTAAAACCAGGGTGCGTCTTATAGTCCGAAAAATACGGCATTTTAGGAGTCGCAGTCGGTGCATTTTATACCAACTCAGACTCCACCAAAATGCGCTCCGACTCCACAGCCCTGGTTTCTGCAGCGATTTGAAGCGCACATGTGCTGTCAAATCGCTGCTGAAATTTCTGCAGGGACAGAACGTAACGTGCGCACATAGCCTTAAGGTACCGTCACACAAAGAGATCGCTAGCGAGATCGCTGCTGAATCACGGTTTCCGTGACGCAGTAGTGATCCCGTTAGCGGTCTCGTTATGTGGGACACCTACCAGCGATCAGGCCCCTGCTGTGAGATCGCTAGTCATTGCCGAATGGTCCAGGCCATTTTCTTCAAAGGCGATGTCCTGCTGGGCAGGACACATCGCTGTGTTTGACACTGTGTGACAGGGTCACAGTGACTGCTGAGATCGTTATACAGGTTGCTACTGCGACCTGTATTGTTCCTGCATCGTTGGTAAGATCTGACTGTGACATCTCACCAGCGACTTAGGGGTGCTTCACACACAGCGAGCTCGCTGCCGAGATCGCTGCTGAGTCACGCTTTTTGTGACGCAGCAGTGACCTCATTAGCGATCTCGCTGTGTGTGACACTGAGCAGCGATCTGGCCCCTGCTGCGAGATCGCTGCTCGTTACACACAGCCCTGGTTCGTTTTCTTCAAAGGCGCTCTCCCACTGTGACACAAAGATCGCTGTGTGTGACAGCGAGAGAGCGACAAATGAAGCGAGCAGGGAGCAGGAGCCGGCGTCTGGCAGCTGCGGTAAGCTGTAACCAAGATAAACATCGGGTAACCAAGGTGGTTACCCGATATTTACCTTAGTTACCAGCCTCCACAGCTCTCACGCTGCCTGTGCTGCCGGCTCTCTGCACATGTAGCTGCTGTACACATCGGGTTAATTAACCCGATGTGTACTGTAGCTAGGAGAGCAAGGAGCCAGCGCTAAGCTAAGCGGTGTGCGCTGGTAACTAATGTAAACATCGGGTAACCATACCCGATGTTTACCTTAGTTACCAGTGTCCGCAGCTTCCAGACGCCGGCTCCGTGCAAGCGCGTCGCTTGCACGTCGCTGCTGGCTGGGGGCTGGTCACTGGTGAGATCTGCCTGTTTGACAGCTCACCAGCGACCATGTAGCGATGCAGCAGCAATCCTGACCAGGTCGGATCGCTGCTGCATCGCTAAAGTGTGAAGGTACCCTTACCTGCGAGCTCTATCAGGTCGCATCGTCTTCGGGATCGCTGGTAAGTCGTTGTGTGTGACTGGGCCTTTAGGATTAACAATGTATGGTAACACTTCCATACTGATAAGGAGCCAGAACAGGAAGCCTAAAAATAAACTTGTTGGGCCGTGTCAAAATTGCTAAACTACTATTTTTTTTATACCAATCAAAAAAAAAGTTACATTAAAAAAAAAAATAAATAAATAAATAAAAAAAGCATACGACACAAACTGATTTAAACAAGACACTTATGAAAGGGAAGTGAGCATTAATAAGACAAGACAGGAGCGGTTTTTGAACAGCCCTTATAAAAATCAGGATTAAATTCGAATATATCAAACTGAAAAAAATGCAGGAAGCTAATGAAAAAAGTAAAAAGCATAAATCAGTGGAATTGGAAGGTTTGCATTCAGATTGCCTCATATACATTTCTTTTAATGCGGCTAGGGGTTAAACTCGGGACATTTTCTTAATGCAAATAAGGCCAGCATAAGTAATATATGGTAGCCATGAGACACTGCAGACTACTCTGTCAACAAAGCAGATGTGACCCAATAAACCTGTCTGGGCTGCTCTCTGCTCAAAGACTCTATTCACAGCACAGACACTTCACTTAAATTATTAGGTGTTTGTTCTCAGACAGATGACACTTTTCTCCCAGCAGTCTCACACCTCTAAGCTCTACTAAAAAGCAGCCTCCAAATGATGGGCGGCCTTCTGTAACCTGCACAGTCCAGACAAACCAGCCAAGATTAAACATCTCCATATTATCACTTCATAAATGCCTGACCTCCCAAATCTGGAGATTACATGGTATATTATAGAAGACATACACACGCCATGCAAAAGCCAAACTCCCGCAGCCTTCAGTGACCCACCACCGACAGCACACGTAAAGCCAACATCTGCACGCAGGGCAGCTGGCCATACTGATTGTCTTACATTTTTCTTTGTCTTAAGGGCTTTTAAACGAGAGGTGGAATCAGCACATTATTATTACTGCCGCTGCCAACAGCATAATATGGCCATATGGATCCCTCATAAGGGAAGCAATGAGATACAGAGGTACAATATACTACAGGATGGAAATCCAGTAGTACGAATAGCTCCATATTGAGGACCCTTCAACTATGGAACAGAGACAATCTGGAGCAGCTCAGACGATACCCCTCCAGTATACACATTTACTGCTCTCTCCATATTGCAGAACTCGGGGAATAAAAATCCAGAATATTTAAAATATGACGACAAAACCCATAATTCTCCATAATTAGTGGCGTAAAGGGAACATGTCAGGTCGTTCTGGGTGTATATTGCTAATCCTGCCTTAGGCCTTGTGCGCACACTGCGCTTTTACCCGCGGTTCTGCTGCAGGAATTTCTTGAGAAATGTTTGAAATCTTTCTGCAGACATTTCCCAGAAAAACCTATGGGAACAAAAAAATAGCTGTGCGCACACTTGCTTTTTTTCCTCAAGAACATTCTTTCTGCAGAATTTCTTGAGAAAATTTCTTGAGAAAATGTGCATGTCACTTACTCCATTCACTGTAATGTAATCGCGAAATACCGCGGGTATACCGCAGGTAGCAAATGATGTGCGGTATACCATGGGTATAGCCACGGTTTACCTGCGGGAATGTTCATCACTGCCTGCGGTTTGCAGGAAAGTGATGTCATGCCAAGTGATGCCAAACACACACACCCCACTTATATACAGATACATACATAATACACTGACACAATCTACATAAAAAAAAAAAAATAGCGTGAGCTCCGCTATATTTTTACCGCCCAACCAAGGTAAACACACAGCAGAGGGCTGGTATTCACAGGCTGGGGAGGGCGAGGGCTATATTATTGCCCCCCTCCTCTCACAGCCAAGAATATCAGCTAGCGCTGCCCCGAGACTGTCGCATCCATCAGATGCCACAGTCCCGGCGTGTCACCGGCCCTTCCCAATTGCCGTGATGTGGTGGCAATGGGGTAATGAATAATCTGTCAGTGATAGTAAATAAACACACACACCGAAAAGCCTTTATTTGAAATAAAACACAGCCCCCCTCTTTCACCCCTTTATTAACCCCCCCCAAACATCCAGGTCCGATGTAGTCCAAAACAGGAGGTCCGGCGACACTTGCATCCAGCAACGTCTGAGACAGTGCTCAATGCAGCTCCATGTACGAGGCTGCAGGGGTAACTCCAGGACATTTCCCACGCTGACCACATTACCGCTATCGAGAACTTGTGTGTCCTCACACAACCTCGTCAGCGGTAATAGCGTGACGTCACCGGCCGGCAGTGACCCTGTGAGATCTCAGATCCGAGGTCCCAGTGTCACTGCTCTATCACAAATACTGTGGGGGGGGGGGAAATCACATACATCACAAATAAAAGCTGTAATCCATCAGTCCATTATCCATTTATCCATCCATCCATCTACTATCTATTGATTATCTATTATTTACCTATATGTTTGTGCATCCATTATCCACTCTCACATTTGTTTGGAGATTATTTTATGTGTTTTAAATGTCATTTTTTTTTTTTTTTTATTAAATTACAGCATAAACCACAGGGACCAACCTGCGAAAAAAACGCGGCAAAAACGCATGCGTTTGTCCCGTGGTTTTGGTGCATTTATTTACCGCAGATGCGGTAATCTTCAACTCCCAGAAGTTTCTCAAGAAATTTTCTTGAGAAAAATCACTTTTCTAGTGCGCACATAGCCTAACCTAAGAAAAAGTATTTCTAAAGATCTTTTATTTTATGCTAATGAGTGATTGGACTAGTCCCAAGGGTGTTACTTCCCCACACTAGCCACCCTCTTGGCATGTTAGCATGCCCACAGGGGTGTAGTAACATGGTATTCAATGCAGCATCACCAGCGGTGCCGTGCGTACCTGTTTTGGCTGTGACCGCACTTCTGAAGTCCCGGGCACTTCCAGTCATGTGCAGTAGACCTATCTGAAGCTGGGACACGTACACCCGACTTCATACGGTGCATGACTGATGTGCCCGGCATTCAAACGAGCACTTACATCAAACACAGGTACGCGTGTCACCCATGGCGATAATTGATAGAATATCATGTTAGCACACACCTGTAGGCGTGTTAACATGCTAAGAGGGCGAACTAGTCGGAGGATATAACGCCCTTCGGACTAGTCCCCTCGCTCATTAGCATAAAAACAGATCTTTAAAGATCTTTACAAAAAGAATTTCTATCTATGCTAGTGTATACAGGGATGGTTAGGCAGGGATTAGCAATATGAACCCAGAACGGTTTGTGGTTCTGGGTGCATATGGTACCTGGCAGGTTCCCTTTAACTCATCCACACGTCATCCTCCCCTCCAGTACAAACTTGTAACAATCCATCAAAACCGTGGTAGGTGAGGACCACTGAAGGTGTGTGATCGGGGAACCTACGAGGTACGTTTTTCTCTTATGGCACGTCAGACTTCAGTTATGACACGCTTTTATTGCATAAATTAGAGGAGAAATCTATTAATTTCCTGCAGATTATGCACAGAAGGGGCATCGGCCGGTTCACTGTGGCATTTCATCACATCTTGGTTTGTATTTTTACATGAAGGACCCAGAACCTTAATTTACTTAACACAGAAGAAAAATACATTTGACAGCTGTGTATAGTTAGAGCTTATGCGAAACAAAAGCTCTCAGAAGAGCATGTAATGTAATCTGCAGCTCCTTCATTGGCAGGATAATGAAACAGAATGATTTAATCCATCATCGATGACGCAGAGCTTGTACTTCAAGGCTGCACCTCCAGAACTGTCCCCTCAGCCACCAGGGCAGAAAGCTCTGTTCCTAAAAACCCACTACAAGCCACTATAAGAAATAACAGTTTACTTATACTAGTCCATTTTTACTTAAATATATACAGGTCCAGAGACCACTGCAGATTTTTATAAAAATCAGCTTTTCTACATGTTCCACAGCCATTCCATTGTCAGTTGAATTCCAACAGGAGTACAGACCGGCAGAGGGCAAAAGACTCTCCATTGACTGGGATGGCAGTCATCTTATTCGAATGTCACTAAGCAACCACAGGATGACATTAAGTGACCTACAAAAGGAATGGCCAATGGCAGCTGATGTGAAGGGCATGGCAAGAACAGTTCCTAACAGGCTCCTAGAGGCAGGGTCCAAGTCATGTAAAGCTAGAAAAAAGCCTTTTATCAATGAGATGCAAAGGAGAGCGAGGCTGAAGTTTGCCAAAGACCATAAAGGGTGCTTTACACGCTGAGACATCGCTACCGATATATCGTCAGGGTCACATTGTTAGTGACGCACATCCAGCGCCGGTAGCGACATCGCAGCATGTGACACCAAGGAGCGACGATCAATGATCGCAAAATTATTCAAAAACGGTGATAGATGACACGTCGCTCCTTTCCTTAATATCACTGCTGCTGCAGGTACGATGTTGTTCGTCATTCCTGTGGCATCACACATCGCTATGTGTGACACCCCAGGAACGACGAACATCTCCTTACCTGCATCCACTGGCAATGAGGAAGGAGGTGGGCGGTATGTTATGTCCCGCTCATATCCGCCCCTCCGCTTCTATTAGCCGGCCTCTTAGTGACGCCAGTGACGTTGCTATGACGCCGAACGCTCCTTCCCCTTGAAGGAGGGATTGTTCGGCGGTCACAGTGACGTCGCTGACAAGGTATGTGCGTGTGACGCTGCCGTAGTGATAATGTTCGCTACGGCAGCGAGCACCAAATGTCGCAAGAACGACGGGGGCGGCTGCTGTCGCGCTCGACATCGCTAGCGATGTCGCAGCGTGTAAAGCACCCTTAAGGATTGGACCATAGACTACTGGAGTAACGTAATCTTCTCTGATGAGTAATGTTCAGCTTTGCCCAACACCTGGTCGTCTAATGGTTACACGGAGACCTGGAGAGGCGTACAAGCCACAGTGTCTTGCACCCACTGTTAAATTTGGTGGAGGATCTGAGATGATCTCGGGATACTTCAGCAAGGCTGGAATTATGGCTAGTCACAAGCCATCAAAGATTAATTGCTTAAAATTTTGCACCAGGAGTGGCATAAGGTCACCCACAAGCAGTGTGAAAGACTGGTGGAAAATATGCCAAGACCCATGAAAGCTGTGATTAAAAATTATGGTTATTGCACAAAATATTGATTTCTGAACTCTTCCTGAGTTAAAACATTATTAGTATTGTTGTTTCTAAATTATTATGAACTTGTTTTCTTTGCTTTGAGGTCTGAAAGTAATGCATTTTTGTTAATTTTGACCATTTCTCATTCCCAGAAAATAAATACAAAATGTATTGCTTGGAAATTCGGAGACATGTTGTCAGTTTATAGACTACAAGAACAATTTACATTTTACTCAAAAATATACCTATAAAGAGAAAAATCAGAACTGACAATTTTGCATTGATCTCTTAATTTTTGCCAGAGCTGTATATTATATATACACAAACTGTATGAATAATAAGAGATGAAGTCCAGCGCAACAAATTATGCTTCCTTATTGGTTGTTCACATACAGGAAATTGCGATTAAGACAAGCAGTCAGCGCATGGATAACAACGCGTTTCAGGTGCAGCACACCATCTCTTATTCACATTTTCTTGGCTGTGAATGTACCCATGTTCAAACTCCATGTGAAAGTGAACTTGCCATTGTGGAGAGCTGGATGGTATATTATTTTTGCATATACACTGTGTACATAAATTATTTTATTACATTGCCAAAGCGGTTCTTTATTTTGCTGGGTTGAACCTCATCATTTCATGGAGGAACTTTAGAAGGGCAGTCGAGTTTTACTAGAACAATGGACCAGACAGACTTATGAGTCGATGTCCAAGTGCACTTGAGCACTTAGCTCCATGTTCTATATTAAAAAATAAAGAAAAAAGAAAAAACGTCTATTGATGTAACCGTGTTGAGTGTTAAATCTGCATTTTGGATGAGCGCATGGAGCTGCACAAGGAGGCAGTCATTTCTGAGATCTGCAGATATGACTGACTGGAGAAGCCTCACTCATGTGAAATCTGTCTTGGGCTCAATTGTCCAATTTTGATCCAGAGGGGAAAACAAACAAAACAGACAACTTTTCATTTGTATTGTCATACATGTCTGTTTTTAAAGGGAACCTGTCACCAGATTTTTCCCTATGCAACTAAAACTACCACCTTCTGCAGCTCCTCGGCTGCATTCAATGAAGGTGTGCCTTGTACCTGGCCCCCTTTTCAGACCACAAAAACAACTTTATAAATATTACCTTTTCGCATGAAAAATTTTTTAGTAGGGCCTAAAGGGCGGGCTCGCTTTCTCCTTCGTTCCCCCCTCCTGCCACTGTACGCCGTCCCGTGTTGATGTGACTTGATGACAACGGTCCAGTCATCCTCCACACTGTGTCGAAGTCTCGCGCATGCGCTGTTATCGTAGGCCTGTGTACAAACTATCCCTCGCGGGCAACAAGTATTTACTCACAAGGAAGTCATCAGTGCTCAAAAAACTTTTTTTACTGTGGTCTCTGGAGCGTTACTAAGTATATATCCCTATAATCACTTCAAAAGACCATATTATAGTGCAAAATATTCAATCTTGGGAGTGGTGTGAGGGAGGCTCTATCTGTACCAGGTAAATAACACCATCCTTCTGCATGTTTACCCTATATGGGTTTTGAAACATTGGTTTGTGAGGAATGATCGGATCTCTATTACTGTGAGACCTGACACCTCTGCAATATGCTCTATTTTTGTGTCCACTGCATAAAGATGATTTTCCTTTGCAAAGTATACAAACATCAGGCCTATCTTGGCATTTACATGTAATGAGACATATACAAATTTTCCATATATCAGAGCACTTTGATTTGAACTCACATGCAGCCTTTCTGTCCACCATATGAAGGTTCTCTTGCGCTTTTCAGTAAAAAAGTTAAATAATTATTATCTATGAATTATATGCAAGGAGATTTGTATATATACTCTTCATAGGTTTGAACAAGTTCATCTCAGAATACAGGGGATGGTATGTGATGGTTTAATATATTAAACGGTACTATGAATGAAATTTGTTAAAATCATGCTTTTTTGATAGATCCTTCATTTTACACCTTGTTTCACAATTTTTATCATGTCTGTGTCTTTTGTGTACATGTTTTTTAATCATGTTAATAAAGATTGAATATTTTGCACTATAATATGGTCTTTTGAAGTGATTATAGGGATATATCCCTCGCGGGCGCCCGGGATGTATTTGCTCAGACACGAGATTATGGGCGGGTACTAGCATGACGCTGGTGAGGTGTAAGGTGGTATGCGCCACAAGCCTTACTGCGGTCCCTGCTGGAGGAAGATTGACCTTTCAAAGGTTTTTTATGCCAGAATTCTGAAGTCAAGTCTTCATGAATGAAGCCAAAAATGTAAAATTTGCCACAAGTAGTATATGTGCAGCTTTCTCCTCTTTTGTGCCAGTCTTTCGGGCCTAGTGAAGGGGGCTTGTGCCCTAAAGTAAAGAGACCAAAGAGATTCCATATATTACAAAGGCATGCGCTAAAATTGACGGACCTTTCTTCTGCAGACTTGCATGTGATATGTCAATTTTGATAAATCCTCCACCCCTCATGAGTCAAGTGTATACATTAGAATAGAACAACCCCAAAAACAGACCACAATCAGTGAGACTATGAGATCTGTAATACAGCGTGCAAATGAGTGCATCCCATGATCAGACTTTGCCTTCCAGTACCTGAAGAATAGTCATTAATACTGTCCAATTCTTAGTGCAAACGTAGACCAATTTTAAAGGGCTTGTCCACTAGTTGACCAAATCTCTCATTCACCATAAAAATAAAGTCTACACTGCCCTCTAGTGCCAGCACGATTCCAGCGGAGTACCTGTGTTTCTGGGGTCCATTTGGCATGGTTATAACACGCGAAGGCCCTGCACCAATCACTGGCTTCTGTCTCCCCAGTTTCAGATGGATAAAGGGAATCTGTCACCAGGTTTTTCCCATTTGAGCTGCGGCCACCACCAATGGAGTCCTTGTGTACAGCATTCCAGAGTGCTGTATGAGAGCACAGGCCGCTCTGCAGAATGTAAACAAACACCTTTATAATCCTCATTAGTGGGTGGTCCGGTCCGATGGGTGTGGCTGGTTTCTCAGTCTGGCGTCTCCTCCATCTTGCGCAATCGCCATCCTCCTTCCGAGCTCCGTGTGGATGATACATCCTGCGTCATCCACACCGAGGCTACAATTGCGCTCCTGCGCTCTCTGTTGTGGGCCCTGTTGTGGGCAGAGTAAAGTACTGTAATGCGCAGGCACCACCACATACTACAATACTGAGAGGTGCACGTGTGTAATGGAGGCCTCTGTATGAACTATGCAGGACATCATGCACACAGGGATGGGAAGGAGGACGGCAATCGCACAAGACTGATGCGCCAGATTGCAAGCAGACACACCCATCGGTCCGGACCACCCCCTAGATGAGTATAATAAAGGTGTGTTTTTTACTGAATTCTGGAATGCTGTATAAAGGGCTCACTGATGGCCGCAGCTCATAAGGGAAAGACCGACAGGTTCCCTTTAAGTGATTAACAAGCGAGTGCTGCGACTGCCGCTCACCCCTTGTGGATTGCTTCTGTGTTTTTTTTTCTGCAGGCAAAAGATGCTCTATTTTCAGAAAAAAACTTTATACAAAAATCAGGCTTTGCTATTTTTTGGAACAGATGCATGTTGTCTATAGTACATGTTTTAGGCCACGCTCACATCAGCGGTATTTTGCCGCAAAACCGGATCCATCACAAATGCGTTTCAGTTCCATTCATTTCTAATGGAATCGCGGCAAGATGCGATCACCTGTGGTTGTGTGTGACACAGGTGTGGCGCCCCTGAGGCTCCAGTCGCCACAGAGTATTGCACCTTACTTAAGGTGCAATATTTGCCTCGGGTAAGGAGGGGGTTAATCACCAGTGTTCCACATTCACACCTTACATAAAGCTTAGAAGCCTTCTCACAGGGGGATGGCTCAGGGTAGGCAGGGGGGTGGCCATCGTACGTCATGGGACTTCCCCGGTCACTGAAGCCTACCACCTGGTGGGCGGGTTCCACTTGGGGTAGAAGTAGGAGCACACGCACAATCGTCAGTCAGTCTCCCCGGAACACCAGTTCTGGGACACGACACCATCAGCTCTTTCTTCTCTTCACGGGTTCTGCGGCTTGGAGCAGAGCGCTCAGCGAAATTCCTCACAGCAGGAAGGGGAACTCTGCAAAAGGACTTTCTTCTTTCAAACACCGGTGACTTCTTCTAACTTATCCGAGTTCAATGAGGCACATCACAGCGAGTGAACAGTACTACCCGGCCGAGCGGCACAAAGTGAGTAAAGACGCCGGGAACCACAGCATCTGACTCTTATTACCGGCGCCTCGGCGCTAAAGGCCATCACTACTCCCCTCATCATCCTCCCCGGGGTACGCTCCACCTGTGGGGAGCGACACCATCTCTGCTGCTACTACCATCCACCCCGAAGGACAGCGACAGCAACTGCATCTATTCCCTGGCTGCGTACCACAGGTGGCGTCACGACATTTATATCACTACTACCCCCATCATCTTCCCTCTTTATTGGTGTACACCTTGGGGCACGAAGCCAGGCAGGCCACCACACCAGCCCGGTGACTAGTAGCTCAGGTACGAGACCCCGTGCCCGATTCCCCCTGCCCCTTGGGTGCTACACACGCAACCCGCACGTGACCACATCTTGCCACGATTCCATTGGAAATAAATGGAATTGAAACGCATGTGACAGATCCGGTTTTGGAGCAAAATACCGCTGATGTGAGTGTGGCCTAATAATATTACCGTAGTTTTAGTCACCAAAAAGCATGGTTGCATTTTTGTTTTGCAGCATTTTTGCACCTCCTGCAAATGATGCGAAGAAGCAGAAAATGGACTTGCTGCGGATTTAATCAGCTGTTTTCCAATTCAGTTGGAAAAAAAACAAGTGTATGAGATTTCTGATATCTCACAGATTTTTCAGGTAATGTAAAAAGCAGCTATTAATCTGCATTAAAAAAACAAAAACAAATAAAAACACCACATAGAAAAAGCAACATGTGAACATAGCTTAAAAACACTTTCTTGCACATTTACTCAATCTGCAAAGGAAAACGCATCCCAGCAAAGTGATTCCTGACTTACTGTGCACATGTTGCAGATTTTTACCTTGCAGATTTTGGTGCAGAAAAAAATCTGCACCAAACAATTGACTTGTCAATTATGTCTGCGTTTTTTTTCTAGCATTTTCAGAATGCAAAAAAAAAAAACAAAACAAAAAAAAAACGCAAAACTGTGGCAAAAAAATGCACTTTTTCTGCAGTATTTCCTGCCAAGAGATGCAGTTTTTAATGCAGAAAATCTGCATCTTGGGAACATAAGCAAAGAAAAAGCATCCCAGCAAAGTCTCAGAATCGTCACTTGCTGGGCACTTTTTTTTTCCTTGCAGATTTTGTTGCTGAAAAAAGAAGCAGAGTCAATTTTTTTTTCCTGCGTTTCTGTAATCCCCTGCAATGCTTTATCCCTAAAGTGGATTATATTGCAGCACTTTGCATCAAACACCATGCTTACAGCGTGGTGTGTGAGGCTCTCCGTACCTCAGTAACCTGGGGTCGACTCGTCATGGTGATGACTAAGTGTTAACATGGCAGTGATCGGGTAGGGACCAGATTGCCAGGGAGAGGAACGTGATCTCTCTCCCTGCCTTCTGAATGCCGTGCTCGCACGGAGAGCCGGGTCCCGGCTGTAACATCTGCCGGATATCTGGCGGTGATCGCGGGGGTACGGCGCCTGGAAAACAAAAACGCCAAAAAAGCAAGAAAAGCTGCAAGTAAAAAGTGCACAAACGCAATTAAAAATGTGTGGTTTTTCAGATGCTTTTTTTCTTGCCAAAACATGCTTTTTTGTGTGCAGAAAAGAAGCATACAAAAAAGCAACGTGGGCACATACCCCAAGACTGTTTTGTTGAAGTTAATGGATGACGGACAAAGAGCCAAAAGTGTCTAAAGCGATAAATAGGGTGCAAGTCATGAAAGACAGATCTTGAAAACTAAGAAATTATTTCACAACGTATACATGAAAGTTTCCATTACACAATAAAAGAAATTAGCTGGCACTGATCTATCCCTTTAATCAGGCACCACTCATTTTACTACATTTGGATTTTCCAGGGAAAAAGCAAGTGTTACATTTCAGAGAACACAAGCTAACAAAAGTAAATACGACAAACAAGACATCAACTCGCTATTAATATTGGAAGAGAATCACATCTACAACTGCGACAGGGAGGCCATCATTATAAATGGGCTCCCAGAAATAAGTTATGGATTAAGTGACAGCTGTACCGTGTATTACAGAAGTTAGCTGGTAAAGCAAAGGCAGGACACCATGCTTTAATTATTCCAGTCTGTCAAATATACACAGGATAATCTCCTCTCCCAACGAAAAGATCTCAGACAGCAGATGTCAAAGATTTGTACATTAGCCATAAAAGCAGAATCAATCATTTCCCGATGCAGCAGAATTGTCAAGTGCAAGCAATTATAGGCAATAAACTCCGGGAAATTATGCAGATTGCAGATATTCAAAAAGCTTTCGTACACAAGACAATCATTTTATCTTATATTTATTTTTCAGAAAACCTAAAAAGATTCCCAACAACGCTGAGTCAGAAAAGAAAAAGGAATAACCCACGCACTGAAGGCTCTCGCGTATCTGCCGGCACTGGGTGCTTTGTAAGCGCCATTCAGAACAAGTCACAGAAAATGCTGCAACAAGTCTGCCGTGTGTGAATCCTGCCCGAGGGTACGTCACCACAAGAAAACCAAGAGCTTCTAGAAAATCGGAGAGGTATTTCACTACATCTCATTTTCACACTGTAAATAATGCAACAGAAATTGACAGGGGCTATGGGTTTTAAATGTGCAGCATGGTGATTTATACTGCAGACAGTCACAGATCTGCACATTGTAATGACAAGGGCAAAATCTGCAGCAGGTTTCTGTTTGCAACAAATGCAGCAGCAGTATAATGTACACAAACATGTCACGCTCACCAAATGCAGCAGCAGTATAATGTACACAAACATGTCACACTCGCCAAATGCAGCATCAGTATAATGTACACAAACATGTCACACTCGCCAAATGCAGCAGCAGTATCATGTACACAAACATGTCACACTCGCCAAATGCAGCAGCAGTATAATGTACACAAACATGTCCCGCTCACCAAATGCAGCAGAGCCATCACAATAACAAATGCAGCAGCAGTATAATGTACACAAACATGTCATGCTCACCAAATCCAGCAGGGCCGTCACAATGCTCCCTGTCTGTTTTCTGCTAATAATGGCTGTAGAGGTCATGTGTGCTATGTGGGACAAGACCGCAGCACCTTATCACTGGCCTCAGTGGTGTACAGAAGTACACTGGAGTAGTAATGTGGGGTATACTGGATCACAGCCACAAAGAACCAAAAGGGAATCGGCCACCATGTGTTTGCTACCTCATCTGAGAGCAGTATAATGTAGGAAAGGAGACCCCGATTCCAGGGATGTGTCACTTACATTACTGGTGCAGCAGTTGTGACAATCCGATGTAGCAGAGCTCAGAGCGCCCACACCACGGCTCTGCAGACACTATCTATTGACTGTGAGCTGCCATCAATGAAGAAGGCGCAGTCAGACCAGGCTCAAAAGATAATTTCCTAGTGATAAAACACAAAATTGCATGGAAACAACACACAGGCTAATAAGTGGTATTACTGAAATCAGTGTCAGCCCCTACCTTATGCTGTCTGCAGATTACATAGAAAAAAACCTGCTGACAAGATTCCCTTTAAAATAGATGACATTTTTAGGAATCTGCAAAAAAAAGGTGCGATATACATTATTTCCAGTGTTGAGCAAGCATGCTTGACAGTGGTCAGTGCTCAGGTACTCGTGGTGCTTGGCCAAGTGTCGTGGATATGTTGTCTGTGAAACAAACAAAGCACAGGCAACAAAGTTTTCGGATGTAGTGCATCAAAGAAAAAAAATCCCAACCTACACTCGGACACGCTCCGTTTATGGCGGGCAGTATGTGGGCGGAGAGCCGATCTGTGACTTCCATTATACTCGTTACTCAAACCCTTGTAGAGCGTCTGACCTGCTGGACTCGAGGACAAGCACCCGAGCATTTTAGTGCTCGCCCTGCACTATTTTGTTAGCTTAGATCCCTTGATGTCACCAAGTTTTTTTTTTTTTTAAATAAGTCTAGTAGCACTTGAGGAATAAACACCAAAATGCTAAGCGCATCATACAGCCATGAGTTACACTTCTGTAACTGGACAATGCACAGAACTGTACTGTATCTCCATATAACATGTAAGGCATAGAAAACAGCTTCCCATTGCATTTAGCTCCACTAAGCGCCTTATTTCAGAGTTATTATGGTGACCCACAGTGGCCAGCTCCAGTGTGTTTCATACAATACTGTCATTTTCTATGTACTGTATACTGAATGCTGTAACATTGTGAAGCCTACTGACAGGCAGCACTCAGAGGGTTAAGCTTCCCCTGTGCAGTCAGCCAATGACTGCAGCTGTAGGAGTCACAAGTGGGAGGAGCTAACTCCAGCTATAGTGAAAAAAATTGAGTTGGAGGCGGCAGTTGAGAGGAAGGGCAGCGGACAGCCTCCATGTTGGGGGGGATTTCTAATGCATGCCTAGGAGGAATTGCCCTAGAGAAGCACAACTCAGCCCAAAGGAAGGAGTATGGAGTCAGATTAGGCTACTTTCACACTTGCATTGAACGGCATCCGTTGCGTGACGGATGCAACGAATGCGTTGCATATAATGGCGCAACGGATCGTACAAAACAATGGAAAGCTTTTTTTTTTTTCTTTACAGTTTTACCGGCAGCAGACTATTGTGAACGATCAGCTGATCACCCGGCAGCCGAGCGCTCAGCTGAGAGCTCTCACATGCCAGCTGCCGGGCGCTCAGCTGAGAGCTCTCAATAGCCGGCGGCCGGGCGCTCAGCTGAGCGTTCGGCCACAGAGAAACAAAATAAAGTTTCTGTGATTTAAAAGAAAAGAAAAAAAAAAAGGTTTCCGCCGCTCAAAAATACGTTACATGCTGCGTTCCTTACACCCAACACAGCGTCAAAATAACGACGCTGCTGCGTCGTCCAGCGGATGCAACGCTAACACTTGCGTTACAGTGAATCGTCCATACAAGTCTATAGAGAATAGCGCAGTGCGTTAACGGACTGCGCTATTCTCAATAGTGAAGGGCTGCGCTGAACGCAAGTGTGAAAGTCCCCTTAGGGAGACCGTGAACTGATAAGAAAAGCTTTAAGGGTATGTGCACACGTTGCTTTTTTTTCCGCGCGGAAAAAAACGCACCCTCTGGCTGAGGGGAGAATAGTAAACAATGCTTTTTGAGAAACAACGCATCGAAAACGCATGCGTTTTTCATGCGTTTTTTTAGGTGCGTTTTTTAAGACTTGGGTACCTATACGTCAGAAAACCCCCACAAGTGACCCCATTTTGGAATCTGCACCCCTCAAGGATTTTATTCAGGAGTATATTAATCATTTTGAATCCACAGCTACTTCCCCCAAAATGTAGCTGTAGCAACAATATTCTCACTGTTGGGCTATGTGGCCATGATCCAGCGACACGGCGTCTAGTACCCAGTGTCAGCCTTCCTGCAGAGATGTGAGTGTTTCCCATGGGAGAACGCAGCTGCCCATGCCCACGATTTGGGTTCAGGCTGCTGTGGAGCTCTATGCTACCTGCAGAGAACACTCATCTGCGCAGCATAAATTGACATGCTGAGGCTCGGGAAGCTGCGTCACCGGTCGGTTTATGCTGCGGAGAAAAGAAGCACAGTTGGCATGAGATTTCTAAAAATCCTTCCACTGTGCTTGTACTGCACAACGCAGCGTCATGGACGCAGGGAAAACAATCTGCGCCCAAAACGCTGCAAACCCCGATTGTGGGCATCCAGCCTAAAAAGCGTCAATGGAGGTCAAATATATATACACAACGTCCCACCCCCCCCTGCATATTCTAAGCTGGCACCTTTAGTACCTTTCATGTGGCACTAAAGGGTGCCTAGCCTAGTTTTTATCACAAAAACAAAAAAAAAAAAAAAATGGCGTGGGGTCCCCCCTATTTTTGATAGCCAGTCAGGGTAAAAGCAGACAGCTGTAGCCTGCAAACCACAGCTGGCAGCTTCATCTTGTCTGGTGATCAATTTGGAGGGCTCCCCAGGTTTTTTTTTTATTTATAAATAAAAATAATAAAAAAAAATAACATGGGGTCCCCCCAAATTAGATCACCAGCCAAGGTGAAGCTGACAGCTGAGGTCTGGTATTCTCAGGGTGGGAAGAGCCATGGTTATTGGACTCTTCCCAGCCTAAAAATAGCAGGCCACAGCCGCCTTAGAAGTGGCGCATCCATTAGATGCGCCAATCCTGGCGCTTCGCCCCAACTCATCCCGCGCCCTGGTGCGTTGGCTAACGGGGTAATAAATGGGGTTGATACCAGATGTGTAATGTCACCTGGCATCAAGCCCAGCAATTAGTGATGTCACGGCGTCTATCAGACACCCGACATAACTAATTGACAGTAAACAAAAGCAAAAAAAGACAACAAAAAATTTATTAGAAAAAACACTCCCCAAATCATTCCCTTGTTCTCCAATTTAATAAAAAAAATGGGTCCGCAGAAATCCATTTGGATGTCCCACGTCGGCTCTGGACCTTCTAGAATATGGGGGCACGTTCAGGGAACGTATCCCCCATTTTCTAGGAGGGCAGACCCTCCATTTGAGGAGAGTGGGTGCAAAAATCTGCACCCACTCTCCCCGGGTCACAGCTGCAGAGTGCGAGCAGCCAGCACAGCTCTCTGAACACAGTGCTGGCTGTCAGCTGCTCGGCACATGTGACCGGCCGGCGTCTGCTGTGAAGGAGGAGGGGGCCGCGGGGGATCAGCGCTGCGACCGGACAGGTATGTATGACACCGGGGGGAATTTGGGTGAACGGGCAGGGCCTGGGGGCATTTTTCTGTCGCATGTTTCAAGGCACATGCGACAGATAACATAGGAGCAGGGCGGCCGGTGCGCTACTGTGCGCGCGGCCATGTTGGATTTTCGGGAGGGGGGGGGGGGGGTCGGGGGTCGGGGCGGGCACTTTGGCGACACCGGGGGCTTTGCCAGGAAGTGAGGTCAACAGGAAACCTCTTGACCTCACTTCCAGGTAAATGCCTGCGTTCTGGCGTGCCGACAAAGCCCGCGGACCGCAACAAAAAAGCAGGTCCATGCGGTGTAGCTGCGTTCTGACCCCACATCATTGATTTCAATGGGGGAGAGAACGCAGCCACAACGCACAAAAGAAGTGACATGCTGCTTTTCTTTCCGCACCGATTTTTGGCATCCAAAACGCTGCGGAAAGAAACGCAGCGTGTGCACTGATTTTTCAGCTTTCCCATACACTTTGCTGGGAAAGCTGAACGCATGCAATTTGCCACTAAAACGCTGCGGTTCAAAACGCAGCGTTTCCGCGGTAAAAAACGCAACGTGTGCACACAGCCTTAGAGGTCTGCCTGGCTGCAACGGCGTGCAGAAAAACACTGACGAGCCATTACCCACTAACTGTATACAGTATCCAAGAGGTCAGCAATAAAAACAAAAAACATGTTCATTCCCAAAGTGGAGTTTTATGATTGAAGATTAACTGCACTAACAACTGCCACCATCAGACTCCGCTATGGTGAAGCCTTATCCCACCATTGTATGCCTTGTATATTGGGGAACTTTGCGTCTCCTGTAACTAAAGGCCCCTTTACACAGGTTTTCTAGCGATCCCACCAGCGATCCCAACCTGGCCGGGATCGCTACTCTGGTTAGCTGTCAAACAGACAGACCTGGCCAATGACGCAACAGCGATACGGACCTGCAGAACGACCTAGTCATTGGGGACGTTGTAAAGCAGCTTTTTGAAAGGGAAGTCGCTGTAAAGTTCCCTTTACACACTGAGACTTTCTAGCGATCATGCTGCACAGTGGGAAACAAAGGACCAAAGAATGGTCCTGAACGATTTGTAGCGATCACAACTTCACAGCAGGGGCCAGGTTGCTGATGTGTTTCACACACTGCAATGTCGCTGGGGAGGTCGCTATTACGTCACAAAACCGGTGACGTTACAGCGATGTCGTTTGCGATGTTGCAGTGTGTAAAGCCACCTTTAGAGGGGATCCACTGTGATAGTAAGCTCGGCCTCCATGAGGTGGATTACAGGCTGGGGGGGAGCACAACACACAAGGATACATTATACCCCCCTAAAAAACAATGCTTTTTAGAGAGAATAAAAGAAAGGAGAAACATCCAGCTCTTCAGGCGAGGAAAGCCATGGTCTTTATTTCAGCATGCAGACAACGGATGACATGACCAGCACAGCACTACGCGTTTCAGGTGAAACAATCACCCTTAATCATGATCAAGGCTGATTGAAACGCGTAGTGCTGTGCTGGTCATGTCATGAAATAAAGACTGTGGCTTTCCTTGCCTGAAGAGCTGGATGTTTCTCCTTACTTGCAATATCGGGCTATGGCAGTGCCTGTCCGTGCTCCAGGGGGAGGCCAGGAGTGAGCGTGTACACGGTGAGCTGATATACATATTTTTAGAAAGAATACCTCTGAATACAGAGTACAGTCTACTGCAAATAGTTCTGCCACAGCACAAGTCCCACATGGGGCTGATTTATTCAGAGTAATCCCATGTAATTGGAAAAACACTTCAGGTCCAACTGATCAACTGGGTTGTTATCCGGGATCTTTAGGCTATGTGCGTGAGCTGCTTTTTTTTTTTTTAACCACAAACATGCAGTGATGGAACGTTGCCTGGCACGTTTTTTCGTGCGGCAAAAAAACCCGCAACGCGCCGCATCCGACTGATGCGGCGCAGTTTTCAATGCATGCCTATGGCGGCCGGATGCGGCAAAAACCGCATCCGGCCGCCGCATGCGTTTTTTGCCACTGCGCATGCTCAGTAGCATGCCGCAAGCGGCAAAAACCGGACAGGCCGCATGGGAAAAACTTATGCAAAGGATGCGGTGTTTTCACCGCATCCGTTTCATAGCTTGCACAGCCGGATTGAGCCGCATAGCTCAAGCCGGATGTGTGAAAGCAGCCTAAGTCTCTAGTTTGAGAAATTGACGCCTCACAGGTCCTCAACTGGCAGCTTCACTAAATAGTACCCAAAAAACACCAGTGTCAACATCTACAGTGAAGAGGAGACTCCGGGATGCTGGCCTTCGGGGCAGAGTGGCAAAGAAAAAGCCATATCTGAGACTGGCTAATAAAAGAAAAAGATTAATATTGGCAAAAGAACACAGACATTGGACAGAGGAGGATTGGAAAAAAGTGTTATGGACAGAAAATCGAAGTTTGAGGTGTTTGGATCACACAGAACATTTGTGAGAGGCAGAAAAACTTTAAAGATGCTGGAAGAGTGCCTGACGCCATCTGTCAAGCATGGTGGAGGTAATGTGATGGTCTGGGGTTGCTTTGGTGCTGGTAAAGTGGGAGATTTGTACAAGGTAAAAGGGATTTTGAATAAGACTATCACTCCATTTTGCAATGCCATACCCTGTGGACAGCGCTTGATTGGAGCCAATTTCATCCTACAACAGGACAATGGCCCAAAGCACAGCTCCAAATTATGCATGAACTATTTAGGGAAGAAGCAGACAGCTGGTATTCTATCTGTAATAGATTGCCCAGCCCAGTCACCACATCTCAACCCTATTGAGCTGTTGTGGGAACAGCTTGACCGTATCGTAAGCAAAGAGTGCCCATCAAGCCAATACAACTCTTGTAGGGGCTTCTGGAAGCATGGGGTGAAATATCTCCAGATTACCTCCGCAAATTAACTGCTAGAATGCCAAAGGTCAGCAAAGCTGGAATTGCTGCAAAGGAGCATTCTGTGCCGAAAACAAAGTTTGAAGGAGAAAATTATTATTTCAAGTAAAAATCACTATTTCTAACCTCGTCAATGTCTGGACTATATTCTCTATTCATTATGCAACTCACTTGATAAATAAAAGTATGATTTTCATGGAAAAGACAAAATTGTCAGGGTGACCCCAAACTTTTGAACTGTAGTGTACGTATACACACACACACACGAAATACCAGGACAGATTAAATCAAATTACAGACATCAGTGGTTGGTGCAATTCTGTAAGAACAGCTACTTTACAGTAATCTGTACTACAAATAGCTGACAAAATAAGCTCCAAAATCTCAGTACGTACAGTAATCCCGCACAGCGCAGACTTGCTCGATTGTTGTGATCACTTTCTTCTAAGCTCCTCCAATCCAGTACAGTGATAGAATCTACACAGAGCAGCTGCCGCCTGTTGTACTATCACGGATCCTATTCTAAAAGGTAAAGCAAAAAAGACTGAAAGTCCTGACTCTTCCCCTGCAGGCACTACATGTAACAAATTCTACCAAACATACAGGAACCTGTACAGGCAGTGGGTTCACGGCCCTACCATGCTCATGATGTCTGACGTGCCACTAATACAGAACACAGTCAATACATGTGAAGCCATCACACTACCCATTTATTACCTGGCCACAGTGGTAATCTATGGCAGATATTACACTCTAGTAAACAGGACTGTATTGCTCCAATGCATCAAAAAATGAATCAGATTTATAAGTAGTGAGTATATCCCCTATTGTTTGGTGTCTACATCGGATGCAGGCCTCTCTCCATGGTGACAGACTACAAACACTGCATGTAGTCAGAGCCTGCAGTCACAAGTAGGGGTATGTGCACACGCTGCAGATTAGGTGCACAAATTTTCTGCACCAGAAAAATACACCCTTTAGCAGAAAAACACACTAAGTAACCTGTGTAGCTTTTGGTGCAGTTTGTGAAATAAATGCCTGGAAGGGCTAAAAAATGCCGGGAAAAAACAACAATTGACAGGCAGCAGATTTTATCTGTACCCTAAAACAAGGAGAAAAGCAGCAATGTGTGCACAGCATCAGAATTCTCCTGGACTTTGCAGGGGATAAGGATAGACAGGCAGATTTAAGCAACAACGTGCAGAATAAAGTGCACCAAATCTGCAACAAAAAACTCCATGTTGGCACACAGCCTTATTGCTTTCCTTATTTTATAGTCTGTACATTATCAAGAAAAAGGCATACATTATCAGACTGCATAAGATAAAAATCTCATTTAAGATCTCAATAATATACACAGAAACACAAGAATGGCAGGAGGACACCAGTCCAAAGCCAGTAGAAATTTAGCCACTTTAGGCTATGTGCGCACTAGAAAATGGAATTTTCTTCAGAAAATTCCGGACCCTCTGAAAGATTACCGCACCCGAGGTAAAAAACTGCAGCAAACCGCACCTGAAAACCACATGCGGTTGTACTGCAATTTGCCGCAGATTGTTTCCTGCGGTTTTTGACCATTATCTATGACAAAAACCGCAGGCACCTGCGGTAAAGAAGTGACATGCAATTATTTTTGCTGCAGAAAACATGCAGCAAAACCTGTGTGAAAAAAAACGCAGTGTGCGCACAGAATTTGTTTTATTATAGGTTTTGCTGGGGAAGGACTGCAGCAAGGATATAAACATTTTCTGCGGCAAAACATGCAGCAAAACCGCAATAAAAACCGCAGCGTGCGCACAGGGCCGTAGGATCGGACTGTTGGGGGGATGGAAAAGCAGCTATCATATTACAACCACCATCACAGTAGCTGTATGAGGGCAAGTTGTATCTTGCAATGGCACGATTTTGGAGATTCTTTCCTGCGTTTTTCACGAGTGATAAAAAAAAAAAAAAGCAGCAACATGCAGCCAAAAATGCACCGAAACGCAGTGAAACCTAAAACCACATGCGTTTACCAATGCGTTTTTGCCGCGGGTGCGTCTTTTTGCATTTGTGTGTTTTTTGCAGCCAAAAACAGTGTCAAAAAAGCGCTGTGTGCGCACATAGCTTAAGACAACGACATTGGGGAAAAGTGAGACACTGCAGGGAGGTGCTGATGACACTCATCTTATCCTCAAAGGAATCATCATCAGGCTTGTGTGATACAGTTTCCGTGAAAACAACACCTAGTGTGATTTTTCACGATTTTTGAAGATGCTCAAAATATAAGCCCTACTCCAAAAATAAGCCCAAGTTACAGTTCATAAAAAAAAGTTAATTGAAATAAGCGTCCAGGCTGCAATACAGGTAAAAAAGTCAAATTTATTGGCACTAAACTGCATCAGGGCAGATAGACGCTTCAATAAAGGAAAGCAGACATGAAAAGAATCACACTGCGCAATAAAGGCTGGCAAGTGCAAGGCTCTCACTATCCTTACCCTTTCGGAGGGCTCTCCTTTTCCTTTCGGAGAGCTCTCCTTTTCCTTTCGGAGAGCTCTCCTTTTCCTTTCGGAGAGCTCTCCTTTTCCTTTCGGAGAGCTCTCCTTTTCCTTTCGGAGAGCTCTCCTTTTCCTTTCGGAGAGCTCTCCTTTTCCTTTCGGAGAGCTCTCCTTTTCCTTTCGGAGAGCTCTCCTTTTCCTTTCGGAGAGCTCTCCTTTTCCTTTCGGAGAGCTCTCCTTTTCCTTTCGGAGAGCTCTCCTTTTCCTTTCGGAGAGCTCTCCTTTTCCTTTCGGAGAGCTCTCCTTTTCCTTTCGGAGAGCTCTCCTTTTCCTTTCGGAGAGCTCTCCTTTTCCTTTCGGAGAGCTCTCCTTTTCCTTTCGGAGAGCTCTCCTTTTCCTTTCGGAGAGCTCTCCTTTTCCTTTCGGAGAGCTCTCCTTTTCCTTTCGGAGGGTCTGTCCACCATATCCTACAGTACTGTATGTAAACAGATGAGCAAGAAATATCGTACTAGTATACTGACCCCCAGACAACATGAGGGCAAAAAATGATCAGAAAATAGTGAACAGGGAATGATGACCTCTGTCAACAGAATACAAGAGAAATGCTAAGCAGCACAAGTGTGGATCAGATCAGCTACACTTGTTTCCTGAGATAGGAGACATGATCTGTGATCTGCTGACAGGAGAGGAAAAGCTTTGCTTATGACTATTTGAATAAATATTGATTTTGTTTAGTTAAAGAATAAATTTAGATTGTTATTCAGGGAAAAATAAGACATCGGCTGAAAATAAAAAATTAATATAAGACCCTGTCTTATTTTGGAGAGACACGGTAGAAGCAGGGTGAGTGACACCAGTGCAACTGCTGATGAATCGCGTGCATATAGCTGTGCAAACACGAAGCATAAAGAAGGACGATTTTTTTTCTCACTTGTCATCCGTATGCAATCCGTTTTTTCTAAGCAGCTATTAGGCTGTGTGCCCATGATCAGTGTTCGCAGAGTTTTTGATGGCGCGTGTTTTCGTTGCGTCCAAAACGCTGCAATGTACAGTACAAGCACAGTGATGGGATTTGTAGAAATCCCGTGCCCACTGTGCATGTACGGCCCGCAGTGAAAACTGACCTGCGTTGCAGCTTTCCGGACCACAAGCATGCCAAGTCTTTGGTGCGGAGTTGCAAGCGTCCTCCGTAGGGAGAACACAGCGAGACACCACAACTGCCCGAACCCTAATCGTGGGCACGAACAGCTGTGTTTGCCTGTGGAGTAGATTTGCGGCCCCGAAGTTTAGGACCTGTTGCATCCAGGAAGCAGCAGGTCCTCATCGTGGGCACATACCCTTACAGTGTCCTATGTTACAGAATGACCATGTATCCATAAAAAATGAATGCCACTTGGATGGGCAGTGTGGCATCCATTTTTTTTCTTACACCCTCAAACGAATAGACGAGTCTCATCCGATTTACGGGTCCACTTGCCGCATGCTGTGACCTCTCAGGTTGAATACAGCCGAGAATTTTTTTTATTTTTTTTGGGTGGTGGGGGTGCAGATCTGCACTTCTTTGAATAACACAGGGCCAAGTGCAATATTTTCTTATAGCATTGATCTCGTCACAGTTAAGCTGCTTTCACACATCCGGTTTTAGCAGTGCGGTTCAAACCGGCTCAAAAACCTATGCGACGGAAGCGGTGAAAAAAACGGATCCGTTGCATAAGTTTTTCCCATGCGGCCCGTCCGTTTTTTGACGAATGCGGCTTGATATTGAGCATGCGCAGTGCAAAAAAAACGCATCCGGCGGCCATAGTCTTGCATTGTAAATTGCGCCGATATGCGGGTAGTGTGGTACCATGGAGGTGCAGGACAATGAGGCCGCTGGGGCAACTTTTGCTGCGTTTTTGAGGTCAAAGATGCACCTAAATGCATGCATTTCCCTCCCTCAGCAAAGTCTGAGAATCCTATTTTGCTGTCCACACTGTACATCTTTTTTTGGCTGCATCTTGGCTGTGTTTTTGAAGATGCAGCATGTCAATTCTTTTGCGTCTGAGTCCTTCCAGTGACTAGAGTTGACTTGGGAAAAAAAAAAAGCATAGGGCAAAATGCAGTAAAAACACGGCAAAAACTCATGCTTTTTTTGTGGTTAGCAAAAATGCACTGTGTGAACATAGGCTTAGAAGGATGCATACAAGGAAGAGTAAGATGCCAGTGCTGATCTAGCACTCTTCAGCAAGCTTGCTACATTCGCAGAGAGGAGTCAAGTCAACGCAAGGGGTTGCACCTAGAAATGTCCTCTGAAAGTCGGGTGTCTGTTGCAGTAAGGGGGAACAAGGTAAGGCAGACAGCGGATAGCAGAAAAAAATTCAATTTGGGGACAGTGTGAGAAATCTGTAAGAAAGGCAAGTTCCACATATCGCGGATACAATTGATATATTACTGGGAGGGGTAGGCGCACATCAGCACATATGACAAAGTTAGAGGTAGGTGGAAGGTCCTTAAAATTATTTCAGGGATTTAGGCTGAAAACAAAGTCAAAGTTTTCTCTGAAATTTCAGCTGCACCGCAAGACTTGCCAGAGAGGCAATGTGCCATTAGGGACGAAAATAAAACGGTTCAGTTATTGGTGTAGGAAGGAGGGATTTGGGTTCCTAAAAACTTGGACCAACTTCTCTGTTGACTACAGACTCTACTTTAAGAATGAGCTGCAATGAGGAGGGATAATTCACTTATATAGCGCTATTAATTCCACAGCACTTTACATATATTGGCAACACTGTCCCCACTGGGTCTCACAATCTAAATTCCCTATCAGTGTGGGAGGAAACCAGAGAACCCGGAGGAAACCCACGCAAACAAGGAGAGAACATACAAAACGTCTTGCAGATGTTGTCCTTGACAGGATTTGAACCAAGGACCCCAGCGCTGTAAGACTGCAGTGCTAACCACTGAGCCACCGTGCCGCCCAGATAAGAACAGTTATTACAGAGAGGAGGAAGACAGAAAAATACAGAGCCCTTGTATACCAAGTTCAGAAGCCTCACCATCAAGATGGATGAATTCGATTCAATATTGGTGTAAGAAAATTAGGATTTTGTGTGGATAATGGAGACATTACTGGCTTACAGCTATGACTGGGTTGTTAAGACTGTAGCCCTTGTACATTGTTCAGGAATTTAGAAAAAAGAAAAAAAAAAAATAATAAGATGGGGAGAGGGTTTCCTATATGAAAAGTCTTGCCTAAAACCTTTTCTGGGAGAAACAAAACATATGAGGCAAATTAGATGAGGGGAGGGGGAAAATTGTGATGAGCAAGCACTCCGGTGCTCAATAAACGTAACTTGCATTTGGATGCTCAGATGGGTGCGAAAAATTCCTGTAAAAATGCTGGAGTCTCCCATTGACTTCCATTATACTTGGGTAATCGAGTCACACCCATCTGAGCATCCAACTACAAGTTACGAAAACTGAGCACCCGAGCATGGGAGTGCTCGCTAATCACTAACAATTACCTTTCAAAACTGGAGGAGGACCCAAAAAGTGTGTGGTGGCCACTTTTGACCCAATTTTAAAGGGCTAGTCCCATACCATTATTTTTTCAAAATAGCCTTAGGATCAATCAATATTCGATAAGAGGAGGTGTTGCCAATCACCTGATGCCAGTGGCAACAAGAGACAACCAAAGCACAGCAACGTCTACTATATAGTGGCTGCATCTGTTATGCAAGCTCACCCTTATTCATTAGAATAAGGGCAGATGTACAGTGGACTGAGCTGTACTGTATAGCCCCGCAACATCCAGCACCACTACTAATCAGTAGCTGCCGATGTCAGGTGACAAACTGATCTAATATTGATGACCTATCCTAAAGCTGGGTTCACACATGGTGACAATGACGTCGCTGTTACGTCACCATTTTCTGTGACGTAGCAGCGACCTTGTAAGTCGCTGTTATGATCGCTGATTAGCTGTCAAACACAGCAGACGCAGCAGCGATCATAACGACACGTGTCGCTGTGCTACATGTGCAGAGAGCAGGGAGCTGTGCACACTGCTTAGCGCTGGCTCCCTGCACTCCTAGCTACAGTACACATAAGGTTAATTACCCGATGTATACTGCAGCTACATGTGCAGAGAGCAGGGATCCGGCACTGGCAGCGAGAGCGGCGGACGCTGGTAACGAAAATCAGGTAACCAAGGTAAGGTCTTCCCTTGGTTACCCAATGTTTACCCTGTTTACAGCGTACCGCAGCTGCCAGAAGCCGGCTCCTGCTCCCTTTATTTCGTCGCTCTCTCGCTGTCACACACAGCGATGTGTGCGTCACAGCGGGAGAGTGACGACCAAAAAAAAAATGAAGCTGGACATTCAGCAACGACCTCACAGCAGGGGCCAGGTCATTGCTGGATGTCACACACAGCGACAGGACGTCGCTGCAACGTCACAGAAAATGGTGACGTAGCAGTGACGTCGTTGTCGTCGCTGTGTGTGACACCATCCCAAGGATGAGCCAAAAAAAACTACTGGACAACCTCTAACCAATAGGCCAACTGTACGCTTTGGTGAGGTCACTTATGTTATCGTGATCACAAAAGAAGTTCTCACTTATCTTTGCAGACACTGCAAGGACACTAAACTCCAGGAAGCCCAAGTTCCATTGGCTTAGATTATTATTTCCATAAATTGGGACAAAGCCCTCAAAATAGAAAGGAAATGTGACACTTCTATATGCATCCAAAACAGATCATGTGCACAGTGGTAAACTAATTACAAAATCTTCAGTTTTACTTATTTTTTTATGCAAAAACTACTACATCTAGTATTTTATATGACCACTATGATTTTTAAAGGAAAGTACCAAGTCTTCTAGTAATGGAATGAACAAGCTGGGGACATATTACAACAGCTTTTTCAATTCTTCAAGAACGGCCCATCTTAGAGCCTGGATGCTGGGTGATGCTGGACTTGTCTCATCAGAGTTCCCCATGGGCGTTCAACTGGGTTCAGATCAGGAGACAAACATGGCCAGTGAGTCACTTTCACCCTGATCTTCAAAAAATGCAACAGTGGCCTAAGGCTGCTTTCACACATCAGTTTTTTGCATCAGGCACAATCCGGCTCAAAAATCTATGCAACGGATGCGGCGAAAAAAACGGATCCTTTGCATAAAGTTTTTCCATGTGGCCTGTACGTTTGACGGATCCGGTTTGATACGGAGCATGCGTTCAAAAAAACGGATTTGGCCGCCGGATGTGTTTTTTTGCCGCAGGACGCCGCATCCGGCGTCCATAGGCTTACATTGTAAATCGCGCCGGATCCTGCGCAATGCAGTTTTTCGCCTTAGACAAAAAAATGCTGCAAGCAACGTTCCATCCGGCCGCCACATCCGGCAAAAAACGGACGCAACGCAAGGCCATGCGGCACAATCTGGCGCTAATGCAAGTCTATAAGGAAAAAAGCATCCGGCGGCAGAAAAAAAAACGGATCCGTTTTTCCGGCAAAGCGCCGGATTGTGCCTGATTGCAAAAAACTGAGGTGTGAAAGCAGCCTAAGGCTGTCCGCACGCTGCAGCTTTGTGTGCACCACAAAACTGCACCTTGTGCTCCCCAAAACGCAGCATGTGGCCAAAAACACGCATATATTATATATATTATATATATATATGAACACACTTTTTTGGATGTGTTTTTGACCACAAGCTGTGGATTTTGTGGGTTTTTTTTTTTTTTTTAACACCAATGGGTAAAAAAAAAAGGTAGGCAAAGCAGCAAATTGACATGGTACAGTTTTGTTAACCGCAAATCTGTAGTCCCGCTTCATGGATGCAGTGTGCGCATGAGTCCTTAGATGTGCATTTTGGATTATTATGTTGGAAAAGTGCAGATCCACCACGGGCATGTAGTGATAGCAGCATCTTCTCTCAATATAGAGCTTTACATCTGTCAATTCATGATACCATCAATGAAATGTAGCTCCTTTGTAGAGATGAGCGAACCGGTCCCGGTTCGGCTCGAGGCGGTTCGCCGAACGGGGGGTCTGGCTCGAGTTCGGCTCGTCGAACGTTCGACGAACCGAACTCGAGCCCATAGGAAACAATGGCAGGCAATCACAAACACAGTAAAACACCTAGAAAACACCCTCAAAGGTGTCCAAAAGGTGACAAACAACTCACAACACAACACAAACACATGGGAAAGTGACAAGGACATGTACTCATGCGAAAACAAAACAGCTGGACAAGGAAAAAGAGGAGGACACACAGATATAGGCATGGCACGCCCTTCTAAAGTCATGTAAAACACCGCAAGGTGACTCCAAGCGGAGTCTCCCTTTTTTCCAAAAATTGGGCCCCACACACCCACCCCTTCAGTGGCAGCAGTTGTGCCCCAGTTGTACACTTCACAGCTAGATTTGCATCAAGCACATTCAAAAATACGCCATTCTTATCCGTCCCCAGGATGACACCGGGGTAGGTAGCAAAGTCTTTCCTGATCCCAGCTCTGTTCATCTTGGCTTCTTTTAAAAACACAGCAAGCAAGGGTTACTCCAAGCGGAGTCTCCCTTTTTTCCAAAAATTGGGCCACACAGACACCCACCACATCAGTGGCAGCACTTGGGCCCTAGTTGCAAACAGGATGTTTTGATTTGCATCAAGCACATTCAAAAATACGCTATTCTTAGCCGTCCCCAGGATGACACCGGGGTAGGTAGCAAAGTCTTTCCTGATCCCAGCTCTGTTCATCTTGGCTTCTTTTAAAAACACAGCAAGCAAGGGTTACTCCAAGCGGAGTCTCCCCTTTTTTCCAAAAATTGGGCCCCACACACACCCACCCATTCAGTGGCAGCAGTTGTGCCCCAGTTGTACACTTCACAGCTAGATTTGCATCAAGCACATTCAAAAATACGCCATTCTTATCCGTCCCCAGGATGACACCGGGGTAGGTAGCAAAGTCTTTCCTGATCCCAGCTCTGTTCATCTTGGCTTCTTTTAAAAACACAGCAAGCAAGGGTTACTCCAAGCGGAGTCTCCCTTTTTTCCAGAAATTGGGCCCCACACACACCCACCCATTCAGTGGCAGCAGTTGTGCCCCAGTTGTACACTTCACAGCTAGATTTGCATCAAGCACATTCAAAAATACGCCATTCTTATCCGTCCCCAGGATGACACCGGGGTAGGTAGCAAAGTCTTTCCTGATCCCAGCTCTGTTCATCTTGGCTTCTTTTAAAAACACAGCAAGCAAGGGTTACTCCAAGCGGAGTCTCCCTTTTTTCCAAAAATTGGGCCACACAGACACCCACCACATCAGTGGCAGCACTTGGGCCCTAGTTGCAAACAGGATGTTTTGATTTGCATCAAGCACATTCAAAAATACGCTATTCTTAGCCGTCCCCAGGATGACACCGGGGTAGGTAGCAAAGTCTTTGCTGACCCATGACTTGTTCATCTTGGCTTCTTTTAAAAACAATGTAAGCAAGGGTTACTCCAAGCGGAGTCTCCCTTTTTTCCAAAAATTGGGCCACACAGACACCCACCCCATCAGTGGCAGCACTTGGGCCCTAGTTGCAAACAGGATGTTTTGATTTGCATCAAGCACATTCCAAATCCACAAGCATTTACTCTCCCCAGGATGACACAGGGGTAGTAAATTCCTTCTGGATCCATGACTTGTTCATTTTGATGAACGTCAGTCTGTCCACATTGTCACTGGACAGACGCGTGCGCTTATCTGTCAGCACACACCCAGCAGCACTGAATACACGTTCAGAGACAACGCTGGCAGCTGGACACGACAAAATCTCCAAGGCGTAAGTTGCGAGCTCTGGCCATTTTTGTAGGTTTGAAGCCCAAAAGGAGCAAGGCTCCAGTTGCACAGTCATGGCATCGATGTTCATTTGGAGATACTCCTGTATCATCCTCTCCAGCCGTTGACTATGTGTCAGACTTGTTGTCTCTGGTGGCCTTGCAAAAGAGGGTCTAAAAAAATTATGAAAAGATTCCATAAAATTGCTGTTACCGGCACCAGAAAAGGTCCTACTGGTACGGGTAGACTGTTGAAGATGACGAGACCGTCCCATGTTTGTCAAGTTACAACTGGGAGATTCACTCCCTGCACCTGCACGGTTGTTTGGTGGAAAAGCCGAGCTAAGATCTAGTAACAGCTTCTGCTGATACTCCTGCATACGTGCGTCCCTTTCTATGGCTGGAATTATGTCACAAAATTTGGACTTGTACCGGGGATCTAATAGTGTGGCAATCCAGTAGTCATCATCACTTCTAATTTTGACAATACGACTGTCATGTTGGAGGTAGTGCAACAAAAAGGCACTCATGTGTCTTGCGCAGCCATGCGGACCAAGTCCATGCTGTGTTTGTGGCATAGAGGTGCTACCCGTTCTTTCTTCCTCTGACATCTGACCCCAACCTCTTTCAACTGAAATTTGACCAAGGTCTCCCTCATCCGCTGAGTCTTCCATGTCCATGGACAGTTCGTCCTCCATTTCTTCATGTTCTCCTGCACCTTGCTCAACATTTCGCCTGCTACTATGCGCCCTTGTCGATCCCTGTCCCCCATGGTCCCATGCCTGCTGCGTTGGTGATGATGAACGTCTGGACCTTCGTGATGTTGTTGTCCCTTGCGCATATGAATCCTCCTGTAGTTCCTCCCCTTCATGTTGTCCCACCCCCTGACTCCGAATAGTGTTTAGCGTGTGCTCCAGCATGTAAATGACTGGAATCGTCATGCTGATAATGGCATTGTCAGAGCTAAACATATTCGTCGCCATGTCGAAACTGTGCAGAAGGGTGCATAGGTCCTTGATCTGAGACCACTCCATCAGGGTGATCTGCCCCACCTCTGCATCTCGTTGGCCCAGGCTATACGTCATGACGTATTGCACCAGGGCTCTGCGGTGCTGCCACAGTCGCTGTAACATGTGGAGAGTTGAATTCCAGCGTGTCGCCACATCGCATTTCAGGCGATGAACCGGCAGGCCGAAAGACTTCTGGAGCGATGCAAGTCGCTCTGCTGCGGCGCTTGAACGGCGGAAGTGAGCTGACAGTTTTCGTGCCCTGTTCAGAAGGCCATCTAGGCCGGGATAGTGTGTTAAAAATTGCTGCACGACAAGGTTCAACACGTGAGCCATACAAGGTACGTGTGTCACCTTGCCCAGGCGAAGTGCCGCACCCAGGTTTGCAGCATTGTCGCACACGGCCTTACCAGGCTGCAGTTTGAGTGGAGACAACCATTTATTAAACTCGGACCGCAAAGCTGACCACAACTCCTCAGCTGTGTGACTCTTATTACCAAGACATGTCAAGCTAAAGACCGCCTGATGCCGTTGCGCTCTGCTGCCAGCATAGTAATGAGGGGTGCGTGATTCCTTCTGCGCAGTGAGAACGCTGGTGGCCTGACCAGGCAGGCTTGGGGCGGAGGTGGAGGACCCAGATGAGGTGGAGGATGCAGAAGCAGTGGCGGAACTTGGACAGACAGAGGATTGACACACAAGTCGTGGGGACGGCAAGACTTGTGCAGCAGACCCTTCACCATCTATCACCATAGTTACCCAGTGCCCAGTCAGCGACATGTAACGTCCCTGTCCATGCTTACTGGTCCAAGTATCGGTGGTGAAATGCACCCGTTCACACACAGAGTTTCTCAAGGAAGCGGTGATGTTGTGTGCGACATGCTGGTGTAGCGCGGGCACACCTTTCTTAGAGAAGTAGTGGCGACTAGGCATCTGGTACTGGGGCACAGCGACAGACATAAGGTCTCTAAAATCCTGTGTGTCCACTAGGCGGAAAGGCAGCATTTCGGTAGCCAACAGCTTACAGAGGGATAGAGTCAACCTCTTAGCTTTGTCATGGGTCGGAGGAAGTGGCCTTTTATTTGACCACATCTGAGGGACAGAGATCTGGCTGCTGTGTGTAGACGGTGTTGAGTAGGGTGTCCCTGGAAAAATGCAGGTTTGTGAGGAAAGTGCAGGCGGAGACATGATGTTGCCTTCATCCAACGTTGGTGCTATCGATGTCTGAGAGAGCTGTACACACTCACTTGTTTCCCCTTCCAAACCAACTGACGACCTTACAAGCAAACTGCCTGTTGCGGTTACAGTGGTGGAAGTTTTGCGTGGAAAAACAGGTGTGGCAGCTGTCCCCACAGTCCTAGAAGATGAAGAGCGCGCGGATGCAGTGGAAGGGGCGGGCGGTGGATGGTTCGCTCCGCTAGGCCGCATTGCAGCACGGTGAGCTTCCCACCGGGACTTATGATATTTATTCATGTGACGATTCATGGAAGAAGTTGTCAAACTGCTGAGCTTTTGACCTCTACTAAGAGAATCATGACAAATGTTACATATCACATGAGTTGGGCGATCTTTTTCGATGTGAAAAAAGGACCAGGCTAGGCAAGGCTTAGAGGCCATGCGACCTGTTGATCCACCCCGAATAATGCTCATAGGCAGAGTGGTGGCTGAGGATGCAGTTGTAGACGTGCTACCAGTGCTCCGACTCTGTCCAGGAAGGCGCAAGGTAACTTCGTCGTCGGTTGCATCCTCCTCCACCGCCTCTGTTGACCTCCTCGAGTGCCTGACTGGGGGTTGACAGTAGGTGGGATCTAGAACGTCATCATCAATTGTTGTGTTTGCACTCCCCTCCCCCTCAGACCGAGCCTCTTCTTGCCCTGACGGAATATTTAAGTTGTCATCCCAATCGGGTATCTGCGTCTCATCTTCATCAGTATGTTCCTCATTGTCACAAACTGTAACACCTGTGGTTATAGACAAAGGGTCAACATTATGCTCAGAAACTTGGTCCTCACGGCCTGAATCTGAGTCACAAAGGTTCTGGGCATCACTGCAGACCATTTCCTGTTCTGTACTCACTGTAGCTTGGGAGCAGACCTCTGATTCCCAGGCTATAGTGTGACTGAACAGCTCTGCAGACTCAGCCATCTCAGTTCCACCATACTGTGCAGGGCTGATGGAGACTTCAGAGCTGGGAGAAATCAAGTGTGATTGGGATGACAACTCAGAGGACTGGTGTTTTTTGGATGCGGTACTTGAAGTGGCTGAGAGGGCACTTGTTGGACCACTTGAGATCCATTCAAGCATTTTCCTTTTTTGCCCATCATCTACCTTTCTTCCTGTTGTTCGTGTCCGTAAAAAAGGGAGCACATCGGATTGTCCACGGTAAGTAGTAGACATCTTACTTTTGCTGGTAGATGGTCTATCTTCAGCAGATGATAATGGAGCTTTGCCACCTTCCCCACGGACAAAACCTTTTTTGCCTTTTCCACCACGCCTCTTCCCCTTTCCACCAGCATCTGTCATTTTGCCACTCATGTTGATTGCGACAAGATTGTGGACTGAAAATGTGGTAGTAAAAATTGAGAGGTGGTGAAGATTGCAGTGGTGGTCTAGCTTTATTAACAGCAGAATAATAAAGAATAAATATCCCTGACAATGCAACTTAGTTATAATTAGTTGGAGTGTGCAACGCAGGCAGACGTGCTGCAAATGTCTTTGCACTAGTGGGACTATAGCAAAGTCCAATAGCCACGTATAGGATGCCACTAGGTACACTGAGTGTTTGCTAGTATAATGGCTTGGTTAGAATGAGTTGTAGTGTGCAACGCAGGCAGACGCGCTCTGCAAATGTCTTTGCACTAGTGGGACTATAGCAAAGTCCAATAGCCACGTATAGGATGCCACTAGGTACACTGAGTGTTTGCTAGTATAATGGCTTGGTTAGAATGAGTTGTAGTGTGCAACGCAGGCAGACGCGCTCTGCAAATGTCTTTGCACTAGTGGGACTATAGCAAAGTCCAATAGCCACGTATAGGATGCCACTAGGTACACTGAGTGTTTGCTAGTATAATGGCTTGGTTAGAATGAGTTGTAGTGTGCAACGCAGGCAGACGCGCTCTGCAAATGTCTTTGCACTAGTGGGACTATAGCAAAGTCCAATAGCCACGTATAGGATGCCACTAGGTACACTGAGTGTTTGCTAGTATAATGGCTTGGTTAGAATGAGTTGTAGTGTGCAACGCAGGCAGACGCGCTCTGCAAATGTCTTTGCACTAGTGGGACTATAGCAAAGTCCAATAGCCACGTATAGGATGCCACTAGGTACACTGAGTGTTTACTAGTATAATGGCTTGGTTAGAATGAGTTGTAGTGTGCAACGCAGGCAGACGCGCTCTGCAAATGTCTTTGCACTAGTGGGACTATAGCAAAGTCCAATAGCCACGTATAGGATGCCACTAGGTACACTGAGTGTTTGCTAGTATAATGGCTTGGTTAGAATGAGTTGTAGTGTGCAACGCAGGCAGACGCGCTCTGCAAATGTCTTTGCACTAGTGGGACTATAGCAAAGTCCAATAGCCACGTATAGGATGCCACTAGGTACACTGAGTGTTTGCTAGTATAATGGCTTGGTTAGAATGAGTTGTAGTGTGCAATGCAGGCAGACGCGCTCTGCAAATGTCTTTGCACTAGTGGGACTATAGCAAAGTCCAATAGCCACGTATAGGATGCCACTAGGTACACTGAGTGTTTGCTAGTATAATGGCTTAGTTATCAGTTGGAGTGTGCAGAGGACAAGAGGGTACAGTGGCAGGATTGTGGTGCTCTGGGTAGAGGAATGGAAGACTGCCTTTCTATTCCCTCCTAATGGTGAAATGCAGGTAGGAAATCCCTGACCTGGGCTACACAGACGCTGTTGCTGTTTGCAGGACCTGTCACCTATGGCTCTCTGACCCTGCCGGTTGGAGCCCTTAAAAGGACTGCTATAAAGTGCTCTCCCTAAGCTGTCTAACGCTGTGTATGCAGCGCATACAGCTGTATCGGCTATAGGACTCAGGAAGACGGAGCTGCGACAGTGATGTCTGACACCAAAGACGCAGAAGGCAGATAATGGCGTCCGTGAAGAAAATGTCCGGTTTTATAATGCAGGGACATGTGACATGCAGATCCTATCACACATGCCGTTGCTTCTCTGGCTCAAAGTCCACTTAGCTGTGTGTGTGTCTGGGATTGGCTGACATGCTGGCCCGCCCCACAAGACGCGCGCGCTTAGGGAAGGAAGACAAGAAAAAAAAAAAAAAAAAATGGCGATCGCCATTATAGAAACAGCAGTGATCTGAAGGCGCTGTTCACGCACACTATACACTGAAATGTGATAATAGTTTGATTCACAGAGTGACTTACACTATTACAGCAGAAACCAAGCTATGATTTAGCTGTTTTTTGGCTGCTAGAACCGTTCTCGAACGTTTCTAGAACTACCGAGCTTTTGCAAAAAGCTCGAGTTCTAGTTCGATCTAGAACATGCCCCAAAATCACTCGAGCCGCGAACTGGAGAACCACGAACCACGAACCGCGCTCAACTCTACTCCTTTGCACTAGGAGCACTCAGGAATGCCCACATAAGGCTGTGCACGTCTTTCCTTCTCCCAGGAAAGTCTATGAGAAATCAAAAATTTGTTAAAAGAACTGAAGTCCTCAGTGGTTGATCCCTTTTAATGGCTAACTGAAAAGATGGTAATAATAGCAAGCTTTCCAGACTACTAAAGACTAGTAAAAAAAACGAAAAAAAAAAAAAAAAAACAAGTTAGGCTGCTTTCACACTACGTCTTTTTAACATGCGTCCTGAACGTTTTTTTAACGCAGAAACGGATCCAGTGCAAATGTGTTTTCATTTCAATGCATTTGCAATGGACTCGCGTTAGCATGCGTTCACCTGCGTTTGTGTGCGTTATTGTCAGGATCCAGCGACTTGCAGTTTTTTAACATCTTTCAAAAACGCTACTTGTAGCGTTTTTGAGCTGCGTCCAACTTCTGCAAATTGCTGGATCCTGACTAAACAGCACGCAAACGCATGTGAACGCTGGCGTGCTGATAGGCAGGATCCTGCTTGCTCTACTGAGCATGCCCAGAACCAGCCTCCGTGATCAGTCTCTCTCCTTCCTCTCTGTCTCTCTCCCCCTCTCTCTCTGTCTCTCCCCCTCCCTCTCCTCCACCTGAGAGCTGCGGACACTCGTAACCAAGGTAAATATCGGGTAACCACTTATCTTAGTTACCCGATGTTTACGTTGGTAACGTGTGCAGGGAGCCCGGCTCCTAGCAGCTGCAGACGCTTGTAACCAAAGTAAATATCGGGTATCCAAGTATACCCGATGTTTACCTTGGTTACGAGCCTCGCAGCTGTCAGATGCCGGCTCCCAGTCTGGCACGTTTAGTTCCCCACACTCCCGATCACATGACTCCAATGCCCGCCCCTAAACATCCAGTGACAGGATCCTGCAAAATAAGACATGCGTTTGCATGCATTTTTTGCTGTAAAAGCAGGATCCGCTTTTGCAGCAAAAAACCATTCAGGACGCATGTTAAAAAGACGTAGTGTGAAAGCAGCCTTATATGAAACAGAACTCTCACTATGGCAGGGGGCAAACTGTTGTGGCCATAAATATTGCTGCAGTTCAGTGTGAAAGTTTTATTGTCCTCTCATTAGGGTCTGGTCCAGGGCTGTGATGCGCTCGGATGGTAAGAGGAGCACATCTCTTAACTGATGTAAAAAGACATGAATCCATGAGACACATTCATTCCTGCTCTGAATGTGTCAAAGGTCATCATAAGTTTGTACTCCCATAGTCTCCTATCTCTCTGGGACTTGAAATTCCCTTTCAATACCAGCAATTTCACGTCCATGATGCAGTGGTTGGGTTACAAAAATGTTTGGCCACAGGTAGATCCATCCTTTTTTCTCTAATTATGTGGCAATGAGAATTCATCCTTGTCCTGAGCTGTTGTCCTGTCTCCCCTACATACAGACCCCCAGTTGGACATTTGGTACATATAATTAAGTACACCACATTGGTTGTGGTGCAGCTGAAGGTACCTGGGATCTTGTAGTCTTGATATGATCTGGGAATCTTTATCTTGTCCGTTGTCAATATAAATGGACAGGTCTTACATTTTTTCAGGTTGCAGGGAAATATTCTTGTTGTTGTTGGAGAGGACAGGGAGCTTCTGACAATGATGCTTCTTAGATTCGGGGGTTGTCTAAAACACAGAAGTGGGGGGGTCTGGAAAAATAGATTTTAACCGGGCATCTTTTTGCAGTAATGGTTGTAGTTTCCATGCAGCTCCTCTAAACACCTCCAGATGTGGATTGTAGGCGACTACAAGAGGGACCCGGTTGTTTTCTTCTTTAGTTTTATAATGTAGGAGATGGTTTCTTGATATTCTGGCGGCTCTTGTAAAACCAGATTACATAACTTCATATAACTTTTTTTTTTTTTACTGCACTATTCTATGTCCTGTTGTGTATAAATATGTGACTTCAGATTTTGTATTATACTGAGCCTGATGGAGACCTGAGTAGTCACAAAAGCTTGCTATTATTACCATCTTTTCAGTTAGCCATTAAAAAGGTATCAACCACTGAGGACTTCAGTTCTTTTAAACAATTTTTTATCTCTACTGGCTAACACGGTACAAAGATATATTTTACCTGTATGAGAAATCAGAAATGCTGTGCGCACGTTGCTTTTTCTTCCTTGCAGTTTTTGGTAGACAAAAAAAAAAAAAAAATATGAGCAGCACATCACTTCTTTATGCCTTTTTATTCCCTCCAACCATTGATTTCACAAGGAAGGAAAAAAAAAAAACACACGCATTGGCCATACCCTAGGTACCCTGCCACCATGTTTCACTATAGGCACCATGCATTTCTCTTTGCACTCCCACTTTGTAATACCATTACATTTTTTAAGCCATCAGTTCCAAAAACATTTATGCCTCATCACTCCAGAGTATAGCATCACAGTACAGTGGAACCTCGCTTAACGAGTAACCCACTTAACGAGAATTTCACTTAACAAGCAAAGCTTTCTGTAAATTTGTAACTCTGTTTACGAAAAAGCTTTGCTGTACAAGCAAAATACTCAATGCACACACTTCCGGTTCTGTACATCCACCGCGCTCTGACCCGCTCTTGCAGTCCACACAAACACACACAAAACACAAACAAACACGCACGCACACACACACATACAGTATTATTATGCTCACCTTACGTTCCACCGCCGGTCTCATGGTTCTTGTAGTCCCCCGGTGCATCGCGACGAGGGAGGAATCCTCGCGGCGAACTACAAGACCCAGGATGTTGGCGATGAAACAGAAGGTAAAATGAGCATATGTGTACATTCCGTTCCATCACCGGCCTCCTGGGTCCTGTAGTTCGCCACTCCACGCTGTGTATCGCTAACCAACAGCGACGAGGCAGGAACTTCCGCTGTCAGATGCTACTCAAAGGCAGCGCGCTGATCAGAGGCTCCTGCCTTTGACGTTAGTGCTTTGGGTGCGAAAGTTCCTCCCTCATCGTCATGGTTACCCGGTACACAGCCCGTGCTAGAGAACAGCAAGTCCCAGGAGACCGGCGATGGAAGGTAAGGTAAGCATAATATGTGCGTGCTTGTGTGTGTTTGTGCGAATTTGTGTGTTTGTGCATGTGTGGAATAGTTGTGGAACGAATTGTCTGCATTGCAATGATTTCCTATGCCCTGGTAAGTTGTAGGTGGGCTTTTTCGTGCATGCACTTAAGGCTTCCTTAGATGTTTACTAAATGGGTCTTTTTCAAGAAATCTGTGGCTGGAATTTAACGCAGACACTTACAGTATATCTGCAGTGAATGTGCCAGCAGATCCCAATGTGATTCTCTCCGATACAGCCAATATGCATTTTTTTCTATGTGGAAATTGTCCAACAAATGAGCATGCTGCAGGCCTGAAGTATGGTGATTACCCTGCTCGATTATTTTCCACTGCATATGTAGAATTTCAGAAACTGCACATTAAAGGGAACCGTCACCAGGTTTTTGCAACCTAATCTGAGAGCAGCATACCGTTTGGGCAGAGACACTGATTGCTGCGGTGTGTCACTTACAGGGCTGCTTAGTGCAGTTTTGATAAAATCACTATTTAAATCAGCAGTAGATCATTAGTGGAGTAGTGGGCGTGCAGCCAGGTAGTCCAGCATATTCATGAGCTCTGTATAACTGCTAGATCAGCAGCAGAGAAAACATTGATTTTATCAAAATAACCACAAACAGCTCAGTAAGTGACATCGCAGGAATGAGGGTCTCTGTCTCTGTTATGCTGGTAGCAAAACCTGGTGACAGAGTCCCATTGTCATCAGATCCTGAAAGTAAATGTTGCCCAGAGTTGATAGTAAATTTGTGTTGACAGACTACATTTTGTGGTTTAAACCAAGAGCAGACAAAAGTTTGTTGGAGACATAGCCCAAAAACTGATCAGAGTCTGTATGGTGAGATCCAATTCCCACAATCAGGAGATGGAGAAAGAGTTTCTATATCTTCTCCATTGTGTCAGTCTGGGGACTTCAGGTGTGCAGTGTGATGTTCCCACACACTTATTTACCTGCATGAGAGTTATGCAATAATCAGATCAAACTCACAAGCCCCATATACTACCCAACATTGGTCTACGTGCGATTCGATGTTTGTCAGATCACACTCGGACCAAAAATACACTTTTCTGCACCTGCCCTAAGATGATTTCTCTTTCATTACCATCATGCTCCCTAACATGTGATGTGTCTGGGCTGAACAGTCATTTTGTGCATATTCTACATTTAACTTGTTAACAAGCTAAGGGTATCTAGTTCTACACAGTTTTGGAAAGTCTCTGCTTCAAAATAATCCCCCCCCCCCAAAAAAATAACAAAACCCTTCCTATTCTCTATTGTAAAACCACTTTGCTGGTCATGTGTTCAGTATTTACAGCATTTTTCCCCACTGACATTTTCAAACAGAAGGCTGCAAAATCAGTTCCAAGTGTGAAAAGAAATACATCTTCTTGCAGAACGCTACATAAAAAGTCTTCAAAATAGATTCAGGGAAATTAAAAAAGCTTACTCGAGGTGGCAAGAAAAAAATAAAATTAAAGGAAGATAAAATTTTCTGTAGTAGCTCTGTAGCAGGAAATTGGGCTGCTCATTGTACACATTGGTTGGGGTCTGACTTGTAAGGCTGGTTTCACACTACGTTTATTTAACATCCGTCCATAACGTTTTTTTAGCGGAAAAACGGATCCAGTGCAAATGCGTTTTCATTTCAATGCATTTGCAATGGACTCGCGTTAACATCCGTTCACCTGCGTTTGCGTGCGTTATAGTGAGGATCCAGCGACTTGCAGTTTTTTAACATCTTTCATCTTGTAGCGTTTTTGAGCTGCGTCCAAATACTGCAAGTCACCGGATCCTGACTAAACAGCATGCAAACGCATGTGAGCGCTGGCGTGCTGATAGACAGGATCCTGCTTTTGTACTGAGCATGCCCAGAAAGTACTGAGCATGCCCAGAACCAGTCTCGCGTGATCTGTCTCTCTCTCCTCCTCCCTCCCTCACCCTCTCTCTATCTCTCTTTCCCCCTTCCTCTCTCTCCCACCTGAGAGCTGCGGACACTCGTAACCAAGGTAAATATCGGGTAACCACTTCTCTTAGTTACCCGATGTTTATGTTGGTTACGTGTGCAGGCAGCCCTGCTCCTAGCAGCTGCAGACACTCGTAACCAAGATAAATATCGGGTATCCAAGCCCGTGGTTACCTTGGTTACCAGCGTCTGCAGCTGTCAGAAGCCAGCTCCCAGTCTAGTTCCCCTCACTCCCGATCACATGACTCCAATGCCCGCCCCTAAACATCCAGTGACAGGATCCTGCAAAATAACAGATGCGTTTGCATGCGTTTTTTGCTGTAAAAGCAGGATCCGCTTTTGCAGCAAAAAAACGTTCCTGACGCATGTTAAATAAACGTAGTGTGAAACCAGCCTAAGCTGCTCTAGGAGTAACAAGTTCAGCGCACAGTACATGTATTTGTATTGTACACCTCTGCTGTATGTATTACTCCTAGAACAGTTTATAAGTCTGATCCTCTAGGTACACCTGATAAGATCCCCACCAGAAGTGTCTGGAAATAAACAATTCAGGAACTTGTAATTTACCAAATAGTTTGCTGAATGTCATGGCTCAACATAAAGTAATAACAGCAGCTGATGGGCAACTATGGATCTCATCCTATGAAGCATCCATCAAGCTAAAAGCTGTAACCAGCGATCCACACAAATGGAGACGGATCAGCACAGACAGCACTACAGGGAATATGTGGCAACTCTTACTGAGGGGCTGTGCACTGTGCTCTACATACTTCCCGAGCAGAGGATTGTTGTCTAGGACAGGGCCTGCAGGGAATTCAGAAAAGCTGCAGATTTAGGGAATCTGAACCATCAATCAACTCAAAGCCTGTTTTACTGCAGGAGAAAAAGAAAAAGCTACAAAACCGTCTTCTCGCATTAGCATCTTTCTGTATCTCTTAGCAGTCCATCCTCACTTCATCTGACAGGTCCTCAATGTGAAAGAAATGATATGTGTGGCTATACACACGCACGATATGTAGTTTACTAACGTCACACATACACAACCCTAAAGGCTACTGTCTCAGCATAAAGTCTAAATTTGTCTCAGTTGTAAAAATATCACATAATAGAGCGAACACAAAACCGTGCAGGATACCTGGAATAGAAAACGTGTCCAAATCCTCAACATCTTCACCCTTTAGAAACCCTCAGTAACCAATCACTTATGCAAAACACTGATTTTTTTACCCATTATATTTGATTGAACAAAAAGCACAACATATTCACTACACATTCCTATTACTGCGGTGTGTGCATACAACAGGCATCCCAAAGAGGAGCTGGAGTGACAGCCGGGGGCTCGCTCATCACTGGCGATCATAGGAGAGCGCTGCGCAGCTGGAAAATGCACAAAACTAAAATAAGAGCGACCCAGCACTGCCATCTACTGCGCTGGGGCTTCCCAGGAAGATTACTTCTTCACTTCCATTGTCAGTGACACAAGGTAGAATATGGCACACTATTAACAGTCTGGGAAAGCAAGTATACTGCAAAAACAATCCATCAATACAAGTGCAGGGAAGCAGAGATTTACTAGATTCTGTGGAGAGCAGAGGACATTTACAGCCGTGTCACTGGGGAGGTGCAGGAGAACAATGATCTACAGGGGGTCCCAAGCAGCTCCATATGACTGATCTGTACACTGCTGGTCACCATTATTAATCCTAGTGCTCAGCGTCACACAAGGCGCCACAGACCGCTCAGCGGCAGTAAATATGGCTCCCAGTGTAATTGTTACTGAGGTATTGATCCTGTCTACGCTGTACTGCTGTAGTTACAGCAGTGCAGAGTAATAGAGACTGCCAATACATTCTACAGGGTGAAACAAGATCGCACAGACAGTAATCCTGCCATCACATCGCCCGTGCCATGACACTGGAAACTATGAAAAGCCCCGGGGTCAGACGTAGGAAGACACTGATCAGCATTCACTGGCACTAAGGAAAGCCACACACCTCAGCACGTGCCGACTACTGCCGGAAGGACGCAAGAGGAAAGTGACAGCCACCACGCAGGGGCGCACTAATACATAGGCAAGCATCATCCTGCAGCGAGTGCATTCTTGGTACACGCATAGTCCTCTGTTAACCATGCATAGCTATGTCCTCCACTATCTGGCTAAAAAAATCATATTCAAAGAATCCGTGGCAGAAGTATGACGGGACGTGCCAGAAGATCACCAAGGGAATAAGCCGCACTTATTTTTAAGGGTTCAGTGGTCAATGGTTGCCTGGGAGGACAGATGCATGCAGCCTGTGTGTTCCCGCAGTGCTTATGGGGTACTGACAGATTTGGATGGCACGCTCCATTGACGACAGGGACTGACCAGCTCTATCCGGCACTGTGCTATATCACACAATGAATACACCGTACATTATGTGATTCTGATATCAAAATTGCTCCTAAATTCAATCAAATACTGAACTTGAGAATGTAGCCAAAAACATGAGAAGATATTTCCAGAGCAATGCCATTAGAATGTCACATAGGCACTGGAGAAATCAGGGGGCAACTTGCTTGTTTTGGCTGACTATTACTCAGTATATTCTACTGTGTGGAGCTCCCTGAATGTCACCCTGCAGAACTGGTCAGAAGGGGCCGGTATCTTGGATGCTCACATGCTATCCTTGGGTTCCCAAAGGAAATAAGGACACCTCCAAAAGAGGGCTGCTAGGAGCTTACACCCCTCTTCCTCCCTATTCAGAACAATTGCACTCTTGGCCAATCCCAGGAGACAGACATCAGATTTAGGAATATTTTACTGACACCTACTAAAAAGGTACATGGCTACCTTGAGTCCATGATCTGAAAATAAATGCAAGATATCACAATCCTAAAGCAAGCATGAACTCTTACACAGAGCAAAGGAGCAGCAAACATGTGGGGGAGGGGCAGGTGCAAGATCTGTCCCTTACCGAGCAGAGAATAGCTGCTGTAACATGCGGGGGTACCAGATACATAACCACAATCACCCCGTGTCCCCAACACAATGCACCAAGAAGGCAATCACTGGTATGAGGCTGGCAGGGCCCATCTCTGTGCAGGACAAACAGCTGGAAGAAGCTATCCTGCAGTAAGTGTGTAATAGGGATTAAGGACAATGCAAACAAGCTATTTATACTGAGGGGGAAGCACCCACCATTCGTTTCCGGCCATAACATGAAGTACAGATGTTGTCAGACCGGGCACATAAGCGTCTGCTAACACTGGCATCATGGCAGAGGAGCGATCCACTAGGAGCTGTTTATTTTGGTACAATGGGGCATCACAATTCTATTTTCTTACGGGACAGAATAGTGTAATAGGAAACATACTGCCTATCACATAGAAACCTGATACAAGTGAGCGCTAGTGTGATCAGTGCCCAGGAGACATCTACATGCCAACAATAGTTCAGCGCCAGGCACTAATCCACATAGTGAAGCTGCCCGCAGAAACCAAACAGCTGTCATGTGCATCCGCCACTGATTGACAGCTTCATACACGGATGATCAGTAAGTGACAGGACCCGGCTGGATTCACACTGCCCACAACGCCGTACTAGCCATGTATAATGCACACAGCCCAGTGCCCAATGCCAGTCACATTCACATCTGCTTCAACTATTCACACCAAGATGATCACAGCTAGGGCCGGCCAACAAAGGAATACGAGGGTTAAAAAGGACTCAGTGATGAGACTTGTAGTTCCACAGCTGCTAGAGGTACAAGCCGCTACAAGTCATGTGCTGGGACTTGTAGTTCATCGGCTGGGAAACGACATGGCATGTCACCATCAGGAAAACACAATGAGAGGAGCCTGACAACACGCTGGAACATGTAGTGCCCCCGCAGCGGACGATACAATAAGCATGACGGTCATGTAACCCTAGAGAATACATAATGTGTTGGTGATAGTTTTACAGCAGCTGTCAATAGTACTAACTGGGACTTGTAGTTCTACTGTATCTGAGCAGACAGGGTGCAATATGGGAAGCTGCATTCTGGGACGTGAGGTTCCTCTGAACACTGAAGAACTGAGGGTGCCAGTGTCACCAGTAACCAGGAAACATGATAGGAATGCAGTTCTATGAATGGGACACATGCTGGAACTTGTAGTGCTGAGATCTGGGGTTAGAGGTTTTACTAAAACTGAGTACGCAGAATACATGCGGGGGCTCGAACGTCTGCGGCAGGGTACAAGATAGAAGCTGCCGCTGATTAGGACACATACTGTAGCTGGAACTTATATGAAAGGATTACATCCTGAGGCTTGTAGTTCATTCATCGCAGTATATAATGGGGCAAGCTCGCAACACCACCCCCGGGGAAAAGCACGCACCAACCACGAGGGGGGCGGGCTCGCACCCCTCACAGACGCGCGCACACCAACCACGAGGGGGGCGAGCTCGCACCCCTCACAGACACACATCAACCACAAGGGGGGCAAACTCATACCAGTCACACACATCCATGGGGGGGGGAAGGGAAACTTGCACCCCTCATACACACCAACCATGAGTGGGGCAAGCTCGCACCCCTCACACCAACCACAGGGGCAAACATACACCCCTAACCCTCCGCCGGGGGCAAACTCGCACCCCTCACACATACAAACCAACCACAGGGTGCAAGCTCACACCACCCACAGGAAGGCAAACTCACACCCACCCAACCCCGGGGGCAAGCTCGCACCCCTCACAGACACACACCAACCACAAGGGGGGCAAGCTCGCACCCCTCACAGACACACACCAACCACAAGGGGGGCAAGCTCGCACCCCTCACAGACACACACCAACCACAAGGGGGGCAAGCTCGCACCCCTCACAGACACACACCAACCACAAGGGGGGCAAGCTCGCACCCCTCACAGACACACACCAACCACAAGGGGGGCAAGCTCGCACCCCTCACAGACACACACCAACCACAAGGGGGGCAAGCTCGCACCCCTCACAGACACACACCAACCACAAGGGGGGCAAGCTCGCACCCCTCACAGACACACACCAACCACAAGGGGGGCAAGCTCGCACCCCTCACAGACACACACCAACCACAAGGGGGGCAAGCTCGCACCCCTCACAGACACACACCAACCACAAGGGGGGCAAGCTCGCACCCCTCACAGACACACACCAACCACAAGGGGGGCAAGCTCGCACCCCTCACAGACACACACCAGCCACAAGGGGGGCAAGCTCGCACCCCTCACAGACACACACCAGCCACAAGGGGGGCAAGCTCGCACCCCTCACAGACACACACCAGCCACAAGGGGGGCAAGCTCGCACCCCTCACAGACACACACCAGCCACAAGGGGGGCAAGCTCGCACCCCTCACAGACACACACCACGAGGGGGGCAAGCTCGCACCCCTCACAGACACACACCACGAGGGGGGCAAGCTCGCACCCCTCACACACACACACCACGAGGGGGGCAAGCTTGCACCCCACACACACCACGAGGGGGGCAAGCTCACAGACACACCACGAGGGGGGCAAGCTCGCACCCCACTCACACACACACCACGAGGGGGGCAAGCTCGCACCCCTCACACACACACACACACCACGAGGGGGGCAAGCTCGCACCCCTCACACACACACACACACCACGAGGGGGGCAAGCTCGCACCCCTCACACACACACACACACACACACACACACACACACACACACACACACACCACGAGGGGGGCAAGCTCGCACCCCTCACACACACACACACCACGAGGGGGGCAAGCTCGCACCCCTCACACACACACACACACACCACGAGGGGGGCAAGCTCACACCACGAGGGGGGCAAGCTCACACCACACCCACACACCACGAGGGGGGCAAGCTCACACCACACCCACACACCACGAGGGGGGCAAGCTCACACCACACCCACACACCACGAGGGGGGCAAGCTCACACCACACCCACACACACGAGGGGGGCAAGCTCACACCACACCCACACACACGAGGGGGGCAAGCTCACACCACACCCACACACACGAGGGGGGCAAGCTCGCACCCCTCACCCACACACACACACACACCACGAGGGGGGGCAAGCTCGCACCCCTCACAGACACACACACACCACGAGGGGGGGGGGGGGGGAGCTCGCACCCCTCTCAGACACACACACACCACGAGGGGGGGGGGGGAAGCTCGCACCCCTCACAGACACACACACCACGAGGGGGGGGGGGAGAAGCTCGCACCCCTCACAGACACACACACCACGAGGGGGGGGGGAGAAGCTCGCACCCCTCACAGACACACACACCACGAGGGGGGGGGAAGCTCGCACCCCTCACAGACACACACACCACGAGGGGGGGGGGGGGAAGCTCGCACCCCTCACAGACACACACACCACGAGGGGGGGGGGGGGGAAGCTCGCACCCCTCACAGACACACACCACGAGGGGGGGGAAGCTCGCACCCCTCACAGACACACACCACGAGGGGGGGGGGGGAAGCTCGCACCCCTCACAGACACACACACCACGAGGGGGGGGGGGGGAAGCTCGCACCCCTCACAGACACACTAATCATGAGGGGGGGGGGAGCTCGCACCCCTTACAGACACACACACACACCACGAGGGGGGGGGGGAAGCTCGCACCCCTCACAGACACACTAACCACGAGGGGGGAAAGCTCGCACCGCTCACAGACACACTAACCACGAGGGGGGAAAGCTCGCACCCCTCACAGACACACTAACCACGAGGGGGGAAAGCTCGCACCCCTCACAGACACACTAACCACGAGGGGGGAAAGCTCGCACCCCTCACAGACACACTAACCACGAGGGGGGACAGCTCGCACCTCTCACAGACACAGTAACCACGAGGGGGGACAGCTCGCACCTCTCACAGACACAGTAACCACGAGGGGGGAAAGCTCGCACCCCTCACAGACACACAAACCACGAGGGGGGAAAGCTCGCACCCCTCACAGACACACAAACCACGAGGGGGGGAAAGCTCAAACCCCTCACAGACAAACTAATCACGAGGGGGGAAACTCACCAGACACACACACCACCCCCAGGAGGGCATACTCGCACCCACCCAACCCCGGGGGGGGGCAAACTTTCACCACTCACACAAACTAACCGTGGGGGGGAGGGGGGAGAAGAGACAGGCTTGCACCCCTCACACACGCAAACACCACAAACATTAAACCTGGACAACAAGCTCACACACATCACCCCGGGAGTAGGGGGGGGTTAGACTCGCAAGACACAGCACCCCGAGGGGGAAAGATTGGGGGGGCGCAACCAGCCCCCCAGCACACTGACGGCGGAGCAGCTGCTCGGGACCCCGGAGGCGGGAAACTTCGGCTCTTACCTGCAGCACCAGCGGCTCCGGGTTGAAGGCCAGGGTGAGCAGCAGCTGCATGCGCTCCGTGTCCTTCAGGTTCTTGAGCAGGAAGCTGCCGGAGTCCTTGGTCTCGGCGTAGCGGCGCACCAGCCGGTCCAGCAGCCGCTGTGAGGGGCAGTGCACCAGGTCGGACCAGCCCTCCACCACGTCCGGGGTGAGCAGCCGCACGTCCCCGTTGAGCCGGGCGAAGTCGGTCTTGTACATGGCCTGGATGAGGTCGCAGCGGGGCCGCCCGGTCGCCCGCTTGCACACCCTCTGGTCCAGCTCGGCCAGCTCTTGGTTGGAGCCCAGGCGCTTGAGCACGACGCGGCGGCTGCCCTCCCGGGGCTCCCCGTACTGCGCGAAGTGCACGTTCTTGACGTTGAAGAAGTCGAGCAGGCGCACCCTGCCCCAGCCCTCGAAGCTCAGCTGCCCGTTCATGAACTTGCGGCACCAGCTGGTCCCGAAGCACGCCGGGCACTTGTTCAGGCTCAGGAAGCGGCGCTCGGTCAGCTCGTTGCGCTGGAAGGAGGCGAGGAGCGAGTGCGTGTTGAGCAGCATGACCACCAGCAGGCTGGCGGCGAACAGCAGCTTCACGTAGCGGTACAGGCGGCCGAACTTCAGCGAAACAAGGCGCAACATGGTCCCACGCTACTTCAGCCTCCCTCCCGGGGAAGGAGGGGAGCGGCGGCGTCGCCCTCCCGCGGCCGCTGAATGAGCACCGGTGAGGCCAGCTCGTAGCCGAGGCCGCTAGCGTGGGTGCTCGGGTCGGTGGAGTCCCCACTGAAGCCTCGGTCCCCGCGTACAGGCAGCTCTGAACTTACTGACACAGGCGGCTCGAGCGCTCCGGAGCCAACAGACGCGAGTGGGGGGAGTGGCCAAGCGGCGGAGCCCCGGGAGGGGGAGACTTTGTTTGGTCATGTGACAAGGGAGGCGGTGAGTGTGTGGAACGACGTGACGTGAGCACTCTCCGCCGCCATCTTGGGATGGGCAAAGTTTACAATAAGAGCGTAACTTCCTCTGGCCTGAATAGTAAATAAAAGGAGACAGGGGGCGGGGACAGAGCAAGGCAGGAGGCGGGGACAGAGCAAGGCAGGAGGCGGGGACAGAGCAAGGCAGGAGGCGGGGACAGAGCAAGGCAGGAGGCGGGGACAGAGCAAGGCAGGAGGCGGGGACAGAGCAAGGCAGGAGGCGGGGACAGAGCAAGGCAGGAGGCGGGGACAGAGCAAGGCAGGAGGCGGGGACAGAGCAAGGCAGGAGGCGGGGACAGAGCAAGGCAGGAGGCGGGGACAGAGCAAGGCAGGAGGCGGGGACAGAGCAAGGCAGGAGGCGGGGACAGCGCGTGACAGAAGGCGATGAGCAGGGGGCGGGGACAGGTGTGACCGTGCAGCCAATCCGATTTCAGCTGTTGTGTCCCTTCCGTGCTTGCTGACACTTGTGGTGTGACAGGCAGCATAGGGGACCATTGGAAACATGCTGGAGATGACGTGCAGGGAGGGTTTTCTCTGTACTGCACAATACAGGTTATCTATGGCTGCCGGGTTGCAGCTGGTTTCCCTTTAAAGGGTCAAATTACCCACATTTTTATTTCCTCAAAGCAGAGGTGGAGCTAGGGGTTCAGCTAAGGAAGGGGGGGTCCTGCAGCACATACAAGAGATTACAGCACAGCTATAGATGGTGACTTACAGCAATGTTCTTTCGGATGGAATTGTTCACCTTTTTCATCTTTTCCATCTGGCCCAGACCGACATGACAACTTCTTCTAGCCACGACTCATCTACAGAGATAACAACAAAGACACACATGACCTCACATTTCCAGCGGTGTCCCCATCTATTCCCAAACTGCAAAAACTCCTCATCCTGACGTCATCCCAATACTGAGCGGCTGCTGTTGTATTTGTCCCTAGTACTGCACCTGTTGTGTGGCACTAAAAACGACCCCTCCTACTGCCCCACATAATAACGCCACCACTGTGCCCCCACATATTAATGCCACCACTGTGCCCCCCACATAATAATGCCACCACTGTGCCCCCCACATATTAATGCCACCACTGTGCCCCCACATAATGCCACCACTGTGCCCCCCACATATTAATGCCACCACTGTGCCCCTTACATAATAATGCCACCACTGTGCCCCCCACATAATAATGCCACCACTGTGCCCCCACATATTAATGCCATCACTGTGCCCCTTACATATTAATGCCATCACTGTGCCCCTCACATATTAATGCCACCACTGTGCTGTGCCCCCCACATATTAATGCCACCACTGTGCCCCCCACATATTAATGCCACCATTGTGCCCCACACATATTAATGCCACCACTGTGCCCCCCACATATTATTGCCACCATTGTGCCCCACACATATTAATGCCACCACTGTACCCTTTACATGGTAAAATGCCTCAGTTGTGCCCTCTAGATGGTCAAATTGCTCCCTAGAAAATATTAATGCCCTGTGCAAGTGCCCTAGAAAAGTGTCCACATATTGCACCTAGAATGTAATAATGCCCCCTGTGTGCCTATGATGGTCACAATATCTGAGTGCCCCCATAATAATAATAATGATTAAGTGTCCACTTAACAGTTAATAATCTCCCCACATGTACAGCTCGTCTATACACAGTATAAAGCCCTTACACCTCCCCTATACACCGTATGATGTTTCCATAGATCCCCTACACACAGTACCCTACCTCTGCTCCTCCCCTATACACCGTATGATGTTTCCATAGATCCCCTACACACAGTACCCTACCTCTGCTCCTCCCCTATACACAGTATGATATTTCCATAGATCCCCTGCACACAGTACCCTACCTCTGCTCCTCCCCTATACACAGTATGATGTTTCCATAGATCCCCTACACACAGTACCCTACCTCTGCTCCTCCCCTATACATAGTATGATATTTCCATAGATCCCCTACACACAGTACCCTACCTCTGCTCCTCCCCTATACACAGTATGATGTTTCCATAGATCCCCTACACACAGTACCCTACCTCTGCTCCTCCCCTATACACAGTATGATGTTTCCATAGATCCCCTACACACAGTACCCTACCTCTGCTCCTCCCCTATACATAGTATGATATTTCCATAGATCCCCTACACACAGTACCCTACCTCTGCTCCTCCCCTATACACAGTATGATGTTTCCATAGATCCCCTACACACAGTACCCTACCTCTGCTCCTCCCCTATACACAGTATGATGTTTCCATAGATCCCCTACACACAGTACCCTACCTCTGCTCCTCCCCTATACATAGTATGATGTTTCCATAGATCCCCTACACACAGTACCCTACCTCTGCTCCTCCCCTATACACAGTATGATGTTTCCATAGATCCCCTACACACAGTACCCTACCTCTGCTCCTCCCCTATACATAGTATGATATTTCCATAGATCCCCTACACACAGTACCCTACCTCTGCTCCTCCCCTATACACAGTATGATGTTTCCATAGATCCCCTACACACAGTACCCTACCTCTGCTCCTCCCCTATACATAGTATGATATTTCCATAGATCCCCTACACACAGTACCCTACCTCTGCTCCTCCCCTATACACAGTATGATGTTTCCATAGATCCCCTACACACAGTACCCTACCTCTGCTCCTCCCCTATACATAGTATGATATTTCCATAGATCCCCTACACACAGTACCCTACCTCTGCTCCTCCCCTATACACAGTATGATGTTTCCATAGATCCCCTACACACAGTACCCTACCTCTGCTCCTCCCCTATACATAGTATGATATTTCCATAGATCCCCTACACACAGTACCCTACCTCTGCTCCTCCCCTATACACAGTATGATGTTTCCATAGATCCCCTACACACAGTACCCTACCTCTGCTCCTCCCCTATACACAGTATGATGTTTCCATAGATCCCCTACACACAGTACCCTACCTCTGCTCCTCCCCTATACACAGTATGATATTTCCATAGATCCCCTGCACACAGTACCCTACCTCTGCTCCTCCCCTATACATAGTATGATATTTCCATAGATCCCCTACACACAGTACCCTACCTTTGCTCCTCCCCTATACACAGTATGATATTTCCATAGATCCCCTACACACAGTACCCTACCTCTGCTCCTCCCCTATACACAGTATGATGTTTCCATAGATCCCCTACACACAGTACCCTACCTCTGCTCCTCCCCTATACACAGTATGATATTTCCATAGATCCCCTACACACAGTACCCTACCTCTGCTCCTCCCCTATACACAGTATGATGTTTCCATAGATCCCCTACACACAGTACCCTACCTCTGCTCCTCCCCTATACACAGTATGATGTTTCCATAGATCCCCTACACACAGTACCCTACCTCTGCTCCTCCCCTATACACAGTATGATGTTTCCATAGATCCCCTACACACAGTACCCTACCTCTGCTCCTCCCCTATACATAGTATGATGTTTCCATAGATCCCCTACACACAGTACCCTACCTCTGCTCCTCCCCTATACACAGTATGATGTTTCCATAGATCCCCTACACACAGTACCCTACCTCTGCTCCTCCCCTATACATAGTATGATATTTCCATAGATCCCCTACACACAGTACCCTACCTCTGCTCCTCCCCTATACACAGTATGATGTTTCCATAGATCCCCTACACACAGTACCCTACCTCTGCTCCTCCCCTATACATAGTATGATATTTCCATAGATCCCCTACACACAGTACCCTACCTCTGCTCCTCCCCTATACACAGTATGATGTTTCCATAGATCCCCTACACACAGTACCCTACCTCTGCTCCTCCCCTATACACAGTATGATGTTTCCATAGATCCCCTACACACAATACCCTACCTCTGCTCCTCCCCTATACACAGTATGATGTTTCCATAGATCCCCTACACACAGTACCCTACCTCTGCTCCTCCCCTATACACAGTATGATGTTTCCATAGATCCCCTACACACAATACCCTACCTCTGCTCCTCCCCTATACACAGTATGATGTTTCCATAGATCACCTACACACAGTACCCTACCTCTGCTCCTCCACTATACACAGTATGATATTTCCATAGATCCCCTACACTCAGTACCCTACCTCTGCTCCTCCCCTATACACAGTATGATATTTCCATAGATCCCCTACACTCAGTACCCTACCTCTGTACCTCCCCTATACATAGTATGATGGGCCCACAGCTCCTCCAAAACAATAATCCAAACATTGTATAATAGCCACCACAGTAGCCAATACACTAATTAATGTGTCCCCAGAGTAGTCACCACATTGTATAATGTCTTCAATAGTAGCCCCCCATTAGGACCACCAAATTAGTCCCCACAGTATGACAGCCCCCACATTAGTTGCCACACTGCAAAAAGGCCCCCATTAGCTCCCACACTGTATAATGACCACTACATTAGCTCCCACCCTGTATAATGGCTCCTCACACTGTAGAAGTGCCCTCCCACTCCCCTTCATGTTTATGCCATATGTACAGGCCCTTGTAACTTTCTAAATTATATACAGTGAAACCTTGGTTTACAATAATAATCCGTTCTGGGACTGTGCTTGTAAACCAAGTTACTCGTCTAGCAAAGCAAGATTTCCCATAGGATATAATGTAAGCTCAGACAATTTGTTCCACAACTTGTTCAATGTCCCATCCCAGTCCCCTATTGTGCCATTCCACACACGCACACACACACACACACACACACATATTATGCTCACCTTACCTTCCGTTCCATCGCCGGCCTCCTGGTTCTTGAAGTTCGCAGCTACAGGATGTGTATCAGGTAACCATTGTGACCGATGCCGGAGCTTCCGCTGCCAGAGCGCTAGCGTCAAAGGCATGAGCCGCTTGCCTTTGATTGGTCAACGCGCTGCCTTTGAGTAGTGGCTGACAGCGGAAGTTCCTCCAGCGAACTACAAGAACCATGAGGCTGGCGAGGGAACGGAAGGTAAGGTGAGCATAATATGTGTTTGTGCGTGTGTGTTTGTGCAGACTGTAAGAGCGGGTCAGAGCGCGGTGAAAGTACGGAACCGGAAGTGTGTGCGGTGAGTATTTGCTCGTATAGCAAAGCTTGTTCGTAAACTGAGTTACAAATTCACAGCAAGCTTTGATCGTATAGCGAAATACTCGCATACCAAGTTACTCGTAAACCGAGGCTCCACTGTAAAGACATGTGTTGCTCCCCCTTCATTATGTAGCAATATCCCCTGTTGTGGTATATATAGTATCTCCCCTCCTGGGTGTATATCCCCAGTCTGGGCCCCATACTGGGGTGTATGGGCCTCCAGCCTGGTGTATATGGACTCACAGCCTGGTGTATATAGACTCCAGTCTGGGCCCCATGCTGGTATATATGGGCCCCCAGCCTTGATATTTACAGTACTGACCAAACGTTTGGACACACCTTCTCATTCAAAGAGTTTTCTTTATTTTCATGACTCTGAAAATTGTAGATTCCCATTGAAGGCATCAAAACTATGAATTAACACATGTGGAATGAAATACTTAACAAAAAAGTGTCAAACAACTGAAAATATGTCTTATATTCTATGTTCTTCAAAGTAGCCACCTTTTGCTTTGATTACTGCTTTGCACACTCTTGGCATTCTCTTGATGAGCTTCAAGAGGTAGTCACCGGAAATGGTTCTCACTTCACAGGTGTGCCCTGTCAGGGTTAATCAGCGGGATTTCTTGCCTTATACATGGGGTTGGGACCATCGGTTGTGTTGTGCAGAAGTCTGGTGGATGCACAGCTGATAGTCCTACTGAATACACTGTTAGAATTTGTATTATGGCAAGAAAAAGCAGCTAAGTAAAGAAAAACGAGTGGCCATCTTTACTTTAAGAAATGAAGGTCAGTCAGTCCGAAAAATTGGGAAAACTTTGAAAATGACCTCAAGTACAGTGGCAAAAACCATCAAACGCTACAAACAAACTGGCTCACATGAGGACCGCCCCAGGAAAGGAAGACCAAGAGTCACCTCTGCTGTGGAGGATAAGTTTATCCGAGTCACCAGCCTCAGAAATCGCAGGTTAACAGCAGCTCAGATTAGAGACCTGGTCAATGCCACACAGAGTTCTAGCAGCAGACACATCTCTAGAACAACTGTTAAGAGGAGACTTTGTGCAGCAGGCCTTCATGGTAAAATAGCTGCTAGGAAACCACTGCTAAGGACAGGCAACAAGCAGAAGAGTCTTGTTTGGGCTAAAGAACACAAGGAATGGACATTAGACCAGTGGAAATCTGTGCTTTGGTCTGATGAGTCCGGATTTGAGATCTTTGGATCCAACCATCGTGTCTTTGTGCGACGCAAAAAAGGTGAACGGATGGACTCTACATACCTGGTTCCCACCGTGAAGCATGGAGGAGGAGGTGTAATGGTGTGGGGGTGCTTTGCTGGTGACACTGTTGGGGATTTATTCAAAATTGAAGGCATACTGAACCAGCATGGCTACCACAGCATCTTGCAGCGGCATAATATTCCATCCAGTTTGCGTTTATTTGGACCATCATTTATTTTTCAACAGGACAATGACCCCAAACACACCTCCAGGCTGTGTAAGGGCTACTTTACTAAGAAGGAGAGTGATGGGGTGCTACGCCAGATGACCTGGCCTCCACAGTCACCAGACCTGAACCCAATCGAGATGGTTTGGGGGTGAGCAGGACCGCAGAGTGAAGGCAAAAGGGCCAACAAGTGCTAATCATCTCTGGGAACTCCTTCAAGACTGTTGGAAAACCATTTCTGGTGACTACCTCTTGAAGCTTATCAAGAGAATGCCAAGAGTGTGCAAAGCAGTAATCAAAGCAAAAGGTGGCTACTTTGAAGAACCTAGAATAGAAGACATATTATCAGTTATTTCACACTTTTTTGTTAAGTATTTCATTCCACATGTGTTAATTCGTAGTTTTGATGCTTTCAATGTTAATCTACAATTTTCAGAGTCATGAAAAGAAAGAGAACTCTTTGAATGAGAAGGTGTGTCCAAACTTTTGGCCTGTACTGTATGTCTCCCATTCTGCACTTAAAAAAAAAAAAAAAAATCATATACTCACTTAATCCGGCAGGTCTTGAACGGTGCAGTGTGGGCAGGAGATCGCACATACAAGACATCAGAGTCCCAGTGCTTTGCAATGATGTCACACACTGGGACTTTGATGACCTGTGCGTGCGCTATCAACAGTAGCAGTGCAGGGATATTGTTTCTCCCAACACTACCACAGAGGTTTGCTATATCAGCGAACTATGCACGCCGATATAGTTAACAGTAGCGCAACTCCGGGTGGGCACCCTCTGAGCACAGGGCCCGGGGCAACCGCACCCTCTGCCTCCCGGTAGCTACCCTACTGTCTCAAAGGGAGGGATTGTATTAAAATTATAAAAGGCGCTATACTCCCCACCTCTTCTTGAGCAGACCCTTACACAATGCTCCAATGGCTCCATGATTCTGACCGCTGCAGTCAATCATAGTTAGAACACTTCGCTCTGAGTGTGACATGTACCGGAGAAAACACGTGTTTTTTAAATCAAATGGTTATCTATACTCACCTGTCTCCAGTGCCGCTATCTTCCGTGATACTGTCACTTACTTCTGGGCCCGCTCATTATGCTCACGGCACCACGGACTCATAATCAGCAGCACCGGAGACAGCAGCGTCAGGGATAGGTGAGTATAGAAGTTCCTGCTGTTCGTTTGCTATCACAGATAGCACACGTTGACCACACACGGAACACGCACACAAATACGCACCCCAGCATGGAAGTGCATTTTTATCACGGACGTGTGAAGGGCGCCTTAAAAAAAGAAATATAACATATACAAATCTCACAGGAAATGCTGCAATAAGTTGATTTTATCAATGATACTTCTAAATGATACTAATGCAGTTACCAAATAGCAAATATTATCAATATTATACTGTGTGCAAAGTTCACTATACTGAGAAAAGTACACAGGCAAAATATTGCCATCACACCATAACCACATACTGCCATAACATAGTGTCTGAACATAACAACTATACTGTAACTAAGCAAAAGCAAGTATACCAAGACCAATAACACCACATACAAGAGACAAATACTGTCACGCTCCCCGGGTCCCCTGCTCTGCTCCCCGGCTCACCTCCCACGTTCCCCGGCTTCCCTGGCTCGCTCCCCGGCTCCTCTGTCCGGCGTCCCCCGCTCCACAGCCTCCAGGCCCCCTCACCTATGATCCCCAGGCGTCCCGGTCCCCGCTCCCGGCGTCCGTCGGCAGCTTCGCTCCAGCCCGGCTCCCCTGCCTCCTGTTCGCCGCTCCCTGCCCTGGCTTCTGGCACCCGGGCCTCGCGCATGCGCATTAGGGCGCGCGCGCGGTCATTGACCCTCTCTTAAAGGGCCAGCGTCCACTGACAGGAAATTGAACACACAGGTACAGGGTATAAAGGGGTTTAATGTCCAAGTGGGCGGGGACTGTTCTTCGTGTTTCCTAAGCTAGGAGTCAGGTCTCCTTGTCTCTGTGATATACTTACCTATCTCTCTTCTAGAGCCACTCCTGTCTCGCCATCCGGTCCTGCCGATTCCCGAACCCCGAACGCTGACTATCTGCCATCCCGTCAGTCCGTACCATCTCTGATCCCTGTGGTGATCTGTCCTCTCGCTCCCACGGTTCCGGACTCTGCCTGACAACATCTCGGCCTCCGAACCTGAGCTCCGTCACCAGGACTACCATCAGTGACTCCGTGGTCCCAGGGACTTCTCCTTTCCACTCTTTTGCACGGACTGTCCTGCTACCCGTAGTGCTCCGGCTACCGGACCCCTTGCCTTCAGTAAGGTGTTCGGCCCAGTGGATCCACCTCCTGGGTCTGCCCGTCCACCTGGTCCTAACAGTAAGAACAGGCCATGGATCCCGCCGAAGCACTAGCGGCCTTGCAGGAGGAACTCACACGCCAGCGTGAGACCCAGACCCGCATGCTGAACTTCATGTCTTCTGTGGACGCCCGCCTGAACACGCTGCAAGCGTCGGTCACATCTTCGGCATCTCGAGCTTCCACTGTACAATCCACGGCCACAGCTCCCGTGGCAGCCTCCTTGGATGCTTCCAGACTTCGTTTGGCCTCACCACCCCGGTACGCCGGAGATCCCAAGACCTGCAGGGGTTTCATCAATCAATGCTCTCTCCATTTCAAGCAGCTGCCGCACTTGTTTGCCTCCGACCAAGCCAAGGTCTCGTTCATGATGTCCCATCTAGAGGGTGAGGCACTGGCCTGGATGAACTCCTTGTGGGAGAAGGAGGATCCGGTGACCACCAACATCCAGGAGTTCCTGCAGGCATTTCGTGGCACCTTTGACGAGCCCGGACGCGCCTCCGCTTCTGCCTCATCTCTCCTTCGGCTACGTCAGGGGACTCTGACGGTGGGCCAATATGCTACCCGTTTTCGCACCTTGGCTTCGGAACTCTCGTGGAACAATGAAGCTCTAACCGCCGCCTTCTGGGAAGGACTCTCGGGTCGAATTAAAGATGAGCTGGCTGGTCGTGACGTGCCGTCCACCCTGCATGCCCTGATTGCCCTAGCGACTCGAGTGGATCTTCGCTTTCAGGAACGATCCAAAGAGGTGTTCCGTGAGAGACGTCCGATACGGCATTCCTCTCCTCCGCAGAAGCCCGCCGTACTTCAGTCAATGTCATCTGGTGTCTCCGTCCACGAGCCCATGCAGATCGACCGTTTACGGCAGTCCGAACAACGCCGAGCAGAACGGCTCGCCAAGGGCCTCTGCTTCTACTGCGGAGAGGGCACACACCTTCTACGCTCCTGTCCAGAGAGGCCGGGAAACTCCAAAGCCTAGGGTTGGTAGGAGAGGCCACCCTAGGTGCTGGGACTCTCTCAGACCCGGTTACGTGGACTGTTCAAGTGACAACGGGAGAAACGCGGTTCACGGCCGAGGCGTACCTCGATTCCGGGGCAGCAGGCAATTTCATCCAGCAGGCCACGGTGGACAAGTACCAGGTGCCTGTTACTCCACTCGACAAACCCCTCGTGATAGCCTCTGTGGATGGGAGACCCCTCTCTGACACCATCTCGTGGATCACCAAGCCGGTGGAACTGCGTATCGGTGCCCTGCACACCGAGAACATCGCTCTCTATGTCCTTCCACACATGTCTCATCAAATCTTGCTGGGACTCCCCTGGTTACGGACACACGAACCGTCAGTCAGCTGGGGTACTGGTGAAATCACCCGATGGGGCTCCTCTTGCCACGAGAACTGTCTGAAGACTATACAACCCATCCGACGACCTCCGGTTCCAGAGTCCCTACCGGGACTGCCCTCGGCCTATTGGTCCTTCGCGGACGTCTTTGATAAAAAGGAGTCAGAGGTACTGCCGCCACATCGTCCTTACGATTGTGCCATCGACCTGCTCCCGGGAACTACACCACCTCGAGGACGGATATATCCGCTGTCTCCTGCCGAAACAAGGGCCATGTCTACCTACATCACAGAGAACCTGGCAAGGGGATTCATTCGGAGATCCTCCTCTCCTGCTGGAGCAGGCTTCTTCTTCGTTAAGAAGAAAGAGGGCGACCTACGCCCATGCATTGACTACCGGAGATTGAACCAAATCACCGTGAAAAATAAATACCCCCTGCCGCTCATCCCCGAATTGTTTGATCGGCTTAGAGGAGCTCGTGTGTTTACCAAGTTGGATCTTCGGGGTGCCTACAACCTCGTCCGCATCCGCTCTGGGGACGAATGGAAGACCGCGTTCAATACTCGCGATGGGCACTATGAATACTGTGTGATGCCCTTCGGCCTGTGTAACGCACCAGCAGTCTTTCAGGAATTGGTGAACGATGTGTTCCGGGACCTTCTCTACGTCTGTGTGGTGGTGTATCTTGATGACATCCTGGTCTTTTCTCCGGACCTCCAGACCCACAGAGAGAACGTGCAGCTGGTACTACAAAGACTGAGGGAAAATCGTCTGTACGCCAAGTACGAGAAGTGTGTCTTCGAGCAGTCTTCTCTTCCCTTCCTGGGTTACGTAATCTCCGATACTGGCCTGCAGATGGATCCGGAGACGGTCTCTTCCATTCTCAACTGGCCTCCTCCTTCTGGACTGAAGGCAATCCAACGCTTTCTGGGATTCGCAAACTATTACCGTCAGTTCATCCCTCACTTCTCTGCTCTGACTGCACCTCTCTCCGCCTTGACCAAGAAGGGGGCTAATCCAAAGGACTGGTCACCTGCGGCCGACGCCGCGTTTGGCTCTCTGAAGCGGGCTTTTGCTTCCTCCCCTGTGCTCCACCGTCCGGAGTTAAACCGACAGTTCACCTTGGAGGTGGATGCCTCCTCCTCAGGAGCCGGAGCAGTGCTCATGCAGAAGTCCTCCTCCGGGAAGATGGTTACTTGCGGTTTCTTCTCCAAGAGCTTCTCAGCGCCTGAACGCAACTACACCATCGGTGACCGAGAGCTATTGGCAGTCAAACTGGCTCTGGAGGAATGGCGCTACCTTCTGGAGGGAGCAGTGTACCCCGTGATCATTTACACGGACCACAAGAACCTGGAATACCTGCGGTCTGCTCAGCGACTGAACCCACGGCAAGCCAGGTGGTCCTTGTTCTTTGCCAGATTCGATTTTCAGCTCCATTTCCGACCCGCGGACAAGAATGTACGCGCAGATGCCTTGTCCAGGTCATTCATGCCCATGAAGCAGGAGGAGGAGACATCCCAGCCCATCATCTGTCCTAGTAAAATCGTTCCGGTGGCCCCTGTCACCCTGGCACCCTGGCCCAGATACCGCCCGGGAAGACCTATGTCTCTGAGACTGACAGGCAAAAAGTGTTGCACTGGGGCCATGCCTCGAAAACAGCCGGCCATGCTGGTCAGAAGAGAACATGGAGTACGATTGTACGTCATTACTGGTGGCCATCCCTTCGCACGGACGTCGCTTCTTTTGTCTCAGCCTGCTCCTCTTGTGCCAGGAACAAGACGCCCAAACATCTGCCATATGGCCGTCTTCTGCCTCTGCCTATACCCTCAGTTCCGTGGCAACACATTGCAATGGACTTCATTACGGACTTGCCCCTGTCCTCCGGACACACAGTCATATGTGTCGTGGTGGATCGGTTCTCCAAAATGGCTCATTTCGTCCCTATGGCTGGACTGCCCTCAGCCCAGGAACTCGCTGACGCCTACATACAGCACATCTTCCGGTTGTATGGCTTTCCATCACACATTGTGTCCGACAGAGGAACTCAGTTCACCTCCCGCTTCTGGAGGGCTCTCTGCAAACATCTGGGAGTGACTCTGGACTTTTCTTCAGCCTACCATCCTCAGTCGAATGGCCAAGTGGAACGAGTCAATCAGATCTTGACCTCCTTCCTACGTCACTACGTCAACGCCCATCATGACGACTGGTCCACGCTTCTTCCTTGGGCTGAATTCTCCCATAACCACCACGTCAGTGAGTCCTCCTCCAGCTCTCCCTTCCATGTCGTTTACGGACTTCAGCCTTCCGTCCCATTACCTGTATCCTCTTCCTCGGATGTCCCTGCTGCTGATGCTGTAGCCCGTGACTTTGCAACGATTTGGGACTCTGTCAAGGCGTCCCTTGGACGTGCTTCCGTGCGGATGAAGAGACATGCAGACAAGAGGCGTTTGGATCCTCCGTGTTTCTCTCCAGGAGATCTCGTCTGGCTTGCTTCCAAGTACGTCCGATTGAAGCTACCATCATACAAGCTGGGTCCTCGCTACATCGGGCCGTTTAAAGTCCTCTGCAGAATAAATGAGGTCTCCTACAAGCTGCAGCTCCCGGCCACGATGAGGATACCCAACTCCTTCCACGTCTCCCTGCTCAAGCCGGTTGTCCTTGGTCCCTTCTCCGCTGCTGCCAGTTCGGCTCCTCCTCCTATTGCTGATGATGACATCTATGCGGTAAGGGATATCGTGGCCATGAAAACCGTACGGGGCCGGCAGTTCTTCTTGGTGGACTGGGCGGGGTATGGTCCTGAGGATCGGTCCTGGGAACCCCGGGAGAATGTGGGTACTCCTCTGATACGTGCCTTCCTGTCCCGGTTGCGGGGAGGGGGGCGTGGGGGGGGTACTGTCATGCTCCCCGGGTCCCCTGCTCCCCGGCTCACCTGCCACGCTCCCCGGCTTCCCTGGCTCGCTCCCCGGCTCCTCTGTCCGGCGTCCCCCGCTCCACAGCCTCCAGGCCCCCTCACCTATGATCCCCAGGCGTCCCGGTCCCCGCTCCCGGCGTCCATCGGCAGCTTCGCTCCAGCCCGGCTCCCCTGCCTCCTGTTCGCCGCTCCCTGCCCTGGCTTCTGGCACCCGGGCCTCGCGCATGCGCATTAGGGCGCGCGCGCGGTCATTGACCCTCTCTTAAAGGGCCAGCGTCCACTGACAGGAAATTGAACACACAGGTACAGGGTATAAAGGGGTTTAATGTCCAAGTGGGCGGGGCCTGTTCTTCGTGTTTCCTAAGCTAGGAGTCAGGTCTCCTTGTCTCTGTGATATACTTACCTATCTCTCTTCTAGAGCCGCTCCTGTCTCGCCATCCGGTCCTGCCGATTCCCGAACGCTGACTATCTGCCATCCCGTCAGTCCGTACCATCTCTGATCCTTGTGGTGATCCGTCCTCTCGCTCCATCGGTTCCGGACTCTGCCTGACAACATCTCGGCCTCCGAACCTGAGCTCCGTCACCAGGACTACCATCAGTGACTCCGTGGTCCCAGGGACTTCTCCTTTCCACTCTTTTGCACGGACTGTCCTGCTACCCGTAGTGCTCCGGCTACCGGACCCCTTGCCTTCAGTAAGGTGTTCGGCCCAGTGGATCCACCTCCTGGGTCTGCCCGTCCACCTGGTCCTAACAAATACCATCACATAATACCATGACCACATGTTACCAGCATATACAGTGGTGACCGAATAATACTGTAATACTGATCATTAAAGGAAACCTGTCACCAGATTTGGCAATAAGCTGTGACCACCACCAGAATTCCACCATCACCACCACCATTCCAGAATATTGTATATAAGAGCCCAGGCCACTCTGTAGAATGTCAAAAACACTTTTATAATACGCACCTAGGGGGGGCAGTCTGGTCCGATGGGTGTCGCTGCTCTCCGGTCCGGTGCCTCCTCTCTGCGACAATCGCCGTCTTCCGTCTTCTGAGGCCCGTGTGACTGACGCGTTCTACATCATGCACACTAGCCGGCATTGAGGTTCTGTGCAGGTGCTCAGGGCAGATCAAAGTATTGTAGTGTGCATGCGCAGGTGGTGTTTAACCTTTCCTCGCGCCTGCGCATTACAGTACTTTAATCTGCACTCAGCAACGCAGATCAAAGTACGCCTGGGCAGGACCGCAATATTGGCTTGTGTGGATGAGATAGACGCATCAGCCACAATCTGCTGGGAAGAAGGAGGATAGAGATCGCAGCAGAAAGGAGGCACCACACCGGAGAGAGGAGGCGCCAGACCGGAGACTGGCGACACCAATAAGACCGAAATACTCCCCTAGGTGAGTATTATAAAAGTGTTTTTTATATCTTGTGACAGGTTCCCTTTAAGAAAAAAACACATCACTAACACTAATATTACCACCAGTGACATTATACATAGGAGGATATAGTGTAAGTGTACAGGTAATACAGTGATCACCAGTGATGTTATACACAGGAGCTCTATAGATAGTATACAGTGTAATTATATGAGTAATACAGTGATCACTAGAGATTTTATACATGAGCTGTGCATATAGTACATAATGTAAGTATACAGGTAATACAGTGATCACTAATGGTGACATTATACACAGGAGCTTAGTGCATAGTGTAAGTGAACATGTAATACAGTGATCACTGGTGTCATTATATATAGAAGCTCTGTAGATTGTATATAGTATAAGTGTGCAGGTAATACAGTGATCACTGGTAATATAAACAGGAGCTCTGTAGAAAGTATGTATATAGTGTAAGTGTACAGCTTAATCACCAGTGACATTATATACAGTAGCCCTGTATTTAATATAACGTGTAAGTGTACAGGTCATACAGTGATCACTGGTGACATTATATACAAGAGCTCTGTAGATAGAATATAGTGTAAGGGCCGCTTTACACGATGCGACATCGCTAGCATTTGCTGGCGATGTTGAGCGCGATAGTACCAGCCCCTGTCGTACGGCCGATATGTAGTGATCGTTGTCGTAGCGAACATTATCGCTATGGCAGCGTCACACGCACATACCTGTTCAGCGACGTCGCTGTGACCGCCGAACAATCCCTCCCTCAAGTGGGAGGTGCGTTCGGCGTCACCGCGACGTCACTGCGACGTCACTAAGCGGTCGGCCAATAGAAGCGGAGGGTCGGAGATGAGCGGGACGTAACATCCCGCCCACCTCCTTCCTTCCTCATTGCCGGCGGACGCAGGTAAGGTGGGGGTCATCGTTCCTGCGGTGTCACACATAGCGATGTGTGCTGCTGCAGGAACTATGAACAACATCGTACCTGCAGCTGCAACGATAATTGGGAATGGACCCCCATGTCACCGATTAGCGATTTTGAACGTTTTTGCAACGATTCAAAATTGCTCATAGGTATCACAGGCAACAACATCGCTAACACGGCCGGATGTGCGTCAAAAAGTCCGTGACCCCAACGACTTCGCTTTAGCGATGTCGTAGCGTGTAAAGCGGCCCTTAGTGTACAGTGCTCTCTAGTGACTTTTTTACATGAGTTCTATAGATAGTGTAAGTCTACAAGTAATACACTCAACATCCGTGACATTATACACAGAAGCTCTATATATAGTGTATAGTGTACAGTTAATACAGTGATCTCCTGTGATATTATGTACATGAGCTTTGTAGACAGTATATAGTGTATACAGTACAGGTAAATTCAGTAAGTCCGCAATGACATCTCCAATTAAAGTCATTATTCTCTACTTTTCTTCATCCAGTACAGATCGCTGTGACTTCTTCCAGCAACAATTCATCTCTGTAGAATGTAAACATTTTGTATGGAGCCTCTGGGCATAGCACTGCTCAAAGTGTAGTGACCGCTGCTGGCTACTGCAGCACAGCTCCTATTCTTTGGCATGATCACTGTGCTGCAGTAGCCAGCAACAGCGGCCACAACTTTTTGACCATAGCAAAAAAAATAACCGATCGGTGGAGGCAAACATGTAGATAGGTCATCAGTACCGTATGCACAGGAAAACCTTCAAAACACTTTTATGATTATACCATAGAGCCCATATTGTGGAAATAATGTTTCCAGGGTTAAAGGAGCTTAATATTACTTTTAAAGGATATACAAACACATACAGTAAACTTCTTGTTAATTAGGTATCTGTGGGTATTGACAGGTGGTGGAATAGTTTTTATTTTGTGCAATATTGAGAAGCCATAGAAAGTGTTTAAAACTGTCTTATAAAGGTTAAGGACCCGCTGCTCAAAATGAGAATGACTTTAGGCTCACATGGTATGTTAGGCTGGCGCGGTTTGGAATACTTTTTTTTTTTGTAAAAAAAACAGAATGATATAAGTTTTTCCTTCAAACCTTTCCTCGAGCAGAAAAAATGCATTCAACCCTGCAAGAAACTGTGCTGCGTCCATTTATATTCTGCAGAACAGCAATGATAACGAGCTCTGGGTTATCAGACTTTTTCATTATCTTATCCAGTATATATATGTACTATACTCCACTGACCGGCAGCAGGGAGGCTGAAGAGAAGATGAAATTTTCCTACCTGACCTTCTCCATTTTCCGATCTCTCCTGCTGTTAATGGCAGTGAAGCCATTAATAACAATATATTCCCTAATGTATTTTGTAAAGCCCCTCAAAAGCCGCAGTTACTTATTAAATCTAGAAACCCATTTTTATTCTTCCTTTTTTTTTGTGGTCGTGATTCAGGAATGAAGCCCAGAAGAATGCCCTGCGGGGAGCATCCATTAATGCTTCCTCCTTGTACATCACCATAGAGATCAATTAACCCTATTTCGGCTAATATACAAGCTATGTTTACCAAGCTCAGAAAAACTCAACATTTGCATTTCTTTATTGGACTAAAGAACATACAGACGGCGATTCTAGAGACAGTACTAAAGGGTGCTTTACACTCTGCGACATCGCTAACGATATATCGTCTGGGTCACGGTGTTTGTGACGCACATCCGGCGTCGTTAGCGACATTGCAGCGCGTGACAGCTAGGAGCGACGATCAACGATCGCAAAAACGGCAAAATCGTTGACGCGTTGCTCCTAATCTTAATGTCGTTGGTGTTTCATTCCGCAGGTTGTTCGTCGTTCCTGCGACACCACACATCGCTGTGTGTGACACCATAGCGTCCATCGGAAAGGAGGAAGGAAGGAGGTGGGCGGCATGTTCCGGCCGCTTATCTCCTCCCCTCCTCTTCTATTGGGCGGCCGTTTTGTGACGTCGCTGTGACGCCGAATGCACCTCCCCCTTGAAGGAGTGATTGTTCGGCGGTCACAGCGACGTCACTGAACAGGTATGTGCGTGTGACGCTGCCGTAGCGATATTATTCGCTATGGCAGCGATCACATGTCGCACGAATGACGGGGGGTGGGTGCTATCGCTTGTGACATCGCTAGCAATCGCTAGCGATGTCGCAGCGTGTAAAGCACCCTTTAGTCTAAGTTCACACATTGCAGAATATCTCTGCTGCAGAATTGGTTCTTAATCCACAACGAATTCTTAAGGAAATCTGCAAGTAAAAGGTAGAATTTTTAGCAGATTTTTTTTTAACGCTCTTCACCCCCGGGCAATTTTCTGTTTTTCCGGGGTTTTTTTGTTCCTCTTCTTCCGAGAGCCGTAACTTTTTTATTTTTCCGTCAATTTTGCCATATAAGGGCTTGTTTTTTGGGGGGCGAGCTGTACTTTTAATGAAACCATATAGTGTACTGGAAAACAGCAAAAAATGTCAAGTGCGGAAAAACTGCAAAAAAAGTGCGATCGCACAATAGTTTTTGGGATATTTTATTCATCATGTTCACTATATGGTAAAACTGATGTGTTGGTATCATGTCTCAGGTCGTTACGAGTTTGTAGACACCAAACATGTATAGGTTTACTTTTATCTTAGGGGTTAAAAAAAATCATGTTTGCCAAAAAAGAGCACACATTTTGCGCCATTTTCCGAAACCCATAGTGTTCTCATTTTTTGTGATCTATGGCTCAGTGACTGCTTATTTTTTGCGTCTTGAGCTGACGTTTTTAATGGTACTATATTTGCACAGATGCAGATTTGATCACCTGTTATTGCATTTTGTGCAAAATTTGTGGTGACCAAAAAAATTAATTTTGGCGTTTGGAATTTTTTCGCCACTACGCGGTTTACTGATCGCCTTAATTGATTTTATATTTTGATAGATCGGGCGTTGCTGAATGCAACAATACCAAATATATGTATATTTTTATTTTTTTAACCTTTCAATTTTTAATGGGCTGATTGCGGGGCGATTTGAACTTTTATTTATTTTTTTTTTTTTTTATTTTTTAAAACTTGTTTTTAACTTTTTTTTTATTTTACTAGGGCCCGAAGGGATTATAATGATCAGCAATCCGATCGCTCTTCCATTTCTAAATTAATTTCAAAAGGTGCTTTAGGCCAGTGACACACTTGCAATTGCCTCGAGTGTATCTCCCGTGAGTCTCGCGGTGCATTACCCGTCACGGACTCACACTCTCATCACAGGAGCGGGTCGGCTGCATGCATCTCTATGCAGCTGGGATGCTCCTGTGAGGAGAGTAAGAGTCCATGACGGGTGATGCACAGCGAGACTCGCTCGAGACACACGCGAGGCAATCACAAGTGTGACACTTACTTTCACACACTGCAGTCTGCCGGCAGTGAGAGAAAGTGACTCATGATAGCTACAGCAGTCATCACATGACCCTGTGCTACCATTGCAACCACCGGAAGTCACGTAATCACGTCACGTGACTTCCGATGGGGGTGGGTAAGTTATGCTTATGGCGGCGTGCAGTTACATCTCGCTGTCAGATTTTGGGAGTGAGATGTAAGGGATTAATAGGCGTGGGTGGAACGCAATTCCACTCATGCCTAGAAGGCACACATGTCAGCTGCTAAAATCAGCTGATATGTGCGCGGATCGCTGCGAACTGCCCACGGCAGGCGGCAGGGGTTAACCTCGCATGATCCATGACGTACCCAGTATGTCATGTGTCGTGAAGAGGTTAAGAATGTTGTCATGTACACACTTCACAGCACATGACGTGGGGTGCGCCTGCAAGGGTTAGTTTATCTCCCCTCACTGAATCCAGCACTCAACCTCTGTTATTAACAAAGGAGCATAAATCACACCCCCATAACATCCACACACCCTGGCTACACAATACGCTGCTGTCACTCATTAAACACAAGGGGTGAGGAGTCCCTGAAATATACTACCGTCTGACAATCAATGGGGTCACATACTCTCTGTAAGGCTATGGATTCTTTGGAGATATATTTATCAAATGTATTAAAGTTTTAAAAAAGTTATCCACTACCCTAACTCATTTCATTTTTTATTCATCAATCATGCCATTGTGTGCCACTAAATGCATCTATACTCCTCTTATTACAGTAATATAAACCTTGTATCATGCAGATAGCATCACTTGGTGTCTACAAGCAGCAGCTCTGTTTACATCATTCTCTTCCCCTTCCCTCTTACTGTGTGCTAATACTACAAGTTCCATCATGTAATGCTGCAGCCTCTGAGGCCTCCGACACACATCCGTTAAAAACGTGCGTGTTTAGTCCGTTTCCGTATATACAGGTGACACGTACAAACAGGCACCAATGTTACTATATCTTTGTGGTTACAATTGCGTTTTTGATCATGTCCGTGTGTCCGTCTCCATGATGCATTTGATGGTCCGTGTCTCACGGCAGCATGTCCGTTTTGTGCACGGAGCACGCATCCATGGACAGCATTAAATTCAATGATTTTGTTCGCACAAGTCATCAAACACGGATGCGGTGTCCTAATGGTGCGTGTGCGTGCTACTGAATTTGAAATTTTGAATGTAAAATTGGCCAGCAGGTGTAAGGTATAAGAATCGTGCTGGCTTGATGGTTAATTCGCTGGCTCGGCACATTGTGTGTAGTTTCCAAGGCACATTTTTCAGATCTTTCACGTGGTTTTATTCTTTAAAAAAATTGTTTTCAAATATGTCTCCTCGAGTTGATACTGAAAGAATAATCTCTGCGGTAGAACAGCATCCTGTACTGTGGGACACAAGGACCGAAGGCTACAGGGATCGGCTAATAGTGGAGAGGGCATGGGAGGATGTTGCCCAAGAACTTTTTCCCAATAATGGATGGGAGCGATGTTCTCCAGTTAAACGTGCTCGTTTTGGTAGTTTTTTTTTATTTAAGGTATCTAAATTATTGTATTGTAATTTTTTTTTTTTTTCCAAAATTCTTTATTCAATATTTTCCTTATTGCTCCAAAATTTTAATAATATTTTAAATGGTTTTTCTGTATATCAATTTAATTTATAATGTTCCATAATACTAGCATGTTCAAATATTAGTTTGCAGTTACAGTCCATATGTTGCTTTTGCGCTTGCAAGCATCCTTCACAAAGTACATTTTTGATATTGTTAATGTATGAATATTACATTTTAAGAATGCTATGAATTTTCGTTGTGTTTTTTGCATGTTTCCTTTTTTTTAACATCCTACAAATTTGGAGTTATGGTTAAATACGATATTTTGGGATCATGTTCATTTGTTTGCTATATTTATTGTTATACTCACAGATAATCTTAGTTTATGTTTCAAATTAAGATTAATAATATATTGCACCAACATATCATGCGAAGTTAGTCAGATTTGTTTGTTTTTTTGTTTGTTTGTTTTTTTAAATTCTGTCAAAAAATATTAAGTAACCATAAAAAACTTTAAAAATAAAAAAGCGGGAAAAATCAGTTAATTTGTGTTTTTAAAAATTATGTTTTCAAGTCGATACAGTTCGCAGACGTTGGAGATGTGCAAGAGATCAGTATCGGAGGGAGTTTAATCCCATACCGTCATCATCATTGTCAAGCAGAAAAAGGCGTTATGTTTATTTTTCAATTCTTGAGACCAATTATGGAGGTGACACAGTAAGATTTTTTTTTTGTGTGGTTTTTTTTTTTCAAATTTTTAGACCAAAAAAAAAAAAAATAGGTCATAAGGTAACTAAATTAAAAATATAATGATGTTTTTCAAATACTTACAGAACTGATGACAATCCGGATGATTTGGAGGATCAACCATCCGAAAGACAATCTGCATCAGCCACTTCTGAGGCAGAAGTTGACCCATGTGTAGCCAATACACAAGAAACAGAAAGACCTGACAGTCATCAAAGTGAACATCAAACCAGTGACACAGGTGTGCTATCAACAGTACATACTCAGGAAACTTCAACACAGCCCACAATTTCAAATCGACAACAATCTCCTATAGCAACAAATCTACCACGCTTTAATCCAATAACACTAAGGGGTCGAAGAATGAGAAGGGGGGATGATAGAAGTTTGCCTGAATTAATAGACACAAGAGTTATGAATATTATGAATAGTTTGATTCCTGAAACTGATTCTGAGCGATTTTGTAGATCTTTGCCAACAAGTCTTTCCAAAATACATTCTGAACATCAGGATAGGGTTAGGGCTGCTATAATTACCCTTATAGATGCTTGTCAAAAAACTCCTTTTCCCAACAATGTACTTCTAACAATAGAGCAGTGGCGCACTAATTTCCATGACACTAGTCTTGATGTTGCCCATACACAATCTGTTCCAATATCAAACCAACCTACTACAACCAATATCCCTAGTCAGTTGCCTAATCCAACTGTTCGAACCTATGATATACCAAACATATTAAATGTCCCACAACCTTCTCATATATCAATGTGGCCTGCCCAACATACAAACATGCCCTCAAATATTACATTACCATCATCTGTTAATGTTCTTCAAAATTTCCCCAGTCAAATCCAGCAACATAGTCAAGCACACATTAATCCTACAATTAATCCAAATATACCTACTATGAATCCCATGTCAAATGTAAATCCATCAATGTTCCAAGGTCAAACTAGTGCACAATCAATATTACAGACCCTACATATTCAAAATCCATACCCTTAAGGTGGTGTCACACACAGCGACAACGACAACGACGTCGCTGCTACGTCACCATTTTCTGTGACGTTGCAGCGACGTCCCGTCGCTGTCGCTGTGTGTGACATCCAGCAATGAGCTGGCCCCTGCTGTGAGGTCGCCGCTCGTTGCTGAATGTCCAGCTTCATTTTTTGGTCGTCGCTCTCCCGCTGTGACGCACAGATCGCTGTGTGTGACAGCGAAAGAGCGACGAAATGAAGTGAGCAGGGAGCAGGAGCCGGCATCTGGCAGCTGCGGTAAGCTGTAACCAAGGTAAACATCGGGTAACCAAGGTGGTTATCCGATATTTACCTTCGTTACCAGCCTCTGCAGCTCTCACGCTGCCAGCGCCGGCTACTGCTCTCTGCACATGTAGCTGCAGTACACATCGTGTAATTAACCCGATGTGTACTGTAGCTAGGAGAGCAAGGAGCCAGTGCTAAGCAGTGTGCGCGGCTCCCTGCTCTCTGCACTGTGACATGTAGCTGCAGTACACATCGGGTTAATTAACCCGATGTGTACTGTAGCTAGGAGAGCAGGGAGCCAGCGCTCAGTGTGCGCGGCTCCCTGCTCTCTGCACATGTTGCAGATTAGCGACGCGTGTCGTTATGATCGCTGCTTCGGCTGCTGTGTTTGACAGCTAAGCAGCGATCATAACAGCGACTTACAAGGTCGTTGCTGCGTCACAGAAAATGGTGACGTAACAGCGACGTCGTTGTCGCTGTCGTTTAGTGTGACCCCAACTTTACACTCAACAACAACATAATCAGCCAGCTATTATCTATAGTCAACCGATTGGCCAGTCTGTTATGCTCAAAGCATACAGGTATTACCTGCAACCTCAGGTGCTGATGTGACTATTTTGCCATGTACCAGTGGAACAATCCCTACAACAAGTGTTAAGGCTGCTTTACACGAGTCGATCTATTGTGCGATGCATCGTTGGGGTCACGGATTTTGTGACGCACGTCCGTCATTCGTAACGACATCTTCTCTTGTGACAGCTCCTTGCGAGTCCAACCCATGCCTAATCGTTTGAAATTCGGCCATCATGTACTCATCGTTTAATTCCATAAAATCGTTCATTTTAGTCTTCATGAACGACACATTGCAAAGTGTGACACCATGTAATCGGCCATCCTCGTAGTTGTTTGTGACGTCATTAAACCTTCAGGGCGTATTTGTGGTTTTAAATAATCATGCCTAATCTAATCGGATTGGTTGTAGCAGATGCGTTTTGATTGGTTATTACTGTTATAAAATACGGAGCTGTAGTCATGATGTGTCAACATTCAGCCTTGGCGTCATGCACAGTGTTTTTTAGTGCATTAGTCCTAATTTTTCTTACGTTTGTTTGTTCGCTGCCAATCGCCCCATTTTGTGACTCCTGAATGGAAAGCATACTTGTTGATGACCTTGGAATCTCTTGATCTCTTGTGAAGTCAAGTAGATCAAATTACCACAGCCGTGGGACATAAAGATCGGCAGTCGCAGCCCCTGAACGTCGTGACTCCTCGACTTTATTGAGTTCCTTTTTATATACAGTGCGTATTCCTTGTATTTTTTTCTTGATAAGATTTACATCCACAGGCTCATTAGGAAATTGTTTTTTATAGATACTAATCAGATCCGCATAAGCTGCTTGTTTGATGCGTTTGTTACTATATACAGGCGATTTAATTTTCCAAAGACAGGTTAATGTGCGATATTTTTCAATGAAATCACGCAAAAATAATTCGTTTTGATGAGCCGTCATCTGTGAAGGAATATATGAGAACATTTTATTTTACACTGTTATAATAAACATGTCATCTTTTTGTTTTTGTAAACGAAAAAAACAAAAATTAACAAAAAACCCAAAACCTTATTATGTTTCAAAAAACATAATACACGATAAAACATACAAAAAAAACCCAAAACCTTAAGGCTATGTTCGCACGTTGCGTTTTTTTCCCACGTTTCTGCAGCAGCGTTTTTGCGCTAAAATGCATGCGTTTTTGATTGCCAGCAAAGTCTATGGGAAAAGCAGAAATCCTGTCTGCACTTTGCTTTTTTTTTCTGCAGCGTTTAATTTGCATATTTGTGGTCAAAAACCATGCTGAAAAAGAAGCAGCATGTCAGTTGTTTTTGCCATTTCTGCAGCGTTTCCTTAACATTGGAGTCAATGAGAAATGGCAAAACGCAACCAAAATCACAATTCCTGCGTTTTTCATGCTTTTTACCTGCTTTTCCACTGCGTTTTTGGCTCCAAAAACGCATGCTTTTCTGGACAAAAATTAATGGGTTCTAATGTTCCTTTACACACACACAATAACCGAAAATTTAAATGTTAAAAAAATTGAAACTTCACCTATTTTTCTGATAAAATGTGCATAACCACTATTTTTTCATTAAAATTGATAATTTCCCATATAGTTTTATTAAAAGTAAATTTTATACTTTTTTTCTCTTTTTTCATTCTTTTTGACTAATTTAACTTTATTTCTCAGTGTCTTGATCTAAAAAACGCATCTGCAGAAACGCAGGTGAAAACGCAGGTAAAATGCGCTAAAAACGCACTAAAAACGCTGTAAAAACGCATGCGTTTTTAGCGCTAAAAATGGTCAAAAGCCATTTGGTCAATAACCAAGGGAAGGAAAACGTGCAGAATAAACTGCAGGTACTCCGACGCAACGTGCGCACATAGCCTTAGAGACACATTGTGAACGGCTAAATAACACAATAAAAAAACCATACAAAAACAAAACTAACCCACCTTTTGTAGATAGATACTCTGAAATCGACATAAACCAGACCACAAACAAAAAACAAGACTGATGCTAAGGACACACGAGGCAACAAAGACGGACGCAGAAGAGAAACAATATATATGGGATCTAACCAATCAACCAACCACATTAGCAGAACTGGATTGAGCAGGTCAGAAGAATTCAGGGCGTGCAACAATCCAGACAACGTCACGGAGGGCTGTATAGTTTGCCTAATTACGCCCATACAAAAGACAGATTGACCAAAGAAAAACATGTGTGAAGCCTTTTGGACGTCCGCCATGGCCAATCAATATATCGATGAGCGCTTTGGGGTCGTTTAACAACACTCAACGTGTGACACATGGACAACTACCTATCAGCGATACAAACAAAAAAAAAAAAAAGACTTTGCCAAAGAAATCGCACGATGGATTGGCTCGTGTAAAGCAGCCTTTACTCTTACATCTGCTGAAGCAGATTGTCACATGTGAGTCAAGAGTCTGGTAATAGTAACGAAGATTTCTATGAATAATTTTTTTGTACCTTTTTTTTAAAATTAGTATTAATACTGAAAATATTAAAAAAAATATATTTAATGACGTTAAAAAATTTGCATAAATAAAAAAGCTGATAATTTTTTTTTCAATAAAATTATTTACTTTTGTTTTTGAGCAGCATAATATGTAATATTTAATTTAAAAACAAGAATGGATGTTTCAAAATGCAATGATATTGTAAGACTGTAATTTTTTTAATGTAATGTAAATAAAAAGGCAAAGTTCATCATCAGAACTAAAACATATGATTTCACAATCTTTATGATGTTTAATAAAGAATGTTGATTTGAATTTTTCTCTGTTTGTTTCTTTTTTAATTGAATGCTTTAAAAAATTTTATTTTGTTTTTTTTTTTCGTTTTCAAACATAATGTATTTGTAAAAATGTTTTTATAATGCAAACAAAAACAAATTGGAACAAAAAACAATTACAAACCATCACTAGACAGATTTTAATATTTAAATAAATTAATGGGTTAATATATTGTACAATATCGTTTGTTTATGCAGACGACATGACAACATTAATCGTTAACGACATTGTTTGAGATGTCATTACATGTTTGGTGTTCAGGACTAGTCTGATCATCAATCGCATTGTTGTAAGCGATGTTGTCCAAGAGCTTATAGTTGCTATCAAGATCGCTTACAACATTGCAGATTTCGAAAACATTAAGATTTACCAAGCATATTTTTTTAAAAAAAGATTAAGTATCTAATATGTATGTCTGCTAAACATGATATGGATTAGACATATATTATTTGTATAATCATTAGCAACTAATTCTCTACTTACCAAAATTTAGACCCAAACGTCACGATGCTCTGCCGTGCAAGTTTGTAATAAATGACAAAACCATACACACGATATCTTTGTTTGAAATAATTTCCCGGAATATTGGCAAAATTAATCCATAATGCACTGCTGATAGGTCCAGGTATGACACGGCTACGCGCTGCCGCCCAATAATGACATCATCAGTTTACTTCTACCGGTGGACGTGACTATACTGTTCTGCTGAATTAATTAAAATTTATTTAAAAACAAACGTGCGTTCCCCCCCCCATTTGAAACCAGCCAGGGTAAAGTCACACAGCAGAAGGCAGGTATTATCAGGATGGGGAGACCCACGTTCTGGGGAGCCCCCCAGCCTAACAATATCGGCCCTCTGATGCCCAGAATGGCCTCATCCATTAGATGAGACTGCTCTGGCACTTTACCTGGCTTATCCCGGTTTGCCCTGGTGCTTTGGCAAACGGGGTAATAAGGAGTTAAGGAAAGCAGGACTTAGCTGCCAATAAGTCCAAGATTAATCATGTCTCACCGTGAACCCATCCATGATTAATCTATAAAGTACAGTAAATAAACACAAAGACATGAAAAAAATATTTAATTGAACAAAGATACACAAAATAAACATTCCCTCGATCACCAATTTATTAACCCCGTAAAAACCCAATGGGTCCAACGTAATTCACGGAGGTCCAGCGTCGCTTCCAATTCTGCGGCATATAGGTGTCAGGAGCAGAAGAAGACACATCCGCTACTGTCACCTCCACGCTACAAATTGGTGTGCAGCAAGAACAGCTGAGCTGTCACTCTGTTGATTAGCAGTCACAGTAGGAGGAGCCAGGAGTGTCCGCGGGTAAACTCAATGACAGCTCAGCTGTTCTTGCAACACCACATTTGTAGCGTGGAGGTGACAGTAGCGGATGTGTCTTCTTCTGCTCCTGACACCTATATACCGCAGAATTGGAAGCGACGCTGGACCTCCGTGGATAAAAAAAAAAAGATAAAAATAAAGCATGACATTTTTTTACCATTAAACATGCTTTATATATATAATTTTTTTTTTAAAACAAAAAGTGCACATTTGTTATAATAAACAAGCAAAAAATGTTCAAGAAAGTGATCCAAAAATGTATTGACAAAAAAGATATGGTATCACTAAAAATGTCACTTTGTTCTGCAAAAGATGTGACCCTTGCAATTTTTTTTTTTTATGTGCGGCCCATATACCCAGCTGAGTTTGAGACCCCTGGTTTAGAAGAACTATGATATTTAGCAAGGGGGTGAAAAGTAGTGGAAAACCCCTTTAAGCTTTAATATAAAAACTATAGTGCTTACAATAAAAAGGTATAAACGACAAGAATAAAAATGACATGTAAATATACAGGGAGAAATTAACAGAAATATCTAAACTTTTCACTTTTGTGATGTACTGTATATAAGTCTGTCAAGTTCAGGTCAGGAATGTGCATTGATTTCTGTATTCGAACCCTCTGCAAAAACCCTAGTGCATACCCTTATTATCTCCTGCCTGGATTATTGCAACCTCCTGCTCTGTGGCCTTCCTTCTAATAGTATTGCACCCCTACAATCTATTCTAAACTATGCTGCCCAACTAATCCACCTATCCCCCTGCTGCTCCCCGACCTCTCCTCTCTACCAATCCCTTCACTGGCTTCCCATTGCCCAATCACAGACTTGTCCTTATCATAGATCTTCTCATACTTAACTGACCGAACTTTCAGCGTCTCCCACTCTCACATTATTTCCTCATCTCGCCCCCTATCTATCGGTGCCCCCCAAGGTTCAGTTCTTGGACCCTTGCTGTTCTCCATCTACACCTTCGGCCTGGGACAGCTCATAGAGTCCCACGCCTTTCAGTAACACCTTTACGCTGATGATACGCAGATCTACCTCTCTGGACCTGACATCACCTCCCTACTAACCAGAATCCCACAATGTCTGTCTATTTCATCCTTTTTCTCTGCTCGATTCCTAAAACTGAACATGGGCAAAACAGAATTCATCATCTTTCCTCCTCCTCACTCAACCCCCCACCTAACATATCAATTAATGTCAATGGCTGCTCACTTTCTCCAGTCCCACGTGCTCGCTGCCTTGGAGTAACTCTAGACTCTGATCTCTCTTTCAAGCCACGCATCCGAGCCCCCATTCACCTCCTGCCGCCTCCAACTCAAAAATATTTCCTGGATCTGTACATTTCTTTCCCAAGAAGCTGCAAAAACCCTAGTGCATGCCCTTATTATGTCCCGCCTGGATTATTGCAACCTCCTGCTCTGTGGCCTTCTTCTAACAGTCGCACACCCCTACAATCTATTCTAAACTATGCTGCATGACTAATCCACCTGTCCCCCACTGCTCCCCGACCTCTACTCTCCGCCAATCCCTTCACTGGCTTCCCATTGCCCAACGACTCCAGTTTAAAACCCTAACCATGACCTACAAAGCCATCCACAACCTTTCTCCTCCCTACATCTGTGACCTAGTCTCCTGGTACTTACCTGCACGTAACCTTAGATCCTCACAAGATCTCCTTCTCTACTCCCCTCTCATCTCTTCTTCTCACCATCACATTCAAGATTTCTCCCGTGCCTCCCCCATACTCTGGAATGCCCTACCACAACATATCAGACTCTCGCCTACCTTGACAAGCTTCAAAAGGAACCTGAAGACCCACCTCTTCCGACAATCCTACAACCTGCCGTAACCCTCTGTCTGATGCAGCGCCGCACAACCAGCCCTACCCTCACCTACTGTATCCTCACCCATCCCTTGTAGACTGTGAGCCCTCCCGGGCAGTGACCTCTCTCCTCCTGTACCAGTCTGTGTTTTGTATTGTTTATGATTATTGTACTTGTCCCTATTATGTATACCCCTTTCACATGTAAAGCGCCATGGAATAAATGGCGCTATAATAATAAATAGTAATAATAATAATAACAATAATAATAATAATTTTGCCTAATTTCCTTATTTTTAGTGGAGAAAGGGAGGGATTTTGTTACGCCAGTATACTAGGGATGCCGGCGTCCCTCTGTACTTTGTGTAGTGTACCACCTTCCCTCTTGTCTGATGTCCGCGTGTAAGTGCAATCCCCGGCTGTTGTTCCCGGTGGATGCCCACCTGATGGTCGGCTCTGCTCCCACAGAGGCTGCAGGCTCTGCAAATGTTGTGTGGGGTTTCCTGCTCTCCAGCGCTCACACTTTCTAATCTTTTATAGGAAGATGTGCACACCTTGCTAAGGTGTCCTCAACCTATTGCTGGGAGGCACCAGCTATTTAAGGCTCCTCCCCCCTGATATGAGTTGCAGAGCTTTATGTGTCTTTGTATGTGGGTTTCTCCTGAAGGGCTGGTATCTTCTGTTCCTGAGTCCGGTATACTCCCTGAGTCCGGTCACCTGTTTGTGTCTGGTATCCTGCCTGTAGTTTGGTTAACCATTGTCCCGGCATGCTCAGGTACCTGCGCATTCAGGGACCGGCGTATCTAGTTACTGGCAATTCCCCTGGACTCCAGCCTGGTCCTGTTTCCTGTATTTGTATTCCTGCCATGTGATGTATCCTTTTATCCTGCCATGTGATTACCCTGATATCCTGCCCGGTGATGTACCCTGATATCCTGGCATGTGATGTACCCTGTTATCATGCCATGTGATGAACCCGAAATCCTGCTGTGTTACCTGATATCCTGCTGTGTGATGTACCCGTAGTCCTGCTGTTTCCTGTGAATAAAGTTGTCTTTATATGTTACCTGAGGTTGGAAGTATCTGCTGTGCTGACATCACTCTGCTGAGGTCAACGCTTGGTGTGCCCACACCACCCTGCTGTGGTCCATGCTTATTCCTGTGCCACCTGCTGTACGTGATGTCCAGTGTCTGATGACCTCTGCTCGATGTCTGGAGCCTTACCTGATGTCCAGGGTCTGATGACCTCTGCCCGATGTCTGGAGCCTGACCGAAAGTCCATGACCTGTGCCTGAAGACCCGTGTCTGAGGTCCTATTCCTGGTGTCATGTGTCTGATGTCTGCTGTAAGCTGATGTGCTTACCCTGCCCGTTCTTCTTTAGGACTTTGCTCTGAGTTTCTGTTCCCTCAGTCCTGCTGTTGCCCTGGCCCGCTCAGCTGCCACAGTCCTGGTCACCTGCCCTGCGAGTGGCACCTGGCACCCCACCTCTTGGCAGGCGCTTAGTCAAGCCTCTCTCTGTGTTAAAAAGTTGGTCCAGGTGGGACCACTCTACTCCCGTATGCTTGGTGCCTTCCTGGATCTGCTGGTGGTGAGATCATGACAGGTTTTTTGTTTGTTTTACAAATAGATATAGACTAGCTGTAGTACCTGGAGCTGCTCGACTTTGCCCTGACACATAATTTTTTTGTTTTCAAAGATTTATTTTATCTACAGCGATGCGGCACTGCAATGGGTGCTTCCTGCGCACCCGCCTTCGCCAACCTCTTAATGGGGTTCTGGGAGAGGTTGGTGTTTGGGGATGGTGGCACTCTGGGGGGCTCCCATGTGCTGGCTCCGCTACATAGATGATGTTTTTATTATTTGGCAGGGCACGGTCAGGCAGCTCGATCAATTCATGGATGACCTTAATTCCAATTCTCTTAACATCAAATTGACATACAGATCCAGTAAAACTCGGTTGGACTTCCTGGATATCAGTATTTACGTGGATGCGTTGGGGGGCATTCAGACCGACGTCTTCCGCAAGGACACGTCGGTCAATGCCCTCCTACACGCATCCTCGGGTCATACCATGTCAACCAAACGCGCCATCCCGACCGGACAGTTCTTGAGGATGAAGCGGATCTGCTCCACTCCTTCCACCTTTGAAACCCAGTCGTCTGATCTCCGATGCAGGTTTAGAGCGAGGGGGTATAGCAATAGATGTATTAAGAAAGGCTATCTACGTGCAAAAAATACCCCCAGGGAACATCTTCTCCAATATAAACAACGTCGGCCAACCATGGACAATGAGATCCGTTTATTTGGGACATATAATCATGAGTGGGACACGATGAGGGGAATCCTTGAGAGGCACTGGCCGGTACTTTTCACCGAGCTTACTTTGGCCGGAGTGCTTCCCAGGAGACCCCTCATGACAGCCAGGTGGGCAAAAAAACTGGGGGATCTTCTCGTCAGGAGCCATTATATCCCCCCCAGACAAAATTTCTTCGGATCTAGGGGTCCTCTCTGCATGTGGCAACATCATTAGGGCACCTACTTTTGCCTCTTCGGATGGTAAAAAGGTATTTTCCATTAATGAATACATTACTTGCAGTACCACACATGTGGTCTATTACGCTACATGCTCGTGCTCCCTGATCTACGTGGGGCTCACGTCCCGCGAGCTCCGCGTTAGGGTCAGGGAGCACGTGAGAGATATTCTTGCGGCTGCTTCAGTGGAGGACACCACATTGTTCAAAACATTGCCTCGTCATTTTAGGGCTGCCCACAATTGTAGCCCCAAGTCGTTACAGATTGGGGGCATTGATGTGATTCACGGGGGTGTCCGGGGTGGCAATCTACGCAAGACTCTCGCACAGCGGGAGTCTAAGTGGATTGTCTCCTTGAACACCCTCTTGCCCTTCGGATTAAATGAAGTGGTTAGTTATGCACCATTTTTATGATGAGCTAATCCCTGCAATTCTCCACCCTGGTATGCCTCATAAAAATTGTATAATGGCGATTTTACAACCTATTGTCTGTTTAAAGTACTCTTCCCTGTTCTCTTTTGGGTCCTCTGCGGCATATAATTTGTCGCAGGATATACAAAATTATAATTGGTGACTTTTGTGGGGCTTACATTTTAATGGTGTATGCCTCAAACACTTTTATCTGTTATTCATTATGTTTATTTTTATTTTATGTCCTCTAGGTCTTTTTATACTGTTTATTGGGACAAGAACACTCCTCCACTGCACACTGGCTCCATTGTGAAATTTATGGTCCTTCATTGGAATCCTCATTATGTTATATTCTATATGATATATACAATTGCAAAATTGTCAGTGTACGTTTTCTTCTACTTACCTGTCTGTGATGTTGCGCGTCCTCCTGCGTACTGACTGCGGGTGGCAGCTGGGAGCGTGCCCGTCTGGTGCGCGTGCAAGGGTACCACGGTGACGCGTCCCGTGGTCCCGCGTGTGCGCTGTACACAGCGGTGTCCAGCGTTCCCTCCTGCCCTCCATACTGTGGCGCCGGCGCACGCGCAGTGGAATCATCGCAATCAGGATTGATTGTGCACATCTTGCTTGCCCCTAATAAAGTCTCTGCATACACGTTGCACTAACACCTCCTTTTGATAAAGCAACGCGGTGAAACAGCTGTCAAGGAGGCTCTTCTTGCCTCTACAACCAGCCCTGCTATACATCTCAGGTATCGTAATCTGTCTTGCCATTCACAGGTTGACTCTCTCTGCTTGCTGAGCCCCCCAGGCTGGGATGAACTAAACATGCATACTTATGCTGGGACATTAAATAGGTTGTCCTCATCCTAGCCGGGGAGTCTTTGCAGCGCCTGAGTTAACCCTTATTGTTGCAGCAGTGTGTCCCAATGGGGAAATATACTTTGACACTTCGTCTCCTTAATTAGTGAATACAAATATTCATGGTGTATCTTTTTTCCATCCCCCCATTTAGGTCATCACCCTGCTGCAAATCGATTACACCACACTGCCATGGTATGTGGTGGCATCATAGCTTTCTACTCCTGTCATAACCAAATTGGCTGGTTGTGAGGCAATTTGTTTGCCCACACATTAACTACCTCTCAACTTCCCACACAAATGCTAGACCTGTCCTAAATTATGTGTTTTTGTACTATATAATATTATGTGATTTTTATCTAATAAAATGTATTTTTCCAAACGCAAATTTTGCCTTATCTCCTTCTTCCTCCGGTTTTGTAGCTGTAGTACCTGGCGTTGCTGCAAGTGTCGTGCCCAGGGATGGGGTATTCGGTCCCGGGCAGAGTCTCTTTTGGGAATGTCACGGTGGTGGCTGTTGCCCGGTTCCCTGCCCTGGGCCCTTTTTCTAATGGGGTGTATTTACAGGGGTTTAGGTTAGTGTTCATGCGTGTCGCCACTTGCGGTGTTGCGGCTATATATATATGCTGCCGCCGCTGCAGAATGTCACTACTGGGGCTGGTGGTAATTGCAGCCTGGATGGTAGGCCCTCCACAAGTAGGGCCAGGCCCCAGAGGATGGATGGGTGTTGTGACGGGCGTCGGAAGAAGGTAGTCCACACAAAGGTATAGTGCAACTAGTTTTTTACTCACGGCTGGTAGGTAGTAACAGGTTACCCGAGGTCGGCTGTTTTTGCCTTCACGTCCCCTTTGTCCCAATGCCAGTTCAGTACTCTGGTACCTTCTTCCCTCGCACCTGTCTCTGGTAAATGGGTCCACGTGGCGTAGAGCAATTGGGGGTCCCCGTCCGGTTGTTTATCCACTTTTGGCCGCCTGACAGTAGCGTGAACCTTGTGGGGTTGGAGTCTCTGGTCCTGTCCCCGGTTCTCCCTTTGCTACTGAGCCTTCGGATTCTTAGGGTCAGCGAGGTCCTTGATGGTCCCCTCGCTGTGCAGGTGTTAACAGGTCGGTTTGAAGCTCTTTCCTGTCCTAGGGTCCTGTATACCGTTGGTGCATAGTTCTGGGAGTACTCCACCAGCAACTACTCTCCTGGGTACCAGGTTACCGTTAACCTGGGTCAGGATGTTGCTTCACTTCCACCTTCACTCCTCTCCTGCTGTCAACTCACTGACTACTCTCCACAGTCTGCCCCTCCCCCCTGGTCAACTAGTGGACTGGTTTGGCTCCACCTCTAGGCGGCCATCCATGGTCCAACTCTAGCTAAGTACCATTGCATGGGGGATTGTTGGGGAAAACTGGGAAACTGTGATTACCTGGGCTTTTGTTGTTCCCAGCACTGGTCACCCGGGGACCTAGGAGTAGGTCATGCATCCTTGTGGGGATGCAGAACCTTGTAGCACCCTGATGACTTGTTTGAATTAAAGAGCATCTCTGCTGAGCCTCTGCTTCTACATTTCCCATGAAATAGAGTTGAAGAAATTGAGGTTTATTTCCTTGTATTGGAAGCAGTGAGCCAATTGAGTGGTAAATCTCTCCTTGAATTTTGATTGTGGGCATAAATCCAGTTGTAAAAATTTCTCTTGTTGCACCAAATAATGTCATTTGGAAGCAAGAGTTGTATTTCCTGAGCTTGGCCAAGAAATCCTTTGATGTTGCAGTGGTGCCATCATCAGAGACTTCAGGGGATCTGGTGGTGACAGGAGAGGAAGAAGTTCTACATTGCCATTTGCACCTCATAAACCTGGTGGTTCATTTTTCCACCTCAGGGCATTGCAGTACATGCAGGGAATATCCATTTTTCCTATGTTAACTATTGTATTATCCTGATAGTAGTAGGTGGAGATGATTGACTGCTGCACTCTAAGCACTTTAGCGGTAACTGCAGGTCTGGGCATCAAGGCCACAGCCGTGAGCAGAGGAGGCGAGTGGCAGTGACATTAGGTTGGGTACCATGGATGTTGTGGACTACATAAGCAAGAATGGTTGACCTTAGGGAGATCAACATCCAACACCGCGGAGACACCATCACGTGTTTCTCAACGCAGTGATTCTAGAGCAATGCCCCCTGGGAAATATTCAAAACAAGAAAGCCTGCGGAGACACCATCACATGTTTCTCAACGCTGGCAGGAAACTAGCCAGGTCTTTCACTGGGAAGAAAGGAACAACCACGGGAAGGGCAATCTTCCTACTCCACACTGATGAGGGGCAAATACCCCGAAACAGCTGTCTGTGGATGGATACCATGTTTGGCATAGGTGGTCTCCTTGACTGGAGACTGGCCTTCCTGTGGTTGGTCCTTCCCGGTGAAAGACCTGGCTAGTTTCCTGCCAGCGTTGAGAAACATGTGATGGTGTCTCTGCAGGCTTTCTTGTTTTGAATATTTCCCAGGGGGCATTGCTCTAGAATCACTGCGTTGAGAAACACGTGATGGTGTCTCTGCGGTGTTGGATGTTGATCTCCCTAAGGTCAACCATCCTTGCTTATGTAGTCTTCTACTAGGCATTGCTCCCACTAGCCAGTTTCCTACTCCACACTGATGAGGGGCAAATACCCTGAAACAGCTGTCTGTGGATGGATACCATGTTTGGCATAGGTGGTCTCCTTGACTGGAGACTGCCCTTCCCGTGGTTCTTCCTTCCCGGTGAAAGACCTGGCTAGTTTCCTGCCAGCGTTGAGAACCATATGATGGTGTCTCCGCCGGATTTCTTGTTATGGATGTTGTGGAGACTTCCTGCTGTGAGAACAAGTAGGGAAGCCTGCCATTATACTACCCAGGCCAAGCTGCCCAAGCTTGTCTCTCTGCTGGATGAAGTGACTGCTGTAGCTCTGGTGCTCTGGTGCCCACCTATTTACAGTGCTCAGAGTGCAGTAATTGGTGATGATTTGACTTCTCTACTCTAAGCACTGTAAGTACTAGTGAGTGGTGACTGACGGAAATTGCAACTCAGTGCCCAGTGCTGGACTACAATTAAATGGCCCCTGGCTCCTTCCTGTGAACTGGAGCTGCCCAGAGTCATGCAATGTTCACAGCACATGAGATTGAGTAGCAGACCGACCCTACTTACCTATAAAAAATGTCTGCTATATTTGCTGAGTAAAAAAGTTGTTTTCTGATATTTACACACCACACACAGCAAATACAAATGTAAGGCCCCATTTACTGATGAAAAATAGTAAAAAAATATATATTACATAAGTTAACTTTATATCATTATAGTCATTAATTGAATAGTGGCAGGGCTTTTGTTATTAATGTTTCCATAGAAGATTCCAACAAACCTGGTAAATAAAGTTGACATTATAATAAAGTTTTATTCCTATAGCGCCAACATATTCCGCAGCGCTTTACAATTCAGAGGGGACATGTACAGACAATTTAAGACAATACAAAATAACAAAATTAAGATACCAGGAGGAGTGAGGGCCCTGCTCGTAAGCTTACAGTCTATGAGAAAATAGGGGAGGCACTAAAGGTGAATGGGGGGGAGAAAAGCTTGTTATATATGGTCCAGCCATCGATTAATAGGGTATTCAAAACCTGCTGCATGAACTCGTCATTGGCCAGAATTTATACAGGTACAGGGGACGAGAATTGTAAGTAAATTTTATGAAGGGCAAAATTAGACTAGATTAGATCAGGGCAGTGAGGTGATAGGCTAGTCTAAAGAAATGCGTTTTTAGGGCCCGCCTAAAGGTGTGGATGTTGGGAATTAATCGGATTTCTCTTGGTAGTGGGTTCCAGGGCATTGGTGCAGCTGGTGAGAAATCTTGAAGACGAGAGTGGGAGGTTCGAATTGTTGAGGATGTAAGTCTTAGGTCATTAGCAGAGCAGAGGGCACGGGTGAGATGATAGACAGAGATGAGGGAGGAGATGTAGGGTGGTGCGGAACCGTGGAGAGGTTTGTGAGAGTGATAAGTTTATGTTGGATTCTGTAGCGGATAGGCAACCAGTGCAATGACTGGCAAAGAGCAGAGGCATCAGTGAAGCAGTTGCAGAGGAAAATGATGCTGGCTGCGGCATTCAGAATGGATTGGAGAGGGGAGAGTTTAGTAACAGGGAGACTAATTAGTAAAGAATTACAATAATCCAGGCGAGAATGAATGAGAGCGATAGTAAGAGTTTTTGCAGAGTCAACGTATAACAGCGTCCACCAGGTATCCATTAGTGTCCCTGAGTTTTTGAAAACAAGATTAGTGCTGCAGACAACTCCTTGTCTTGTAATAAATACCAAAACACTTATATAATAAAATGTGAACAGCGCTTTTTCTCCAAAATTAATTGGACTTAAAGGGATTTTCCCACGAACAAAGTTAATTTCAAAGTTGATTTTAATCAATAGATCTTGGAATAAAAATAATTTATACAATTGGATATGTTTAAAAAAAACATTCCCATAATCTTATATATGGCCGTGTCTGACCGTACAGGGACATGGTCTGATCATACCACATCTACTGGAGGAAACAAAAGAGAATATACAGATAGCACAGCATGGGATTGTATCTGATTATTTTTGTGAGGTAAAACATATCCTTGCCTGTTTTTTAAAAAAAAATTACCTCATAGAATAATTTGCAATCCCATGCTGTAATATCTGTATACTTTACTATTTCTTCCCCGGCTCAGGAGATGTGGTATGATTAGACCATGTCCCTGTACGGTCAGACACGGCCATTACACAGTACATAGCAGAGACACATATATAAGATTTTCTCAGCACAGGAACATCTTTTTAACATTTATCCAATTATATAAATTATTATTATTCTAAGATCTTTTTGATTCTTTTTGATTAAAATCAACTTTAAAATGAATGTTGTTTGTGGGAAAACCCCTTTAAATTTGTTTGGGGTTAGAAAAAGGTCTGATCTTTATCTGAAACACCGCCAGCCTTGTTTGTGGGCTTTGCCTGGTACTGCAGCCCAGCCCTATTGAATTGGATTGAGAAAGGTGGTACTGTTTTTAGAAAAACGGAGACGCATTTTGTAATCTAATACAACCCCTTTATCTCTCTCTATGGACGTGTAAATAGGCGTCAGCTCAGCATTTCATTAGCGACATTGAAATTGCTTCTATTTCATTTGTTCCAGCCTGTTTTGTAGTAAACAATTACTTTGCAGACTAGTATAAATTATATTAATTTAGTGCTTGCGTGGAATAGAGTAATTGTTGTCCCGGTTTAATTTCACTAACAGTGCTAATTAATTGACAGGTCGTTTGTAGTAACACCAGTACATCCTTGCTCGCCCATTAACAACAAAGTGTAATTACAGTAGTTGCAGCCAATAAAGCTTTACATCTTTCGGCTAATAACCTTTAAAGCAACACCAGCGTTTTTCCCAGTGAAATATGGTTTCTATAGGATGTCACAGTGGATGGCTCCTGTTTGCCCAGAGAAGCGCCTATTTACTGCATGGCTATAAATCCATTCTGGGGCCCTTTGTTCTCTGATGCTGTTCTGTTCGGGAATCTTGTTGAACATGACAGATCCAGGCTTCACTGAGCAGACACAATGCCAACACATGGAAAACCTAACCAAGAAGCCCACAATCACACAAAAGGGAGCGGCGCAGCCTTCTGCTGACGGATTGGCCAGTGGAGGCCGGAGATTAGAGGCCTTTACACTGCGCCGGATGAAAAGCCTCCTCATATCTTATTTACCAGCTTTCTTGTGTGGGATTTGCACCTGGCGTCAATAAACGCCTGCATTCATTTTAATAAAATATAAAAGCAGTTACCGAAGGGTGAAATCTCCTTCAATGGAAGCCACTTTTTATATATTTGCATTTTGTTAATATGTTTTTTATGTATTTTGAGATTATCAGCATAGAACATGCCGAAACGTGTGGTATGTGTCTCATATTGACCGGGATCTACATATAATTCTTCATGGATGCACTGTACGTAGAGAATACGTGATTTTTTTTTCTTACTAGAAATAGGATATCTTCACACACTATTTTTGGTCCAAAAATAAATCACCTTACTTTTACTTGCATTTATCCTGGTAATTTTTTAGAACGTTACGTTAGTACCTGTGTTTCTTAATTTTTAACATGTTGTTAGGGCTCATGCGCACGTTGCGTAATTATTATTATTATTATTGTTTATTATTATAGCGCCATTTATTCCATGGCGCTTTACAAGCGAAAGAGGGTATACGTACAACAATCATTAACAGTACGAAACAGACTGGTATAGGAGGAGAGAGGATAACATGCATTTACACTGCGTATTGCACTGCAGCGTAAATGCATGCGTCCTGCGTCCCCTGCACAATCTATGTAGATTGTGCATGACACGTGCGCACGTTGCTTTTATGAACACAGCGATTTGGGTGCTAAAATTTTGACTTAAGTCCGTGCATTCATAAAAGCAGCATGTCAATTATTTCTACATTCTGGATGCAACTTCCACTCTGTGTATGGTGGCGGCAGCATCCCGAGCGCATGAAATCGACTTTTTTTTAACAAAAAAACTGCATTCATTATGCAGTCTTTCTGCAGCGATTTCACACACACATGTGCTGTCAAATCGCTGCAAAATATTCTGCAGTTACATGCGCATGAGCCCTTAATGTGACTCATAGTTCATGTGATACCGCTCTGATACCTGCCTATGGCTATATGCGCACACTGACGTTTTTGCACTTCTCCAAAACGCTGCATTTTTGGCCGCAAAAGACGCACAAAAAAGCACCAGCTGCAAAAACGCACCGCGTTTTACTGCATTTTTGTGCGTTTTGCTGCGTTTTTGTTCACTCCTTTTTTTGCATTTTTCCTATGCATTGCATGGGTGGAAACGCAGAAAAACGCAAAAAAGAATTGGCATGACCATTTTTTTTAGCCTGGTTTTGAGGCTTCAGAGTCTTTGTTCCAGGTAATCGAGATATGACATGAGAACTCCAGGACTATGACGGAGCTGGAACCTTGAATTTCTAATAAACCGGTGAACAAGGGACAGTGTCTCGTTTTTTTTTCTCTCTTTTGTCATTCAGGTTTCCTTTTGTGGACTACCTTTGACTACAGTGGAATACGGTGAGTTATTTTTTTAACTAAAGTGATGAACCGGGGAAAGTGTGGGGGAGTGTTTTTTCAAATAAAGTATTTTTGTGCATGTGATTTTTCATTGTTACTTTACCGGGTTAATAATGGGAGTGTTTAATAGACAACTCTCCATTACTAACACCAGGGCTCGATGCCAGCTGACACTAAACAGCTGGCATCAACCCCAACTGCTATTACTGCTATTGCCACCACACCAGAGTAATCAGGACGAGCCAAGGCAAAGTGCCAGAATTGGTGCATCTAATGTGATGTGACACTTCTGGTGCGGCAGAGGGCTGATATTTTTAGGGTGGGTAGGGCCCAATAACCATGGCTCTTCCCAGTCTGATAATATCAGCCCACAGCTGTCTGCTTTACATTTTGTTGGTTATCAAAAATAGGGGTGAACCCACGTCATTTTATTTAATCATAAAAAGCTGTCTAATAAGCTCCACAGAGTACAATATTTTTATATGTTGGGGGGTGCATTTATAGATCTGTCTGTCTATATATTTGTCTGTATCTCTCTGTCTGGGGGACAAGACATCCCAGTTGACTAGTGGCTTTCAGCAGGGCACCGATTCTTAAGGCCTCGTCACACACAGAGATAAATCTTTGGCAGATCTGTGATTGCAGTGAAATCATGGACATACTGTTCCATTTGTACACAGCCTCAAATCTGGCACTGATTGTCCACAATTTCACTGCAACCACAGATCTGCCTCAGATTTATTTCTGTGTGTGACAGGGCCTTTAGACAGCCTGTTTTAAAAGTTCCCACACAATAGCCCATTTTCTGCTCCAGTAGGGGACAGTCTAGTTGCTGCATTTAAAAAACTTATAATTGGATTTGAAATTGAGCCAGAGGTACACCAGCTAGACTGGCTACTGCCAGTCCCAGCTATTTAGACTTGAAGCGGTTCACCCATGCTGCCCAGTGTCTATCCCAGGAATGCAAAGCATTTATTTTGAAAACAATTGTTGAAAGAAAGCAGCTATGACTGAATATGATCGCTTTAAATAATGGAACAAGACTGTTTCAGTTTTTGGGTTTGGTGGTACTGTGACCGTGAAGAAGAGGGGACCCGGACATGCTTCAGTGATTGAAGTAACCATGGCACCTTGATGTAGTAGCGAGAATTCAGCAGGGTGGCCACCCAGTAATCAGCACTGGTGACACTCAGGGTAACTTGGTGGTCAGTTGGCAGTCACTACAGTAAGGGCTCATGCACACATCGCGTAATAGCATGCATTTACGCTGCGTATTGCACTGCAGCATAAATGCATACGTCCTGAGTCCCCTGCACAATCTATGAAGATGTGCATGAGACTTGTGCACAATGCTTTTAAGAACGCAGCGATTTGGGTGCTAAAAGTTTGACCCAAATCCGTGCGTTCCTAAAAGCAGCATGTCAATTAATTCTGCGTTCTGGATGCAGCTCCCACTCAGTCTATGGTGGTGGCTGCAGCCAGAGCGCATGAAATCAGCTTTTTTAAACAAAAAAACTGCATTCATTATGCAGTCTTTCTGCAGCGATTTGACGCGCATATGTGCTGTCAAATCGCTGCAGAAGATCCTGCAGTTACGTGCGCATAAGCCGTAAGGATTTGCTCATGGTAGCCATGCTGATCAGAGGCAACAGTGAGCTGTCATCAGTTGGCAGTATATTGCAGTTTAAAATTTACAGCTCCCCCCTCCAGAAAACCTATTTTAAAAAGATCCCTAGCCTCTTTACATGGTTGCCGGTTGACCATCACAGCCAAGATTGCCTAAAATCCAACACTTGCACAGTGCTGTAATATAGATGGTTTTAAGAGCTCCGCAACACTGTGCCTGCTTTAGCACAGTTATAGGTTTGTGGCAGGTTAAGCCCACAATACTTGGTGCACATTGACTAGCTTAAAAAAAAAAAGACGTAAAGTCACAGACCCGGCTGCACACTGGCGACAAGTAGAACTTTGTTAAAAACTAAGGCCACAGACCCTGTTGTTAAGTGGCGACAGTTATTTTTTTCCAAAAATTTACGGCCACAGACACAGGTGAAAAGTGGCATTTTTTCCAAAAAATTAAGGCCAAAAACCCTGGTGAGATGGTGACTACAGCTATTTTTTTCAAAAAAATTAAGCCACAGACTCTGGTGAGAAGTGGCAAGAGGTAGTTTTTTTTTTTTTAAAAAAATAAGGCCACAGATCCTGGTGAGATGGGGGAACAAGTAGAATTTTGGAGGAGAAGGAGGAGGAGGCAGCAAACCATTTATTTGTTGGGTTTTCAATGTGATATTATATTTAGGGTTTACTGTATTTTTGGCGTCTCAAAAACACTGAGCATGGCAAATAGAGCATACCAAGGTCTGTTTGCGTGTGGTCTAGTTGTCTACTCAGCCCAACGTATAGACAAGTCTAGTGTAATACACAACTTATTCATTTTAATGAAAGTCTGCTTGTCCATGTTAGCTGAGGACAAGGCTTCCCAGAGTCAACAACGAGCTGTCCTCAGTTGCAGGTGAGTGGACTGGCTTCTCTGTATCCCCCAGCCCACTTCCCGACCACCCCGCTAGACAGACAGTTTGTCCCCATCTCATCCTCCGAAACTGTCCACTGACTGGAAAGTTGTGGACGTACCTCCTTTCGGCCCAGAAACCGTACCTCTGAGCCCTGTGTGGATGACAGCCTAGATAAAAGAGTCAATATTTTCTCCTGCTCCTCTTCCTCTGGTGTTACCACCTCATCCATTATGGCCTCCAGCAGGTGTCGCAGGCGGAGGGGTTGGGAACGCCGCTCCGCTGGGAATCGCTGGCGCTCGGGTCCGGTGCTTCTGCTCCTCGGTGGCTCGAGCACGGGGCCGGACCCGGGGGCTCGAGCAGCGCCTCCTCGCCCACGAGTGAAAAAGGGGAGGTTTGTGGTGGGATGTCGGTCGTGACGCCACCCACGGGTTGTGGTGATGGTGGGCACCACCGCTGCTGGTGACGGGGAATCCCGGGAGCGATGGCGGAGAGCAGCTGAGGTGTTGACCCCTCCGTGGGTAGGGGCTGTTGGTCCCATGGGCCCCGGTTGGGGAGCAGAGGTAGAAAGGAGGGTATAGGTGCAGGTGCCGGTGCGGGGAGGCAGTGTGGGCACGGGTGCAACGTTGAAATGCTGCGCAGTGCCGGATGGCACTGTTGTACTCACTCAGACACAGAAAAACAGAGTCTCTGGTAAACCAAACGGCTGGATGGACGGGGCCCACAGCCGGCTGCGGTGTTCTCACTCTCCCCGGACGGGTTGATGGTGGCTGTCGTTTCCTGCACCTATGTATGTGTATGTGACTCCTATGGCGTCCCACGGGTAGTCCGCTCCCCGGCGTGTACGTGTCGGGAGAGCCCGGTTGCCCGCAGGCGCTGGCCCTTGGATCTCTGGCCCTTGGCGGTGGCTCTTATCCGGACGGATTAAGCTTAACCCCTGAGGTCCAGACCGCAATCAGAGAATTTGACCTTTTCGGCGGCTCCTAGCCTAATCGGGGTCTGAGTACCCTGCCTTGGTGCTTGGCTTCAATCTGCTCCCCGGTTCGGTACCGGCGGGCCACCGCCTGAACCCGGTCCTACGGTTCCGTTGACCTCCACCAACTCCTGCAGACGGCCACCACCGTCTGCCGACCTTGCTGATCGTACCTGGGCTCCAACCCAGACACACACAGTCCTTATTCCTCATACTTCCACTCTCAAGTCCACTAACTAACTAACTACTTTTTCCCGCCTCCAGGCCTGTGAACTCCTCGGTGGGCAAGGTCAATCGCCTGGCTCCTCCCCACCTGGTGTGGACATCAGACCCTGGAGGGTGGCAACAAGGATTTTGTTTGACTGGTGTCACCTAACCAGGGGAGGGTGTGTGTGTGTGATATGTTATACTGTGACCCCTGGTGGTCCAGGGCGTTACACAGGCATAAAATCAGTATAGTTACACTGATTATAACACCATCAGTGCTAGCCATGTTGGTACAGTATTCAAAGCAGCACAACACGACACACAGATCCTGTATGGAGGTCCACTAATTGGTAGCAAAGTGGTGTTGATCCACAAAGTGATTCTGCCATGTGTGCTGCAGCTGAAACGCTACTATTGCCTGCTGCTGCTCACACAGTCTCTCCACCATATGCAACATCGAGGTCCACCTTGTTGGTACGTCACATATGAAGCAGTAAGCGGGTAGGCTGAAGTGACTTTGCAGTGCAGACAGGCGTACACTTTCAGGAGAAGCTCTGACATACGTGGGCAGGGCCGCCATCAGGGCATTACTACTAAGACTGGTGTAGGGGGCCCGATGAAGATGGGGGTCCAGCTGAGGCAGGGACAATTACTTAGTTTTATTAAGCCCCGGGCCAGCTGGGACCCCACCCCTCTTCACCGGGCCTTCCCTAGTCACAGCCACAGCAAAGGACCCCGGCAGTGTTGCTTTTGTCACTATACACGTGGCTAATTTGCATCACTTATTCTCTGAGCGCGGCTGTCACTCATAGAATCTGCAGCACGCGGCTCCCACTGCTCAATTCCGGGTCAGCTGATCACACTGCTGACCCGGAAGTCAGGGCCGCAGTGCGGAGGTGGCAGAGGACGCTGATAAGTGCTCCAGTGGAGCTGAAGACACGGAAGAGAAACAGTATGGGCTGAGAGGGGGGCATCTATGGAAATAGTTCCCTCCCCCACCCTCTCTTCCCCATACTATCTGTGGACAGAGTAGGGTGGGAAGAGAGGATGGGGAGGGGCAAGTTTCTTTAGACACAGTACGGGGAGAGAGAGGATGAGGGGTAATGCTTGGGGGTGAGAGAGGATGAATAGTGATGCATGGGGAGAGAGATGAGGAGGGGTGATGCATGGGGGGAAAAAGAATGAGGGGTGATGCGTGGGGGGAATGAGGATGAGGGGTGATGCGTGTGGAGAGAGAGGATGAGGGGTGATGTATGGGGGAGCGAGTATGAGGGGTGATGTGTGGGGAGAGAGAGGCTGAGGGGTGATGCGTGGGGAGAGAGAGGATGAGGAATGATGTGTGGGGGTAGCAAGCATGAGGCGTGATGCGTGGGGAGAGAGGATGAGGGGTGAAGCGTGGGGAGAGAGAGAATGAGGGGTGATGTATGGGGAGAGAGAGGATGTGGAGCGAACTAGAAATAAATTTTGAGGACACAGAATAAAGTGACATGGTATGAGAAGCAAGTGGGCAGGATGGTGAGTGAGGGGAAAAGTATGTGGACACACAGGAGATAGTGAGGAGACAATAAGGGATGAAAAGAATGTGAGGGGGCACAGAATAGAGAATGGGTAGTGGAGGGGGGCGGTATGGAGAAGGGGCAGAATGGGAGGACAGTGTGATGCCATAGCAAGGAGGGGGAGTGTGAAGCACAATATAAAGACTGGGCAGTATAAGGGGACACAGTGTAAAGGACAGTGTGAAGAGTATGCTCAGTATGGAAAGAGAGGGAGTGTGGAGAGCTTGTACCATAAGAGGGACAGTGTGGGATCATAGTTTGTGCAGAGAACATAATGAGAGGGGCCATTATTTATTCTGGGGCACAGTGTAGGGCAGATATGTTTAAATTTGAGTATTATAATCATTTTGCTACTTTTAGGGGCATCGTGTCAGGATGTGCTGCAGAAGACCGGAGAGGATGGAAATCTGCAGAGACGAGATGTGAATGTGAAAAGTCATTATGGCATCAGGACAAGAAAAAGAATAGAAAGAAACGACTCAGAGACAACGTCATCTATAAGGTACCTGAATGTAAATGTTTATTTGTGATACTAACCGTGTCATAGGCCTGGGTCCCACTTGTGACTGCTTCTTATGTGAGCGCAATAGGACCCCCACAGATTAGCTGCTCTTGGTGCAGGTGGCCCAAAATGCTTATTTCTGGATCTGCTCCGTCCTCTGATAGTGTCCATGGCTAGGTACTGCACATCCGCCTCATTGATTTTAATAGTAGGCTCCACTATCAGAAGACGGAGCAGATCTGGAACTGAGCACTTCTGGCCACCACCAGCACGGCACCTAGAACAGGCAATTGACTTGGGTGCCAGGTGCCAGACCCCGACCAATCAGATATTGGTGACCTATCCTAAGGAAACAGATAATCGCTCTGTGAGCGAAGACAGGAGCGGGACGATCACCGGGGTTGGTGGAGGGGCCCGCCGACCCCGGTCCCCGCCTTGCTTCAGCTGGATGTGCGTTGGAGGGTGCATATCCAGCTGAAATGCATCATGGCTCAGAGAGGACGCCACGCGACGTGGGAGCCGGGGAGGGTGAGTAAAATGTTTGGGGTTTTTTATTTTCTTTTTGCGGCAAATATTCCAGGAGGGGCTCAGAAAGGGGACAGAAACCAGGATAAGTACATATATACCAGAATGTGCCCAGAGGGGGATATATATATATACCTGGAGGCCCCCAGGATGGGCCATATATTCCAGCATAGGGACAAATAAACAAGGATGGGGACATATATACTAGGAGCATCCCAGGGAGGGGACATATATACCAGGAGGAGAAGATATGTGCTAGGAAGGGGACAAATAAACCAGAATAGGCCCAGGAGGCAGATATATATACCAGAAGGGGGACATACATACCAGGAAGGGCCCAGGATGGGGACATACTGGTGCATCTCAGTAAATTAGAATATCATCTGTAAGTCATAATCATTAACAGAAATAAACACTTGAAATAGATCACTGCGTCTAATGACGCTATACAATATATGTGTTTCACTTTTTGTATTAAGTTACTGAAATAAATTACATTTTTTGATGATATTCTACTTTATAGAGATTTACCTGTATATGCCAGGATGGACAGTGTGTGTGTGTGTGAGATAGTATACAGAGGGACAGCGTATGTGAGGGATATTATATCGAGGGGCAGTATGTGTGGGTGGTATTATATATAGATTCAGTGTGTGTGGGAGAGATATTCTACACAGGGGTAGAGTATGTGTGGGTATATTGTACATAGGAGCAGTATTGGAAAGATATAATGGAGAGAGGAGGTGTAGAGCGTGTATTATGGAGCAGGGCGATATAGAAGGTGTGTTATGGAGAGAGGCGATGTAGAGGGTGTATTACGGAAAGAGGTGGTGTAAAAGGTGTATTATGGAGCAGGGGCAGTGTAGAGCGTGTATTATGGAGCAGGGCGGGGAGAGGGTGTTATGGAGAGGGGCGGTGTAAAGGATGTATTATGGAGAGAGGTGGCATAGAGCGTGTATTATGGAGCAAGGAGGTGTAGAGCCTCCTCCTTTCTAACAACTGCAGCTTCACCCCAATGCCACCTCTACCCTCCCTTGTCCTGCCTTCCTTTGAAGTGCACTCTGTCCGCATCTACTCTCCCTCCAACCTCCAAGTGGCCGTCATATACAGACCCCCGGGCCCAACCACTGCCTTTATCGACCAGTTCTCCGCCTGGCTTCTACACTTTCTCTCTGCTGACATCCCCACTATCATCATGGGTGACTTCAACATCCCCACTGACACCCGCCAGTCAGCGGCCTCCAAACTCCTCTCCCTCGCCTCATCTTTTGGTCTAACTCAGTTGTCCGCCTCTGCCACCCACAAAGATGGCCACACACTAGACCTTATCTTCACCCGTCTCTGCTCTCTATCTAACCTCACTACCTCCCCTCTCCCCTTATCTGACCACCATCTGCTGACCTTTTCAGCCCTGTCCTCCTCACCTGCCCCCCCTGTCCAGCATGTATCACACCCCCGCAGAAACCTTGCACACATCAACATACACACCCTTTCTGACTCTATCCTACCGCTGTCCTCCATATCTTCACTCCACGACACAAACAGTGCCACCACTTTCTACAACGCCACTCTCACATCAGCTATTGATTCAGTCGCTCCTCTTGTGAACGGCAGAGCAAGACGAATCAATAGACAACCCTGGCACAACAGCCTCACTAAAAAACTACGGCAAGTGTCTAGAGCCGCAGAGCGGCGCTGGAAGAAAACGCACTCCCAGGAAGACTTCACCACATTCAAAAATGCAATTCACACATTTCGCTTGGCCCTTACCTCGGCTAAACAGAATTACTTCAAAAACCTCATATCCTCTTTAACACACAACCCCAAACAGCTATTTAACACTTTTACCTCCCTCCTTCGCCCACCGCTGCCCCCTCCAACCTCCCTCATCTCCGCAGAAGAATTTGCCACATATTTCAAAGAAAAGATCGACCAAACCAGACAAGTCTTTTCTGCTGAACCACCACAACCCCTTTATATAACAGACCACTGCCCCTCCCCCATAAACTTCCTCCCCACTATCACCGAAGGAGAGCTTGCACATCTTCTCTCAAAAGCGCACCTCACTACATGCGCACTTGACCCCATCCCATCCCACCTCCTCCCCAACCTCACCACTATCCTTATTCCCGCCTTATCCCATCTCTTCAACCTATCTCTAACAACTGGTACCTTCCCTTCTGCCTTTAAGCATGCAACAGTCACACCTATCCTAAAGAAACCTTCCCTCGACCCAACCTCTACTACCAGCTATCGACCCATATCGCTACTCCCACTTGCCTCAAAACTCCTGGAACAGCACGTCCATGCTGAACTTTCCTCCCACCTCTCCTCTAACTCTCTCTTTGACAACCTACAGTCCGGCTTCCGTCCACATCATTCCACTGAAACTGCCCTGACTAAAATCACAAATGACTTACTTACCGCCAAAGCTAACAACCACTTCTCTGTACTCCTACTTCTAGACCTATCCTCAGCCTTTGACACTGTTGACCACTCCCTGCTACTACAGATCCTCTCTTCCCTTGGTGTCAGAGATCTCGCTCTCTCTTGGATCTCTTCATACCTCTCCAACCACACTTTTAGTGTCTCCCATTCCCACACAACCTCTTCATCCCGTTCTCTCTCTGTTGGTGTCCCTCAAGGCTCTGTCCTGGGACCCTTACTTTTTTCTATCTATACATTTGGCCTGGGACAACTCATAAAGTCCCATGGCTTCCAGTACCACCTATATGCCGATGACACTCAGATCTACCTCTCTGGTCCAGATGTCACATCTCTGCTGTCCAGAATCCCAGAGTGCCTATCTGCTATATCTTCCTTCTTTTCCTCTCGCTTCCTAAAGCTCAATATGGCCAAAACTGAACTGATCATCTTTCCTCCATCTCCCCTGCACTCTCCACCTGATCTATCCATTACAATTAATAACATCACGCTCTCCCCAGCACCCAAAGTTCGGTGCCTCGGAGTGACCTTTGACTCTGCCCTGTCCTTCATACCGCACATCCAATCCCTCACCACCTCCTGCCGTTTTCAACTCAAAAATATCTCCAGAATCCGCCCTTTTCTCAATCCCCAATCTACAAAAATTCTAGTGCACGCCCTCATAATCTCCCGCATCGACTACTGCAACATCCTCCTCTGTGGTCTCCCTGCTAACACACTCGCCCCTCTCCAGTCCATCCTTAACTCTGCTGCCCGACTGATCCACCTCTCTCCTCAATACCACCCCGCTTCTCCTCTCTGCAAGTCCCTCCACTGGCTCCCAATCTTCCACCGTATCCAATTCAAATTACTAACACTGACCTACAAAGCTATCCATAATCTGTCTCCTCCATATATCTCTGAACTAATCTCTCGCTACACTCCAAAACGTAACCTCCGGTCCTCCCAAGATCTCCTTCTATCCTCCTCTCTCATTCGCTCCTCATGCAACCGACTCCAAGACTTCTCCCGAGCATCCCCAGTCTCCTGGAACTCACTGCCTCAACACGTCAGACTATCTACTACACTTGCAAACTTCAAACGGACCCTGAAAACTCATCTGTTCAGAAATGCCTATAATCTACAATGACCTCACCGCCCCACCACCGTGCGGAGCTGCCGCCCCACCACCGTGCGGAGCTGCCGCCCCACCACCGTGCGGAGCTGCCGCCCCACCACCGTGCGGAGCTGCCGCCCCACCACCGTGCGGAGCTGCCGCCCCACCACCGTGCGGAGCTGCCGCCCCACCACCGTGCGGAGCTGCCGCCCCACCTACACCCCACCTACTGTCTCCTCCCCAAAATCCTTTAGGATGTAAGCCCGCAAGGGCAGGGCCCTCTTCCCCCTGTGCTAGTCTGTCTATTGTAACGTGTACATGTATTCTGTATGTAACCCCCTCATGTACAGCACCATGGAATCAATGGTGCTCTATAAATAAACAATAATAATAATAATAATAATAATAGAGTGTGTATTATGGAAAGAGGGGGTGTAGGTGGCGTGTTATGGAGAGGGGCGGTATAGAGGGTGTATTATGGAGAGGGGTGATGTAGAGGGTGTATTACGGATAGAGGCAGTGTAGAGCGTGTATTATGGAGCGGGGCGGTGTAGAGGGTGTTATGGAGAGGGGTGGTGTAGAGGGTGTATTATAGAGAAGGCGGTGTAAAGGATGTTATGGAGAGGGGTGGTGTGGAGGGTGTATTATGGAGAGAGGCGGTGTAGAGGATGTATTATGGAGAGGGGCAGTGTAGAGCGTGCATTATGGAGTGGGGCGATGTAGAGGGTGTTATGGAGAGGGGTGATGTAGAGGGTGTATTACGGATAGAGGCAGTGTAGAGCGTGTATTATGGAGTGGGGCGGTGTAGAGGGTGTTATGGAGAGGGGTGGTGTGGAGGGTGTATTGTGGAGAGAGGCGGTGTAGAGGATGTATTATGGAGAGGGGCAGTGTAGAGCGTGCATTATGGAGTGGGGCGATGTAGACGGTGTTATGGAGCGGGGCGGTGTAGAGGGTGTATTACGGAGAGAGGCAGAATAGAGCGTGTATTATGTAGAAAGGAGGTGTAGAGCGTGTATTATGGAAAGAGGCGGTGCAGGTAGTGTGTTATGGTGTTATAGAGCGGGGCGGTGTAAAGGGTGTATTATGGAGAGGGGTGGCGTAGAGGGTGTATTATAGAAAGAGGCGGTGTAGGTGGTGTGTTATGGTGTTATGGAGAGGGGCAGTGTAGAGGGTGTATTATGGAGAGTGGTGGTGTAGAGGGTGTTTTATGGCAAGAGGCGGTGTAGAGCGTTTATTATGGAGCGGGTCGGTGTAGAGGGTGTTATTGAGAGGGGTCATGTAGAGGGTGCATTATGGAGAAGGCGGTGTAAAGGGTGTTATGGAGAGGGGTGGTATAGAGGGTGTATTATGGAGAGAGGCGGTGTAGAGGGTGTTATGGAGAGGGGCGGTGTAGAGCGTGTATTATGGAGCAGGTAGGTGTAGAGGGTGTATTATGGAATGAGACGGTGTAGGTGGTGTGTTATGGTGTTATGAAGAGGGGCGATGTAGAAGGTGCATTATGGAGAGGGGCAGGCGGTGTAGAGGGTGTATTATTACTTTTCTGAGGGAAATACATCATTTTCTGGAACAACTTCAAGGGTGCTAAGACTATTGGCCATGACTGTGTGTGTGTGTGTGTGTGTGTGTGTGTGTGTGTGTGTGTGTGTGTGTATATACTGTATATATTATAATGTTTTTCCAAGAGTGGTGGAGGACTGTGGAAGGTTTCCCAGTACGGGGCCCTGAAATTCCTAGTGGCGACCCTGTACGTGGGTAATTTTTAAGGAAGCTCTGCACCACCAAATTCAGCACTTGCGCCAGGCAAGGGATGTGTGTCAGGAAGACTAGGCCCAGAGCTGTGATAACATTTCATCCATTATCGCACATGACCAGGCCGAGCTGTAGGTCCACCATCACCAGCCACTCATCTGTTTTTTCTTGTATGCCCGTTTACAGCTCCTGCTCGATGTGAGGTTTGTCCCCAGACATATGAGTTTAAGAACAGCCTGCTGTCGTTTACCCCTGGCTGTGCTGAAATTGGTGGTGCAGTACTGACTCTGACCGGATGAGACAGAGGTGGAGGAAGTAGAGTAGGAGGCGGAAGCAACACTGACTAACAAACGTTCAGTGATCCGAGGTTGTGATAATACATGCGCTTGAATGCCTAGCGCCTCATGCACAGTCCGCTACATTTACCCAGTGTGCAATTAGAGAGATTCACTGTACCTGCCCGTGCTTACTGGTCCAAGTATCCATAGTTACGTGGACCTTTCCACCTATGTTGTTGCAGAGTAAACAATAGATTTGTTCCACCACGTGTGTGTGCAGGGTAGGCACATGCCTCCTGCCTGCACCTCTGGGAACCTGTCCCCCTGCCCCTGTGCCCTGTAAGGCACTTCCTCCATCTACCCACTCACCTCTCATGCCTCCTTGATTCTGGCAAGTTATTCTTTGAAAGCAAAACGCCCTACCAGTGGTTCACCCATTTGACGTCTAATCCGTCTATACCCGTCATTCCTTGATACACGCAAGTCCTTGACAAAGGCCTTGTGAAGGCCAAAACGTTGGCTTGGCTTTGTCTTTCCTTTTTCGGTAGTGGCATTCTCTTTCTGCTTGCATAATTATAATAAAAATCACTTTTTGCATTACCCTGTTGCAATTGATTGTTTGCTTGGGATTATTTTAACTACTGCAGGGTAGGCATGGCACACATGGAGACATAATGGTGGCTGCGAACAATGTACTGCGGTACAACCATAGACATAATTTGTAAGAAACTGTCCATCTCCACCAGTCTGAATGGCAGTAATTAAAAGGCAAGCATTTTGGAAATGCTGTCATTCAGGGTCATGGCTCGTGGGTGGTTGGGAAGTATTTCCTCTTTCTATCTAGGGTTTGAGAGATGGCGGCCCGTGATGACCTTTTCTGCAGCCCCCGGGAATATTCTCGTGAGTGGCAGTGTTCAAGCTGCTACCGTGGTTCTGCCGGCCGCCAGCCCTTTAAATCCCCACATGCGCTGCTTTGTACCAGTGCCATCAAGCACAGGACTTACTTTGTGGGCGGATTTAGTGCTCTGAGCTTTAGTCCCACAGCAGCTTCAGAGGTTTTCGCGAAGTGTGCCCGCCCTCATGAGATGTGCCCGGCACCTGCCCTCCAATGCTGTGAGCCCGGCGCCCGCCCTCCAATGCTGTGAGCCCGGCGCCTGCCCTCCCGAGTTGTGTGCCCGGCGCCTGCCCTCCTGATCTGTGTGCCCAGCGCCCGCCCTCCCGAGCTGTGTGCTCGCTCTCTGGTGCTTTGTGGCTTCCCCCAGTGTTGTGTGCAACCCTCAGAGCTGTGTATCACCTTAGGTTTGTGTTCCCCCAGTGGTGTCCGTGCTCCAAAAGTGCTGTGTATCACCCCCAGTGATGTGTTTCCCCAATGCTGTGTACCACCCCAAGTGATGTCCTGCTCCTCCTGTCTGTGCTCCGCAAGTGCTGTCTGTGCCTCCTAGTCCCCCCAGTGATGTCTGTGCCCCCTAGTGATGTCCGTGCCCCCCCAGTGCTGCTGTCCGTGACCCATCCCAGTGCTGTTTGTGCCCCAGAGACAGTTTTATGCTTCCCAGTGAAGTCTGTGCCCCAGCCCCTCCTGTCATATACAGTTAGGTCCAGAAATATTTGGACAGTGACACAATTTTCGCGAGTTGGGCTCTGCATGCCACCACATTGGATTTGAAATGAAATCTCTACAACAGAATTCAAGTGCAGATTGTAACGTTTAATTTGAAGGTTTGAACAAAAATATCTGATAGAAATTGTAGGAATTGTACACATTTCTTTACAAACACTCCACATTTTAGGAGGTCAAAAGTAATTGGACAAATAAACCAAACCCAAACAAAATATTTTTATTTTTAATATTTTGTTGCGAATCCTTTGGAGGCAATCACTGCCTTAAGTCTGGAACCCATGGACATCACCAAACGCTGGGTTTTCTCCTTCTTAATGCTTTGCCAGGCCTTTACAGCCGCAGCCTTCAGGTCTTGCTTGTTTGTGGGTCTTTCCGTCTTAAGTCTGGATTTGAGCAAGTGAAATGCATGCTCAATTGGGTTAAGATCTGGTGATTGACTTGGCCATTGCAGAATGTTCCACTTTTTTGCACTCATGAACTCCTGGGTAGCTTTGGCTGTATGCTTGGGGTCATTGTCCATCTGTACTATGAAGCGCCGTCCGATCAACTTTGCGGCATTTGGCTGAATCTGGGCTGAAAGTATATCCCGGTACACTTCAGAATTCATCCGGCTACTCTTGTCTGCTGTTATGTCATCAATAAACACAAGTGACCCAGTGCCATTGAAAGCCATGCATGCCCATGCCATCACGTTGCCTCCACCATGTTTTACAGAGGATGTGGTGTGCCTTGGATCATGTGCCGTTCCCTTTCTTCTCCAAACTTTTTTCTTCCCATCATTCTGGTACAGGTTGATCTTTGTCTCATCTGTCCATAGAATACTTTTCCAGAACTGAGCTGGCTTCATGAGGTGTTTTTCAGCAAATTTAACTCTGGCCTGTCTATTTTTGGAATTGATGAATGGTTTGCATCTAGATGTGAACCCTTTGTATTTACTTTCATGGAGTCTTCTCTTTACTGTTGACTTAGAGACAGATACACCTACTTCACTGAGAGTGTTCTGGACTTCAGTTGATGTTGTGAACGGGTTCTTCTTCACCAAAGAAAGTATGCGGTGATCATCCACCACTGTTGTCATCCGTGGACGCCCAGGCCTTTTTGAGTTCCCAAGCTCACCAGTCAATTCCTTTTTTCTCAGAATGTACCCGACTGTTGATTTTGCTACTCCAAGCATGTCTGCTATCTCTCTGATGGATTTTTTCTTTTTTTTCAGCCTCAGGATGTTCCGCTTCACCTCAATTGAGAGTTCCTTAGACCGCATGTTGTCTGGTCACAGCAACAACTTCCAAATGCAAAACCACACACTTGTAATCAACCCCAGACCTTTTAACTACTTCATTGATTACAGGTTAACGAGGGAGACGCCTTCAGAGTTAATTGCAGCCCTTAGAGTCCCTTGTCCAATTACTTTTGGTCCCTTGAAAAAGAGGAGGCTATGCATTACAGAGCTATGATTCCTAAACCCTTTCTCCGATTTGGATGTGAAAACTCTCATATTGCAGCTGGGAGTGTGCACTTTCAGCCCATATTATATATATAATTGTATTTCTGAACATGTTTTTGTAAACAGCTAAAGTAACAAAACTTGTGTCACTGTCCAAATATTTTTGGACCTAACTGTATATGCCCCTATCCCCTCCTATGATGTGTATTTGCCCCATCTCCTCCTGTGATGTGTATTTGCCCCATCCCCTCCTGTGATGTGTATTTGCCCTATCCCCTCCTGTGATGTGTATTTGCCCCATTCCCTTCTGTGATGTGAATTTGCCCCAGCCCCTCCTGTGATGTGCATTTACCCCATCCCCTCCTGCCATGTGCATTTGCCCCATCCTCTCCTGTCATGAATATTTGCCCCAGCCCCTACTGTTATGTGTATGGCCCCAGCCCTTCCTGTGATGTTTATGGCCCCAGCCCCTCCTGTGATGTGTATGGTCCCAGCTCCTCCTGTGATATATACATCACATTGCTAGGGACATATACATCACAAGAGGGGATGGAGCATATGCATCACATTGGAGATGCTGGGATATACATCACATTAGAGATGCTGAGGGCATATACATCACATTGGAGAGGCTGGGGCATATACATCACAGGAGCGGCAAGGGGTATATACATCACAGGAGGGGCAGGGGGCATATACATCACAGGAGGGGCTCAGGGCATATACATGTCCCCAGCCCCTCGTGTGATTAAAGTGCCCAAAGTGTCTCCTGTGATGTATATACAGCAGTCCCAGCGTCTCCTATGTGATGTATGTGCTTCCAGTGTCTCCTGTGATGTATATGGTTTACCAATGTTATTGTCACAAAGAGTTGACTGCACTCAAGACCGAGACTAACCTGGAAAAGCAGCTGTGAGAAGCAACATGATCAATGTCCCCAAACATCACAGCTGCACCAAAGAGAAACAGCTCCGGACACCACAGTAGGAGTGTAGGGGTGAGTTAATGAATTGTTTGACCAAATAAAAATAGCAGGGTCATTTTCACATTGATAATTTTGGGCAGCCCCCAAAGGTTGGTAGACATTTCCAAATGGCCCTTGGTAGAAAAAAGGTTCCCCACCCCTGGTTTAGAGCCTAGCAGTCCTCGCCCTGAAGCAGCTAAACCACCATCAGCAACACCACTGCCACATCTCCTATTAGGTGTTCTCCTCATTCTTTGGCACACATATAAGTTCAGAGAAGATGGCCTGGATACATAGATCAATTATAACAAAGCTTGTATTGCAGCTGTTTTTGACCACTACGCAAAGCTGCGTGATGCAACACAGTATAAGGTTTCAGAGGTATTCACACAGCAAGGCACGCTGTACATGCTCTCTGGTTTTTGATAGATTGAGCCAATAGATTACATTGCCTGTATGCTGATGTTTTCAGAGCACTACGCAAAGCTGCACAATGCAATGCAATATGAGGTTTCAGAGATATTCCTACAGCAAGGCACGCTGTACAAACTCTGGTTTTTGATAGATTGAGCTAATAGATTACACCGAATGTACACTGCTCTTTTTGACTGCTACGCAAAGCTGCGCAATGCAACCCAGTATGAGGTTTCTGAGATCTTCACATAGCTGTAAAAACTCTGGTTTTAATAGATTGAGCTAATAGTTTAGACTGCCAGTACGCTTTTGTTTTTGTCCATTGCACAAAGCTGTGTGATGCAGCGCTGTATTTGATTAGAATTAAATGCACCTATCACTATCTTTCACTCCTACAGTGTCCTATCTCTACAATGTATTTGATTTTTCCTCCAACTGCACCTATCATGGTCCCTCACTCCAACATCATACGCTACCATTTCTATTCAAGGAAAACTGAGTCACGGGTGCGCCGGCCAATGACAGCCATACCAATAATTGGCATGGCTGCGATGGCTGTGGAAGTGCCCACAGCCTAAAAACTTGCTGATTGATTGCTCTGCAACCTTTCCACATGCTTTATTTAGATGACAAGCACAAACAGGAACCGGATGTACAGTAAAAATTCTATGTTCGGGGTTCAGCTCCGGACCTACAGATCCAGAACGTTACAGTTCAGGTTTACTCATCCTTAGTGGTCAATCATACGATAATCCCTCAAATATGTCAGGTCAATATTCTGGATTGAAAGCAGGGATTCATCAACTTAACGAGTTTGCCACCTTTGTCCCTTGTGCTGGACACAGCCTGAACTTGGTGTGAGTAAAAACAGCAGAATGTTGTCTACAGAATGTAAATTTGTTGATTTTGTTCAGCATCTGTATTCATATTTTGCAGGTTCTAATAATCGCTGGAATGTATTGAAATCATCATTAGCAAAAGATTTTGTGATCAAGCGTCTCTCAGACACACATTGGTCATCATATTTTGATGATGATCATGATCTGTATCGAGGTTTTGAGAAAATAAAACATGCATTGGATTCAAGAGGGAGAAGAATTGATAAAAAAAAAATGGAAAATCTGGAAACAATCTTTTTCACAATTCTTTGGCATGACATGCTAGAAAGAATGAACAAAACAAGTTAGGCCCTGAAATCAAAGGATGTGAACAACATTGTTGACATGAATCTTCTTGAATCTATGAGAGCCTATCTTCAGGAAATTAGAGACAAATTTAGTGAATATGAATTCAAAGCCAAGAGTATGTGTCCAGATACATACACACGTGGTCAAAATTGTTGGTTCCCCTCGTTTAATGAAAGAAAAACCCACAATGATCATAGAACTAGCTTGAATCTGACAAAAGTAATAATAAATTAAAAATCTATGAAAATGAACAAATGAAAGTCAGACATTGCTTTTCCATACTTCCACAGAATTTTGAAAAAAATAAAACTCATGAAATAGGCCAGGACAGAAATGATGGCGCCCTCCTCCTTCTCCTCCTTAACTTAATATTTTGTTGCACAACCTTTTGAGGCAATCACTGCAATCAAACGATTTCTGTAACTGTCAATGAGACTTCTTCACCTCTCAACAGGTATTTTGGCCACTCCTCAAGAGCAAACGGCTCCAGTTGTCTCGTGTTTGAAGGTTGTCTTTTCCAGAAGGCATGTTACAGCTCTTTCCAAAGATGCTCAATAGGATTTAGGTCAGGGCTCATAGAAGGCCACTTCAGAATAGTCCAATGTTTTCCTCTTAGCCCTTCTTGAGTGTTTTTAGCTAAGTGTTTTTGGTCATTATCCTGTTGCAAAACCTATGACCTGCGACTGAGACCAAGCTTTGTGACAATGGGCAGCATATTTCGCTCTAGAATCCCTTGATAGAATGAGATTTCATTGTACCCTGCACAGATTCAGCACAGCCTGTGCCAGATGCAGCAAAAGCAGCACCAGAACATAACAGAGCCTCCTCCATGTTTCACAGTAGGAAGAGTGTTCTTTTCTTGATATGTTTTTTTTTCCGTCTGTGAACATAGAGCTCATGTGCCTTACCAAAAATTTCCATTTTTGTCTCATCTGCCCATAGGACATTCTCCCAGAAGCTTTGTGGCTTGTCAACATGTAGTTTGGCAAATTTCAGTCTGGCTTTTTTATGATTTTTTTTTTTCAATAATGGTGTCTTCCTTGGTCATCTTCCATGAAGTCCAATTTGGCTCAAACGACGGATGGTGCGATCTGACACTGATGTTCGTTGAGCTTGAAGTTCACTTTTAATCTCTTTAGAAGTTTGTCTGTGCTCTTTTGTTACCATTTGTATGATCCGTCTCTTTGATTTGTCATCAATTTTCCTCCTGCGGCCACATCCAGGGAGGTTGGCTACTGTCCCATGGATGTTAAATTTCTGAATAATATGTGCAACTGTAGTCACAGGAACATCAAGCTGCTAGGAGATGGTCTTATAACCTTTACCTTTAACATGCTTGTTTATAATTTTCTTTCTAATCTCCTGAGATAACTCTTTAATTCGCTTACTCTGGTCCATGTTGAGTGTGGTATACACCATGTCACCAATCAGCACAGTGAGTATTTGTGACGCCCTGTCCTAGTAGGTCGTCACACGGTATTGTGCAATCTGCCCTCCTGTGCAATATCCACCTCCTCCTTGGTTAGGGGTTCCTAACCAATGGTGTTGCCAAAACCAGCTAATCAAAATCCTAGGAACACTCTGCACCACACCCACCTGACACATCAGTAGACGGCCTGAGTGGAATAGGGTCGCCCACTTAGGGGGTTGGTTAAGGTGAGGTCAGGAGTGTCAGGAGAAGGGGACTGTATTTGTGAAGGTGAAGGAGAGAGGAGGTAAGGAGCTGGGCTTCTTGGAAGTACTAGGTAGCAGACATTGGTCAGAGCCTGGTAGGAGCTTGAACCCCGGTTGCAGGGGATCGTGACAAGGGGCACGGTATTGTTGTGGAGGACAGCCGGCGGCCTTGTACCATCACCGGGCAGAGGCCAGGGTATGACGGGCTACGTGGACCCTAGGTCAGGGAGTAGCTTCAGGCAACCTGACAATTTACCTGACAAGAACAGAGCCTTCAAGATCCACTCTCCACCCGCTCCAAAATCGGGGTACTAGCGCAACGAGGGGGATAGGAATTTCCACAAATACGGTCCAGGAAATCCCAAGCGTGAACCCTGAGAGCAAGCTCCCTCAGTTGGCCATACTGGGGAGTGGGACCCGATTAGTTTCAAGCTATTGGGACCAATTAGAAGAGAACAAGGTGCCAAGGAAAAGGTCACAGATCAACAGGCAACACCAGCAGAAACGGGACCCAAACGTGCTCCCCCTCAGCGGCAGCGGTGTCCAGAACTTTGGTTTACTAAGTTGTCAGTGTCACCTTTATGAACTGAGTGAATATGCAAGTGACCCCTTCCTCCCCAACAGCACATCCCGTCACCATCACTGAGTCCCGGGGCATCCCCCCTACCCGTGGAGGGGTTAAACACCTGGCTGCCCACTACATTGCCACCGGGTATTCCCAGCTGTAGTGAAGTGATGGTACTCCATCTTACCACACACCATGGGTGGCGTCACAAACTATTCAATACACAATCCCCTGTAAATACCCCCTTTTTATTCGAATGGTTGCACAATACCTCCCCCCGGGTCCAGATGTCCCCTCGAACCACCGCAGATCCAGATCCAAGCAGCCTGGCTGCTGACGTGGGGGCAGTACATATTTGTAGCCCTATATACAGGCCCACTGACTGATTGCAAGATTGTAGTCACCTGTGATGCTAATTAGTAGACATACCTTGATTTAAAAAGTCCTTTTTGTCACACTATTTTCAGGAGTACCATCATTTCTGTCCCGTGCCTGTTTCATGAGTTTTATTTATTTTTTAAAAAAATTCTGTGGAAGCAAGGTTGAAAAGCAATGTCTGACTTTCATTTGTTAATTTTCATAGATTTTTTATTTATTATTACTTTTGTCGCCTTTAAGTTATTTCTGTGACCATTGTGTGTTTTTCTTTCATTAAACGAGAGATACCAAGAATTTTGACCACGTGTGCATTATAATGATGGAAAAAACGGTAACAAAAGTAAAGTGTTCGTCTTAGTAGGTACGATAGTGATGGATCAGCAGAAGAAGAGGTACAACTCAGTGAAACTGAAAAGTTCAAGGTGGAAACTTTTCTCTCTATTCTCGATACTCCAATCTTTGAAGTGACAAAATAGTGCAGAGGATTCTTCACAACCACATACTGGACAATCAACGAATTTCAGCACAAGCAATAGCAGACATCATGGCTATTTCCCGTGAACGTGTTTGTGTCATTATCCATGAACATTTGGACATGAGGAAGCTATCTGCAAGGTGGGTCCCCAAATGTTTGACAACAGTTCAGTGAAGCATGCAAGTGACAACTTCCCGGTCCATTTGTCAGTGTTTCTGTACTGATAAGACCTTCCTGGATTGCCTGGTCACTATGGATGAGAACTGGATTTATTTGTATGATCCTGAAAACAAGGAGCAGTTAAAAGAGTAGAGACACAGTGGTTCTGTGCCGCCCCCGTGCCAGCAGCCGAGCTGCTCGGATCCGGATCCGCGGTGGCCCGAGGGGTCTCCGGACCCGGGGGTCATGCGGCCACTCAAATGAAGGGGGTATTTACAGGGGATTGTGTTAGAGTTCGTGACACCACCCGTGGTAAGTGGTAATGTGGAGTACCACCGCTGCAGCTGGGAGTACCCGGGGGTGATGAAATGGGGCAGCCAGGTGTTAGAACCCTCCGCGGGTACGGAGGATGCCTCTAGACTCGGTGATGGTGTTCGGGGAGTGCCATAGGGTGGGAAGGGGATCACTTGCATACTCACCACTCAGTCCATTAAGCTGACACCGACAACTAGATAAACCAAAGTTCTGGATACCGCTGCCGCTAAGCACTGAGAGGAGCTAGTTCAGGTCCCATCCCCAATGGTGCTGCCTGGTGATCCGTAACCTGCCTTCTGGCACTAAGTTTACTTCTCTGTTGGTCCCGGTAGTATGGAACTTGCCGAGTCCTGCTCCCCACTATGGCTAAGTGTGGGAGCTTGCTCTCAGGGTTCACGCTTGGGATTTTCTGGACCGTTTGAGTGGAAAGTCCTATCCCCCTCGTTGCGCTAGTACCCCGATTTTGGAGTGGGTGGAGAGTGGATGTTGAAGGCTCCGTTCTCTTCAGGTAAATTGTCAGGTTGCCTGAAGCTACTTCCTGAAGTAGGGTCCATGTACCTCGTCGTGCCGTGGTCCCAGCCCGGTAATGGTGCAAGGCCGCCAGTTGTCCTCCTCAACAGTTCCGTGCCCCTTGCCACGATCCCCTGCGACCGGGGGTCCAACTCCTCTAGGCCCAGACCATCGTCTGCTACCTAGATAGCTTTCTTGGAGCCCTGCTCCTGACCTCCTCTCTCCTTCACTTCCAACACACTTCTCCCTACTCCTTACACTCCTGACCTTCCCTAGCCAACCCCCCCAAGTGGGTGACCCTATTCCACTCAGGCCGATCACTGGTGTGTCTGGTGGGTGTGGTGCAGAGTGTACCTAGGATTTAATTAGCTGATGTAGGCAACACCATGTAGTTGGGGACCCATAACCAAGAAGGATATGGATATTGCACGGGAGAGCAGATTGTGCAATACCCTGTGATGACCTGATAGTCTAGGGGCGTAACAGTTCTCCATATCCAAAGAAGTTCAGTGTGCAAAAATCAAGTAGTCTGTGTTCTGGGATAAGCAGGGCATGCTGTTAGTGGACTACCTTCAAAAGGATTCCACCATCAATGGATGGTATTAAACTGAACTTTTGGACCACTTGAAGGCAGCTCTGAAGGCCAAAAGGAATCTTGTTCCTACTAGACAGCGCCTCCGCTCACACTGCACAAGCAACCACGGCAAAACTGGTAGAGCTGGGCTTCCAGCTGGTTGACCACCCACCTTACTGACCAGATCTAGCTCCCTCCGACTATCATCTGTTTCCAAACCTGAAGAAACACCTCAAGGTTACCAAACTTCACACCATTTCTGATGCTATGGCTGCTTCAGATGCCTGGTTTGAGGCACAACCAAAATCCTTTGCTAGGCTTACAGAACTTGGAATACCGATGTAATAAGTGTGTTGACATAAGTGGACGGTATGTGGAATAAATGTAAAGTTTCATCATCCTATCTCATTTCTTTCTGGGTAAAGCCAAATATTTATCAGCAGCCCCTCGTATGTATCACAAAGACCTGAATTAGGACCTTTCAAATTAATGTTAGCATCGCAAGCGCTACATGGTTCTTGATGAAATTTGTGAGACACTCCCTGCACTGGCCTAAAAAAATTCAAATCTATGTTCTAGAATGTTGAAATTACACTTAATTGTTCATGTGTATGATCTGATCAATTGTACTGGAGAACGTACTTCTTCAAAACTGAAACTTTAAAAAACATCTACTTCGTATCAACTGGCTTTCACTCATGTGCAAGGAAAGTGACATCCCGAAGAACCTTGACTTCAAGCCAATAATAAAGCAATTATCTGAAAAGAAATACTACAAATGCTTTTTATAATAAGAAGTTTGCACTTTCATGTGCCATATAATCTGTATGGCTTACTGAGTATTATTTTGTTATTCAACCTTTCTGTATTGTTCAAATGTTTATCATGTTGCTGCTGTACTTCATGTTTTTTAGTGTTTTAATACCAGTTTTGTTGAAGTGGTAAAGTGACACTGTCTTTTTGAAGAGTTTTTTGGAGCAGAAACTGAGCAGAATCTAAAGTTTTTGAGGTGATTTGAGATTAGGAGGAGGCTATGGAGAGCTTCCGCTCAGTTTCCGCTACATAAACTATTTGGAAACTGTGCACGTACCATTGAAAAGGGACATTCACAGGACAGTATTTCTTGACCCATACAATTTAATGAAGCCGTATACACATATTTTTCTTAAAAAAAATGTACATTTTATTAAACTCAGTGGATGTCTTATTTTGATCCATTTTTGCATTTCTTTAGGTTTTTTTTGGGTGGTTTGTTTGTTTTCTTTCATCCATTCAAGTCTGTAGGGCTCAGTTAAGAAACAGATGGCTTATGGAAGCTATCCATTTTTAATTGATCCTTTCTTGCAGATGCAAAACGTGACATAGTTACTGTATCTGAATGTAGCCTAATAAAATATACAGTACATTGGAATTAAACCTTTATTGCCTGTGATTACCGCTCCGGCGGGGTGCACACATCTCTGTTACATGAGCCTTGTGATGCACAGAGCAAAGCTGATAGCAAAATTGATTAAAAAATCCATCAATTGTATTTAGGTTTTCCAATATTTTACTACGAGAGGCTGATTTGGGATCAGATCCCAAAGTTGCATGAATCATGATCTGGATGCTACAGACGGATGTGAGCAATTCTATTGCAACAATGTGATCAGTTCCTCCATTGGTTTCCATTCTGCATTTTAGTTAAATGCTGGACTATGAAGCCAGGTGTACGTGTCACGGCTTCAGAGAGGTCTAGTGTGCATGACTGGAAGTGTCGGGACTTGTGATCATGCGCACTGACCCTAAACCCGGCATTCTGAAGTGGTGACAATGGACACAGGTACGCACGTCACTGATGTTGATGCTGGGCAATGGGCATTGCATAAGCATGTTAGCATGCCCCTGTGGGCGTGCTAACATGCTCAGAGGGCAGAATGAGTGCAGGAACTAACACCCTTGGGACTAGTCCCTGCACTCATTAGCATATCATAAAGGATCTTTAGAAATACTTTTCCTAAAGATCTCTTTATCTATGCTAGTGTTTACAGGGACGGTTAGGCAGGGATTAGAAATATGTACCTAGAACTGCTCGTGGACCTGGGTGCATATTGCACCTGATAAGTTCACTTTAGGCTGACATTTTTATTTAATGATACTATTTTGGGGTACATATAGTCATGACCGAAGTGTTGGCACACTTGAGATTGTTCCATTTTTGGATTTTGTGTGAAATTATCTCCAATTTCCCTTTTTTTCTCTATTTTTTTGTGTTTCAATACGCACAAAGGAAATAAACTTGCATAACAAAACGTGTGTGGCTGAGTTTCCATGTTCTGTAATCATCCGTTAGAATGGATCCTGCAGAGATCCATTGGAAAATTGATGTCTACCGGATCCGTTTTTTTAACATGAGAGTCTATGGAGCACGGATCCCTTAACAGATTACTATTTATCTTCCATTTGTAACCAATCTTGTAAGAAAAAAAACGGATTTTTACAAACGTAAGAAAAACAGATGGCTAAATAGCAATCTGTTAATGGATCCGTTCTTCATAGACTCCAATGTTAAAAAACGGATCCTGCAGAAATCAGTTAGTTAACAACGGACAAAAAAGTTGTGGGTGCACACATTTTTTGCCTAAAGGCCCTGTCACACACAGAGATAAATCTTTGGCAGATCTGTGGTTGCAGTGAAATCATGGACATATTATTCCATTTGTACACAGCCACAAACCTGGCACTGATTGTCCACAATTTCACTGCAACCACAGATCTGCCGCTGATTTATCTCTATGTGTGACAGGGCCTTAAGGATCTCTGCAGGATCTGTTCTAATGGATGAATGCTGGACATGTGAACTTAGCCTAATTGCAATAATTTTTCTGGAAGAAACACCTCATTGTCTGGAACAATTTCAAGGGTGCCAACACTTTTGGCTATCAATATAATTGAGCCAGTCACTCCAATTTGATGAAAGTGTAGATGGCTGTTATTAACAACAGCAAAACAGTTCAATCAACAAGACGTTACGGTCATTTATTTTGACCTTCATCAGTAGGAACTGCTATAGAAACATATACAAAAACAGAAAAAATTATATGTAAAATACAAAAAATACTTAAATGAGACTGTCCATTGGAATGAGAACAAAAATGGTGCCAGTTGTTACAAGATTGTATAAAAACTGAGATAAGTGAACAAAAAAAACCATAAATGTCATGCAAACATCAGTACACATACATGAAATAAAAGGACAATGGGAGGGATAAGGGAGGAGGGAAAAAGGATAAAGTAAAGGAGGGTGTGTGAGATACGCATGCTAAGTATACCATGGGGTGGAGCGACTTGTGAGGAATAGGTGAGCAGAAGGGCTACATGGAACTTAGTGACTTGGCCTTAAAGGGAACCTGTCATCAGAAATTGAGCTTTAAATCTAAAAGTTTCCCCCTCTGCAGCTCCTGGTCTGCATTCTAGCAAGCTTCCTGTACTTTTTGTGCCCCCTTTTAAACCAAATAAAACACTTTATAAAGTTGTACCTTTTTGCCTGCAATTCTTGTAAATTTGTCATGTGGGTGGGCCGTGTGGTGTCGGTTACTGTCCCTCCTTCTGGTTTACGCCGTCCCCCATTGCTTCATTTCATAGATCAGGACGCCGCCCACAGCGCCCGAGGTCCCGTGCACGCGAGGACTGCTGTTGACGTGGTCGCAGGCACGATATTATGGGCGGCGCTGTGATTGCATTGCAAGTGCCCGCGCATAATACCGTGGCCGCGCTCTCCCCTTTGCCTCCTGCATTCTGCGCAAGCCCTGGCCAAATGATCCGACGTCACCTTTCCCATCTTGCCCTGCAGCAGGAAATAGATGGGAGGAGCGGATCAGGCCACCACAGGTTATGAGGAGACGCTTGCGCAGAACGCAGGAGGCAAAGGGGAAAGTGCGGTCACGAGGTTATGGGCGGCACTTGCTGATGACACTCACAGTGCCGCCCATAACCTCGTGCCCGCGCAAAGAGTCACCAGCGGTCACACTTGCACACAGTGCTCGGCACCGCTACAGTCGCACAGCGCATGCGCGGGACCACGGGCGCCCAGGGGCGGCATCCTGAGGTTTGAAATTCAGCGTTCGTTTGCGGCGTAAATCTGCTGGAGGAACAGCAACGGATCCCAGAGAGCCCGCCCCCATGGACGATTTACAAAATTTGCATACGAAAAGGTACAAGTTTATAAAGTATTTATTTTGGAATAAAAGGGGCCACAAAAACTATAGGAAGCTTGCTAGAATGCAGCCCAGGAGCTGCAGAGGGGGAAACGTTTAGGTTTACAGGTAAATTTCTGATGACAGGTTCCCTTTAAGGTATTGCCACAAGATAATGGGTTGGTACATACAGTAGATAATGTAAGCAAAGAAACAGTAATAATACAAACACTAGAGAGCTGTCCATTTTTATGTTAACCTACTTCATTTTTAACATTGGTTTTTCCTTGAAACCAACATAAAACTGAAATCTGGGATTTGAAAGTGACACAGCAACATAAAATCTGACACAAAGCTAAATCACATTTAACAATTCCAACAGAAATGGTCTGTAATGCATCTAATTTTCATTACCGCCTGGCACAGTTGTAATCATTATTTACGTTAGTTATGAGAAACACATAAAAGGTGAATTGAATTTGTTTAAGTCTTGTACTCCATTTATCAAAGTCTGTGGAAATTGTGTTAAATGACTTTGCTGCTCTGCTGGATTTAATAATTTTCATGGTAAATTACAGCAACAACAGGTTCACCAACAGCGTTTTAACACCAGAATAATGAGACACTCACAAAACCCCTATTGGACGATCTTCCGTCCATAAAATGCAAGGAAAATAGTATCCAGAGAGAAGTTTTAGAAGTTGTTATCGACAAAAAGAGAGAGCATCAGTTCTCTCTTGTGACATATCTGAACTAATACTTCTAACTACCAAGTCCTCTGTTATACCTCCTCAAAATGTATGAATAAGGCTGGGGCTGGGCTACATGGCATTGTTGCCCTCAACAAAAATTGGGCAGGGCTGATCTCTGGTTTTTCTGCTCACTGGACTGTTGCCTTACAATGCACACTGTCAGTGCGCTCTTTTGTTGGCTTGTCACTCTTCCTCAGAGCCATAGAGGGAGCGCACTGTCACAGTGCAACAGTGCATTGAAAGTATTATTGCACAGTGACAATCGAGCATACACCAGAATTTACAGCCAGCGCATGTTCAGTAGACCAGGAATTAGCCCAGACCCTGTAATGGACTTTACTGATGATGACTCGCCCACCCCAGGGCCTTAGGTGACTCAGTGTCGGGCCGGACTAGTCCGGGGTAGTCAGCGGTGGCGGGGCCCAACTCCGTGACCCTGGTGGAGTCAATTAATATGGCGGCTGTGGGGGTGATGATAGTGTTAAAGTTTATATAAGATTCGTGACGCCACCTGGGGTAATTTGCAACTATGGAGCCGCAGCTGCTGGAAGGGACCTCCGGGGCTGATGTTATGGCAGCTGAGGTGTTTCTTGCTCTCCACAGGTAGAGTGGGTACCCCGGGGCTGCCTTTGGTGCTTGGTAAAGTTTATGGTGTTGTAGATGCAGTGCAGAATAAAAAACAGACGACACAGGGCTTGCAGTTAAGGTCTTTACTCGCTGTTAGGTCTCAATTCAGCAGCTGTCCGATTGCCCACAGTATGCTGGGATCCACTGTCAGGTGCCTCCGCCGATCCCAGGTAGTTCAGAGGTCAATACCGGTGCACCCCTCCTGTGTCTCTTTCCTGACTGACTTCATAGCCTTGACCGTGATAGCTGTGCTGGTCTTGGCCTCCACCACAGGGCCTGAACAAAGGGGGCTACCCGCAGTTCTTATCTTGCCCTCTTCACAGGGGATCTGTGGCAGGAGGTGGCCCTGGGCGCTTGCAACCACCCCAGGCCTACAGTGTTACTTTTGAGGAAATGTCTTTCTTCCCTCTGTCTGGGGACCGTCCCCGAATGCAGTCAGATTCCTCCACCCGATCTTCCAGTGGAACAGGCCACGAGCCAATATGCCCTTCCGTGGCCCTGGGATCCTCTCTTTCTTTAGGTGTCACCTGGGCCTAACTAGACCCCAGGATCTCCACCAGGAACTTCCTTCTGTCACTTTTTTCTCAGACTTTTCTCCTTCACTCTCCTGAGGTAACTACATTCCTCTCCTCCTCCCTCTGTCTAACTGAACTTTAACTTCCTGGTTTCCTTGTCTACTCACACTTTCTGACTCCTCCCACACACCCACTGACTAGGCCCCACCCACACTATTGGGACCAGAAATGGGACCTATGGCCCCATGAATACATCTATGGAGGTTGCTGCCACTATCCCTGACCCAGTGTATGCCTACCAATTGGTGTGTGCAAGTTTTGTCTGTGGACCGGCATATGACCTCATTCTTACCCAGGATGGGACATCACACCTCTGGCTGAGGTGCAATATCTCTGTGGCGACGGAAGCCTCAGGGGTGCCACAATGACACTTCATTTCAGATTACCTTGCTGTTGGTTTCCAGGCTTACATGAATTGGCCAATACATAAACCAAATGTCTCTTTTTTCATATATTCCTATAGCAGTAATGCAGTACCAAAGTTCTCTTTATACATTGTTGGCTGTTTAGTATGCAGCTGTATGCATTTTCTAGTTCATTTGAGTATCCCAGCATGCACTGGGGATTCTCAAACAAAGTGTTATCAAAAAGGTAGTAAGTAATAAAAATACATGAAGCAATTAGATAGCACACTGAAGGAAGAGTGGACTTTTTAATTAATGTATATAAGAAAAGAGAATAGATTATTAGATTAAATAGACATACATTTAGGATTAAAATAAATGTTAGTTTTGGACCACCCTTTTAAAGTTCACAAAGCCAGAAAAATCAATGATACAAACACAGCAACATAATAGCATCTGGATTGTAAACCTGCAAAGAATTATAATGCAATAATGGACGTTTTATTAAATTTCATTCCCATACAAAGAGATCACGCATTTTATGACTGCCTCTTTAAAGTGAAGTCAAATATTACTACGGATTTACAAAATTTGTACCAGAAAAAAATGCCCTTATGGCTATTTAGCAGCAGATTTCTAATCAAACATAAGTGTATTTTATTATTTGCACATACAGCCACATAAAAATAACATTGTTCTTTTGCACTGATTAAAGGGTAACTAAACTTTCAAGTAACTTTCAGTTAAAGCTGTTCTGTGAACTGGCCATAATGTGACTTGCATTCTGCATTTTCACAGGTGGGCTCTACTTCTTAATTTTTAATTGACTCTGAGCTGGTGGGAGTAGATTAGCTGATATGATCCTTTCCCATACACTGAGATGAATTCCTGCTAGATATTCCTTTTTCAGCGCACAGAGAAAAGCAGCTGCAGCATGGGAGACAATATATAGCAGTATAGAGCTTTGTAGATATTAAAAGATTTGTTACAAAGCTCACCATAATCTATTTCTTCCTCTGCTTGTTTCCTCATTCTGCTCCACAGTCCACTACCTACTTCCCCTTTACATACAGTATACCTTGCTTGAAGTGATCATAAGTGAAGAAGGAAGCAGAATTATTATTATTAAAAATCATAAGATATTATATCCGTTTCTTCTATTGTTTTATGCAAGTGTATTTAAAGTACAGTTTCATTTCAAAGTCTTGTACTAAAACTGTCAATGTTGTCCTATATCTCCCATACACATTGGGTAACTGTCAACAACTATCTTTTCTGTCTCTCCTATACACATGCTTCATCTGTGAGTGGCTTATCTCCCCGTCATACCAATTGTTAAAATTCCAATAAGGAGAGTCGGGAGGCAACTATACACATTAGACTATTGGCCAATCCCATCAAAATAAATACGGTTTGATGGACTGTAGTCACGTGTGTATGGGGGGTACCTTTAGTGTCTGTTGTGCATCAGACGCACCTTATTAAATTATTTGGTTGTACTCCCTACTTGGTACTATTAGCATCACCTACTGATAAAAAGGTAGATTCAAAGGATAAGTAATCATTATTAAATTAATGGAGTCTGACACAGCACCAGAATTACTCTGCTGTTTTCATTTGTGGTGGTGTCACAGGTGTGTCAAGGTTGACTGACAGTTCTGTGGCGTCCAATTGTAGAAGGTCACAGTATTTGGCTACACAAACTGCTCCCTGAAATTCAGTTCTTCCTGCTGTGGTATAAATGGTATCCTTTGTATCTTATCTTCTTGGGATTAATCCCTTTCCTTATAGGACCCTGCAGATATCCTCACCTTTCAGCTGTTAACCATCATCACTTCCCCTGGTGTCCTTAAATATTCACATTTCCTCCTGGTGTTTGCTGGTGATAGCATTATTTTCTTACACAAGCTTTGGATGCAAGCAACTCGGCTTATATCCTTCTGAAGTAAGACGGTTGTTCGTTACTGTACAGATCCCAGGGTCATTCTGCAGATAAGCTGTTCTTATACTTTTGCTCCCTTTGTGTTCTTTAGAACTTAGTGGGGGTGACTAAGTGCTCAACTCATCCGTTCCCTACCTTTGGCCCAGCACAGGTTCAGCCGGGGCTAGCTGCTCGACGCATAGGTGTGGAACATATCTAGGGTGGCCAAGGCAGCTAGGGGCCAGTGGAAGGTTTGGTCAGGAGACACCATCTCCCACTTTCCAAAGCACAGAGTTTCCGCTTTACTTCCCTGTTGCCATATGCAAGGTACTCGCCCATACCTAGCATGACAGGCGATGCCTATATGTAAACAATGTATGGAGCTGGACCAGCACAGCTCTGTTACCGGCTTACATTCAGCCATGTCCACAGCTGTTAATTGCAAGTGAATGGAGGAACCTCTGTTAATGTAGAGTAAATTCTGAGTTTGAAGATAGTTGAAAAGTTAAACACAAAGCCATAGTCCATGATAAATGTGCTATATGCATGTTATTTACCTCTCCTTTTATTAAATACCTTGATGCTGCATTTGGTAATGAGTAGGGTAATAGCAAGCATCTGCTTAACCTGTTCTGTATTGTACAGTGGATTTTCTGAACATAAATCGATAAGCTAAATCTAATATTAATATTTTTTATTCATATATCGTCAATATATTCCACAGTACTTTACAATTCAGACTGGACATGTACAGACAATATGAGACATTACAGAGGAACAATTCAACAGATACAAGAGGAGTGAAGTTCCTGCTCACAAATTACAATCTGTAGGGGCGGCACAAAAGGTAAATGGTAAAAAACACTTCTATTGTGTGGTCCAGCTATCAATATAATAAAGAGGGTCTTCAAATGACACTGCATGAACTGGTCACCAGCCACTATGTGCAGAAGTACAGATACAAAGTGCTATTAAGTGCAAGAAGGGTGTATAAACAGGTGACATATTTGCAAGAAAATTTTGTAAGGGCAAAACGGAATAGTTATATAAGTAAGATGAAGTCAGTCTAAAGAAATGTGTTTTTAGGACACGCTTAAAGCTGTGGGTATTGGCAATTAATCAAATTGTTCTGGGTAGTGCATTCCAGAGAATTGACGCAGCTTTTGAAAAGTCTTGGAGATAAGAGTGGGAGATTTGGAATATAGACAGTGTTGGTCTTAGGTTATTAGTAGAGCAAAGAGCATGGGTTATCGACAGAGAAGAGGGAGGAGATGTGTATGCGGTGCAGAACTGTAGAGGGCTTTGTGGGTGACAGTGATACGTTTATATTAGACTCTGTAGTAGATGGGCAACCAGTGCAATGACTGGCACAGGGTAGAAACATCAGTGTAGCGGTTGCAGAGTAATATGGTCCTGGCTACTGCATTCAGGAAGGATTGGAGGGCGGAGGTTTAATAAGAAAGAGACTGATTGGTAGAGAGTTGCAATAATCCAGACGAGAATTAATAAGAGTGACAGTAAGAGTTTTTGCAGTAAGAAAAGATGAAATTCTAGATATGTTTTTGAGGTGTAGGTGACATGAGCGAGTGATCGGATGTAGGAAGTGAAATATGCAGCAAATATGCAAAAAGAAGAACGTCACACTTGAAAACAGTATAAATAAATTGCCCCCAAAATAATAAGTAGGGATTCACTGTATATTAATTAAGTAAAGTAGATAAAGTATAACTTTTACCAATCATCTGAAAAAGGTAATCAGCATGTTAATAAATGCAGTGAGAACCCCAATCAGCTGCAAACAGCTAAGCAGCCCACCCATCCCACATGGGCATATGCCTGATCCTCCAGACATGTAGGGGTGGTAAGAGCTAGATAGCTTGTGATTACCTAAAGAGGAAGGAACAATAGTATATATGTCCACAGGTAATAGAGAAACTATAAGGATACTAACTTACATACTACCGTCTCATTTGAAAAAGTACTTTTTTTTTCGCTGCACGAATCATCACTAGAACTGCAATGTGTTTTCAGTTATGTAGATTTGTAATTTTAATGATGAATCATGCATGGGAATATAGACTTCCTGTTTCTACATAGAGCTTAGAAGGATTCAGCTAGTCAGCTTTTAAACACCTCATGTCATAGACCTAATGGAAAAAGAAGAATTAACTGGGTAGAAGGGCAAAATGAGTAATCGTAAGTACACAGTGCAATATAATATGATGACTATAATATACTTAGAAGACAAAAACTTTGATGGAAGTGCTTCTTTAACACTAGAACTACTGAGGTAGTCATTTTGACTACTTTGCACCATGTATTTCTATATAGGTGTCACGAGTCCAGTAGTTCTAGTGTTAAAGGGGTTGTCCAGTCTACATCCATAAGTCTACAGTCACTCTGTGACTGCAGACTTTTGAATCCTCACATTGCATGCACTGTGCGCTGAGATGATTCTCCAGTGTCCAAGCCAGGAACTTCAGTTACGTGGCTGCAAGAATGTAATATGCAGACTCCCAGCCAGAATCCGCCTTGCTCTTTGCAAGTGTATTGGGGGAGGCCGCTGTGCCCGGTTCTGACATTGAAAAATAATCATAGCGCAAAGTACATGTGATGTGAGGAATCACAAGCCTGCAGTCACATAGAGTGACTGCAGACTTGTGGTTTTAGTCCGGACAACCCCTTTAATGCACCAAATACATAAAAAGGGTTAAAATGCAAGGACCCATTGCAATCTTATGGGTACACTGGGAAGTACACATTATATCCAGGTATGGGCACAACGGTACAGGATGTTAATGGTATCACCTGTGAATGAGATATCCAATGCTCCTTATGAAGAGGTATATTAAAAATGACTCAAACTTTTTGTAAATTGGGATATTTGCATACAATATTTTAGATTGCACTGCCACATTTTGCATAACAAAATCATCGGTAGCAAATCTTTCTTTAGGTTCATTCAGCAGTCCCTGTATTTTACTACTTCTACAAAAAGATATAGTCCTTTGATAAACTCAGTGTTAGATAAATATAACTGCCTGTGTGCTCTTACAGTTTTGCCAAGTTCATTATATGTAACCTCCGACCGGCTCTCCACTTTGTTCTGTAGAGGTTAACCAAGTCATTCGGTTTAGTCAGGACAGCTAAAAAACAATTTTCTATCATCAGACATGCAGCACACATACGTAAGCTGGTTCCTCAATATCAGCGACAAGCTCTTAGCAAGCTCTGAACTGCTAGAGATGGGCCAATTACGCAGGGTCAGGACAGCTTGACTAGTAGAAAGGCAACTGCCTGAAGAGAGGTTTTTCAGCTGAATATTAGCATATGATACAATGACCTGATCAGGGGACTCTTCCAGGTTCTCTGACCTGTGTAGCACAATGCATAACTACATAATTGTAGCATTAAAGCAATTGCAGAGAGCTCTGTGTCTGCCACGTACAGAACACAGTGACATGAAGCTGTCTTCAAATAGTAACACTCATGAGAGGAACTTTCAGAATTACGATTGGCTTTTATATGGTTTCCTAAAATATAGTTTACAGGTATCAGTAATTATTCATATTCTTACCTCTGAGGCATATGCTGGGAAAATCTCCCAATGTGTCTGTTAAAGGCTTTTTTCTTTATGTAATTCATATCAAATTTAAATTCTGATTGTTCAAATTTATTGGGGCTGTGTATTTCAGGGAATTCAACTCAAAGTCAATCCACTGGGGAGCAATCCTCTCATCTCTAATAATGATAATAATAATTGTAACGGCTTTACCAGCATCCCACACTGTCATGGCCCCCTCCGCCAGCAGGGACGGCGGCTCACTCAACTCTCTCAGCTGCTCAGCAGTGGCCCCCGGTTCCTGCCACCAGCTCCCAAGGCATGCATACATTATGCAGGTCTCATGTGAGTGCACTTAGGGGTACTTTGCACACTACGACACCGCAGGTGTCCGTGGGGTCAAATCGAAAGTGACGCACATCCGGTGTCGCTGTCGATATCGGAGTGTGTAAATCGTTTTTGATACAATTAACAAGCGCAAAAGCGTCAAAATCGTATCATTGGTGTAGCGTCGGTCATTTCCATGATTTTGGAAGGACCGATGTTACGATGTTGTTGCTCGTTCCTGCGGCAGCACACATCGCTGTGTGTGAAGCCGTAGGAGCGAGGGACATCTACCTGCATCCTGCGGCTCACGCCGGCTATGCGGAAAGAAGGAGGTGGGTGGGATGTTTACATCCCGCTCATCTCCGCCCCTCCGCTTCTATTGGCCGCCTGCCGTGTGACGTCGCTGTGACGCTGCACAACCCGGCCCCTTAGGAAGGAGGCGGGTCGCCGGCCAGAGCGATGTTGCTGGGCAGGTAAGTTCATGTGAAGCTGCCGTAGCGATAATATTCGCTACGGCAGCTATCACAAGAGATCACAGCCGCGACAGGGGCGGGGACTATCGGCTTGCGATGTCGTAGTGTGCAAAGTACCCCTTAGGGCGTGAATGTGCATTTAAATTTAATGAGCCAGCACACCCTAATCTGGAAGTGTGTCTCAGCCTATGACTGAGATGCACTATGTATTTATTTAAAACATCTTCAGCATATGGGAGGTGCCTGGGCAATGTGGTCTAACCTTCTGATGCTGTGGCGATGGTTGGTGCGTGGCGCCACACCTTTAAGGCTTAAAATAAGTTAGGGAACAGGTTCCCCGTGATGTGGCAGTGGGATTTATACAGTCTGATCAGAATGTTAAACCAAGAACATATAACTTTATGCCTAGCAGCATTAGATCACAGTATGATTTTTCGAAGTGGGGTTCATGTCTTTTTTTTATAGTTATTACATACTGCATTATCTGTACTCCTCTGTTTTTTTACTTGAACCAGTACTCCTCCCATTTGGCACAGGCAATTTTATTTAGCAGGAGACTGTAAGGAGGGGTTCTGCCTTTTGCTCTCAGTTCACACAGACTGTGAGCTTGTGAAAGGTGAGTCTGCCAGCTCCTTTCACATGAGTGCTGGTGCTGAGTGGCGGCCATTGCTGTGGTGGTTTTGTGTCAGTGGGGCAGTGGGGCCTGAAGCCATGGGGGCTCAGCCTTGTAGCATGGTGTTCTGAGGCACTAGGTCACATGCTCTGCTGGTGCACTGTCGCTGTGGCAGTGGTTGGCGTGCGGTGCCGCACCTTTAAGGTTTAAAATAAGTTAGGGACCCACTCAGAGGTTTGCCGTGATGTGGCAGTGGGATTCATACAGTATGATCAGAATGAGAAACCAAGAACCTCATGTTCAGGTATAAAAATGTTTGCCTAGCGGCAGTTCATGTCTTTTTCTTCTTATTGCATAACCTTAGGGACATGTTGCTAGTTGTTCAGATGCCTACCCAATGTGTGCTGCTGTGTTTCTTACACTTGTCTGTTTCACAGTACCTGCCGTATCTGCTGTTGCACCTATTCATACCGGCTGTGCCCGCTATACCTGCTGCATCTATCTATACCAGCCGTGCCTGCTGCACCTGCCAGTAACAGCCATCCACACTATACCTGCTGTATCAGCCACAACCTCCATACCTGCTGGTCTCTGCCAGCCAGCCTACATTAGCTGTCCCAACTGCACCAGTTCTCATCTGAAACATGCAGTATCCGTAACCACGACTAAAGATGAGTGATCCTCCCAAAGATCGGATCTGTTCAGGATCACCGAGCCCACTTGAGATCACCAATCGAGTCATTGAGCTTTGCCGATCCGATTGTCCATCCTAGCTGAACCCATTAAATTCTGGGAGGCAAAAGTGATGTGTTATAAAATATTGTAGAGGGGTTGTAAGAAAAAGAAAATAAAAGAGTAAAAGCAGTAAATACTTATACAGTCCCCGTGGCTGCAGCACTACTTACAGGGCTAATAATTATTCCTAATGCAAAATCACTGCTTTCCCCTTCCACCAGCATGTCTGATTGGCTGCCTTTGGACCACGTCCCCACTCTCTGAGACAGCGTCTATGATTGGTTGAAATCACAAATGCTGTCTGTGTCCTTATACTGGTGATAAATAAATAAATTGTCATAGGGTCCCCCCATATTATGATACCCTGAACAGATAAAGCATACGCTATAGGCTGCAGCCCCCAGCCATGCACTTATCTTGGCTGTGTATTAAAATAAGAGGAACCACATGCGACTTTTTTTTTCTAATTATTTAAATAAATAATAAAATAAAATGACATGCAGTCCCCCAATTTTGATACCCAGCCAAGATAAAGCTGTGGGTTGGTATTCTCAGGCTGGAGGGACCCATGCTTATCGGCCTCCCCCCAGCCTAAAAATAGCAGGCCAAGATTGTTGCATCCATTAGATGTGACAATTCCAGCACTTTACTTGGTTCTTGCCAATTGCCCTGGTGCGGTGGCAATCAGGGTAGTAAAGGGTTAATGTCAGCTCACAGCTGCCACTAAGCCTTAGATTAGTAATGGGAAGCATCTATAAGACCCCTTCCCATTACTAATCTGTAAGGGAAAGTAAATAAACACAAACACTGAAAAAATCTTTTATTTGACATAAAAGGCTAAAAAGCACCCTCTTTCACTCATTTATTAACCCCAAAACCACCCAAGTCCAACATAATTCATACGCGGTCCCACGACGATTTCAGCTTTGCTACATTACTGAAGGCACAGCTCGCGATCATGGTACATGACCAAAAATTGTGAGCATCAGGCAGAGACTGAGCCGCGATGATCGGTGACGGCACTAAGGTTAGTTGCGGCCCACAGGCACCAATTGGGCATCACTGTTTTACAATTAAGAACACATTTAAAATACATAGGGCAGACCTACAACCTGAACACCTAGATCCACAGTGTGACCTCACAGGCGGTGACCCAAGCTATGAAGGCTGTCATTCTGCACTTGGTTTGAGTAATTAGGCCTTGGGAGACCCGGGAAATGAGGTTGACGTAGGGTTATGTCCAAACTCTATGTCTGTAAAGAATTCTGTGAAATGGGATACTATATTTAGGAAAAATATATACATTGCAGCCATTCACACATATGCTGCAGCCTAAGGACAGATTTATGATTAAGCCGTAAAGTAACATGAAGTATTGGAAAGTATGTGCTGTTTGTTATGAATAGCTACTAAGAAGCACAATTTAATGTGATGCTCTGGCATGGTGATTGCTATATTAGCAATGAAATTCCGTAGTTTTAAAGTTGAAAGAAGATATAAGTCCATCGAGCTCATCCCATAATGTAACATTGATCCCAGGGGAGACAAAAAGCTAATTATTTCATATTAAAGGAAAATTAATTCTTGCCACATATGGCAATCAAATGAGTTCCCGGAATCATGATCTCATCACAGAGTCCAATATCCTGCAGTCATATAGCATAGAAGCTGTCAGTCAAGCAGGAGGAGGCGGGGCTTGGCAGGGAATAGAGCTGGAGTGACAGAGGTTTCAAATCTACAGCCTCATTTGCATATCAAATACTGATTTCTCTGACTTGTCTTATAACGGTAATGATAGTCTTCTCTTTGATACATTGACATGCACATATAAATAGTATGGGGGATGAAATCCTGATGACAGACTTGATTTACTGACTGCCTTTTTTTTTTTTTTAACAGCTATGCTAGTATAAATTAAAGAACAAGTGTGCTTAAAAATACCTTTCTATTCCTTTTTTACCACAAAGACAGAAGCAGCAGCAGCATGGAGGACAATAAAGTGCGTATTTTGACCATATCATATTTTTTATACATATTTCTTAATTCCAAACTATATAAACTTGAATGCTTATTGGATAAACCATATCAGGTGATGTGATTTTATATAATGAGGCGGGTGCAGCATAAGGATAGCAACACCCCTTATTAAACGGAACCTGTCAGGTCCCCTATGTGTTCTGACCTACAAGCAGGGTTATGTGTGGCCTAGAAACTCCTTCCTACCTATCCCTGTGTTGTAATATTGTGTAATATGAATTTATAAAAAAATGTTTTATTACTTACATGTTCCCTATGTAAATGATCAGAGGTTCTAGTCCCCTGGGCGTTGCATCGCCCCGTGGGCGTTGCATGCTCTCCGTGGTATCACGCCTGGTTTATACGTGGTATTCCGTATAAAAAAAAAACTAAACAAGTCCTCACCTCTCCTCGTTCCCCACTGCTCCGGTCAGAGCATCCTCCCGTTCTGCGCTCTGCATGTTTCAGCACAGCAGTCATGCAGTAATGACGTCACCGCGCTCTGCTGCACTGAGATGTCTAGCGCAGCACAGGGGGATAAGGATGAAGGATGGAGCGGAGTGCTCTGCTCCCTTCTTCATCATTACTTTGTGCGATGACGAGCAAGGGCTCGCAGGCAATGGGGGCCCGGTGCTAGCGATGGAACCAAGCCCCCATGACTCACGGGCCCCTTATCGGCCGCATGGTCTGCCACTGAACAGCGCAGCTCCTCTCTCACAAAGAGGAGCCTGCTGTTTCTCTGTTGGGCCCGGTCACAGTCACAAACTCTGTGACCGCAGTCATTACGCCCCTGGTTGGAGGAAATAATACTGTAGCAAGAATAGGATTTTTTTCCCCAAAACTTAATAGGACTGTTTTATTTTTTTAAGCCTTACCCTGAAAATAAGCTCTACTCGTGGTTCAATAATGAAGTGTCCATGCAGCTAAAAAAGTTAAAGAATACTACAGGACCTTTCATTATAGAAAGCAGACACCCCCAAAAGAGAGAAGACAGAAGACCCCGCAATCATACTCACCAGACGCTGACTAGGAGGACCTGCAGTGGAACGCATCAAGGACCTGCTGTGGAACGCACACCCATGCACATCTGTACATCAAATTGCACACACAAACACATCAGATCGCACCACAATCACACATCAGATCACACACACAATCACACCACATCCGGTGATACCCATTGCTTCTGGCCAGCAGGGGAAATTGGGACGCAGTACAGTGGAGCGCAAGGACCTGCGGTGGAATGCATGGAGGACTTGCAGTGGAAATCTAAGCCCCCTGCCCTGTTATATATACTCTGTAAGGCTTCACCTTTTACCGCAGCACCATCTTGTAACTAACTTCTGAATCACCGGAAGTCAGAAGTTACATCATAAGCTCCGAATGCATCTCAATGAGAGCCAGATCCAGGCCAGAACAAGGTTCTCATAGACTTGTATTGAATTGTGACCTCCGGCCGCTCCATGAAGCACTGGAGCAGCTGGCAGGTCAAAAAACACAGGAGACCGACTGGAGCTATGCTGGAAAAAGGTGAAGCCGCCGGAAGATAAGTATAAGACCACTGTTAGGGGACTTAGATTTAGAGCACCATTCCCGTGGTGCAATAAAAAAAAAAATATGCTAAAGTGCTGCTTTAGTGGACAGTAAACGGACCGAATAAGCAATTTTTAATACGGATTTATGGTGTTTGTGAAAGGGGTTGCAGCCTAATACAGTTAGGTCCAGAAATATTTGGACAGTGACACAATTTTCGTGAGTTGGCCTCTGCATGCCACCACATTGGATTTGAAATGAAACCTCTACAACAGAATTCAAGTGCAGATTGTAACGTTTAATTTGAAGGTTTGAACAAAAATATCTGATAGAAATTGTAGGAATTGTACACATTTATTTACAAACACTCCACATTTTAGGAGGTCAAAAGTAATTGGACAAATAAACCAAACCCAAAAAAAAATTTTTAGTTTCAATATTTTGTTGCGAATCCTTTGGAGGCAATTACTGCCTTAAGTCTGGAACCCATGGACATCACCAAACGCTGGGTTTCCTCCTTCTTAATGCTTTGCCAGGCCTTTACAGCCGCAGCCTTCAGGTCTTGCTTGTTTGTGGGTCTTTCCGTCTTAAGTCTGGATTTGAGCAAGTGAAATGCATGCTCAATTGGGTTAAGATCTGGTGATTGACTTGGCCATTGCAGAATGTTCCACTTTTTTGCACTCATGAACTCCTGGGTAGCTTTGGCTGTATGCTTGGGGTCATTGTCCATCTGTACTATGAAGCACCGTCCGATCAACTTTGCGGCATTTGGCTGAATCTGGGCTGAAAGTATATCCTTCAGAACAGTTCACTTCACACTTCAGAATTCATCCGGCTACTCTTGTCTGCTGTTATGTCATCAATAAACACAAGTGACCCAGTGCCATTGAAAGCCATGCATGCCCATGCCATCACGTTGCCTCCACCATGTTTTACAGAGGATGTGGTGTGCCTTGGATCATGTGCCGTTCCCTTTCCAAACTTTTTTCTTCCCATCATTCTGGTACAGGTTGATCTTTGTCTCATCTGTCCATAGAATACTTTTCCAGAACTGAGCTGGCTTCATGAGGTGTTTTTCAGCAAATTTAACTCTGGCCTGTCTATTTTTGGAATTGATGAATGGTTTGCATCTAGATGTGAACCCTTTGTATTTACTTTCATGGAGTCTTCTCTTTACTGTTGACTTAGAGACAGATACACCTACTTCACTGAGAGTGTTCTGGACTTCAGTTGATGTTGTGAACGGGTTCTTCTTCACCAAAGAAAGTATGCGGCGATCATCCACCACTGATGTCATCCGTGGACGCCCAGGCCTTTTTGAGTTCCCAAGCTCACCAGTCAATTCCTTTTTTCTCAGAATGTACCCGACTGTTGATTTTGCTACTCCAAGCATGTCTGCTATCTCTCTGATGGATTTTTTCTTTTTTTTCAGCCTCAGGATGTTCTGCTTCACCTCAATTGAGAGTTCCTTAGACCGCATGTTGTCTGGTCACAGCAACAGCTTCCAAATGCAAAACCACACACCTGTAATCAACCCCAGACCTTTTAACTACTTCATTGGTTACAGGTTAATGAGGGAGACACCTTCAGAGTTAATTGCAGCCCTTAGAGTCCCTTGTCCAATTACTTTTGGTCCCTTGAAAAAGAGGAGGCTATGCATTACAGAGCTATGATTCCTAAACCCTTTCTCCGATTTGGATGTGAAAACTCTCATATTGCAGCTGGGAGTGTGCACTTTCAGCGCATATTATATATATAATTGTATTTCTGAACATGTTTTTGTAAACAGCTAAAATAACAAAACTTGTGTCACTGTCCAAATATTTCTGGACCTAACTGTATACACCAGGCTTGTGCATGTCACTAGCAGGCTGCTATGCACACAATTTTTGGCTTTGTGACACTATGAGTCACTATCCTTAGGTGACCACTACTCCCAACATGGTTCATTCATAAACTATTTTTCTTATTTTTTTAAATAATATCCTTACAAAAATTCCACAAGGATGCAAGTCTTCAGATCCTGTCAGACCACAGGTGCCTTCTGCTGCAGCTTCCCGCTCCAATCTGCGACTCCAGGGCACAAAAGACAATTGCTTATTCTCTCCTTACAGCCAATCACAGATGTTCTTATAAAGCAAAATCTGTGATTATCTCACAGGCAATGAGGCAAAAATGTTATAGTACCAGGGGGCGCTCTGCATATTTCTTTTCTCCCAATACAATACTTACATTAGTTACGGGGTATGACGGGATCACTAGGTACAGAGGAGCCTAAACTGGCCTTCAGGCTAGGGGAACTCTGATTGACCCTGATCCCAACGTTACATCTGACGGTGATGATGTTTGGGCTGTCTTGCTTGCCCTAGCTCCTGAACAACCCAGGTCTAATGGCCATCCTCCCTCCAGCCAGGAGAGGGCCGGGACAGGAGTGATTAATCCCACACAAATGAAGAGAAAGGGGAAAAACCAAAACTCAAACTAACAGCAATCACTCACAAAGGTATAGATAATACATGATCAGGATGAAACAAAAGGAAGGGAGGAAACAATCAGACAACAAGAGTATTTCCACAACACACCACACAGCACACAGAATTTCACCAGTAACTGGATATCACAGCACAAGGACCGGGATCATATAAAGCTATCATCGGCATCTGAGACCAGGCTCCACCATCTTAAAAATGGCAGAGGCGACTGTGATAGGTCTCCTGCAACATGTGACTCAAAAAACACAAAAAACCTGAGCTGAAACAATGTTCAGTAAACATGCAACATTAAGCATGTGAATTGCAGCCTTAAGACTAGAAAAAAAACCAAAGAGAAAATTGCATGAAAAATACCCTGACTATAAATAAATAAATTGCAAGTGCTTAATAACAGGGTACTTAGTGTATACATTTTTGCAAAAAGGTAAAAAGCTGTCTCACCTCGTCAAGGTGTACCCATCTGAGACAGTCCCTAACCTACTGAAGTTAAAAACATTATCAATACCTGACTTGTGTCATGTCAAACTCCAATATGAATGGTGGCAAGTGGTCAGCTGTGTCCCAGATTAAATACACAGTGAAGTGAGACGCAATTAGTTGTTCAGTCTCAATATTAGGAGGGCTGCGCCCCCAACTTGCTAAAAAGCAAGAGAACATACAAAAAACACAAAAAACCTGAGCTGAAACAATGTTCAGTAAACATGCAAGATTAAGCATGTGAATTGCAGCCTTAAGACTAGGTTAGGGACTGTCTCAGATGTTGCATGTTTACTGAACATTGTTTCAGTTCAGGTTTTTTGTGTTTTTTGTATGTTCTCTTGCTTTTTTGCAAGTTGGGGGCGCAGCCCTCCTAATACTGAGACTGAACAACTAATTGCGTCTCACTTCACTGTGTATTTAATCTGGGACACAGCTGACCACTTGCCACCATTCATATTGGAGTTTGACATGACACAAGTCAGGTATTGATAATGTTTTTAACTTCAGTAGGTTAGGGACTGTCTCAGATGGGTACACCTTGACGAGGTGAGACAGCTTTTTACCTTTTTGCAAAAATGTATACACTAAGTACCCTGTTATTAAGCACTTGCAATTTATTTATTTATAGTCAGGGTATTTTTCATGCAATTTTCTCTTTGTTTTTTTTCTATGTGACTCAAGTAGTAGTACACAGGCCAGCAGAAATTAACTCCTGCAAGCCCAATTACTAACAAGAGCACAGATGGTCAATGCCCAAGCCTGTCTATGCAACTCAAAGGCTATATTGTGTGGAGTGTCTGACTCTGCTGTGTGAACAGCGTCAGAAGTAGTCTTGACACTCAGTGAGTTTTGAGCAAGACAACCATGCTGTGTATGTGTGGTGCCCCTGAGGCTTCAGGCGCCACAGGGTATTACACCTCCTTTAAGAAGTAATATTCATCACGGGTTAGGAGGGGGTTAACTGCCGGTGCCTTCACAAAATCACACATATAAAACAATAAGGTGCTTTCCCACAAGGAGGGTGGACTAGGGCAAAAAGGGAAGTTAGCCATCATGAAGCATGGGACTTTCCCAGTCACTAGGACAACCACTGGGGGTGGACACCACTTGGGAGAAGAAGTAGGCGCAACCATCTCACTAGAGCAGACTTTCCTGGGCACAGATTGGGATAACATCTCGCACAGACAACAGAAGTCGAGTGTTTCTCTTTCTTTGTGGGGCCCATGACTTGGAGCTGGAGGCTCAGCCCGGGTTCCGGATAGCAAACGGGGGACACTTCACTAGAAAGACTTCCATGGGCACCGGCGGTGACCGCTGACTAACCAGGATCGGCTGGAGCCCATCGTGGTAGAGACTGGTACTCTGCGGCAGCGACTGAACAACCAGTGAGTAAAAGACCTGGAACCGAGGCCTCTGTCTCTCATTTGCCGGCGCCCAGCGCTGCGGCGCCAATGGGGACTACCACCACCCCCGTCCGTCCTCAGTCATCCTCATCGGGGTAAACCCGCTTCGCCTGTGGGGAGCAACACCATCCCGGCTGTGACCTTCACCCGCAGAGCAGCCCAGAGCAGAGCAGCGCCCGCAGTGGCGGCCCATCTCTGGCCGCGGACCACAGGTGGCGTCACGATCTAAAAAGACTTTCCTCACCATCACTACCCCCATCCTCCATCCTATCTCCCGTCCATCACCTTCCCTCCCTCTTGTATGCCTCGGGGTCACAAAAGCGGGCCAGGCCACCCTGTGATGACGCAGAGGATCTGCGACCCCACCGGCCCGTCGAGGAGTCGGATTAACCCCCTCGACGCCAGGGTGTTACATTTGCAAAGTACCTCTTCAGTCATAGTGTAAGACTGACACGAGGCAGTTATTTTCGTGGGCGGGGATGAATCCCAGCTGCTGAGCAGCCCTGTAGTATAAGTTTGTGCCCAGGTACCTTCACAGTGGAAGGGGACATTTTCAGGAACATGTGACGTCTGGTACTCACTTGAGGGCTGGAGGCAGTAGCAGCTGGTTCCCATTTCTCAGTTTCAGTACAGATGTGCCGCCCCTGTGTGAGCAGCTGGGCTGCTCGGATCCGAATCCGCGGTGGCTCGAGGGGTGTCCGGACCCGGGGGTCATGCGGCCACTCAAATGAAGGGGGTATTTACAGGGGATTGTGTTAGAGTTCGTGACGCCACCCGTAGTATGTGGTAATTTAGAGTATCACCGCTGCAGTTGGGAGTACCCGGGGTTGACGGAATGGGGCATCCAGGTGTTAGAACCCTCCACGGGTAGGGGGAATGCCCTGGGACTCGGTGATGGTGTTAGGGGAGTGCCATGGGGAGCGAAAGGGTCACTTGTGTACTCACTTAGTCCATTAAGCTGACACCGACAACTGGATAAACCAAAGTTCTGGATACCGCTGCTGCTGAGGGGAGCTAAGTCGGGTCCCGTCCCCAATGGTGCTGCCTGGTGATCCGTGACCTTCCTCCTGGCACTAAGTTTATTTCTCTGTTGGTCCCGGTGGTATGGAACTTGCCGGGTCCCACTCCCCACTATGGCTAAGTGTGGGAGCTTGCTCTCAGAGTTCACGCTTGGGATTTTCTGGACCGTTTTCAGTGGAAAGTCCTATCCCCCTCGTTGCGCTAGTACCCCGATTTTGGAGTGGGTGGAGAGCGGATCTTGAAGGCTCCGTCCTCATTGGGTAAATTGTCAGGTTGCCTGAAGCTACTCCCTGATCTAGGGTCCACGTACCTAGTCGTGCCCTGGTCCGAGCCCGGAGATGGTGCAAGGCTGCCGGCTGTCCTCATTGACAGTTCCGTGCCCTTTGCCACAATCCCCTGTGATCAGGGGTCCAGCTCCTCTAGGCCCAGACCACCGTCTGCTACCTAGATGGCTTCCTAGGAGCCCTGCTCCTGACTTCCTCTCTCCTTCACTTCCAACACACTTCTTTCTACTACTGACACTCCTGACCTCCCCTAACCAACCCCCCCCAAGTGGGCGACCCTATTCCACTCAGGCCGTCCACTGGTGTGGTGTGGTCTGGTGGGTGTGGTTCAGAGTGTACCTAAGATTTTAATTAGCTGATGTAGGCAACACCATGTAGTTGGAGACCCATAACCAAGGAGGAGGTGGATATTGCATGGGAGGGTAGATTGTACAATACCCTGTGACGATCTGATAGTCCAGGGGAGTCACACAGAATGCAGCGGACATTAGACACTTCTCTTCAACTAGAATGTTACTCAGCATTTCCAATTCAACATAAATCTTCACAGTATGTGAGGCATAACATCTTCCAGTAACGTTACGGTGCACATTCATATTGATCCTGCTTGTACACCTGGACTTCTCCTGCTCGCTGTTTGAGGACTTCCTAGCACCCTCTCCTGCTTCGGATTCCTTGTCTCTCCCACCCGTTGACTCCTGATCTCAATTCACCTGTAGAGAAGGGGGCTTTCAAGTGCTCTCCTAACACCAACTATGAGCTAGAGGCTCCGTACCTTCAGTTGTGTTCACAAACGGGACTTTCTGGATCCAACCCGCCAGAAGAGGGCACACCTGGTCTAGCAGGCCAGGTTCCTACATCCTCTCTTCACTTTGTCCTCACACTCACTGACTTTCTAAGATGGCTGCGGACTGCAGCCTCTGCTCTGTCTCCACCCACTTTAACCATTAGTCATTCTATCAAATACCCGCAATACAATAACCCACCAGTAGGTAGCGACATTAACTTATAAAACATCCTGGAACCCTCATAACACACTCCCTTAGGGACTCACAATAATATTTACATTATTTACACATATATAATGCAATCAATGGTGTTTGCAGGAAAGCACTTGCTATAGGTCACCCTCTTACACTAGCACTCACTCTCCTCTTTTCATAACTTCCCAGTCCCCTGGATTGGTTAGAAAAGAGTGTGCAGTGCACAGTGCATAGGCAGCAGCTGAGCAGACTGAAGGAATCAATCACTGATGCTCAGCGTAACTCCCTCCTTCACCTCAGCGCATCTTCATAGATATGACCAGCGCCGCATCAACTCTATCAGCTCTGCATAATCATATGCTTTCAGCAGATCGGCCACCTGCTTCTTCTTTTAGTATTGAAGCTGCAGCCGGCAAAGTAAATCCCCATATGTTCTCAGGTCCTCGCGGGCTCCCTCCCGCTCGGGGCACCGATGCAGCTGCCCCAGCGGTATGTCCTCCAGTGATGTGCTGCTTCTCCAGTATGTAGTTTCCTTCCAATCACCTGTCTAGCACAACCCTTTAACATGACCCCTTTAATTTGCCCTGTGTCTAAGCAGATTTATTAGCAGCAACTAGCAGTTTCCCTAGACATCCTCCTTGGGTCACCAGCTCCTTGTATAATTCATGATAATGAATGTATTAGGACACAAAAATCCCGACATTAAGGACAGCAGACCTGCTCATTGTGCAGTGCATCTGCTTGTTCGGCTGGTCATCATCCGCTTAGCATTCAGTCTCATGCCTGGATGTACTTAAGGGGCTGAATTCAAAGTTGTACAACAGCACTGAACATTTTTTTTTAAGGTACGTATTGATTTAAAATACTAAACAAAGACATAAGGGTGCTTTACACGCTGCGACATCGCCACCGATATATCATCGGGGTCATGTCATTAGTGACGCACATCCGGCGCCGGTGGCGACATCGCAGCGTGTGATACAAATGAGCAACTATCAACGAGCACAAAAACGTGAAAAGTCGTTGCTCGTTGACACGTTGCTCATTTCCTTAATATCACTGCTGTTGCAGGTACGATGTTGTTCATCGTTCCTGCGGCACCACACATCGCTGTGTGTGACACCGCAGGAATGACGAACATCTCCTTACCTGACTCCACCGGCAATGTGGAAGGAAGGAGGTGGGCGGGATGTTATGTCCCGCTCATCTCGCCCCTCCGCTTCTATTGGCCGGCCGCTTAGTGACGCCGCAGTGACGTCGCTATGACGCCGAACGCCCCTCCACCCTTGAAGGAGGGATTTTTCGATGTCACTGTTAAGGTATGTGCGTGTGACGCTGCCGTAGCGATAATGCTCGCTACGGCAGCGAGCACCAAATGTCGCACGAGTGACAGGGCAGGTGCTATTGTCGCGGGCGGCTGCGCTCGCTAACGCTCGGGTCCGGCGCTGCTGATGCTGCTCGGTGGCTCGAGCGGTGGGCTGGATCCGGGGACTAGAGCGGCACTCCTCGCCTGTGAGTGAAAAGGGGGTTGGTTTGTTTGGGGATTTAGTCCGTGACGCCACCCACGGGTTGTGGTGAAGATGGGCACCACTGCTGCTGGTGACGGGAATCCCGGGAGCGATGGTAGGGAGCAGCTGGGATGTTGTTTCCCCCCTCCGTGGGTAGGGGTTGGTGGTCCTGGGGCCCGGTGGTGTGACGGGGAGGCAGGGTCGGTGAGGTGCAGGGTTGCAGGGACAGCGCGGCGCGGTGCCGGATGGCACTGGTGTACTCACTCAGCAAGAGATGCACAAAGTCTCCGGTAAACCAAACGGCTGGATGGACGGGTCCCGCAGCCGGCTGCAATGTCTCTTCCCGGACAGGTGATGGTGGCTGTCTCTCCCTGCACCTTTTTGTGTACTGTGTTGACTCCAATGGCTTCCCAACGGTAGTCCGCTCCCCGGTGTATAGATACCGGAGGAGCCCGTTTTGCCCGCAGGCGCTGGCCCTTGGCTTTCTAGCCGGTGGCGGTGGCTGTGTATCCTCACGGTGTGAGCGGTTGCCTTCACTCGGGATTTGGTTGTTAGGGACCCTGGGGGTTCCTGTCACATTCGGATTTGACTATTGATGGCGGCTCCAAGCCTGGTCGGGGTCCGATGGCCCTGCCTGTGTGCTTAGCTTCACTCCGTTCCCCGGTCCGGTACCGGTGGGCCACCTCCCAGCCCCGGTCCTTAGGGCTCTGCGGAGTTCCACTAACTCCTGCAGACGGCCACCACCGTCTTCCAACCTTGCTGTCAGTGCCTGGGCTCCGACCCAGACACCTGCAGTACGTGACCTCTCTCTGTCACCTCCTGAACTCAACTCCTCCAAACTCTAACTCCCTGGTTTTCCCACCTCCAGGCCTGTGAACTCCTCGGTGGGTGGGGCCAACCGCCTGGCTCCGCCCCACCTGGTGTGGACATCAGACCCTGGAGGGAGGCAACAAGGGTTTTGTGTCTGACTATTGTAACTGTCCGGGGGTGGGGGTGAGTGTGTGTTTTATTTGTGGCTTCCTGGCTATTCCAGGGCGCCACACTATCGCTCGCGACATCGCTAGCAATCGCTAGCGATGTCGCAGCGTGTAAAGCACCCTTTACTCACCCTCCAGCACCCCCTGCTGATCCAGAACAGATCGCTCCAGCGGTTTCCTGGCAGCTCCAAAAGAGTTGTCTGCCCCATTTGGATGTCACTGCACTGGAGCAAACTTTACTTGGCTGCACCAGTCAAGTGACGAGAAAAGGCATCATGGGAGAATGACACGCTCATTTAGGCACCTGACCACTCCAAACAGTTACACGCTACAGCAGTGTGTGACCTCCGAAAATGCGTCTATTATTTTTATTTTCTCCATGCCTAAAAAAAAAAATATTTTAAAAATGTAAAAGTGTAGTTACATGAGTCAAAAACGAGCGCAGATGCATTGTTGCTACCTTTGTGGGTAGTCATTGAAACACACATATCCTCCCCTTGCTGTTACATCACCGCCATTCTGAGTGTTAATTAATTGAGTCTTGTTCCACATATAGACGTGAACAATATATGAGATACCACTAAACCGTCTAATAAATATACATTAAATCACTTTTTTAATTTAAACCACGTGGTTTAAATGAAACCACATTTAAACCACCACATTTTTAAACTTAGTATTCAAAAACTTCTCTGTGTAATTTGAGTTTTCTCAACTTACTCCCCTTTTTGCTTTATTAACCCTCGCATTACTATACAACTTTAAATTACGGACATCACCTCTATGTACCTCTATGTCACTGACCTGTGATAAAGGTGCGTATGTCCCTCCATGTGCAGTGATTTTGGCACACGTGTGATCTCTGCGTGCTATTCGTGATAATACATGGAGATCAGGCACTTATACTCACCTGTCCACGGTGCTGCTGTCCGTGGTGCTGAAGTTTCCTGTGATGCTGTGTCTGGCCGCCACTGTCTCTCTTAGGCTAAGTTCACATTTCCGTTGATTTGTATCAGTCACATGCGTCGCTTGACGCATGTGACTGATGCGCTGTTCAACGCTGTACAACGGATGACAAAGAACAGAATTCTTTGTCGGATTCCGTTGTGTGCGGGGGGCGGAGTTCGGGGGCAGAGCCGAGCGGGGGGCGGGGCCAGGCGCTGAGGATGTCAGTGGAAGTGCTGCGGTCTGCATGGCTGGGGACAGGTGAGTGTATGTGTGAGTGAGTGTGTGTATGTGCATGTATGTATGTATGTATGTATGTGTGTGCACATGCAAAGTGCGGGAGGGGGCGGAGCCGAGCAGGGGGCCGGGCCAGGCGCTGAGGATGTCAGTAGAAGTGCTGCGGTCTGCATGGCTGGGGACAGGTGAGTGTATGTGTGAGTGAGTGTGTGTATGTGCATGTATGTATGTATGTATGTATGTGTGTGTGTGCACATGCAAAGTGCGGGAGGGGGCGGAGCCGAGCAGGGGGCGGGGCCAGACGAGGGTGTCAGTGCTTGTCTGCATGGCTGGGGACAGGTGTGTGTGTGTGTGTGTGTACATGTGCGGAGTGCGGGAGGGGGCGGGGCCGAGCGGGGAAGTGTCGGCCTCCCTGCACACGTAACCAGCCTAAATATCGGGTAACAGCAAAGCACCCGATGTTTACCTTGGTTACCCGATATTTACCTTGGTTACGGGCCTACACCGCTTAGCGCTGGCTCCTTGCACCGTAACCAGGGTAAATATCGGGTAACCAACCAAAGCTGGTGACGTGTGCAGGGAGCCAGAGAGCATGCGCAGCGAAATCCGACGGATCTCGCTGCTCAAAAAACGTTACATGCTGCGTTCCCCCCGCCCGGCGGTCAGTCGTTCCACGACTGATCAGTCGGGCGGAGGGTGCAACGCAGCATCATCAGTCACAATCCGCTGCTCATACAAGTCTATGGGAGCAGCGGAATCCGCTAAACGGATTCCGCTGTTTACAAGAGCAGCGGATTGTGACTGATAGATTTTAGCGGAAATGTGAACTTAGCCTTATGCAGCTACTTCCGGCTCGGCTGTGCAGTGCATATGCATTAGCATAATTAGCCGGCCTCGAAGCAGGAGACAGCAGAGGCTGAAGACAGCATCGCCGGAGACGGGTGAGTATAAAAAGTTTTTATTTTAAATGTATGTGATTTCTCTGGTACGTGTTTCATGGATCACACCATTGTGTGGTTCGTGGGACATTAGTGATGTCAGAGAAAAATGGACTTGTCTCTGTGCAGAACACACCAACACGTGTGTACGCCGCACGGAAACATGTTAGTGAGAAATCACTGATCTGTGTACAGACCCATTGATTTTAATGGATCTGCGTATATTCGTGATTGTGGTATGTATAAAAACAGTAACATATGTACCAGAATCACTGATGTGTGAAGGGACCGAATTCAGAACAATGTTCCTGATATATTAGATGTTTTATTCTTTCTAATTTCAGAGTGATTTTCCATGATTTGAGTGTGACGCCCCTGGACTAGTCAGGTTGTCACAGGGTACTGTACATTCTTTATCTCCAGTGCAGGACTCAACCTCCATGGTTCTGAGTCCCCATCCAGCAGTACTGCCTCCACCAGCATTCACAAATCCTAGTAACACCTCACACCACACCTGTCAGGCACACCAGTGGGCTGCTTAAGCTGAAATAAGGCCACCCACCTAGGGGTCAGGCAGGGAGGTGGGAGGTGACAAGTCAGAACAGTGGTAGCCCTCAAGCAGTGTGGAGCTCGAGGAAGCTGGGAGTTGGAGCTCCCAGGGGAAAGGAGACTAGGTCACAGACGGTGGTCTGGACCCGGAGGAGTCGGAGACCCGGTCGCGGGAGATTGTGACTGCGTGCTTGGCTAGTCTTGGAGGATAGCCAGCAGCCAAAGTTCAATAGCTGGGACCGAAAGCATAACAGGGTACACGGACCCTAGGTCAGGGAGAAGCTTCAAGCAACCCGGCAATTAACCTGCGGAGGACAAGGCCTTTATGGACTGTTCCCATGAAGCTCAGAGATCGGGGGCACTAGAGCAACGAGGGGGATAGGGCTTTTCATGCAAAGCAGCCCACTGAAATCCCAAGCTTGAGCTCCTGAGAACAAGCTCCTCTTACTACTCATAGCAGGGACCGGGGCCAGGAAAGCTCCAAGCTGACGGGCCACAAAGGACACTCTTAACTACTGTGCCAGGAGGTAGGCGACAGACCATCCAGCAGTGCTGCGGGGGACGGGACCCAGACGAGCTCCCCTTGGAAGACATCGGCATTCAGAGATTTGGTTTACTACAATGTCAGTGCCTGCTTCCTTCTGAGTGAGTACCTGATTAACCCCTGCAACCAGCGAGCTTGCGCTTCCTCCTGCACCCCAGACCACTATGCAGAGTCCCGGGGCCTTCCCTACCAGTGGAGGGAAAACGTCATTTAGCTGCACCCATTCCATCAACCCCGGTACTCCCATCGGCAGCAGCAGTACTCTCTCCGTTACCGCACACCATGGGTGGCGTCACAAACTATATCTCCCCTGTAAATACCCCCTTCTTCATTTGAGTGGGGCCCCTAGCCCCCAGGTCCGAAGACCCTCGAGCGACCAGTAATCACCCCCGGATCCGAGTGGTTTGACCGCTGCAGGGGCGGCACATGCGCTTTTAATTATATTTTTCTGCAATGTACATTAGATCACATATGGTACAAAAAAATAGCATAAACTCCATACGTGGCGCCACAATTTATAAACGATTTACTAGGGTAATTGTACCAAACACGCTCTTTTTATGCACCTTTACAGACCGTACATTTTTGTACAACAGTAAAAAAACTTTCAAGGACACCCGGGACTCATTTCCATCCTGCAACTTATTTTGAAACAAACTTGGTGCTAATAAATCTTCTCCAGATTTGCCTTTTCTTGGGACTTCTCTGCATTCATCTCTTAAAATATGTTCATATACCCTGTCCTGATTCAACACAGGCAGGTATGAGCACATTTCTCTTTTAATGTCATTTCATTTGCCTACTAAACGTTGCGGTGGATACACATTTCTTCTGTTTTGTACTTGTACCTCTATGCCAGAGTGTTTTCCTGGTGTAATTCCTACTTTTTTTGTAATGCCCCCTTATAACAATTTCTTTTTATACCATATGTAATCTGTTGGTAATAATATTGCTTTGTTCCTCAAACAGATGTTGATTACCATTGAAATACATACAGTTTATGAATAAATGAAAAGAAAAAATTGTGTATGGGGAATAAGGGAAAAAATGTAAAAAAAAATCTGCAATAGTTCAGTGTGCGGCATATATAAAGTGTAACCATTATCCTTGGTATACATTGTTAGTTCCACTAGGCAACAGGAAGAAGGCAATCTATTATGCCATGCCAGAGGGCATATACCAATGCCATATACCAATAAAGAGCTCTTGTACCTTTTGTTAGGGACATTTCTGGCCTCCCTAGGATCAAGAACCCAAGTGTGACAGCTACCCCTGCACCAATTCTTCTTGTTTTTATCAACACACAGCTACTTAAAGGGAATGTGCCAGCTGTTTTTTGCTAGCTCATCTGAGAGCAGTAAGATGTAGGCTAAGACCCTGAATCCAACGATGTATCATTTAGATTACTCTGTGCAGCACTTTTGACACCATCATAGTTTTTAGATTTAGCCATGAAGCAGAGCTGAAAAAGCTGCCCTCTGTCACGGGGTGTTATGGGATCACTAGCAACATGGGAGCATGAATTGGCCCTTGCTGACCCTGATCCCAGAGATATGCCTTCCTTACCCTAGCTCCTGAATAGCTCTAATGTAGTGGCCCCCCTACACCCCACCAAGGAGAGGGACGGGACAGGAGTGATCAATCCCACACAAATAAACAGACTTGGGAAAAAAACAAAACTCAAACTAACAGCAATCACTCATAGAGGTATATACAATACGTGTTCAGAAGAAACTAAAGGAAGGGAGGAAATAATCAAACAACAAGATAATTTCCACAACACACCAAACAGCACACAGAAGTTCACCAGCAGCAGCATATAAAAGCACAAGGACCAGGATTGCATAAGCTATCATCGGCATGGAAAAACAGGCTCCACCACCTTAAAAGGGGTGGAGGGAACTGTGATAGGTCTCCTGCAACATGTGACTCAAGCAGTGATCCACAGTCTAGCAGAAATTAACTCCTGCAAGCTGGATTACTAACAAGTGCACAGCTGGTGGACTCCTGAGCCTGTCTGTGCAACTCAGAAGCAGTATCGTATGGAATGTCTGATTCTGCTGTACGAACAGTGTCAAAAGTAGTCCTGACACTCAGCAGTTTTAAGCCAAACACAATGTGACGCCCTTGCCCACACCAGGCTCTTTATGTAAAATGTCTATAGACAGTGAGACGCTAATCACGAGGGGGCGGATGCGGACAACAAGGCAAGAGCCAGCTAGTCACAGCAATGATAATGTCCTAGTGTCAAAACAAGAGCACATTAGTTTGACATGTAACACATCGCTGAATTCTGCGCTTTAACCCCCTACCTCATGCTGTCATCAGATTACATAGCAAAAACCTGGTGACAGATTATTTGTAAATGCCATCATTGATGTTGATCACTATTTAAATTTACATGTTGAGTTAATTTACATTAAATGTTAAATAACTTCGTCATTCCATTGTATTATTTAGCTTGAACTGATCCTTTCTGAGTTACCGTCTGTGATTTAGTCTGGAGCTTCGTTCACAATTCTTCATGCTTCAGAGCTAACATTCCTCTTCACAGACCTTGCTAAAGTGAAATGCATTCTGTGATAAAAAAATTGTTTAAAAGAACAGAGAGTCCTCAGTGGTTGATACCTTTTAATGGCTAACTGAAAAGATGGTAATAATTGCAAGCTTTCGAGACTACTCAGGTCTCTTCATCAGGCATGGTACCATGCCTGATGAAGAGACCTGAGTAGTCTCGAAAGCTTGCAATTATTACCATCTTTTCAGTTAGCCATTAAAAGGTATCAACCACTGAGGACTCTCTGTTCTTTTAAACAATTTTTTTATCTCTACTGGCTAACACGGTACAAAGATATATTTTACTTGTATCATGCATTCTGTGAGTAATATAATGTAGCACAATCTAATGCTATGATCATTTGCAGCATTTTAGGGTTTTTTTGCTGCGTTTTTTTCATAAATCTCATACACACTTGTTTTTTATCATGACAATTTGAGAACAGCAGTGCTTTTTTAAGTCTGCAGCACATCAATTCTTTCAGTGCTTTTGCATTTTTTCCCCCATAGAAAGCAATGAGAAAGTGCAAATATAGTGCAAAAAACAGCACATAGATGTTGCTGCATTTTTACAGCATTGTTGGTGAATAAAAGGAACTTTATTAAACATGCGCTGTAGAAGAATCCCATGTAAAATCTGCACCAAAAATAATGTGGCAATAACTCACCAAAAAAGCTGGAAAAACACAGTAAAACCTGCATTTTGAACACAGCCAAAAAATCAGGTTTTGTTTGAAGAAACGTTACAAAAACGCTGCATGTGAACATAGCCTTACTGTGCCGCTGTATTATAGGTGCCTAGCAGAACTGTTAGGAGCATGTCTGTACAGTGTTTCCAATAGCAAATGGCAGGATTACCTATGATCTAGGTTCAGGAGCAATACTAGTAATACAAGAAATCTACAATGACTCAGTATATGTATAATTCTATATACTATGCAGTGTTTGGATTTCCTAGATAACCAAAACATTCTTTGTGCCATACACAAATTGGGCAAGCTGGGGCCCTCTTGGAACGCCTTGTTTTCCTGGAGGGGGCTCACTTTCAGGGCTTTTGTCCACTTGCGTACTGCTTCCGATGCGGGAGCATCAGAAACGATATGCTAATGACCCCCTGCTGCGGGTGTCAGCCGTGGGCCATGTGACTGTGATGCATTCTTCAAATTGCATTGCATCGCATCACAGCTACGGAGAAGATGGAGGGAACACTTTCTCCCATCTACTCCACTGCCTGTCTCTGCATGCACCGCACTGCAGTCGCCTAACATGTGAGTGCAGTGCGATTTTACACACACGTGAGACTCGGTGCAAAACGCAGCATGCTACGATTGCGCTGAGAGCCCGATTCGTGTGGAGAAAAAACGGGACAAAGGAAACTGTCTCATTGATTAATACTGATGCGAGTGAAATCAGATTTTTTATCGGATCGCACTCGCACCAGGAAATCGCAAGTGGAAAAGAGCCCTAAGGCACCATTTGACTGCTCAGGCTCATTTGCAAGTAGTTTAATAGTAGTATTATCTGTCCTGGCAGGGCATCTTACAGATTTGTAATATTGGACATTTGCAGCAGGTGACAGAGGTTCTGAAAGTAGAATAAATGGTCAAACTTGAAATGTGAAATCTCGAAATGCTGAATAAATCTTTAGTAGTGAAACTAATGGATAGCTATATAAGCTAAAAACAGAGATCGCTTGTGTCATCCCCCCCTTACGTTAAAATGATTGACTTACCACTGTGCGAACATGTCTGAGAAGAGGTTCATCATGAATCATGTATTATGTGCTTGCTAAAGTTTATCAGTACCTGTAGACATGCTGCACTAACTTTGTTACGGCTTCTGTTGAAGGTAGACCTCATTATAGCTCCTGCTGATGCCTCTTGCCGATGGAACCCTACTGTTAAGTCATGGTTTACTTGGTTTCTCCCTGTTCTCAAGTTTCTATGTTGTGTTTAAGCCAGCATCATTATTTTACACTGGGAAAGATGAACATTATGCTTCATCTCATAGTTATTTTACTACATGAAAACTTGCATGCAATCTTGTTCTGTAAGGTTAAACTAGTTCCAAAAATTATTTTCACATATTATTGATGGGGATGAAGCTATATGGTTGTGATTCCTTTGTGTTATTTATTGTACAATATGCCCTTATGTTGCTGTTAAAGGGAAACTGCGCCAAAGATGAAAAGATATTCCCATCTCTAAAGCCTGCTTTACACACTTCAATAAATCTTTCAATCCGTCGTCGGGGTCAAGTTGTAAGTGACGCACATCCTGCATCGTTCGTGACGTATTTGCGTGTGACACCTACGTGCGATCAAGATTGAACGAAAATACGGTGATCGCATACACATCGTTTATTCCTCATACATTGGACGTTTTGTTGTATGAACCTAGTCAATTGTAACGTGTGACATCCCTCATACGATTTCGGTGTCTGATGCTATGTGCGCAGGTGTGCGCTCTGCACCGCAGCTTAAAAAAGGTCTGCTTCAGAGCGCAGCTGAAAAGCTGCGTTCTGAAGCGCCTCACAATGTCTGTCATTCACTAATCTCTGTCAGTCCGTCACTATCTCTGTCCCTCTCTCTCTGTCCATGTCAGTCTATCCCTCTTACCCCCTCTCTCATACTCACCGATCTCCGATCCCCGGCCCGGCTCTGCACGGCATTCACACTGCTCCGGCGGCTTTTACTGTTTTGAAAAAGCTGGCCGCCCATTAAACAATCTCGTATTCCCTGCTTTCCCCGCCCACCGGCGCCTATGATTGGTTACAGTGAGACACGCCCCCACGCTGAGTGACAGGTGTCACACTGCACCCAATCACAGCAGCCGGTGGGCGTGTCTATACTGTGTAGTGAAATAAATAATTAAATAATTAAAAAAAACGGCGTGCGGTCCCCCCCAATTTTAAAACCAGCCAGATAAAGCCATACGGCTGAAGGCTGGTATTCTCAGGATGGGGAGCTCCACGGTATGGGGAGCCCCCCAGCCTAACAATATCAGTCAGCAGCCGCCCAGAATTGCCGCATACATTATATGCGACAGTTCTGGGACTGTACCCGGCTCTTCCCGATTTGCCCTGGTGCGTTGGCAAATCGGGGTAATAAGGAGTTATTGGCAGCCCATAGCTGCCAATAAGTCCTAGATTAATCATGTCAGGCGTCTATGAGACACCTTCCATGATTAATCTGTAAATTACAGTAAATAAACACACACACCCGAAAAAATCCTTTATTAGAAATAAAAAACACAAACACATTCCCTGGTTCACCACTTTAATCTGCCCCAAAAAGCCCTCCATGTCCGGCGTACTCCAGGATGATGCAGCGTCGCTTCCAGTGCTGCTGCATGGAGGTGACCGGAGCTGCAGCAGACACAGCCGCTCCGGTCACCTCCACGCAGCTAATGAAGACAGCCGTGCGATCAGCTGAGCTGTCAGTGAGGTTACCCGCTGTCACTGGATCCAGCGGTGGATGCAGCGGTGGCCACGGGTAACCACAGTGACAGCTCAGCTGATCGCGCTACTCACCTCAGTTGCTGCGTGGAGGTGAGAGGAGCAGCGGTGAGTAGCGCGATCAGCTGAGCTGTCACCGAGGTTACCCGCGGCCACCGCTGCATCCACCGCTGGATCCAGTGACAGCGGGTAACCTCACTGACAGCTCAGCTGATCGCGCGTCTGTCTTCATTTGCTGTGTGGAGGTGACCGGAGCGGCTGTGTCTGCTGCAGCTCCGGTCACCTCCATGCAGCAGCGCTGGAAGCGACGCTGCATCATCCTGGAGTACGCCGGACATGGAGGGCTTTTTGGGGCAGATTAAAGTGGTGAACCAGGGTATGTGTTTGTGTTTTTTATTTCTAATAAAGGATTTTTTCGGGTGTGTGTGTTTAATTACTGTAATTTATAGATTAATCATGGAAGGTGTCTCATAGACGCCTGACATGATTAATCTAGGACTTATTGGCAGCTATGGGCTGCCAATAACTCCTTATTACCCCGATTTTCCAACGCACCAGGGCAAATCGGGAAGAGCCGGGTACAGTCCCAGAACTGTCGCATCTAATGTATGCGGCAATTCTGGCCGGCTGTTGGCTGATATTGTTAGGCTGGGGGGCTCCCCATAACGTGGAGCTCCCCATCCTGAGAATACCAGCCTTCAGCCGTATGGCTTTATCTGGCTGGTTTTAAAATTGGGGGGGACCGCACGCCGTTTGTTTTAATTATTTAATTATTTATTTCACTACACAGTATAGACACGCCCACCGGCTGCTGTGATTGGGTGCAGTGTGACACCTGTCACTCAGCGTGGGGGCGTCTCTCACTGTAACCAATCATAGGCGCCGGTGGGCGGGGAAAGCAGGGAATATGAGATTGTTTAATGGGCGGCCGGCTTTTTCAAAATAGTAAAAGCCGCCGGAGCAGTGTGAATGCCGTGCAGAGCCGGGGATCGGGGATCGGTGAGTATATGAGAGAGGGCTGCTCAATTCAGTTACTCAGGAGTTTAGTGGTCACCGGTGAGTCCTTCACTGGTGACCGCTAATCAGGGCGCGACACAGACAGAGCCGCAGCATGACAATGAAGTCGGGTGAGGTTCACCCGAGTTCATTCTGACAGTGCGGCTCTGTCTGTGTCTGCTGTGAACTACCATTCACCTCTGCTACATGGCTGTCTGTGGCTGCTGTCAGCGGCCATGTAGCAGAGCTGAATGGCAGATGACATAGTAAAAACGCATCTCTACATTACACACGCTTGGCAAGTCAATAAATAAAAAAAAAAAGGTGCCCAATGCATACGTCACGGAACACATGATCTAAAGGATCGCACACAAAATTGATCAATTTAACATAGACTACTAACGCACGTGTGACAGCGAATAAACGACCTACGTGCAATCTCGTTCAATCGCATATGCGACCTGGGCGTGTCACTTCGCATACGAGATCGCATACCTAATTGTAAGGTGTAAAGCTGGCTTAAGATCCTATACCCAATATGTGGTAGCAAATACATCCAATTAGAAATGTTGTATAGTTCTCCTGATTCACTGTTCTGCTTACTGCATGTTCAGGGCATTGCAGGACCGTAGGTGTATATATATATATATATACACACACACACACACACACACACACACACACATATCCAATGCTTCCCCTCTACAATTACATATCATTCTGTCACAAAATTCAGTCTTACAGGGAAGTTATTACTTTGATTGTTGATTGATTATTCACTGCACTGAGGACCTGGAAGCTGGAGCATTGCGAGAACAGCAACGCAGGGACAGCATCGGGGACAGCGGTGACAGGTGAGTATTCACAAAGCAAGCAGTGTGTGTGCAGTGATGTCCAGGAGGTCACCGGAGTTCCCAATAAACTCTAGTGTCACCACGGTGACTTCACGGGTTCATCAGAGTTCATTGGGAACTCCAATGACCTCCTGGACATCACTGCACATACACTGCTTGCTGAATACTCACCTATCCTCGGTGGTGCTGTCCCAGATGCTGTCACCGCAATGCTCTGGCTTCCATGTCCCCAGTGCAGTGAATAATCAATTAAGCAGAGATGAAGAAAACAGTGCTGGATACAGGTGAAAATAGAAAATCTTGTTATTTCAAAGACCTGTGTTTTCTCTGGTACGTGTCCCACTGATGTCACACGAATCACATCAGTGTGCGATCCGTGTGACACCCGTGCTGCCGTAGAATAAACTTACATGTGTCTGTGTGTGCATGCGGGGCCAAGAGTGGTCACACGGTCCATGTGAAAACACAGCTGTGTGAGTAACTCCAGAGAATAACATGGGTACGTGTGGCATCCGTATTAAAAACGGATGTCAAATGTACCTGAAATACGGACGTCTGAAAGCGGCCTTAGAGATAGGGGATCCTGCCAAGGATCGAATCGGTTAAAAATCACCAATCCCGCCTGAGATCGTGATCAGACCGGCGATCCTAGTTGATCAGATCATCAATCCTAGCCGAACCCATTAAATTCAAAGTGAGGCAAAAGTGATGTGTTGTAAAATGGTGTAGGGGACTGTAAAAGAAAGAAAATAAAAAAGGGTTAAATTAGGACATATTTACCTAGTCCCTGCGGCTGCAGTGCTACGTCTGGGTCCAACAGTTATAACTAATGCATAGTCACTGCTTTCCCTTTCCACCTGCGTCTCTGATTGGCTATGATTGAACCACGCCCCAACCCTCTGATACAGCATCTGTCATAGGTTGGAATTACACACGCTGTCTGTGTCCTTTTGCTGGTAATAAAAAAAATAAATTGACATAGGGTCCCCCTGTATTGATTTCAGCACAGATAAAGCCAGGGCTACAAGCTACACCCCTCGCCGTGCACTTATCTTGGCTGTGTAACAAAACAAGAGGAACCACATGCAGGTTTTTTTAGTAAAGAGAATTAGAGAACAAAAATGACTCTTGCACAGAGAAAGATTATAACTAAATTTTCTGAAGGTAGCAACAGTCACCAATCAGTTAGACGTGTACAGGGCTTTTCTTTGAATGATTTCAGCAATCAGCACATCTGTGGCCACAGGACATCACTGGTCACTCACACTCCTCTGGTGTGATTTTGATCTACTCTTTTTCCAGTCTCTTCCACAGTTGTTTGCCTGTTGTGGGTTTCTTGGCCATAACTTTTTACAAAGGGTTTTCCAAAGGTTTTCTATTGGGTTAAGATCAGGAGTCTCGGCTGGCCATTCATTATTTCAATGTTTTCTGTTCTAGAAACTGCTTTACCCATTTCGCTGTGTGGCAGGAGGCATTGTCCAGCATGAAAATTGCTGGCTGATTGAGTGATTAACTCAAGTAAAGCCAGCTTTACACCTTACAATTAGGTATGCGATCTCGTATGCGATGTGACACGCCCAGGTCACATATGCGATCTAATGAGATTGCACGTAGGTCGTTCATTTGCTGTCACACGTGCGTTGATGTGAAGCCCCACAGGTGTTGTGTCGGTGCATTACCTTCAGGGACTCCACGTAGCTGGTGCTGGTCACAGGTAGGGAATCTTCGGTTTTGATCGTGACGCCACTCTCAGTATTGCGGTCAGTAGGGACCGCCACTGCAGGTTGAGGGTCGCCTGGGGCTGATGGTGTGTGCAGTTAGTTGGAATAGCCTCCTGAGAGTGAGGCAAGCCCCAGGGCCCGGTGTAGGTTTGTAGTACCACAAGTCGCAGAATGACTCACACAGGCAGAATTGTCTTTCAAGGGCTTTACTCACATTTGATGGCAGGGTGAGTAGCCCGGGCGTAGCTGGGATGAACCAGATGGGAACCAGGTATCCTTCAGGCTGACTTTATGAGGGTGACTACTGACTCGCCTTCCTTAGCCCGTGGTGGTTTGGGGTGACCCCGACTTTGAGTCCCTATGGGGGTCACCCAGGGAAGATGCTGCAGCCTCTCTCCCCCTTTTGTTTGCCGTTTGCTTGTTCCCCGGACCAGGCCACTCCAGCTGCTTGCCTCCTGTGACCTATGGGCCCTCACTGCGGTTACGTGGCTGCGGCTTTTTGTGGTGTTGTGGTGTGGGCTTTGAGAGCCCCACACCGGCAGGTTTAGCAGAAGAAGGCTGGATCTATCTTCGCTTCGGGATCTGCCGCCCGGTTGGGCCTGGTGCTCTCTAGCAGTCTCCTTACTTCCCACTCCGTGCTTTCTCTCTAGCTGAAGCTGGCTTTCAGGTAGCACTCCTAGTTGACCGTTCTCCCCCGTCAGTAGCCACTGCGCGGGCGCTGTTAGACAGCAACAACCCCACAGGTCTGCTCCTCACTGAGCCCTCTGGAGTTCTCTGCTCTAACTGACTCACTGCTCCTCCTCTCCTGTTCTTGCCTACGCCACCTAGCAACCAGCCCCTGAACACACCCCTAGCTGGGAATTGAAAGTTAACTCCTTCTGGCTACTCAAGGGTCCCCTCTGGTGATGTGGGAGGCCTGGTCACTATGCGCCTGTGTTCCACACCCCGGTCAGCCTTCTGGATTACCTGTATTGTACTGTCCCCAGCATGGGTGCAGTACTCAGTGGTGCCTGACCAGGTCAGGGGCGCCACATTCCCCCTTAGTTATCACCAGCACGTCCTCGGGCTGCAAGACAACATTTTAAAATGCATAAAACATTAAAACATGTAAGACATTTTTAAAAGCACCAGGTACCATACATCACCACCCTCCACCCACAAGTCCGTTAACCCACCCAAAACCCTTTCACGTTGGCCGCGCCTTCAGCCACTTCTGGCAGGATGTAGAGGCGGCTTACATGGGCTGGTGGTTTTCAGGGTATACCTGGCCTGGTGGATCCGTGCCTTCAGCCTCTTCTGGCAGGATTCAGAGGCGGCCTCCACAGTTGGTGCTGACCAGGTACCCTCTTTGTGGTGGAGAGCCAGGCCCCATAAACAGGCATGCCCTCTGGTTGCAGACGAGCCAAGCCCCTAAACAGGCTGACTCTGGTGGCGGTGGTGCCCTCTGGTGTAACTATTTACACTGCGAGAGTTTGTGGCTATAGCCAGTTCATAGCCTTAAGGTTTATGGTTTTCTCACAATAGTTTTTGTGGGCACATGCTTAAACGTTGCAAAACAAAACTTTTCAAAACTTTAACTTCTGTACTTCTTTCTTTACTTTACTTTACTCCTCTTTACCAGGGCTTGAGCCTGTATGGCGGTGGCACCTGCTGCTTTCCTGCTCTTTATCGTCGTCTGTGGTCGTTTCATCTGTAGGTTCCTTATCTTTTCTTTCTTGATCTTCATCTGTGTCTTTATCTCTGTCTTTTCTTTCTTGTAGCATGGGGTGGCTGTAAGGTTGGCTGGTGCATAGTGCTACGTCAAGCGCGTACAGTCCTCTTTCGCCTTCATGCATAGTGAATTGTACTGAATCCCCCATCTTTAGGTTTCTGCCAGGGTGTCCTCTAGGCAGATGAGCGCTCACATCTCTTCTGTTGACAAATATCCCTTCTTTGATACCAGGGGCTACAATAAAGCCGTATCCGCTTTTCAAGTTGAAATCCTCCACTACTCCTCTGCAAAGGGGTCCTCTAGCCTGGGCTCTGGACCTTCTCAGTAACCTTTTCTCCTGTAGGTCTCTGGCTGCAACTTCCCTCTGCTCTGGAGATTGTGGTGCAGGGGACAGCGTTGTACTGTTGCGACGCCTTGTCTTGCGGCCTGAACTCTGCGTGGTACAGCTTGCAAACTCCCAGGTGAGACTTTTAGGCAGATCTTCTTCTGCAGATGGTGTCAGGTCTTCCTCATCCCAACGGGAATAGGGTAACATCTCCGGCTCTGGGTATGGCTCTGGAGTCAGCTCCTCAGCTTCCTGGCCTCCTCTCCCCCTTAGTTCTTCTTGGCACTCCTTTGGTGGCAGTGCTGGGGATGGGCTTTCTTCAGCTGGTCTGGGCGGTGAACTCTCTGGCGCGGCTGCAGGGGTTGCCTGAATCTCCTTGGGGGTATGCGGAGGGAGCAGATACCGATCCACCATCTCTTGTGGGAACTGGGCCTCTAGGTCAGCCTTCAGCTTCCAGTATTCGGGGTCCTCTCCTATCAGGGTCTTCCTAGCAGGGACCTCTCTGGACTGGGGAGCGGTGTCTGCTCTGGCCTTGCAGGCCGGGGTAAACGATGAGGTAATCTCTTCTTGGCGGGCCGCGCCTGGCATGGCGGCGGCCTGGTCTTGGCGGGCCGCGCCCTGGATGGCGGCGGCCTGGTCTTGGCGGGCCGCGCCCTGGATGGCGGCGGCCTGGTCTTGGCGGGCCGCGCCTGGCATGGCGGCGGCCTGGTCTTGGCGGGCCGCGCCCTGGATGGCGGCGGCCTGGTCTTGGCGGGCCGCGCCCGGCATGGCGGCGGCCTGGTCTTGGCGGGCCGCGCCCGGCATGGCGGCGGCCTGGATCGGCGTCGCAGCTGTGATGGAATCTGTGCAGGCTGGGCTGGGCGTCGCTGCAGGGACCGGGTCTTGGTGGGCCGAGCAGGGCATCGCTGCGGCGGCCGGGGCTTGGCGGGCCGCGCCTGGCGTGGCTGCGGCCTGGTTCAGCACCTCACTTGCGGCGCGGACGAGCGTTGCTGCGGCGGTGGGGTCTCGGCGGGCCGGGCCTAGCAGGGCGGCGGCCTGGGTCAGCGTTACGCCTGCGGCGCGGATGAGGGTCGCGGTGGCAGCCGGTTCTTTGCGGGCCGGACTGGGCGTTGCTGCAGGGACCGGGTCTTGGTGGGCCGAGCAGGGCATCGCTGCGGCCGCTGGGGCTTGGAAGGCCGCACCTGGCGTGGCTGCGGCCTGCTTCAGCGTCGCCGCACCGGACGCCTCTTCGGGGACCGCGGGCGTGGCAGCAGGGGTCGGGGCACTTGCGCTGGCCGGGGCATCACTCGACTCACCCACCGGTGGCAGCATCGGGGTCTGCGTCATCGCCGTCCTGTCTGGCACTCGGCGCGCGGCTCTCCTTTCATAGGCCCGAACCGCCGCGGTCATCTCCAGCATTTCCATTCGTTCTTCCCGGATCTGCTCCACGACCCGGGTCTCCAGTCGGTCGCAGAACTGGGCCAGCTCCCGATACCACCAGGCAGCGGAGCCCGGTTCTGGATTTCTGCGGTCAGACGCCATTTCTTCTGCGCCCTCTTCTGCACGACTCTCCAGCTGTGGACTCGCCGTTGCCTCTGATAGCAAGCTGTTCAGTTTCTGCTCTGCCTCTTTCAGCAGCTCCTCTCCCAGCAGCAGGCTTGTGGCTCTCTTTCCTTCCCGCCGTCTCTGGACGCTTCCACTCTCATAGCTGGCAAGGTCAGAACTCTGCAGGGGATCTCTGGGTAGCCACACCTCTTCGTGGGCGGTAACTTCTCCCAGCGCGGGCTGCTGTTGTTTTTCAGCGCGCTTTTCATGGTGGCAATATGGCGGCGCTTCCAATTTTTCAAGCGGACCGCTCAGGCACATGGTCACCTGTCTGAACAGGTCTAGTCCTTATCCTGTTCGTGACGCCAGATGTGAAGCCCCACAGGTGTTGTGTCGGTGCATTACCTTCAGGGACTCCACGTAGCTGGTGCTGGTCACAGGTAGGGAATCTTCGGTTTTGATCGTGACGCCACTCTCAGTATTGCGGTCAGTAGGGACCGCCACTGCAGGTTGAGGGTCGCCTGGGGCTGATGGTGTGTGCAGTTAGTTGGAATAGCCTCCTGAGAGTGAGGCAAGCCCCAGGGCCCGGTGTAGGTTTGTAGTACCACAAGTCGCAGAATGACTCACACAGGCAGAATTGTCTTTCAAGGGCTTTACTCACATTTGATGGCAGGGTGAGTAGCCCGGGCGTAGCTGGGATGAACCAGATGGGAACCAGGTATCCTTCAGGCTGACTTTATGAGGGTGACTACTGACTCGCCTTCCTTAGCCCGTGGTGGTTTGGGGTGACCCCGACTTTGAGTCCCTATGGGGGTCACCCAGGGAAGATGCTGCAGCCTCTCTCCCCCTTTTGTTTGCCGTTTGCTTGTTCCCCGGACCAGGCCACTCCAGCTGCTTGCCTCCTGTGACCTATGGGCCCTCACTGCGGTTACGTGGCTGCGGCTTTTTGTGGTGTTGTGGTGTGGGCTTTGAGAGCCCCACACCGGCAGGTTTAGCAGAAGAAAGCTGGATCTATCTTCGCTTCGGGATCTGCCGCCCGGTTGGGCCTGGTGCTCTCTAGCAGTCTCCTTACTTCCCACTCCGTGCTTTCTCTCTAGCTGAAGCTGGCTTTCAGGTAGCACTCCTAGTTGACCGTTCTCCCCCGTCAGTAGCCACTGCGCGGGCGCTGTTAGACAGCAACAACCCCACAGGTCTGCTCCTCACTGAGCCCTCTGGAGTTCTCTGCTCTAACTGACTCACTGCTCCTCCTCTCCTGTTCTTGCCTACGCCACCTAGCAACCAGCCCCTGAACACACCCCTAGCTGGGAATTGAAAGTTAACTCCTTCTGGCTACTCAAGGGTCCCCTCTGGTGATGTGGGAGGCCTGGTCACTATGCGCCTGTGTTCCACACCCCGGTCAGCCTTCTGGATTACCTGTATTGTACTGTCCCCAGCATGGGTGCAGTACTCAGTGGTGCCTGACCAGGTCAGGGGCGCCACATTAGTAGTCTATGTTAAATTGATCAATTTTGTGTGCGATCCTTTAGATCATGTGTTCTGTGACGTATGCATTGGGCACCCTTTTTTTTTTTAATTTATTGACTTGCCAAGCGTGTGTAATGTGTAGGGGATGCGTTTTTACTATGTCATCTGCCGTTCAGCTCTGCTACATGGCCGCTGACAGCAGCCACAGACAGTCATGTAGCAGCGGTGAATGGCCGCTGACAGCAGACACAGACAGAGCCGCACAATCAGAATGAACTCGGGTGAACCTCACCCGACTTCATTGTCATGCTGCGGCTCTGTCTGTGTCGCGTCCCGATTAGCGGTCACCAGTGAAGACTCACCGGTGACCGCTAATCTCCTGAGTAAGTGAATTGAGCAGCCCTCTCTCATATACTCACCGATCCCCGATCCCCGGCGCTGCACGGCATTCACACTGCTCCGGCGGCTTTTACTGTTTTGAAAAAGCCGGCCGCCCATTAAACAATCTCGTATTCCCTGCTTTCCCCGCCCACCGGCGCCTATGATTGGTTACAGTGAGACACGCCCCCACGCTGAGTGACAGGTGTCACACTGCACCCAATCACAGCAGCCGGTGGGCGTGTCTATACTGTGTAGTGAAATAAATAATTAAATAATTAAAACAAACGGCATGCGGTTCCCCCCAATTTTAATACCAGCCAGATAAAGCCATACGGCTGAAGGCTGGTATTCTCAGGATGGGGAGCTCCACGTTATGGGGAGCCCCCCACCCTAACAATATCAGCCAACAGCCGCCCAGAATTGCCGCATACATTATATGCGGCAGTTCTGGGACTGTACCCGGCTCTTCCCGATTTGCCCTGGTGCGTTGGCAAATCGGAGTAATAAGGAGTTATTGGCAGCCCATAGCTGCCAATAAGTCCTAGATTAATCATGTCAGGCGTCTATGAGACACCTTCCATGATTAATCTGTAAATTACAGTAAATAAACACACACACACGGCCGAAAAAATCCTTTATTGGAAATAAAAAACACACACACATTCCCTGGTTCACCACTTTAATCAGCCCCAAAAAGCCCTCCTTGTCCGGCGTAATCCAGGATGCTCCAGCGTCGCATCCAGCGCTGCTGCATGGAGGTGACCGGAGCAGCAGCACACACAGCCGCTCCGGTCACCTCCACGCAGGTAATGAAGACAGCCGCGCGATCAGCTGCTGTCACTGAGGTTACCCGCTGTCACTGGATCCAGCGGTGGCCGCGGGTAACCTCAGTGACAGATCAGCTGATCGCGCTACTCACCGCCGCTCCGGTCAGCTCCAGTCAGCAACTGAGGTGAGTGGCGTGATCAGCTGATCTGTCACTGAGGTTACCCGCGGCCACCGCTGGATCCAGTGACAGCGCGTAACCTCAGTGACAGCAGCTGATCGCACGGCTGTCTTCATTACCTGCGTGGAGGTGACCGGAGCGGCTGTGTCTGCTGCAGCTCCGGTCACCTCCATGCAGCAGCGCTGGATGCGACGCTGGAGCATCCTGGATTACGCCGGACAAGGAGGGCTTTTTGATCACACCTGTCACTCAGCGTGGGGGCGTGTCTCACTGCAACCAATCATAGGCGACTGTGGGCGGGGAAAGCAGGGAATACGAGATTGTTTAATTGGCGGCCGGCTTTTTCAAAACAGTAAAAGCCGCCAGAGCAGTGTGAATGCCGTGCAGCGCCGGGGATCGGTGAGTATATGAGAGAGGGGGATAGACTGACATGGACAGAGAGAGAGGGACAGAGATAGTGACGGACTGACAGAGATTAGTGAATGACAGACATTGTGAGGCGCTTCAGAACGCAGTTTTTCAGCTGCGCTCTGAAGCAGACCTTTTTTAAGCTGCGGTGCAGAGCGCACACCTGCGCACATAGCATCAGACACCGAAATCGTATGAGGGATGTCACACGTTACAATTGACTAGTTTCGTACTACTAAACGTCCAATGTATGAGGAATAAACGACGTGTATGCGATCACCGTATTTTCGTTCAATATCGATCGCATGTAGGTTTCATACACAAATACATCACGAACGATGCCGGATGTGCGTCACTTACAACTTGACCCCGACGACGGATTGAAAGATTTATTGAAGTGTGTAAAGCAGGCTTAAGGAACTATGTGTTGTTGAAGAAGGTTCTGATAGATTCTTGCATTCACTTTGCCATGTAGCTGTATGAGACATCCAACTCCTGATGCAGAAAACATTCCCCAAACCATGACACTTCCTCCACCACCTTTCACTGACTTCTTAACACACTTTGGGTTCAGTCTTTCCCCAGTTTGTCAATAAACATACTGTTTCCCATCAGACCCAAATAAATTAAGTTTGCTTTCATCATTAAAATGAACTGTGGAACACTTCTCTGTCCAGACAACATATTCCTCATCAAAGGTGAGTCTAGCCTTTTGATTCTTTCTACTAATGAAAGGTTTGGTCACAGCAGAGTGGGCTTCCAGTCTAAATGCTCTTAAACGTCATGACACCGTATGATGAGACAGATCCTTACCCTGTTCAGTGCTGAACTGGCGAGCAATTCCAGCTGCAGGGTTGAAACGATTACCCATGGAGATTCTCTGCATTATCCTGTCTTCTCTTGCATTTGTCTTTCGAGTGTGATCAGCCTTTTTGGGGGACTTGTAAGAGTTTGTGATGTTGTAAAGATGCAATATTCTTGAAATCACAGACTTGGTATGACCAACTTCACTTGCTATGGCTGATAGGGTCACACCTTTGGCCTTAATCTGGACAACCTGCTGCCAGAGGGTTTCAGTCACTTTGGAATGGCACACTATTTTTTAAAGAATCAGTGGAAACTGGAAAGTTAGGCTGCCAGTTAAATAGAGTTTGTCAGATAATTAAGGAAATTAGCACCAGGTGCCAAGATTAACACCAATAACTTGCAGGTATCTGAAAGTGTTCTCTAATTTTGATCAGTGTTCTTTTTCATTTATCTCATTAAAATTTTTATTATGTGCTTTTCAATAAATTTAATGTATGAAATAAGCTTAAAATACTGCTAGTTTACTCATGTTAAGATAAAATCACATATGACTACATAATGACCTTAACATTTAGGAAATTGTGTGTTGTTCTATAACTTTGATCTCTAGTGTACTTGGTTTTAAAAATTATATGAGATTATAAAATGATGATAAACTTCATTTTCTGCACCTTCACTCATATTGTCCATCAAGCATCTCTGCCCCATTAGCTTTTGACTGGTCACCACATTTTTTAAGTACTAATAAGCTATGCTTTATTCAGCAGAGAGACATCTGTTTCTAATACTTTGCCTCAAACTCACAAGGTGGTTTATTCAATTCGTAACCTTAATCCTGAGTTGTAAGGCCACCTGTTGAGTAAGGACTCATACAGATGTCAGTTATTCACAACGTACAAGCTCCTGTACAAGTTTTTCATGGAGAGACCTTGCACCCATTGTAGTCCATGGGGCTCTTCACATGTCAGTGGGGTTTTTAGTTGTTGATTGAGTGGTTCACAGCAAAATATAGAGACATGTCTGATATAGATCTGAGTAATGAGTCAAACTCATCAACGCAAGTCTATAGGTTAGTGAAAAAAATCAGACAGCTGTCGGATGCCATCTATGTGCTGTTCAGTTTTAACATTGCAATATGAAGGAGAAACTTTAATATTTTCTTATCCTCATATGAGAAAATCATTGCTAAAACACTAATGGTGAAAATTGAAACACTGACCAAACATTGATGAAAATTTGATACAAAGGACTGGTGAAAATCGCTTCTGGTCAAGAAAAATCCCTAATGTCTAGTGATGGGTGGACCCAGACTGTAAAAGTACAGATCCGTGTGGTTTCAAAGTTACCCGTTTGCCGGATTCCAGGTGTTTGCTCTGGATCTGGGATTTATAAAAAATAAAGGAAAAATTAAAAAAAACATTAATGAACAGAGCGCGTCATACTTACCAATGCTCCATTGCAGCTGTGCACTGACTGCTCCTGCGGCCACTCCTTCACTTCATGGGCCGCCCGTTAGGCACATCCATATGCACTGCTTTCCCCACCAATGACCGGCCTGGCATCTCTTATTGGTTGTGCCTGTGTTATTACCTGTGTGACAGCATCTGACTGCAACCAATCACAGGCGCTGTATGCAGGTCAGTATCACAGAATCATGATACAAAAATAAATAAATAAAATCCTTGGTGTAGGATCCCCCATATTATGATATCCAGCAAAGTAAAAGCCTACGGAAACTGGCTGCAGCCCCCAGCCATGCACTTATCTTGGCTGTGTATCAAATAAGAGGAACTGCATGCGGCTTTTTTTTTATTTGTTTACATATATCATTTAAAAAATCGACATGCAGTCCTCTCCAATTTTGATACCCAGCCAAGATAAAACTCGACAGCTGGGGGTTGGTATTCTCAGACTGGGGAAGTCCATGCTTATTGGACTGTTCCCCAGCCTTAAAATGTTCCATGATCACGCGCTCTGACACAGATGTAGCAGAGCAGAATCATCGTGGGACCTCGTGTGGATTATGATGGACCTGCAGGGGTCTTTTGGGGTTTAATAAAGTAGTGAAAGAGTTTTATTTTCTATTTTATTGCAAATAAAGGATTTTTTCGGTGTTTGTGTTTATTTACTTTCAATTACAGATTAGTGATGTGGGATCTCATAAACCCTCCCTATTACTAATCTAGGGATTAGTGGCAGCTGTGGGCTGTCATTAACCTTTGCTATTACCCTGATTGCCACCGCACCAGGGCAAATGAGAAGAGCCGTGTAAAGTGCGAGGTTTGTCGCATCTAATTGAGGTGGCTAAAGGCTGCTATTTTTAGGCTGGAGAGTGGTCCAATAAGCATGGACCTCCCCAGTCTGAGAATACCAGCCCCAAGCTGTCGGGCTTTATCTTAGCTAGGTATCAAAATTGGGGAGGTAGGCACGTCAGTTTTTTATTTAAAAACAAACAACAAAAAAAACTGGTTCCTCTTATTTTGATACACAGCCAAGATAAGTGCATGGTTGGGGGCTGCAGCCTGTAGCCGTAGGCTTTATCTGTGCTGGGTATCATAATACGGGGGGACCCTACATCAAATGTTTTACTTATTAATTTTTATAACACGATACTGACCCGTAGACAGCACCTGTGATTGGTTGTAGTCAGACACTGTCACACAGGCTGGGGGCGCGTGTGACTGCAACCATTCACAAGCACCAGGCTGTCCGGTGGACGGGAAAAGCAGTGAATATGCAATGAGTGTTATCGGCCCCGGAAGTGAATGCTCGGCCTGGAAGCAGTGTATAGTCCACCCAGGGCCTTGGTAAGTACAGCGTGCTTGCTCCTATCAACCTATCCGTTATAGCAACATTTTTAATTGCTGGATTCTGGTCCCCATAGACTTATAGGAGAACCAGAATCCGGACTGGAAAAAACAGATAATACAGACCCGCCGCTCCCGATTATCTGTGAGTCCACTCATCACTACTAATGTCTGATTGAGGCCTTTGGCTGACGGTCCCGGTTATCTACAAGTCTGCTTGTTCTGCCTTCCTTTACGTAATGCTGTGAATCTCTGGCATACAGCTAAACCCTCGTTCACATTTCAAATAAAAAGACTGTATGAGTTCAGTAGCCTTGATTTATTGGCTGGTAACGTGAATTTGATTGCAGTAAATGTGGAATATAGAGTGAATATAAGGAATATCCAAGATACAGGTGAATACGGTATATCCAAGATACAGTTGAATATGGTACGGAATACGGGTAAAAACTATAACAAGAAAATGATTACGGTCAGTACAGTGTTAATACAGAGTTAACATAGCATAACAGTATATGAGGTGCAGTTGTAATGAGAATCTAGGGGAAAGGACACTGCAGCTGCAACACAGAAAATCTTATCTATACAAACAAGGCAGGGATGACACTAAGGTGTAGGATTACAATGTACAATGCATTTACTACACAGTCTTCTATCTAAGATTCTAACACTAACACATGTAATTTGCTTTGCTCACCGGATTACACTAGGCAGGGGCTGAATGTACAGAGAGGTGAGTCGGCAGGTTATTTCCTAACAAATCCAAGGAGAAAATGGCTGCCGGCTTCTTCACAGAGTGCTCAGAGGGGCGTTCCTTTACCCAGAACACACTTAGCTTAAAGAGAAACTCATCAATTCAAAGAATAACAACGACCTCTAGGGGTTGTAACAGAAATTGCAAAGAATGACTATTATCAGGCTGCCATACATGGCAGAACACCGCTCATCACTACTAATGTCTGATTGAGGCCTTTGGCTGACTTGTGCTTCTCATGCTAGTTGGGTGCTGAGCTCAGTGATTGGCTACAGCCGTGATGTGAACTGTAATCATGATGTCACTGCTGCACTCCAAAAATAGAAAACAGGAGCAGCAGTGGGGAGCAATTGCTAGAATTGGGGGAGGGGGCAATAAGGACTGTCTGTCATTGGTATTTTACCGTACAGGTATCCAGGACAGAGACAACACATGCAGCATTGTAGTAGAACAGCGGGGATCCAGGAGGTGAGTTGTTCTTTTTTGTTTCAAATCACCCATTGACCCATTTAAAATATATATATATATATATATATATATATATATATATATATATAAAAAAAATTTAGGGATGACCTATATATTAACATAGACATTTTAGATTTTGGGAAATAATTTGAGGTTAGTAAATATGTCACTATGCTTCAGTTTTGTCATCATTTTCAAGCTGAATCATATTAATATTCACACAAGAAAACTTTATCCTTGGCTGGTTTGTCTAGAAGGGCAAATCATTTATTGTGCCGGGTGATCTCTTCTGACAGAAAAGGTTCATATTAACAAACCACCTTAGTACTGATGCTGAGCGGCTGTCAGAAGAAAAACACCGAGGTAAAGATTTTTTGATACAAGGGGCCTGACACATTGTAAAGGGCTCCTAAGGAAGCCACCACTGCAGATTATGAAACCTTGACATGCCTACTGCTGAATCGGTGTTCTTGTTATAATCGTGCCTTGATTAAAGCTGATCCTGAAGCTTGCAGTGTGTGGTCCTACTGTGTTACCGCAGTTTGATGAATTAAAGGCTTCGGGCTAAAAAATCAATTACACAGTAAGGAACGTCTGTTTCTTCATTATTGCAATTACTGACCCTTTTCACACATTGAAGAAGTGCTGCACTACTTTCATAGAGTCACCAGGAAGCTTTTCATGACTGCTGTACTGTAACAGGGATGAGTATAGAGAGTGGTTAGGAGTAAATTGCGTGCTGTAAGTAGGGATTTCATGGACTTTGTCTGAAAATCAATCCTCTACTTCATCAGTAGATTTAGAATTTCTTTAAAACAATGGATTTTATACAAAGAGAATGTGTTAGTCATACAGTTCACTTACACCTTATGCCTTCCAAACATGCATGAATAATAGACTGAATCACAGATTTAACCTAATAATGCAGAATGCAAGTTTATTCAATGTCCGCAATTTTTATGTACTGTACAATGAAAAGGTATTACAAGGTATTTTAACTCAAATCAGCAAGCAGTATCATTGTAGATATGGAAGGAAAAAGGGTTTGGGACTCAGCACCAATGCAGTAATATAAAACTTGGAACTTTATTAGAAAATCTAAAACGAAGGTACACAGGTCATCCAAAAAATCGCCATGCGATTTGCCTAGCGGCTTTACGCGTTTCGGACAAACAGGGGAAATTAAAAGCAGTCTTTAGTCATAAGCCATAAGTCATGGCCTTATGACTAAGGACTGCTTTTAATTTCCCCTGTTTGTCCGAAACGCGTAAAGCCGCTAGGCAAATCGCATGGCGATTTTTTTGGATGACCTGTGTACCTTCGTTTTAGATTTTCTAATAAAGTTCCAAGTTTTATATTACTGCATTGGTGCTGAGTCCCAAACCCTTTTTCCTTCCATATCTACTCTGAATCACGAACCGGCCTGTCCGGGGGACTGCGGGCATCCATCCTTGCCTTGGAGACTTCATATGGGTGAGCTGAAACCTTCATTATTTCCAAAGCAGTATCATTACCAACACTTCCAAATCTCATCTCACATTGCTGTGAGCTTCACCCTCCCCACAATGACTGCCATGAGGTGCGATATGGAAGTGTTTTTAATGATACATAACTCACCTCTGCTATATAAATAAATATTGAACACATCACCAATTTTCTAGGTAAATATATTTCTAATGGTGCTATTGACATGTATTTCCCACCACATATTGGTAACAACCCATCCAATCTATACAAGCAAATAAATGAAACCATAAATGTCCATAATTTAGATTGTGTAATAATGAGAAATGACACAGGGAAAAAGTATTAAACATATGAAGAAAGGTGCAAAACGCCATGGAAAGTCATCACACAAGCTGAAACCTATCATAATTAGAAAGCAATCCTGACACTTACTGAATAGATATGGGCAAACCTGCAGATGTTAAAAAAAAAGTCTGGTTCGGGATCGGGTTTAAACACAAACATGAGCACTGTCACCGAATCCTATATAAGTCTATGGGGAACTGAACTTGTGTGCTGCTGTACAATGATACTAGCAAGGGTTAGGGGGCTGCAAATTGGTATAGTTATACTGTATAGCTGTACTATAATGCAAAATGAGATTTTTAGCAAATAATTGATCAATTTTTGGAGCCACCCCTGCCACGTCACGGCAAATCTCAATAGGGGGGGTCCTACTCTATATTTAATATTTACATTGTGCCATGCGGCCTCCTAAATTCATTAAAAGCAAAACCATATTGAAGCAACACATATACCTGTAACATTTGAGAAATCGCTTCCATGTTTTCAAGGAGAGGCAACTGCAAATGAAGGCAATCCAAGTCCCAGCATGTGCAGCGAATGCCACACACGCCGGGACAATGTCAGAACTGACCCTCAGAGTGCCAGACCAGGGTCCATGAATGAAGACTGAACAGGTCCAAGTATAAGGTGCTTAATTAACAAATCCTGTGGACAAGGGGGAGGTAGTTGAATGTGAACAGCCACCAATGTATAATTTTGATAGAAACAGAAGGAATTTTCAACTCAAACCAGGCGTGCACAGCATGGTGGGAGTCAGCCACCGGACCAGTAAACATGGACCCTGGTCAGGCACTGTGAGGGTCAGTTCTGACATTGTCCCGGTGTGTGTGGCGTTCGCTGCACATGCTGGGACCTGGATTGCCTTCATTCGCAGTTGCCTTTCCTTGAAAACATGGAAGCGGTTTCTGAGATGTTACAGGTATATGTGTTGCTTCAATATGATTTTACTTTTAATGTAATTAGGAGGCCGCATGGCACAATGTAAATATTAAATATAGAGGAGGACCCCCCTATCGAGATTTGCCGTGACGTGGCAAGGACGGCTCAAAAAATTGATTAATTATTTGCTAAAAATCTCATTTTGCATTATAGTACAGTTGGAATAATATGTGAATTTTCACTTTTAATTGTTTGCATGCCATTCTCGAGCAGTGCTGGCTCCCCCCTTTTCTGTTACCAAGTCTCCAGTATGGCTATCACACAGCTTTCGGGTCTGCTCAGTAGCACATTGTCTGCTTCGAGTCTGCTCATTAGCATACTGACTGCATCTGTGATTGGTTGCAGTCAGACTACTGAGGTGTCAGTGTCAGATTGGTTGTGTAGTGTAAAAAATAAATAAATACAAGCTGCAGCCTCCATCTCTGTGTGTTATCTTGGCTGTTTATCAAAATATAAGGGACCCCATGTGGCCTTTTATTAATTACCCAGCTAATCCTGATTGCCCTGAACAGTAGCAATCGGGATCATTGGGGGTCAATGAGCTTGCCAGAGGTCAGTTTACCTGAGGTCACAGCTGGAGTACTGTGGGAACCTCCAGCTGTGACCTCAGGTGAATTCCGTGACATCACCACTCACAGATGCAGTTCTATCAGTGTGCCCCTGTCACTGCAGTGAGTGGTCACATTTTCTAATGTGACTGTGCACTGCGACCTCAAATGTAGCAGAATCGGGATCATCGTGGGACCTCATGGTTAGGATTTTATCAGACCTGCAGGGGTGTTTTGGGGATTATTAAATTGAAGAAATAGGGTTTTTGTTTTTTTTTTTGTTTTTTTTAATTAAATGATTTTTCTGCGTATTTTGTGTTTATTTCCTTTTACTTACAGTAAATAGACCCCTTACCATTACTAACCTCGAGCTTGATGGCAGCTGTACTTTTTTGACAATTCATAGCTGTCATTAACCCCTTATATTAGCCTAATTTCCACCACTCCAGGGCAATCGGGATAAGCCTAGTAAAACTCCAGAAATGGCTCATCTAATGAATGCGACAATTCCGGGGCAGCTGCAATTTTTAAGCAGATTGGACCCAATAACCATTGGCCTGAGAATACCAGCCTCCAGCTGTACACTTTATCATGGCTGGGTACCAGAATTGGGGGGGACCGCACACTGTTTTTTAAAATTATTGATTTAGATCATTTTAAAAAAAAGCCACTTGGGGTCCCTCATAGTTTGATACACAGCCAAAATAACACACACAGCTGGGGGCTGCAGTCTGTAGCTGTGGTGCCCCTGACTGTCAGGTACCAAAGTGTACTACATCCAACCCCGGATTCCTGGAAGACCAGTGCTGGTAAAACACCACAACACACACACGCACACCAAACCCTGTTCTTTTCCCCAGACTGGGTAACAGGCTAGAGATGGACCTGACGGGTGGTCACCTATAGGCTGGGACACATCCAATCCACTAGTCAGAAACCTGGGAGGAGGAGGGGCTAGTCAGTGAAGTGGACGAACATCTTGTCAGATCAAAAGTAACCAGACATCAAGTTAGTCAGAAGTTGACGTGCTGACGGGAAGGTGTGCAGTGACCTACTGAGTAAAAAGGAGTATGGTTGCCAGGGAGAGTACGGTGAAGTACTCACTGGACCGAGCACCGACGGGGTACAGAACCTTAGATCGGGAAGATGCTTTAGGCTCACCTGATAACAATCTGCCCGGTAAGGGGACCATAAAGGACCTTACCGACGTTAGTGTCAGGGTCACAGCAGCAGAGAGGGAACCTGAGAATGGGGACAGAGGTCCAACCCAAGAGAGGTTCAAACTGCCTGCTGTATAGGCCAAGACGGAGACAACAGGAGGGGACCCCAAAAACGCTCCAAGCCACGGGGACTCTCTGACTACTACTACAGGATGCATGGAGGTAAAGCTCACCAGTTCACTACACCGGCACTGGAACAAAGGGAATACCGCATTGGTAAAGACCAGCACAAACTGGGTGGCAGCAACTCCAAAGCAGTGAGTAAAGCACAAGTTAACCTGCAGCACCTGTGTCATCTGAGTTCTTCCTACACGTCCGCACCCATATACTACAACCACTATCATCCTCCCCTGGGGCCTAGCTCTACTTGCAGAGAGCCATTACACCGAAGCTGCCCAATACCATCAGCCCCAGCAGTGAGAGACTTTGCAGTGACAGCTTTCCCCATCTAGCCGCATACCGCAAGTGGCGTCACGAAAAAACTATATTTATTTTATTATTTTTCCCTTGTACAAATTCCCCTTTTAAGCAACCCCCAGGGTCACGGAACCAGGCAACGGCCACCTAGTGAAATATCCCAGTAAATATACTGACCAAGTACCCGAAAGCCCTGGGGTGCTGTCACGCTCCCCGGGTCCTCGGCTCCCCTTCCCGGGCCCTCTGTTCCGCTCCCCGGGTCCTCAGCCCCGCTCCCCGGCTCACCTGCCACGCTCCCCGCTCTCCAGCCTCCGGTGCCCGTCCTTCCCAGGCCCCCTGGTCTCCGATCCCGGCGCCCGACGGCTTCCCAGGCCCTGGCCGGCTCCCCTGCGTCCTCCTCTCAGCTTCCTTCCCTGGCTTCTGGCACCCGGGCCGCGCGCATGCGCATTAGGGCGCGCGCGCGGTCACTGACCCTTTCTTAAAGGGCCAGCGTCCATTAACAGGAAATGAGGCTAATCAGGTACAGGGTATAAAGGGGTTTATTGTCCAAGGGGGCGGGGCCTGATCTTCGTGTTTCCTAAGCTAGGAGTCAGGTCTCCTGGTGTCTCTGTGCATATACTCACCTATCTCTCTTGTAGAGCCGTGCCTGCCTCGCCATCCAGTCCTGCCGTATCCTGAACCCCGAACGCTGTCCATCTGCCATCCTGACAGTCCGCACCATCCCGGATCCCTGCGGTGACTCGTCATCTCGCTCCAAAGGTTCCGGACCCCGCCTGACATCATCTCGGCTTCCGAACCTGAGCTGCGTCACCCGGACTACCACCCGTGACTCCGTGGTCCCAGGGACTTCTCCGCTATACTCGTGTGCACGGACTGTTCTGCTGTTTATAGTGTTCCAGCTACCGGACTCTTTACTACCATCTAGGAGTTCGGCCCAGTGGATCCACCTCCTGGGTCTGCCCGTCCACCTGGCCGTGACAGTAAGATCAGGCCATGGATCCCGCTGCAGCACTAGCAGCCGTACAGGAGGAACTCCAACGCCAGCGTGAAGTCCAGACCCGCATGCTGCAATTCATGTCTTCTGTGGACGCTCGCCTGAACACGCTACAAGCGGCAGTTACGACTTCAACATCCCGGGCTTCCACTAGTCAATCCACGGATCCAGCTCCTGTGGCGACTTCTTCAGATACCACCAGACTTCGGTTGGCTTCACCACCCCGGTACGCCGGAGACCCCAAGACCTGCAGGGGATTCTTAAACCAATGCTCCCTCCATTTCACGCAGCTGCCGCATTTGTTTGCCTCCGACCAAGCCAAGGTCGCCTTCATCATGTCCCATCTAGAGGGTGAGGCACTGGCGTGGATGAACCCCTTGTGGGAGAAGGGGGATCCTGTGACCACGAACATCCAGGACTTCCTGCAGGCATTCCGTGGTACCTTTGATGAGCCCGGACGCGCCTCCGCGTCTGCTTCGTCTCTTCTCCGGTTACGTCAGGGGACTCTGACGGTGGGTCAATACGCGATCCGGTTTCGCACCCTGGCCTCAGAACTCGGGTGGAACAACGAGGCCCTAACCGCCGCCTTCTGGGAAGGACTCTCAGGGCGAATTAAAGACGAGCTGGCGGGTCGTGACGTACCGACCACCCTGGATGCCCTGATTGCCCTAGCGACTCGAGTGGACATTCGCTTTCAGGAGCGATCCAAGGAAGTGTCCCGTGAGAGACGTCCGGTACGGCATTCCTCTCCTCCGCAGAAACCCTCCGTACTTCAGTCATTGACAGCTGGGGCTCCCGTCCACGAGCCCATGCAGATCGACCGAGTGCGTCAGTCTGAACAACGTCGAGCAGAGCGGCTCGCCAAGGGTCTCTGCTTTTACTGCGGTGAGGGCACACACCTGCTACGCTCCTGTCCAGAGAGGCCGGGAAACTCCAAAGCCTAGGGTTGGTAGGAGAGGCCACCCTAGGTGCTGGGACTCTCTCTGACCCGGTTACATGGATAGTGCAAGTGACAACGGGAGAGACGCGGTTCACGGCTGATGCCTACCTCGATTCCGGGGCAGCAGGCAATTTCATCCAGCAGGCCACGGTGGACAAGTACCGGGTGCCTGTTATTCCACTCGACAAGCCCCTAGTGATTGCCTCGGTGGATGGGAGACCCCTCTCTGACACCATCTCCTGGATCACCAGGCCGGTCGAACTGCGTATCGGTGCCCTTCACACCGAGAACATCGCTTTCTACGTCCTCCCACACATGTCCCACCAGATCCTGCTGGGACTTCCATGGTTGCGGACACACGAACCATCAGTTACCTGGGGCACTGGCGAAATCACCCGATGGGGCTCTTCGTGTCATGAGAGGTGCCTAAAGTCCATACAACCCATCCGACGACCTCCGGTTCCAGAGAACCTACCGGGGCTGCCCTCGGCCTATTGGTCCTTTGCAGATGTCTTTGATAAAAAGGAATCCGAGGTACTGCCGCCACATCGTCCATACGATTGTGCCATCGACCTGCTCCCAGGAACAACACCACCACGAGGACGGGTATATCCTTTATCTCCAGCCGAAACAAGGGCCATGTCTGCTTACATCTCAGAGAGCCTGGCAAGGGGGTTCATTCGGAGATCCTCCTCTCCTGCTGGAGCAGGTTTCTTCTTTGTCAAGAAGAAAGAGGGCGACTTACGCCCATGCATAGACTACCGGGGTTTGAATCAAATCACCGTAAAAAACAAGTACCCTCTGCCGCTCATTCCCGAATTGTTTGACCGGCTTAGAGGAGCTCGTGTGTTCACCAAGCTGGATCTTCGGGGTGCTTACAATCTGGTACGCATCCGCTCTGGTGACGAATGGAAAACCGCGTTCAATACGCGCGATGGACATTATGAATACTGCGTGATGCCCTTCGGCCTGTGTAACGCTCCTGCCGTCTTTCAAGAACTGGTGAACGACGTGTTCCGGGACCTTCTCTACATCTGTGTGGTAGTGTATCTAGATGACATCCTTGTCTTCTCTCCGGACCTCCAAACCCACAGAGAAAACGTACAGCTGGTTCTACAAAGACTGAGAGAGAATCGTCTGTACGCAAAGTATGAGAAGTGTGTCTTTGAGCAGTCTTCTCTCCCCTTTCTGGGGTACATCATCTCTGATACTGGACTGCAGATGGATCCCAAGAAGGTCTCCGCCATTCTCAACTGGCCTCCTCCTTCTGGACTGAAGGCAATCCAACGCTTCCTGGGATTCGCCAACTACTACCGCCAGTTTATCCCTCACTTCTCTGCCTTGACTGCTCCTCTCTCCGCTTTGACTAAGAAGGAGGCTAATCCAAAGGACTGGTCACCTGCGGCTGACGCCGCGTTTGGCTCTCTGAAGCGGGCTTTTGCTTCCTCTCCTGTACTCCACCGTCCGGAGTTAAACCGCCAGTTCACCTTGGAGGTGGATGCCTCCTCCTCAGGAGCCGGAGCAGTGCTCATGCAAAAGTCCTCCTCCGGGAAGATGGTGACTTGCGGATTCTTCTCCAAGGGCTTCTCAGCGCCTGAACGCAACTACACCATCGGTGACCGAGAGCTCTTGGCAGTCAAACTGGCTTTGGAGGAATGGCGCTACCTCCTGGAAGGGGCAGTGTACCCCGTGATTATTTACACGGACCACAAGAACTTGGAATACCTACGGTCCGCTCAGCGTCTGAACCCACGGCAAGCCAGGTGGTCCCTATTCTTTGCCAGGTTTGATTTCCAGCTTCACTTCCGACCCGCGGACAAGAATGTACGCGCTGATGCCTTGTCCAGGTCTTTCATGCCCATGGAGCAGGAGGAAGAGACTACCCAACCCATCATTTGTCCTAGTAAAATCATTCCGGTGGCCCCTGTCACCCTGGCCCAGATACCGCCCGGGAAGACCTATGTCTCCGAGGTAGACAGGAAAAAAGTGTTACACTGGGGTCATGCCTCGAAAACAGCCGGTCATGCTGGTCAGAAAAAGACATGGGGTGCGATTGTACGTCATTATTGGTGGCCATCCCTTCGCACGGACGTCGCTGCTTTTGTATCCGCCTGTTCCTCTTGTGCCAGGAACAAGACGCCCAAACACCTCCCATATGGCCGTCTTCTGCCTCTGCCGATACCCTCAGTTCCGTGGCAACACATAGCAATGGACTTTATTACGGACTTGCCATTGTCCTCCGGACACACAGTCATATGGGTCGTGGTGGACCGGTTCTCTAAAATGGCCCATTTCGTCCCTATGGCTGGACTGCCCTCTGCTCAGGAACTCGCGGACGCCTATATACAACACATCTTCCGCTTGCATGGCTTTCCATTACACATCGTATCCGACAGAGGAACTCAGTTCACCTCCCGCTTCTGGAGGGCTCTCTGTAAACATCTGGGAGTGACTCTGGACTTTTCATCTGCATACCATCCTCAGTCTAATGGCCAGGTAGAGAGGGTCAATCAAATCTTGACCTCTTTCTTACGTCACTATGTTAACGCCCATCACGACGACTGGTCCGCTCTTCTTCCTTGGGCTGAATTCTCCCACAACCACCACATCAGTGAGTCGTCCTCCAGCTCTCCCTTCCATGTCGTTTACGGACTTCAGCCTTCCATCCCATTGCCTGTATCTCCTTCTTCGGATGTCCCTGCTGCAGATACAGTAGCCCATGACTTTGCAACCATTTGGGACTCTGTCAAAGCGTCCCTTGGGCGTGCTTCCCTGCGGATGAAAAGACACGCAGACAAGAAACGTCTGGACCCTCCGTGTTTCTCTCCTGGAGATCTCATCTGGCTTGCTTCCCAGTACGTCCGCCTGAAGATACCATCATACAAGCTGGGTCCTCGCTACATTGGGCCGTTTAAAGTCCTCAACAAGATCAATGAGGTCTCCTACAAGCTACAGCTCCCGGCCACGATGAGGATACCCAACTCATTCCACGTCTCCCTGCTCAAGCCGGTTGTCCTTGGTCCCTTCTCCGCTGCTGCCAGTCCGGCTCCTCCACCTATTGCCGATGACGACATCTATGCGGTAAGGGATATCGTGGCCATGAAGACCGTACGAGGTCGACAGTTCTTCCTGGTGGACTGGGAAGGGTATGGTCCTGAGGATAGGTCCTGGGAGCCCAGGGAGAACGTGGGCACTCCTCTGATCCGTGCCTTCATGTCCCGGTTGCGGGGAGGGGGGCGTGGGGGGGGGGGGGTACTGTCACGCTCCCCGGGTCCTCGGCTCCCCTTCCCGGGCCCTCTGTTCCGCTCCCCGGGTCCTCAGCCCCGCTCCCCGGCTCACCTGCCACGCTCCCCGCTCTCCAGCCTCCGGTGCCCGTCCTTCCCAGGCCCCCTGGTCTCCGATCCCGGCGCCCGACGGCTTCCCAGGCCCTGGCCGGCTCCCCTGCGTCCTCCTCTCAGCTTCCTTCCCTGGCTTCTGGCACCCGGGCCGCGCGCATGCGCATTAGGGCGCGCGCGCGGTCACTGACCCTTTCTTAAAGGGCCAGCGTCCATTAACAGGAAATGAGGCTAATCAGGTACAGGGTATAAAGGGGTTTATTGTCCAAGGGGGCGGGGCCTGATCTTCGTGTTTCCTAAGCTAGGAGTCAGGTCTCCTGGTGTCTCTGTGCATATACTCACCTATCTCTCTTGTAGAGCCGTGCCTGCCTCGCCATCCAGTCCTGCCGTATCCTGAACCCCGAACGCTGTCCATCTGCCATCCTGACAGTCCGCACCATCCCGGATCCCTGCGGTGACTCGTCATCTCGCTCCAAAGGTTCCGGACCCCGCCTGACATCATCTCGGCTTCCGAACCTGAGCTGCGTCACCCGGACTACCACCCGTGACTCCGTGGTCCCAGGGACTTCTCCGCTATACTCGTGTGCACGGCCTGTTCTGCTGTTTATAGTGTTCCAGCTACCGGACTCTTTACTACCATCTAGGAGTTCGGCCCAGTGGATCCACCTCCTGGGTCTGCCCGTCCACCTGGCCGTGACAGGTGCGTCATAGACATCTGCTTTATCTGCCCTGAGTATCAAAATACTGGGGACACTATGCCATTTTTTCCAATCCTATGCCCTAGTTCCCTTTGTTTACCAGTGCCCACTATGCTTAGACCTTGCTGTCGTTTCTCGCTTTTATGCGACATGAACAGTCTCCACTCCTTTCAGCTAAAGGATGTGTGATCAGGTGCAGAGCGAAACAGCATAGCTCTGTCAGCTGTATAAGTGGCTACAGTGTGGCCACGATACAGTGTAAGGAGCTGAGTTGTGCAGCTCAGCCACTGATCACATCTGACTGCTGCCAGCACCAGTAATACGGATCAGCGAGAGTGCCAGCTGTTGTACCCTCACTGATCCAATATTGATGGCCTAGCTCAAGGATATGTTATCAGTATATAAATACCTAGCAAGTATGTAACTAACTCACAACTTTGCTGATCTATTGAAACATCTTGGGTTAATATATTGGTTTGTACTGGAAGGGCATGGGGGGTCTGGGTCAGGGAGACCTGGTACTTATGGTACTATCCCGCTGTGTTGCTAATTGAATGTACATACTTTCTAAATGTTTTATATGCTTTTTGTGCCCTTGGGTGGTTCCAATACACTGCAGAATAAGACAAAAAGACAATATTATATTAAAGGAATTTTATTCCCCATTTACATGTGGCTTGAGTATGCTAAAAAAATAAATCGAAAGCATATACCCACATAAGTAACACCTATTCCTCCTCTGTACTATTGGTTAGGTCCCCCAATAGTCTCCTCTCCCTCTCTTAAAGGGTTATTCCCATCTCCAAACGCCTATCTCAATATGTAGTAGAGGGAATAATAATATTAGCCAATATCTCCAATTAGAAATACTGTATAGTATAGTTGTTCTAATTAGCTATATCGCTTAGTTCAGGTGCAGGGTATTGCAACAGCTTAGATATCCATGGTTACAACCACTCATGTAGTGACAGGCCGGTGTCCCACTTGTGATTACCGTGCATATATCTCGCGCGTGTTTCTCGGTGCAACACCCATCACAGACTCACACGCTAATCACAGGAGCGGGTCGGTTGCATGCATCTCTATGCAGCCGACCCACTCCTGTGAGCAGCGTGTGAGTCTGTGATGGGTGTTGCACCGTGAAACACGCGCGAGATATACGCGTGGTAATCGCAAGTGGCACACCGGCCTTAGCTAGTAGGTTGCTAGTGGTCCTAACCATGTATATCTAAGTTCCTACAATGTTCTGCACATGAGATAAGGAACATAGCTAATCAGGAGAACTATACTACCTTTCTAATTGGAGGTATTTAATAATATTATTATTATTATTATTATTATACCTACAGCATATTGGGATAAGATCTTGGAGATGCGAATACCCCTTTACGGTGTTGTCAGCACATTACTGCTGCATTGATGACGTGTTGGAGCAGTCAGAAGCCAGCAACAACAGAAAAGAGAATAGGCTGGAGAGGAACCTGACTGGTGGTAAGGAGGTGGGAGAATAGATGAGCATACTCTGTTTAATTTTTTTAAAGCATGTTCAAGCTGTATATGAAATAACAAAAAGGAGTCAAAAATTCTATTAAAAAACTATTATTTAATCAGTGAGAACCTCACAAGAAGTATACTATAAACTAGAGACGGTTGTTTTTTTCTAATCAGACAGCAAGCGCTACACAGATGACATTTGTGAAAAGTAATCAATTTCATGCCCTCAATTTTTCGTCATTGCTAAAAGTATTTTCTGCTTTTTATTTATGCTTCAGTTGCCCCATTTTACCAACAGATCAGCCACTTAATAGGCGCACTGCCTTTGGATTGAATTTCTTGTGCTGTAACCATTGATGGATCACTGCCCAAATTAAAGTTAGAATCATTTCAGTGTGTACATAAAACATCAGGAAGATCATCAAATTCATGACCATAAGAACAAATCAACTTATCCAGATAAAATATGATCTCATAAAGCCAATACAGCAGGAATAGAAGATAACCAAAGCTTCTTTGGTGCGTTTTAAAAAGGAAAAAAGAAATTAATTTGAACTATTAAACATTAAAATTACAGACCTCCTGTGAAAAGGATAAAGGTGTTAAATCACAAACATACTAGAAGATGTCTGGTGGGATATTCATAAGCCATTTTATGTTCATGAATAAAAAAAAAACCTGTCACCAAGTTTTTGCTATGTATTCTGTGAGCAGCACGATGTATGGGCAGAGAGCCTGATTCCCAGTAATGTCACTTACTAGGCTGTGTATTGTTTTTTCAATTAAATCAATTTTAATAGGAGATTAACACTACAGAACTCAGTATCTCCTTTCTATACAGCTTCTCTGAGTAACCCCACCTCCACCACTGATTAGCAGCTTTCTGTCAATATACCCTGTACACAGAAAGCTGCTAATCAGTGGTTTTGCTGGAGTAATACAAGGCTCAAAAGTGTGACCTCTGCTCTCCCCGGACAGGTGATGGCGGCTGTCTTACCCTGAACCTTGATGTTCTTCTTTGACTATTATGGATCCCCAACGGTAGTCCGCTCCCCGGTGTATGGCTGCCGGAGGAGCCCATTTGCCTGCAGGCGCTGGCCCTTGGGTCTCTAGCCTTAGGCGGTAGCTGTATACCCTCACGGTGTGGGCGATTGCCTTCTATCGGGTCTTTGGTTGTTAGGAAACCCCCTGGGTTCCGATCACATTTGGATTTGACTATTGTCGGCGGCTCCAAGCCTGGTCGGGGTCCGATGGCCCTGCCTGTGTTTGCTGGCTTCACTTTCCCAGTTGGTACCGGCGGGCCAACTCCCGACCCCGGTCCTACGGTTCCGCGTTGATTCACCACTCCTGCAGACGGCCACCACCGTCTGCCAACCTTGCTGTCAGTGCCTGGGCCACAAACCCAGACACCCAAGTGTTTACTCCTCTCACTTCCACCTCCTGGACTAAACTAAATTTTTTCCCGCCTCCAGGCCTGTGAACTCCTCGGTGGGTGGGGCCAACCGCTTGGCTCCGCCCCACCTGGTATGGACATCAGAAACTGGAGGGAGGCAACAAGGGTTTTGTGTTTTGCTAATGTTACTGTCTAATGGGGGTGGGGGTGTTTGTGTGTTATCTGTGACGAGCTGGCTAGTCCAGGGCGCCACAGCAGCACAAATCGCTCCGTGTGACACCTCAGGAACAACGAACACAGTTTACCTGCGTCTCGACGGCAATGAGGAAGGAAGGAGGTGGGTGGGATGTTACGTCCCGCTCATCTCCGCCCCTCCGCTTCTATTGGCCGGCCGCTGGGTGACGTCGCTGTGACGCCGAACATCCCTCCCCCTTCAGGAAGAGGATGTTTGCCACCCACAGCAAGGTCGTCCGGGAAGTAAGTGCGTGTGACGGGGGTAAACGACTTTGTGCGCCACTGGCAACTAATTGCCCGTGACACACAAATGACGGGGGCGGGTATGATCCTTCGTGCGATTGCACGATAGATCGTACCGTGTGACGCCGTCCTAAGGGGACCTGAAGGTGAAACCACCAGTTACCACCACAAAGTGAGTAAAGAACCAGTTGCATTGAACCCCTTGTGTGGACTACCTTCTTCCGACACCCGTCACAAACCTACCCTCTGGGGCCCGGCCCTGCTTGCGGAGGGTCTACCATCTAGGCTGCCCTTAACACCAGCCCCAGTAGTGGACATTGTGCAGCGACGGCTCCATACACATAGCTGCAACACCGCAAGTGGCGTCACGTGTGAGCATTGTTCTTAACCCCTGTAAATATCCCCTTTTCAAAAAGGACCCAGGTCACGGAACCGGGCAACGGCCACCAAAGTGACATTCCCCAGTTGTACACCGCCCGGGACAGAGTACCCCATAACCCTGGGCGACACACCTGCCTCACTCACAGCGCCCGCAGACAGCATCTGGGACACCCGTTGCAGTGCCCTGCTCCACCATCGCCGCTGCTTCCTGTGAGCCTGCTCCACCACTGCTGACACCCTTACCCAGTAAGAAACCACTGGGTTATAAGATGGACCCCATTTTTTTTTACTTTTTTTTCTCTAAATTTGGGGTGTGTTTCATAATCTGGCGCGTTTTATAAACCGCAAAATACGATATATCAAAATTACAGCATGTCAAACCAGTAGATGATACATCACTGGTGTCATAAGTGGAATTATGAGTTATAGAGATCAAAGACTGGGTGGCATTTGATCACTGTCTGCACCCCACGCTGTGAACACATAATTGAATCAGGCTATTTGATGGAGAGCAGACATGGAATGTGTACAGTGGGTGCGGAAAGTATTCAGACCCCTTTACATTTTTCACTCTTTGTTTTATTGCAACCATTTGGTAAATTCAAAAAAGTTAATTTTTTTCTCATTAATGCACACTCTGCACCCCAACTTGTCAGAAAAAAAACAGAAATATAGTATAGACATTTTTGCAAATTTATTAAACAAGAAAAACTGAAATATCACATGATCATAAGTATTCAAACCCTTTGCTCAGACACATATTTAAGTCACATGCTGTCCATTTCCTTGTGATCCTCCTTGAGATGATTCTACTCCTTCATTGGATTCCAGCTGTGTTTAAATAAACTGATAGGACTTGATTTGGAAAGGTACACACCTGTCTATATAAGACCTCACAGCTCACAGTGCATGTCAGACCAAATGAGAATCATGAGGTGAAAGGAACTGCCCAAGGAGCTCAGATACAGAATTGTGGCAAGGCACAGATCTGGCCAAGGTTACAAAAGAATTTCTGTAGTACTCAAAGTTCCTAAGAGCACAGTGACCTCCATAATCCTTAAATGGAAGAAGTTTTGGACCACCAGAACTCTTCCTAGACCTGGCCATCCAGCCAAACTCAGCAATCGTGGGAGAAGAGCCTTGGTGAGAGAGGTATAGAAGAACTCAAAGATCACTCTGGCTGAACTCCAGAGATGCAGTAGGGAGATGGGAAAAAGTTCCACAAAGTCAACTATTATTGCAGCCCTCCACGGTCAGTCGGGCCTTTATAGCAGAGTGGCCCAACGGAAGCTTCTCCTCAGTGCAAGACATATGGAAGCCTACATAGAGTTTGCAAAAAAAAACACATGAAGGACTCCCAGACTATGAGACATAAGATTCTCTGGTCTGATGATGGAAAGATGAATGTGGCCAAGTACAGAGATATCCTAGAAGAAAACCTTTTCCAGAGTGCTCTGGATCTCAGACTTGGCAGAAGGTTCAACTTCCAACAAGACAATGACCCTAAGCACACAGCTAAAATAACAAAGGAGTGGCTTCAGAACAACTCTGTGACCATTCTTGACTGGCTCAGCCAGAGCCCTGACCTAAACCCAATTGAGCATCTCTGGAGAGACCTGAAAATGGCTGTCCACAAATGTTCACCATCCAACCTGACGGAACTGGAGAGGATCTGCAAGGAAGAATGGCAGAGTATTCCCAAATCCAGGTGTGAAAAACTGTGTCAAACGAAACGACGTTGCAAACGATGCTGGATGTGCGTCACGAAAACCGTGACCCCCGACGACATATCGCACGATAGATCGTCTTGTGTGACACCCGCATTAGACTGTATAAGAATCGAATCAGCCGTTTCTAGGAAGCTTCGCCCCCAGCATTTCGCCCCCCGCATTTCACCTCCAGCATTTCGCCCCCAAGTACATTTCGCCCCCGCACATTTCAACCCCGCACATTTCGCCCCCAGGATGATTTGCCCCCCCAATATTTCGCCCCCCAGGAATGTTCACCCCAGGATGTTTCGGCCCCAGCATTTCGCCCTCGAATGTTTCGCTCCCAGCATTCCGACCCCGGATGTTTCGCCCCCCATATTTCACCCCCCCACATTTCCCCCCCCAATATTTTTCATCCGGATGTTTCTCTCGCAGATATTTTGCCCACCACATTTTGGCCCCCATAGTTTGCCCTCAGATGTGTCGCAACCCCATCCCCACACACACATTTTGCCCCCGGATGTTTCATTTTCAACATTTTGTCTTCCACATTTCCCCTCCGGATTTTTCGCTCTCAGATGTATTTTATTTTGCCCCCGACTTTTTGTCCCCACATTTTGCCCCCCCATATTTCAGCACCCAATGTTTCTCCACCCACTTTTGTCATCCATTACACCATTACACATCAAATCCTATATAAAGTGACAAGTATATTAACCCCTTCACGACCGCGGGCAGTAAAATTACATCCTATTTTAACGTGACTTAACGACCAGGGACGTAATTTTACTGCCTAAACTTCATTTGATTGCCGTGGCCATAGCAACGGCTTTCAAATGATGTCCCCTGCTGTTTCTTACAGCAGGGGACCTTTGCTTGACCCCAGGGGGGGCGGCATCGCCACCCCCTATCGACGATCGATGTGATTGGCTGTTCAAATCTGAACCGCCAACCACATCGATCGCACTAATTTCGGCAAAAATAATGCCCGAATTAGTGCGATCCTGTGAGATCCAGCTATGAGATGCCGCAGCTGCTGCAGCATATCATAGGTGGACCTCAAACATGCCGCCCCCAGCCCCTGCAGCACTGATTGGAGCGATCATGCTATGACGCGCAATCGCTCCAATCAGTGTGCAGTGGGGCGGTCTGATCTGCCGGTGGCCGCCCTCCCCAGGCCTGTACTGGTCTGCGAGCCCTCCCCCAACATGTCTGCAGCGTGCAGTGGCTGGTACTTGTGGTACCACGCCACCGCTGCTGCTGCCGCCGCCGCCGTAGCTGAGGTCACCGCTGCTGCTGCACGTGAGTACTGTGCTCACTTTGCAGCCCGTGCGCGCTCCCGTGGTGCCCCTGCGCGCTGCCGTGATAGCCCCTGCTGTGCCCCCCCCGCGATCTGCCCCCCCCGACATCCCGATCTGCTCCCCCCAACCCCCCCCGACATCCCGATCTGCTCCCCCCGCAATCTGACTGCCTCCCCCATTATCTCTATTCTGCTTCTGCAGCTCCCTCTCCGGTCTCCCCCTCTGCTCTCCCCCCTCCTCCTCTGCTCTCCCCCCCCTCTACTCTCAACCCCCCCCTCTGCTCTCCCCCCCCCCTCTCCCCCTATGCTCTCCCCCGACGTCCTCTTACCTGTCTTCACCGGCCTGATCACATCTGCGTCCATCGCTGGGCCCTTCCTGGGCATTCTGCTGATCTGCCTGCTGCTCCTGTAAAGCTGTCCATCTCTCTGCCATCTGTTCCTCTGCAGCTCTTCTGGTCAGTGATCCTCCTGCTAGTCCTCTGGGTACTGTGAGTATAACTTTTTTTTTTTTTCGTATCCCCTGTCCATTTTTACACCTCATCCGTCCGTGCGTCCTGCCAAGCGCTGATCAGGGATGCAGATAACGGATCGGCATCCATGGTCAATTTTTGGCGTGACTTTTTTTTTCGTATCCCCAACGCTTTTTGTATCGCATCCGTCCGTGGGTCCCGCCAAGCGCTGATCAGGGATGCAGATAACGGATCGGCATCCATGGTCAATTTTTGGCGTGACTTTTTTCCGTATTCACGACGCTTTTTGTATCGCATCCGTCCGTGCGTCCCGCCAAGCGCTGATTAGGGATGCAGATAACGGATCTGCATCCATGGTCAGTTTTTGGCGTGACTTTTTTCCGTATTCACGACGCTTTTTGTATCACATCCATCCGTGCGTCCCGCCGAGCGCTGATTAGGGATGCAGATAACGGATCGGCATCCCTGCTCAATTTTTGGCGTGACTTTTTTCCGTATTTGCGACGCTTTTTGTATCGCATCCGTCCGTGCATCCCGCCAAGCGCTGATCAGGGATGCACATAACATATCTGCATCCATGGTCAATTTTTGGCGTGACTTTTTTTTTTTACGTATCCCCGACGCTTTTTTTTATCGCATCCGACCGTGCGTCCTGCAGCCGCCGATCAGTGCACTGCGTTTGAAAAGTCAAATGGCGTTCCTTCTCTTCTGAGCCCCGCTATGCGCTCTAACAATTACTTTCCACCACATATGAGGTGTCTGTGTACTCAGGAGAAATTGCACAATACGTTTTATGGTGCATTTTTTCCTGTTACCCTTGTGAAAAAAAAGCTACCTAGTTGAAGCAACCGTTTTGTGGTAAAAAAAAAAAAAATTCTTTTCACGGCTCAACGCTATAAACTTCTGTGAAGCCCCCAGGTGTTCAAAGTGCTCACCAAACATCTAGAAAAATTATTTGAGGGCTCTAGTTTCCAAAATGGTGTCACTTGTGGGGGATCTCCACTGTTTAGGCACCATAGGGGGTCTCCAAACGTGACATGGCGTCCGCTAATGATTCCAACCAATTTTGCTGTCAAATGGCGCTCCTTCTCTTCTGAGCCCCGCCATGTGCCCAAACAATTACTTTCCACCACATATGAGGTATCTGCGTACTCAGGAGAAAATGCACAATACATTTTATGGTGCATTTTTTCCTGTTACCCTTGTGAAAAAAAAAGCTACCTAGTTGAAGCAACCGTTTTGTTGTAAAAAAAAATTTTTTTTTCTTTTCACGGCTCAACGCTATAAACTTCTGTGAAGCCCCAGGTGTTCAAAGTGCTCACCAAACATCTAGAACAATTATTTGAGGGCTCTAGTTTCCAAAATGGGGTCACTTGTGGGGGAGCTCCATTGTTTAGGCACCTCAGGGGGTCTTCAAACCCGACATGGCGTCCGCTAACAGGTGCAGCTAATTTTGCACTCAAAAATTCAAATCGCGCTCCTTGCCTTCCGAGCACTGCTGTGTGTCCAAACATTTGATTTCCACCACATATGAGGTATCTGCGTACTCAGGAGAAAATGCACAATACATTTTATGGTGCATTTTTTCCTGTTACCCTTGTGAAAAAAAGCTACCTAGTTGAAGCAACCGTTTTGTGGTAAAAAAAATTTTTTTTTCTTTTCACGGCTCAACGCTATAAACTTCTGTGAAGCCCCCAGGGGTTCAAAGTGCTCACCAAACATCTAGAAAAATTATTTGAGGGCTCTAGTTTCCAAAATGGGGTCACTTGTGGGGAAGCTCCATTGGTTAGGCACCTCAGGGAGTCTTCAAACCCGACATGGCGTCCTCTAATGAGTGCAGCTAATTTTGCGTTCAAAAATTCAAATGGCGCGCCTTCCCTTCCGAGCTCTGCCGTGCGCCCATACAATTGATTTTTACCACATATGGGGTATCAGCGTACTCAGGAGAACATGCTCAATAAATTGTATGGTGCACTTTCTCTTTTCTCCCTTGTAAAAATGAAAATGTTATGGCTAAAGTAACATTTTTGTGTTAAAAAGTAAAATTTTCATTTTTTCCTTCCACATTGCTTTGGTTCCTGTGAAGCACCTAAAGGGTTAATAAACTTATTGGATGTGGTTTTGAGCAGTGTGAGGGGTGTAGTTTTTAGAATGGGGTCACTTTTGGGAATTTTCTGTCACCTAGGCCTCTCAAAGTCACCTCAAATGTAATGTGGACCCTAAAAAAATTATTTTGTAAATTTTGTTGGAAAAATGAGAAATTGCTGATGACCTTTGACCCCTTCTAACTTCCTAACGGAAAAAAAATTTGTTTCGAAAATTGTGCTGATGTAAAGTACACAAGTGGGAAATGTTATTTAGTAACTATTTTGTGTGACATATCTCTCAGATTTATGGGCATAAATTTTCAAAGTTTGAAAATTGCGAAATTTTCAAAATTTTCGCCAAAATTTCCTAAATTTTCACAAATAAACGCAAAAAATATCGGCCTAAATTTTCCACTGACATGAAGTACAATATGTCACGAAAAAACAATCTCAGAATCGCCAGGATCCGTTGAAGCGTTCCAGAGTTATAACCTGTCAAAGTGACACTGGTCAGAATTGCAAAAAATGGCCCGGTCATTAGGGTGTTTTAGTGGCCGGGGGTGAAGGGGTTAAAGTGAGTTTTGAGTCTTATGCCTGCTTTACACGCTTCAATAAATCTTTCAATCCGTCGTCGGAGTCAAGTTGTAAGTGACGCACATCCGGCATCGTTCGTGACGTATTTGCGTGTGACACCTACGTGCGATCAAGATTGAACGCAAATACGGTGATCGCATACACGTCGTTTATTCCTCATACATTGGACGTTTTGTTGCACGAACCTAGTCAATTGAAACGTGTGACATCCCTCATACGATTTTGATGTCTGAGGCTATGTGCGCAGGTGTGCGCTCTGCACCGCAGCTTAAAAAAGGTCCGCTTCAGAGCGCAGCTGAAAAGCTCCGTTCTGAAGCGCCTCATAATGTCTGTCATGCACTAATCTCTGTCAGTCGGTCACTATCTCTGTCCCTCTCTCTCTGTCCATGTCAGTCTATCCCTCTTACCCCCTCTCTCATACTCACCGAGCGTTCACACTGCTCCGGCGGCTTTTACTGTTTTGAAAAAGCCGGCCGCCCATTAAACAATCTCGTATTCCCTGCTTACCCCGCCCACCGGCGCCTATGATTGGTTACAGTGAGACACGCCCCCACGCTGAGTGACAGGTGTCACACTGCACCCAATCACAGCAGCCGGTGGGCGTGTCTATACTGTGTAGTGAAATAAATAATTAAATAATTTAAAAAAACGGCGTGCGGTTCCCGCCTAATTTTAAAACCAGCCAGATAAAGCCATACGACTGAAGGCTGGTATTCTCAGGATGGGGAGCTCCACGTTATGGGGAGCCCCCCAGCCTAACAATATCAGTCAGCAGCCGCCCAGAATTGCCGCATACATTATATGCGACAGTTCTGGGACTGTACCCGGCTCTTCCCGATTTGCCCTGGTGCGTTGGCAAATCGGGGTAATAAGGAGTTATTGGCAGCCCATAGCTGCCAATAAGTCCTAGATTAATCATGTCAGGCGTCTATGAGACACCTTCCATGATTAATCTGTAAATTACAGTAAATAAACACACACACCCGAGAAAATCATTTATTAGAAATAAAAAACACAAACATATACCCTGGTTAACCACTTTAATCAGCCCCAAAAAGCCCTCCATGTCCGGCGTAATCCAGGATGCTCCAGCGTCGCATCCAGCGCTGCTGCATGGAGGTGACCGGAGCTGCAGAATACACCGCCGCTCCTGTCACCTCCACACAGCAACTGAAGACAGCCGCGCGATCGGCTGAGCTGTCACTGAGGTTACCTGCTGTCACTGGATGCAGCGGTGGATGCAGCGGTGGCCGCGGGTAACCTCAGTGACAGCTCAGCTGATCATGCTACTCACCTCAGTTGCTGCGTGGAGGTGACCGTAGCGGCAGTGAGTAGCGCGATCAGCTGAGCTGTCACTGAGGTTACCTGGATCCAGTGGTGGATGCAGCGGTGGCCGCAGGTAACCTCAGTGACAGCTCAGCTGATCGCGCGGCTGTCTTCAGTTGCTGTGTGGAGGTGACCGGAGCGTCTGTGTCTGCTGCAGCTCCGGTCACCTCCATGCAGCAGCGCTGGATGCGACGCTGGAGCATCCTGGATTCCGCCGGACATGGAGGGCTTTTTGGGCCTGATTAAAGTGGTGAACCAGGGTATACAGTTAGGTCCAGAAATATTTGGACAGTGACACAAGTTTTGTTATTTTAGCTGTTTACAAAAACATGTTCAGAAATACAATTATATATATAATATGGGCTGAAAGTGCACACTCCCAGCTGCGATATGAGAGTTTTCACATTCAAATCGGAGAAAGGGTTTAGGAATCATAGCTCTGTAATGCATAGCCTCCTCTTTTTCAAGGGACCAAAAGTAATAGGACAAGGGACTCTAAGGGCTGCAATTAACTCTGAAGGCGTCTCCCTCATTAACCTGTAATCAATGAAGTAGTTAAAAGATCTGGGGTTGATTACAGGTGTGTGGTTTTGCATTTGGAAGCTGTTGCTGTGACCAGACAACATGCGGTCTAAGGAACTCTCAATTGAGGTGAAGCAGAACATCCTGAGGCTGAAAAAAAAGAAAAAAATCCATCAGAGAGATAGCAGACATGCTTGGAGTAGCAAAATCAACAGTCGGGTACATTCTGAGAAAAAAGGAATTGACTGGTGAGCTTGGGAACTCAAAAAGGCCTGGGCGTCCACGGATGACAACAGTGGTGGATGATCGCCGCATACTTTCTTTGGTGAAGAAGAACCCGTTCACAACATCAACTGAAGTCCAGAACACTCTCAGTGAAGTAGCTGTATCTGTCTCTAAGTCAACAGTAAAGAGAAGACTCCATGAAAGTAAATACAAAGGGTTCACATCTAGATGCAAACCATTCATCAATTCCGAAAATAGAGGGGCAGAGTTAAATTTGCTGAAAAACACCTCATGAAGCCAGCTCAGTTCTGGAAAAGTATTCTATGGACAGATGAGACCAAGATCAACCTGTACCAGAATGATGGGAAGAAAAAAGTTTGGAGAAGAAAGGGAACGGCACATGATCCAAGGCACACCACATCCTCTGTAAAACATGGTGGAGGCAACGTGATGGCATGGGCATGCATGGCTTTCAATGGCACTGGGTCACTTGTGTTTATTGATGACATAACAGCAGACAAGAGTAGCCGGATGAATTCTGAAGTGTACCGGGATATACTTTCAGCCCAGATTCAGCCAAATGCCGCAAAGTTGATCGGACGGCGCTTCATAGTACAGATGGACAATGACCCCAAGCATACAGCCAAAGCTACCCAGGAGTTCATGAGTGCAAAAAAGTGGAACATTCTGCAATGGCCAAGTCAATCACCAGATCTTAACCCAATTGAGCATGCATTTCACTTGCTCAAATCCAGACTTAAGACGGAAAGACCCACAAACAAGCAAGACCTGAAGGCTGCGGCTGTAAAGGCCTGGGAAAGCATTAAGAAGGAGGAAACCCAGCGTTTGGTGATGTCCATGGGTTCCAGACTTAAGGCAGTGATTGCCTCCAAAGGATTCGCAACAAAATATTGAAACTAAAAATTTTTTTTTGGGTTTGGTTTATTTGTCCAATTACTTTTGACCTCCTAAAATGTGGAGTGTTTGTAAAGAAATGTGTACAATTCCTACAATTTCTATCAGATATTTTTGTTCAAACCTTCAAATTAAACGTTACAATCTGCACTTGAATTCTGTTGTAGAGGTTTCATTTCAAATCCAATGTGGTGGCATGCAGAGCCCAACTCGCGAAAATTGTGTCACTGTCCAAATATTTCTGGACCTAACTGTATGTTTGTGCTTTTTATTCCTAATAAATGATTTTTTCAGGTGTGTGAGTTTATTTACTGTAATTTACAGATTAATCATGGCAGGTATCTCGTGGAGACGCCTGACATGATTAATCTAGGACTTATTGGCAGCTATGGGCTGCCAATAACTCCTTATTACCCCGATTTGCCAACGCACCAGGGCAAATCGGGAAGAGCCGGGTACAGTCCCAGAACTGTCGCATATAATGTATGTGGCAATTCTGGGCGGCTGTTGGCTGATATTGTTAGCCTGGGGGGCTCCCCATAACGTGGAGCTCCCCATCCTGAGAATACCAGCCTTCAGCCGTATGGCTTTATCTGGCTGGTATTAAAATTAGGGGGGACCGCACGCCGTTTTTTTTAATTATTTAATTATTTATTTCACTACACAGTATAGACACGCCCACCGGCTGCAGGGAATACGAGATTGTTTAATGGGCGGCCGGCTTTTTCAAAACAGTAAAAGCCGCTGGAGCAGTGAGAAAGCCGTGCAGCGCTGGAGATCGGGGATCGGTGAGTATATGAGACAGGGCTGCTCAATTCAGTTACTCAGGAGTTTAGCGGTCACCAGTGAATCCTTCACAGGTGACCGCTAATCAGGGCGCGACACAGACAGAGCCGCAGCATGACCATGAAGTCGGGTGAAGTTCACCCGAGTTCATTCTGACAGTGCGGCTCTTTCTGTGTCTGCTGTCAACTACCATTCAGCTCTGCTACATGGCTGTCTATGTCTGCTGTCAGCGGCCATGTAGCAGAGCTGAATGGCAGATGACATAGTAAAAACGCATCCCTACACATTACACACGCTTGTCAAGTCAATAAATAAAAAAAAAAAAGGTGCCCAATGCATACGTCACAGAACACATGATCTAAAGGAACGCACACAAAATTGATCAATTTAACTACTAACGCACGTGTGACAGCAAATGAATGACCTACGTGCAATCTCATTCAATCGCATATGCGACCTGGGCGTGTCACATCGCATACGAGATCGCACACCTAATTGTAAGGTGCAAAGCTGACTTTAGATAGATAGACTTGATCAAGTTACAGGTTTTAATACTTTTAATAATAATTTTGCAGCTAAAAACACAGCTCTCAAAACATCCAATATGTGACTGGATACTAGAATTCAAAACAGTAGCAATACCTCTCAGATAATCTACCAAGTTTCTATTGTCAAAGTCCTGTAGAATGCGTTTAACCCTTGAAGAAACTGCGGCATATTTTTTGTTTCTAATAGTGGTGATATTTCCTGCTATGATTTGAATAATTTCTAACCCGTGGAGCTCCTGCTGATGTTTTATACAGTTAATGAACTGGTATATGTTTGGGAAATGGGTGCCACATGTTTCTTGAAAGGTTCGGTGTCATCTTTCAACATCATTATTTGTTCGATGTTGATCGTTCAATGTTCGCTCATACACATTCCAGAGTTGAACCGGAAACAAAGGTGTTTGACGTCCTCTGCAAGTCATTCGCCCGATATAGGTGTCTTCAAAGTAGTTGGCAATGGATAATTCTTCTTGTGGAAAGTCTGGATTTTCCACCAGCTCTTCAAATGATTGCACAACATTCTGTGGTGGTAGAAATGGAAGGGCAGGTATCATGCATATCCAGCGAGCAAACTCATGGTCTCCTTGATATTGCACCTTGAGTCCTTCATTTTGAACTTTATGTCAAACTGACTTCGATAGGTGGAAGAAGCAGCCAGTCTTCTCAAGGTTGGGGAACTTATTCTCAAATGCTTGGATTGCAGCAACTTCAAAATCTATCATCAGGTTTTGTGGCTGCAGAGCAGGCTGCATGTTCTTCAGCTCTTGAAGCAACTTCTGGTAGGTTGAACGGCTCTTGTCTGTCAGCAAGGCGTACACTACAGGAACAACAAGGCCGCTGTGGACTGCATGGATTGTGTAAAGTTGCTTAAACAAGGCTGGTATAGTGGAAAACATTCCGTTAGCAAACCACTCCCGGCTCTGTGACAGCAGATGTGGTTGTCTCTTGTTCCAAATATCAAGATATGTCCATGTTCATTTCCTGATTAAAAATAAAAGTATGAATACAGTACCTATTGAGACACAAAAAATAATGTAACTCACAGCAGGCACAAAATTTTGGGGCAAATTCACACCAGATTTCCTAATTAGAGGAATCCATTGTCCAGATCTCACAATGAATAAAAAATCCATTTTGGTTTAGATTTTCTGATTTCATAACAGAAACCTAAAACTGAATCAAAATCTAGTGTGAAGGGCGGTGTGTATGAGACATCACCTGTAATTGGCCGGCATCTCTTTCTCCCACCGTAGCTCTAACAAACACTGTCTGCTATTGGGCAGCAGGCAGTGTTGTATTGTGACCGCGTATCACCCCCTATACGCCCCATAACTCAGTTTATGGGACGTTTAGGGCTTGATACTGCTTCTTTAATGAAATTGCTTTTATAGAATGTTAAAAGTTGTCTACATAAGGAAGGGACTGCTGCTGGATGCCATTAATATTGATCTCCTGGAACTCCTGGGGGATAACAAGCTGATCAAGGGTTTGAGGCAACCTTGAGATATTACCCAGTTGCCTTGATAATCTTATCGTTCTCTTTAGTGAGTCTTTTTTTGGGAGAAGAGCGAGAACATTACAATGAGTTCCTGAAATAACTTCTGCATGAATCTGTTGTGGGGTCTGCTGCGTTCTCCTTGCCCTAGTGACCGCTTGATTGACAATTCGGATTGTTTCAGGTCTTGCTGCTTAATCTGCATGGTTGTGGGGATTGATCACTCTCACAACGTCACCAGACATTATGATGGTCCACACACGTCCCTTGCAAGTCAAAGGTTTTTCACACACCCAAATAGCATGCACGTTGTCAGCCGTTTGTTTCGAAAATAGATAAATATGATTTTCATAGACCAACTTCTTCTTCCCACGTTTGGATAAAACTGAATCCTTAGTTGAATGATAAAGGTTGTGGAAGGTGCCTGCTTTTCTGTGCTGGTGTCCTGGACACTGCTATATTCTGATGTACAGATGGAATAAAAACTCATCTAAGAACTTGCAGGACACCTGACATGCTCATTGTTACAAAAGTTGCAAACAAATACAGGTCAGTACTGGGTCAGGTAAAGGTAACAAAATGTTTAGATTTGAGGCCTTGTGCACACATGTCTGCATGTACATAACAGATATGCAAAAATGTGCATGAAATTAAAATATAGGGGTATGCAATACCCTTTCATTATTTTTTTCTTTAACCTCATGTGTTAATGTTGGCCATAAATTTACTTTGATGCAATCTAGTCATGCATCCCTCTTAAACTGTCTGCAGTCCAATTTATGAGTCACTTGTGGTAGCATGCATACCACTCTCTTTCACACACACCAGAGACACGTACTCGGATATGAATAGAAAGTAAGACTGATTTAATCCGGAAGTGAAAATACATTTAAACGGACTTATTGGCTAGCAGCCAATAATACGTAACACGTGTCCTATTGGATAAAGTAGAACAGCTTATTCTGTGATATACAATATACTGTAATGTGCTTGCTTCCTCATTTATATTAAGCAATGTCAGCATGATTCACTCATCACATGAATAGTCCAGACTGTCTGAGTCTTATGTCTAAAAAAAGGGAACTAGGTGCGGTACACAGTCTTAGGCCCCCTTCACACGTCCGTGAAACACGTGCGTGTTTGTTCCGTTTCCGTATATACCGGAGACACGGACAAACATGCACCAATGTTAATCTATGATTGTGGTCACACGTGCGTTATTTCATTATGTCCGTGTGTGCGTGTCCGTGATCCGTATGTGTTTGCGTTTTGCACGGATGCCTGTCCGTTATCTGCACGGAGCATGCACACGTGGACACAATGAAAGTCTATGGGTATGTGCACACACGTTAGTAAACACGTATGCATCTACCTATAGTCCGTGTCCGTTTGGTGTTTTTATTTCTGTGTATGTCGGTCAATCTCCCTGAGTCCGTCGGTCGGTCTCTCTGTTTCTCTGTCGGTCTCTCTGTCTGTCTGTCCCTCTCTCACAGTCTGTCAGTCAGTTTGCCCCCCTCTCTCATACTTACCGTTCCCCGATCACCGGCGCGGCGCTGCACGGCATTCACACTGTTAATTATTTATTTATTTTACTGCACAGTATAGACACGCCCACCGGCTGCTGTGATTGGGTGCAGTGAGACACCTGTCCCTCAGCGTGGGGGCGTGTCTCACTGCAACCAATCATAGGCGCCGGCGGGCGGGGAAAGCAGGGAATATGAGATTGTTTAATGAGCGGCCGGCTTTTTCAAAATAGTAAAAGCCGCCGCAGCAGTGTGAATGCCGTGCAGCGCTGAGCCGGTGATCGGTGAGTATGAGAGAGGGGGGGAAACTTCAGTCACTCGGGGGATTAGCGGTCACTGGTGTATCCTTCACAGGTGACCGCTAATCAGTACTTGACACAGACAGAGCCGCGGTATGAGGATGAAGTCGTGTGAAGTTCACCCGAGTTCATTCTCATCGCGCAACTCTGTCTGCTGTCAGCCGACATTTATAAACGACATTGTGCATCACACACACGGACATTCCACACGGACATTCCACGTACACATACAGGTTAATTCCACACGCACACACGGACGTTCTACACACAAACACGGCTAGCATACGCAATTCACACAGATGCCACACGGACCATAAAAACGGACACAAAAACGGGACACGGACCCGAAAAACGGCCCGTAACACACGTGCGTCTTATTCACGGACGTGTGAAGGGGGCCTTAAACAGCATCTTAAATCCTGGTTTTTGGATATCTTCATATATACTCCTAAGGCTATGTGCGCACGTTGCGTAAATACATGCAGTTACACTGCGCTTTGTAGCGCAGCGTAACTGCATGCGTCCTGCGTCCCCTGTACAGTCTATGGAGATTGTGCAGGGGCCGTGCGCACGTGGCGTTTTAGAGCGCAGCGCTTCGGCTATTGCCGAAGCGCTGCGTAAAAAGAAGTGACATGTCACTTCTTCCGTGCGCTTTGCCGGCAGCTCCTGCTCTGTCTATGGGAGGAGCTGCAGGCAGAGCGCATGGAATCGGCTTCACTACGGACATTTCTGCAGTGATTTAAAGCGCACATGTGCTCTTCAGATCGCTGCAGAAATTTCTGCAGTGAACTGTACGCAACGTGCGCACATAGCCTAATAGTTCATAATCTTGTCCTTAACACATGTGTACCTATGATATATGTGCAGACACACATGTGAACGAGGCCGTGTAGTTGCTCACAATCCCACCTTCATCTACAATCATCTTCACCTACAATCTTGATAGAATTCCTGAAGTAGCCCGGCGATGAGGAGCTGCACAGTTAAGGGCCCGTCGGGGTGAAATGTGGCGAGCAAAAGATCTGGGGGCAAAACATCTGGGGTCAAGAGGTGGGGGCAAAACATCAGGAGTGAAACATCTGCGGGCAAAACATCCGGGGGTGAAATGTGGCAAGCGAAACATCCCGGGGCAAAATGCTGGGGGCGAAACATCCGGGGGCAAACATTCCTTGGGGCAAAATACTGGGGGCGAATCATTCTGGGAATCATCCTGGGGGCGAAATGTGCGGGGGCGAAATGTACTTGGGGTGAAATGCTGGGTGCGAAATGCTGGGGGCGACAGACTGGGGGCGAAATGCTGGGGGCGAAAGACTGGGGGCGAAATGCTGGGGGCGAAACTTCCAAATCCCGAATCAGCCATCCCCTTGTTACCTCAGCGGAGGGAGCATATTATATTTATAAACATTCCATATAAACATTCCATTTTATAAACATTATTACTACACAATGACACGTAATATTTGAAAAAGCTGTCGTGCTCAGGAATGTGAAACCTGGCTGTGGCGGGAAGGGGTTAAACAAGACATGGAAGATATATATGGATAACTTGGATAAAGTAATAGACGAATAATATTTTTTATTTTTAAGGCTTCAGATTCTGCAATCATTCGAAAAAATCTACTCACAATACCTTCTAGTATGAATTCAGTGTAGTCCTGTGTTCACATGCAGTGTTTTTTCACCATTTTTTTCTGCAAATTAAAAGATGCTTTTTACAGTATCAGCTATCAGATTAGAGACGTCTCATGCACACGCCTGTTTTTTCTCCTTAATAAATATGAGAACTGCAGTGTTTCCTAAATCTATAGCACATCAATTCTTTGAACATTTTTGCAATTTTTTTTTCACCTTTAGCAATAAGAAAGTGAAAAACAAATGCTGGGAAAAAAACACATAAAACATTTTTGCAGCAATTTTGCTGAATAAAACGTAAGGGTGCTTTACACGCTGCGACATCGCTACCGATATATCGTCGGGGTCACGTCGTTAGTGACGCACATCCGGCGCCGGTAGCGACATCGCAGCGTGTGACACCAAGGAGCGACGATCAACGATCGCAAAATCGTTCTAAAACGGTGATCGTTGACACATCGTTCTTTTCCTTAATATAGCTGCTGCCACAGGTACGATGTTGTTCGTCGTTCCTGCGGCATCACACATCGTTACGTGTGACACCGCAAAAACGACGAACATCTCCTTACCTGCGTCTACCGGCAATGCGGAAGGGAGAAGGTGGGCGGAATGTTACGTCCCGCTCATCTCCGCTCCTCCACTTCTATTGGCCGGCCGCTTAGTGATGCCGCAGTGACGTCGCTATGATGCCGAACGCACCTCCCCCTTGAGGGAGGGATTGCTCGGCGGTCACAGCGACATCACTGACAAGGTATGTGCATGTGACGCTGCCGTAGCGATAATGTTTGCTACGGCAGCGAGCACCAAATGTCGCACGAACGACTGGGGCGGGTATTATCTCGCTCGACATCGCTAGCAATCGCTAGCGATGTCGCAGCGTGTAAAGCACCCTTAACTTTAGTAAACATGTACTGCAGACAAAGCACACATGTAGTCCGCATCCAATAAATGCTGAAAAAAAATGGGTAAAAACTCTGAATTTTTACTGCCAATGGAGTAGGTTTTGATTGTAGAAAAAAACTCAGCAAAAACGCGGCATGTGAAGATAGTGTACCACCCCGCGGGCTCGGCTGCGGCCGCCGAGCTGCTCGGATCCGTGCTCGTACGGTGGGTGGCTCAAGCTCTTCATGGACCCGGGGGTGACGTCACTCTGCAAGGGGGTTAGCGCTACATGCAGGGACTTCGGTGGGGAGTTGCACAACCGGGGCTGCGGTGGTTTGTAAGGGATGTAAGTTCATTACGCCACCCACGGGTTGTGATGAATGGATGGACACCACCGCTGCCATTAACTAGGTTTCCCGGGGACGGTGTTGCGCAGCTTGGTGTTGACCCCTCCGTGGGTAGGGAAGTGATGTTCCCGGGGGCCCGAAGAAGGTGCTGAGGCGTGGGGACAGGTGCGTGCGGGATGCTGGTGCGCGGCCCGAAGCCACTGGTGTACTCACTATGACACATTACACTGGAGTCTCTGGTAAACCAAACGGGATGATGAACGGGGCCCGCAGCCGGCTGCAGCTTCTCCCTTAACATCCCTTAACAGGTTGGGGGTTTCCGCCAATCTCCTGCACCTCTTTGTGTGAATGTTCTGACTCCTATGCCTAAGCAATGGTAGTCCGCTCCCCGGCTTGCTGGGTGTCAGGAGAGCCCTGTTTGCCTGCAGACGCTGGCCCTTTGAGTATCTATGGGTTGGCGGTGGCTTTACCCTGTATGGTTGGACTGTTGTCTTCTAACGGGTCTTGTGTATGAAAGGTCCTTAAGTCCAGTCCTCAATAAGTTGATACAGGTCACAAGTCTTCCCTTGAACTCGACCTCACTCCTTCACTGTCAAGACTCAACTACTTTCTGCTCTAGAACTTGTGCTTTTTCCCGCCTCCAGGCCTGTGAACTCATCGGTGGGCGGAGCCAACTGCATGGCTCCGCCCCCCTGGTGTGGACATCAAACCTGGAGGGTGGTGACAAGGTTTTGAAGTTTGACTGCTGTCACCTTTTTAGGGAGGGTGTGTGTGTGCATGGGACTACCTGGGACGACCGTCTAGTCCAGGGCGTCACAATAGCTTAAGGTTATTCTTACACAACTATATTTTCTGTTCGAGTGTTGTCCATGAAATAAACTGACTACTTAGAAAAATGTTATTCGATAGGGCTTTTCAGATGATCAGCTTTATTATGGTTCAAATGGCCCCATAAAAAAACTCACAGCATGCATCCGTCTCTCCCATAATTCAGATGAAATTCACCTATTCAATTGTATGCGTGGGGGGTTAACCATATAGCACATCCTTTTTACGGATACATTGCATTTCTTTTTACATAGGAAACTGTATTCTTGTAAATTTTAATAATTGTTGGTGTATAAAAGCAGATGCCATAGGGATGCCAATGCAGCTGAAAAATTGGCCATTTTTTATAGATTAAAATCGGAAGATTGTGTTATACACTTGTATGAACTTAGCCTAATGGTGTTTAGTCGTAAATAGTTTTTTTTCTCCAGGACAATTAAATATTTCATGAAATTAATTGCTGATGATTGATAAGTGTCAATTACTCATTTTATTGGATGAATAGTTTGTTTGCCAATTTTTATCATTGACCTTGAACAGGTGCCTTTTTACAAATGCATGTAAGCCCAATTCGACTAGTCTATGCTGTAACTGAAACCCTCCATTACCTCTATTAGCTTTGCTGGCTGAAATTCTTTCAGTGTTATAATGTCTGTTTTATGAATAGATGACTAAAACTGCGGTGCATATTTAAATTGATTTCTTCCTGACAATTTCCGGCTGTCTTAAGCAACAGTTTAACTTACCATTCAAATCAGGAGAAACAGACATGAAAGAGTTCTCAAAATAAAGGAAAATGTTTGTTCATGCAGGCAGGTAAAGCATACACTGTATATACAGTATATATATACATATATATATATATATATATATATATATATATACATGTATATATATATATATATATATATATATACAGTTAGGTCCAGAAATATTTGGACAGTGACACAATTTTCGCGAGTTGGGCTCTGCATGCCACCACATTGGATTTGAAATGAAACCTCTACAACAGAATTCAAGTGCAGATTGTAACGTTTAATTTGAAGGTTTGAACAAAAATATCTGATAGAAATTGTAGGAATTGTACACCTTTCTTTACAAACACTCCACATTTTAGGAGGTCAAAAGTAATTGGACAAATAAACCAAACCCAAACAAAATATTTTTATTTTCAATATTTTTTTGCAAATCCTTTGGAGGCAATCACTGCCTTAAGTCTGGAACCCATGGACATCACCAAACACTGGGTTTCCTCCTTCTTAATGCTTTGCCAGGCCTTTACAGCCGCAGCCTTCAGGTCTTGCTTGTTTGTGGGTCTTTCCGTCTTAAGTCTGGATTTGAGCAAGTGAAATGCATGCTCAATTGGGTTAAGATCTGGTGATTGACTTGGCCATTGCAGAATGTTCCACTTTTTTGCACTCATGAACTCCTGGGTAGCTTTGGCTGTATGCTTGGGGTCATTGTCCATCTGTACTATGAAGCGCCGTCCGATCAACTTTGCGGCATTTGGCTGAATCTGGGCTGAAAGTATATCCCGGTACACTTCAGAATTCATCCGGCTACTCTTGTCTGCTGTTATGTCATCAATAAACACAAGTGACCCAGTGCCATTGAAAGCCATGCATGCCCATGCCATCACGTTGCCTCCACCATGTTTTACAGAGGATGTGGTGTGCCTTGGATCATGTGCCGTTCCCTTTCTGCTCCAAACTTTTTTCTTCCCATCATTCTGGTACAGGTTGATCTTTGTCTCATCTGTCCATAGAATACTTTTCCAGAACTGAGCTGGCTTCATGAGGTGTTTTTCAGCAAATTTAACTCTGGCCTGTCTATTTTTGGAATTGATGAATGGTTTGCATCTAGATGTATTTACTTTCATGGAGTCTTCTCTTTACTGTTGACTTAGAGACAGATACACCTACTTCACTGAGAGTGTTCTGGACTTCAGTTGATGTTGTGAACGGGTTCTTCTTCACCAAAGAAAGTATGCGGCGATCATCCACCACTGTTGTCATCCATGGATGCCCAGGCCTTTTTGAGTTCCCAAGCTCACCAGTCAATTCCTTTTTTCTCAGAATGTACCCGACTGTTGATTTTGCTACTCCAAGCATGTCTGCTATCTCTCTGATGGATTTTTTCTTTTTTTTCAGCCTCAGGATGTTCTGTTTCACCTCAATTGAGAGTTCCTTAGACCGCATGTTGTCTGGTCACAGCAACAGCTTCCAAATGCAAAACCACACACCTGTAATCAACCCCAGACCTTTTAACTACTTTATTGATTACAGGTTAACGAGGGAGACGCCTTCAGAGTTAATTGCAGCCCTTAGAGTCCCTTGTCCAATTACTTTTGGTCCCTTGAAAAAGAGGAGGCTATGCATTACAGAGCTATGATTCCTAAACCCTTTCTCCGATTTGGATGTGAAAACTCTCATATTGCAGCTGGGAGTGTGCACTTTCAGCCCATATTATATATATAACTGAGTGGAGGATACCGGGCACTGCTGATCCCTGTATGGCTAGTAGAGCTGTGCTTTCATGCTGATGAAGACCTGGGTGCGTGTCCCAAAGCGAAGACGATATCAAATCCACAATATAGAGATGAATAGGTCGCACTCCAAAGGTCAAATAAAGGAAAACTGTTTATTCCACGATCACATCAAGGGTACAGGTAGTGAGGGAGGATGAGGGTGTGCCACATCGGACGACGGCAGCCGTTTCGCAAGTGAACTTGCTTCTACGGGTCCAGTGCATGCAAAGGTGCTGTATCCGCCCTTAAATAACAGGTAATGCGGGTGCAGCGTCCTTGCGTGAAAAAAGTGCAATTTAAAAACACATACCAGCTGTACATGTATCAGATTCACATAGATACTTAATTTATATTAAATTATAAACAATCGTTACATACATGGGTATAGTTAGAGTAAGAAATTATTCAAATATTATGCTTATTCTAATCTATCAGAGAACATTACAGAAAGCAAATTTAGAAAGGGGAAAACAGCATTATAAGAACACTGACAAGTCATTTTTGTCGTTCAGGCCAAGGGGACCGAGAGCATTTAAGTCCATAATCAATCTAGATTCTTTTCTAAGTAAATAGCGATGCATATCGCCTCCTGTGGGACAAGGATTAATTTTTATTATGCCTGCAAATCTCAGAAGACGTGGATTACCACCATGATACTCCTGCATATGGGCAATTAAACGTGGAGAACCTATCCCGGAGGTTATAGACTTAAAATGCTCTCTAAATCGAACATATAAAGGCCGAATCGTTTTACCTATATAATATCTTTGACAAGGGCAGAAGATAACATATACCAGATAATTGGACTTACAGGTAATAAGATCTTTTATTTTAAACAGCTCCGTGCCAATTTTTAAAGTGTCTCCTGTTTGATGGTATTCACAAAAGGGGCAGCTGCCGCACCTATGATTTCCTTTAGTTTTATTTCGGTCTAACCATGTACCTAGTTTAGGAGTAGTAATGCGGTTATTAACAAGGATATCTCCTATGTTTTTGCATCTCCTATATGAAATCAAAGGGCCCTCATGTGCCATCTCACCAAGATCCTTATCTTTATTAATCAGATGCCAGTGTTTTTTGATGCTCGATTTTATTGCATCATACATAGAATTAAATTTAAAATTAAAAACACATCTGTTTAAACTTTCAGTTTTTGTTTCTTTCAAGATGGTATTCGTGTTTTTATTCTTATTCTCACTGTTATTTTTATTTCTATTTCTATTTTTATTTTTAGGATCATAGTTTAGAGATTTTTCAAGGGCAGAATTGATAACAGATATAGGATATCCTCGTTCTAATAAACGTTTTTTCAAGTCTAATGCTTGATGCAGAAAGGTCTCAGGATTTTTATCTACCCTTTTAAGGCGCAAAAATTGTCCATATGGAAGGGCTTTCTTTGTATGGGAGGGGTGCGCACTATTATAGTGAAGCAAATTGTTCACTGCGGATGGTTTTCTATATACCTGTCTATCTATAATACCATCGGATATACTGAGTGTAACATCTAAAAAATCTAATTTTTGATTTCCGAAGGTGTGCGTAAAGTACATGTTATAGGAATTGTTGTCATTTAAATATGACACAAAATTGTCAAATTCCTCTGCAGAACCGTCCCATACAAAGAAGCCATCATCCATATATCTGGCATATTTTTTTATATGCTTCAGATATGGATTGTTAGAGCCATAAATGTAGTCTTCCTCAAATGCTGCCAAAAAGAGATTTGCAAAGGTACATGCTGCGGGGGTACCCATCGCGGTACCCCCGCATTGTAAGTACCACTGATCATCAAATTTAAATGCATTGTGATGCAAAATGAAACTTAAAGCCTCTGTGATGAAGTCTACTAGATCTGAATTCTGATCAAAGTTCAGCAAGACTCTCTTGATAGTCTGTACACCCTGATCTTGTGGGATACGGGTGTACAGACTCTCAATATCCAAAGAGGCAAAAGAGAAACCCTTCTGCCATTGAAAATTATCAAGCATTTTAACTAGATCTCCCGTATCTTTTAAGAACGAGGGAATGCGGGCCAATAATGGTTTAAGTAACCACTCTAGGTAATGAGACAAAGGTTCTGTAACTGAACCTATTCCTGCCACAATAGGGCGGCCAGGGGGGGAAGCACTGTTCTTATGAATCTTTGGCAAGTAATACCAATGAGGTTTTTTCGGAAAAAGAGGAAGTAATTTTTCAGCAGTTTTTTTAGAAATAGTGCCTACGCTTACATATTTGTGCAAAAGGCTTCTAAGTTTTTTAACAAAAGACCCAGTTGGATCACTAGATAATTTTTGGTAAACTCTTGTATCCTGAAGTTGCCTATTAGCTTCTTGTATATAGGCTTCCTTTGTTAACAGAACAGTGGCGCCCCCCTTGTCCACCCTACGAATGATAATATCCCACAGGAGGCGATATGCATCGCTATTTACTTAGAAAAGAATCTAGATTGATTATGGACTTAAATGCTCTCGGTCCCCTTGGCCTGAACGACAAAAATGACTTGTCAGTGTTCTTATAATGCTGTTTTCCCCTTTCTAAATTTGCTTTCTGTAATGTTCTCTGATAGATTAGAATAAGCATAATATTTGAATAATTTCTTACTCTAACTATACCCATGTATGTAACGATTGTTTATAATTTAATATAAATTAAGTATCTATGTGAATCTGATACATGTACAGCTGGTATGTGTTTTTAAATTGCACTTTTTTCACGCAAGGACGCTGCACCCGCATTACCTGTTATTTAAGGGCGGATACAGCACCTTTGCATGCACTGGACCCGTAGAAGCAAGTTCACTTGCGAAACGGCTGCCGTCGTCCGACGTGGCACACCCTCATCCTCCCTCACTACCTGTACCCTTGATGTGATCGTGGAATAAACAGTTTTCCTTTATTTGACCTTTGGAGTGCGACCTATTCATCTCTATATTGTGGATTTTATATATATAACTGTATTTCTGAACATGTTTTTGTAAACAGCTAAAATAACAAATCTTGTGTCACTGTCCAAATATTTCTGGACCTAACTGTATATATATATATATATATATATATATATATATATATATATAAATATATATATATATATATATATATATATATATATAAATATATATATATATATAGTATATACATATATTATACAGTATATATATTTTATATATATATATATATATATATATATCTATATACAGTACAGACCAAACGTTTGGACACACCTTCTCTCTAGAACAACTGTTAAGAGGAGACTTTGTGCAGCAGGCCTTAATGGTAAAATAGCTGCTAGGAAACCACTGCTAAGGACAGGCAACAAGCAGAAGAGACTTGTTTGGGCTAAAGAACACAAGGTATGGACATTAGACCAGTGGAAATCTGTGCTTTGGTCTGATGAGTCCAAATTTGAGATCTACGGATCCAACCACCGGGTCTTTGTAGAAAGGGGGAGCGGATGGACTCTACATGCCTGGTTCCCACTGTGAAGTATGGAGGTGGAGGTGTGATCGTGTGGGGGTGCTTTGTTGGTGACACTGTTGGGCATTTATTCAAAATTGAAGGCATACTAAACCAGCATGGCTACCATAGCATCTTGCAGCGGCGTGCTATTACATCCGGTTTGCGTTTAGTTGGATCATTTATTTTTCAACAGGACAATGACCCCAAACACACCTCCAGGCTGTGTAAGGGTTATTTGACTAAGAAGGAGAGTGATTGGGTGCTACGCCAGATGACCTGGCCTCCACAGTCACCAGACCTGAACCCAATCGAGATGGTTTGGGGTGAGCTGGACCGCAGAGTGAAGGCAAAAGGGCCAACAAGTGCTAAGCATCTCTGGGAACTCCTTCAAGACTGTTGGAAGACCATTTCTGGTGACTACCTCTTGAAGCTCATCAAGAGAATGCCAAGAGTGTGCAAAGTAGTAATGAAAGCAAAAGGTGGCTACTTTGAAGAACCTAGAATATAAGACATATTTTCAGTTGTTACACACTTTTTTAAGTATTTCATTCCACATATTTTCATTCATAGTTTTGATGTCTTCAATGTGAATCTACAATTTTCTAAGTCATGAAACTAAAGAAAACTCTTTGAATGAGAAGGTGAGTCCAAACTTTTGGTCTGTACTGTGTGTATATATATATATATATATATATATATATATATATACATATATATATCTATATCTATATATACACATATGCAGTCATATGTAAAAGTTTGGTCACCCCTATTAATGTTAACCTTTTTTCTTTATAACAATTTGGGTTTTTGCAACAGCTATTTCAGTTTCATATATCTAATAAATGATGGACCCAGTAATATTTCGGAATTGAAATGAGGTTTATTGTACTAACAGAAAATGTGCAATCTGCATTTAAACTAAATTTGACAGGTGCATAAATATGGGCACCTCAACATAAAAGTGACATTAATATTTTGTAGATCCTCCTTTTGCAAAAATCATAGCCTCTAGTCACTTTCTGTAGCTTTTAATGAGTTCCTGGATGAAGGTATTTTTGACCATTCCTGTTTACAAAACAATTCCAGTTCAGTTAAGTTTGATGGTCGCTGAGCATGGACAGCCAGCTTCAAATCATCCCACAGATGTTCAATGATATTTAGGTCTGGGGACTGGGATGGCCAGTCCAGAACATTGCAATTATTCCTCTGCATGAATGCCTGAGTAGATTTGGAGCGGTGTTTATAGATATAGATATAGATATACATACATTCTGCAGATATGCTGGGTACTCCTGCACAGGTGCCCGGAGTTGGAGAGAGGCCCATGCAGCGGTGGCTTGTCATGGATGCAATATGGCATATTGTTCAGAGCTTAAAGCTTTTGGTGCCCTTGGACAAATTGCCCTTATCATTAGCAGAGCATCGGGTAAAGAGTGTTCCTGCAGATCCACTGCCTACGGCCTCCGGTACATGTTTGGCAGGTTTCTCACATACCGGAGACACGTACAAGCGTAGACCTAGGTATTCCTATGGTTTTGGACACACGTAAGTTTTTGCGCACAGAACGTGTATCCGTTCCGTCCTTACGTGTGTCCATGTGTTTCTCACGCCGACATGTCCGTTTTCTCTCCGGCATCATGGGTGTCACATGGAACGCAAACGTGTCACACGTAATGCAAATGGACCACACGGATGTGTTCCGTGTGACATGCAACGGGGAGAAGACATGTGTCTGTGAAAAAAAACCAAAAAACTTTACTTACCTTCTCCAGCCCTGCAGACTCTGCCACTGCTGTCACTTGCTGCTGACCGCCGCTCATTATGCTAATTGAATATTCACTTAATTGCGGCCGGAAGCAGCAGCAGCGGGGAGTTGGCAGGACCGGAGACCGAAGATCAGCACCATGGACAGCGACGGCAGGGACAGGTGAGTAGAAAGTTCCCGTTTTCCGTGTGTTATCCGTGATAGCCCATAAACACAGGTCACGAAGAGCAAAACGAACCTCTGACACGTCCGTGAAAAACGTGCGTGGTTTTTCACGAACGTGTGAAAGAGGCCTACCATAGAGAATAGCAGAGGAGCTGCAGGAAACCGTCTTCAGACATCTGCATGGTGCTTTCTCTTTGTTGTAGGCGCACACAGCATGATGACATCAGTACGCTGGTGTCATTTAGAAAGTACCCAGCCAAGAGAGGAATGAAGCAGTGCCAAGGGGGATTGTCTGGAAAGGTGAATGATTGTTTGTTTGTGTTTGTAAACACAGTGGGGAAAGCATGATGGAGGGAAAAGAAGGACCTCTAATGAATTGAGGGAGGTGGAGGATACTATAAAAGAACTTATAATGAATTGGGGGTGGAGAAGTACGCTAATTAATTATGACGTAGGGGAGGTTCTGTGACTTAGGCCCCTTTCACACATCCGTTTTTTGCCATCAGTCACAATCTGTCGTCGAAATGTGAAAAAAACGGATCCAGGATCCGTTTTTTTCTCACTGACTTATATTAGCCATGGATTGCGATGGATGGCCTCACGTTACATCCGTTGTACAATGCATCCGTCAACAAATGTGACGGAGACAACATCAATAGTAACGTTTTTTGTGTGCATCAAAAAAATGGACCGCAACGGATCCGTCGCCATCCGTCGTTTGTTGTAATGGAAACCTATGTGCACAGGATCCGTCGACATCCGTCTAATGACGGATTCGTCCTCGGATTCCGTTTTTATAATCGAGCAGGCCAGAAGTGTTGTAAAAACACTGCTGGTCAGGAAAAAATGGAACGACTGATCTGTTTTTTTTACAGGATCCGTTGCATCAGTTTTACCACAATCTGCGATGTATCCGTCGAATCAGTCACAAAACTGATTGTGACTAATGCAAAAAAACTGATGTGTCAAAGAGGCCTTATAATAATTTTCAGGGCGGGAGGATGCTATCAAAAACTTATAATGAATTAAGGAGTAAATAAGGATGCTATCAGAGACGTATAATGACATGATGGTGGGGGAACATTATTAGGGATTCATAGTAAATTGGGGAGTGGGAGAGGATGTTATCAACAACTTACAATGAATTGGGGTGTGAGAGAGGATGGTATCAGAAACTTAAAATGAACTGGGGGTCAAGGAGGACGATAGAAAGGACTTATAAGGAATTAGGGGTAGAGATGAGCCAGCCTCTGAAGGCTCGAGATCGGTTCGGTTCGTCGAACAGAGGCCCCGTTCAAGTTCAGTTTGGCGAACCGTTCGACGAACCTCTCGAACCCCTTTGAAAACAATGGGAGGCAAACAAAAACACATAAAAACACATTATAAATGTACACATACAGTTAATAAACATTGCCATTACACTTACAGGTCCCCGCGACGCGTCCTGCACTCTGTCTCCCGCCGCTTTTCCTTCCGATAATCGCTGCATCCTCCCGGTAACCAGCACTGATGATAGGACCTTCGGTGACGTAAAAAAAAGCATGTGACCAGTCACGTGTCTATTATCTCATTGGCTACAGACTGGTCACATGGTTAGCCATCATTGCTAGTTCCTGTCAGTGCATCTCTCCAGTACGCGGTTCGTTTGTGCATCACCGTGTACCGGCAAGATGCTCTGGCACATGGTCGGCTCCCCGTTCTGCTTCCCCGTTCCGTTATTCACTGGCTGCCACAACCGGTCAATAACGGAGATCACCTTTGCTATAGCAACGCACCTGTCAGCGGTGACGTCACCGCTTACAGCCTGCAGCCTCTGCTACTCACTGAGTGATATAGACTTCACGGGAAGCAGCAGCGTCTTCCTCACATGCAGCGCTGTCTGATGTAGCAGAGCTGCATGGGTTGAAGGAGAAAGAAGACAAAAGACCATGGATCGTGGAGGGATGCGAGGGAGTAATGAACATGGAGTCTCTAAGTGTGTCTGTGTATTTATTTCTATAAAAAGTATTTTTTCTCTGTGTGGTGTCTTTTTTTTTAACCCTTTATTGGACATTCTTAATGGCCGGGTCAAACTTGCCTGACATTAAGAATCTCTTTCTTAATATTAGCTAGTAAAAAAAAGCTAGTACTACCTCATTATTACCCAGCAAACCACCCGTCACCAGGGCAGCTGGAAGAGATGGACACAGCGCCAGATGATGGCGCTTCTATGAAAGCGCCATTTTCTGGGGCGGCTGCGGACTGCAATTCGCAACAGAGGGGCCCAGAAAGCTCGGGCTAACCTATGCTGCGGATTCCAATCCCCAGCGGCCTAGTTGTACCTGGCTGGAGACAAAAATGGGGCGAAGCTCATGTCGATTTTTTTTTTAATTATTTCATGAAATTCATGAAATAATTAAAAAAAATGGCTTCTCTATTTCTTTTGTTCCCAGACGGGTACAAATAGGCAGCTGGGGGTTGGGGGCAGCCGTACCTGCCTACTGTACCTGATTAGCATACAAAAATATGTTGAAGCCCATTTTTTTGGTGGGCACAAAACTGCTGCATACAGTCCTGGATGGAGTATGCTGAGCCTTGTAGTTCTGCAGCTGCTGTCTGCTCTCCTGCATACACTAGTAAATGGAGCATGCTGAGCCTTGTCGTTATGCAGCTGCTGTCTGCTCTCCTTCATACAGACAGAAAGCAGCTGCAGAACTACAAGGCTCACATACTCCATCCAGGACTGTATGCAGGAGTTTTTTGGCCCCCAAAAAAATTATGTGGGCTTTGCCATGTTTTTGTATGCTAGCCAGGTACAGCAGGCAGCTATGGGCTGCCCCCAACCCCCAGCTGCCTATTTGTACCTGGATGGGAACCAATAATATAGGGAAGCCCTTTTTTTTTTAATTATTTCATGAATTTCATGAAATAATTTTTTTAAAAAATGACGTGGGCTTTGCCCAATTTTTGTGTCCAGCTAGGTACAACTACGCAGCTGGGGATTGGAATCCGCAGCTCAGGGTGCCCAAGCTTTCTTGGCACCCATGCTGCAAATTGCAGTCCACAGCTGCCCCAGAAAATGGCGCTTTCATAGAAGAGCCATCTTCTGGCGCTGTATCCAACTCTTAGAGAGAGACAGAGAGAGAGAGACAGAGAGAGAGAGACAGAGAGAGAGAGAGAAGAGAGAGAGGAGAGAGCAATGCAGCCTCATTCCGTGAACTGCTCCGATTTTAGAGGTGTGTCCCGCGGCTCACAGCTGATGTCCGGCTCCTCCCCTCAGTGCATAATTAAATTATAATTATAAATATATAATAATTATAATTTAAAATTAAAAATAAAAAAATAATAATAAAAAAAATTAAATTCTTTACCGGGACTAGAACTCGTAAAGTTATGCTTCTTAGGCCGGCCTCACACTTGCGATTAACTCGCACAAGTGCAATGCGAGAAATTCTTGCATTGCACTCGGACCCATGTTAATCAGTGAGGCAGCTCCCATCTGCTATTTTTTTCTCAGTCCAAACTGGTCTGAGAAAAAAATCGCAGCATGCTGCGTTTTGGTGAGTTTCACGCGCGAGTCACTCCAACGAAAGTCAATGGGTGCGTGAAAAAAAAACGCATGTCACACGGACGGCACACACACCATCCTAGTGACATCCGTTTTTATAAATACATTTATCGCATGTTGCAGATTACACTGTAAATGAGTGAGGTGTGTCGATGTCGGTCTCTATGTCAGTCGGTCTCTCTGTCGGTCTCTCTCTGTCGGTCTCTCTGTCTCCCTGTCTGTCCATCTCTCTGTTGGTCTATCCCTCTCCCCCCCTCTAATACTCACCGGCGCAGCGCTGTATGGTGTTCACACTGCTCAGGCGGCTTTTCCTCTTTTGAAAAAGCCGGCCGCTCATTATTCTATCTAGTATTCACTCCTTTCCCCGCCCACCGGTGCCTATGATTGGTTGCAGTCAGACATGCCCCCACGTTGACTGACATCTGTCTCACTGCAACCAATTACAGCCGCCGGTGGGCGGGTCTATATCGTGCAGTAAATTAAATAAATAAATAATTAAAAAAAAACGTCGTGCGGTTGCCCTCAATTTTGATACTAGCCAGGGTAAAGCCATACAGCAGGAGACTGGTGTTGTCAGGATGGGGAGCCCCACGTCGTTATGGGGAGTCCCCCCACACTAACAATATCAGCCAGCAGCCGCACAGAATTGACGCATCCATTAGATGCGACAGTCCCGGGACTGTACCCGGCCATCCCGATTTGCCCTGGTGCGGTGGCAATCGAGGTAATAAGTAGTTAATGGCAGCAGCCCATAACTGCCTCTAAGTCCTAGATTAATCATGCCAGGCGTCTCCCCGAGATACCTTCCATGATTAACCTGTAAGATAAAGAAAATGAAGACATACACCAAAAAATCCTTTATTTGAAATGAATAACAAAAAAAACAAACCACCCTCTTTCACCACTTTATTCAAGTCCCCAAATACCCTTCCATGTCCGACATAATCCACAGAGGTCCCATGGCACTTTCAGCTCTGCTACATCAGAAGCTGACAGAGAGCGATCACAGACCATGACCGCTCTTTGTGAGCTCCCCGCAGCGACTGAAGTGAGTCGCGCTATCAGCGATGACGTCACTCAGGTTACCCGCGGCCACAGATCTCAGCGGGAGAACTTCAGCTGTTGCCGCAGGTAACCACAGTGACGGCACAGCTGATAGCGCAGATCACTTAAGTCACTCAGGGGATTTGCAGTCACCGGTGAGACCTTCCCCGGTGACCGCAAATCAGGCCATCACACACAGACAGAGTCGCGGGATGACAATGAAGTCGGGTGAAGTTCATCCGACTTCATTTTGATTGTGCGGCTCTGTCTATGTCTGCTGTCAGTGGCCATTCAGCTCTGCTACATTGCTCTGTCTGTGTCTGCTTTCAGCGGCCATGTAGCAGAGCTGAATAGCAGATGACATAGTAAAAACGGATCCCATACGCATCAAACACACATTGCACACGGACTGCAATCATGAGAAAAGTCCTAGGATCGCATTGCAGTTGCATTGCACACTGATCATAACGTGAACAGAGCTCATGCTACTTTCTAGCATGAGACTCGGACTGATTTTACATGTACAAATGTGTTTCCAGCCTTAGGCGAGCGCTCTATCCACTGAGCTACTGTCTCTAATGATAAAGATAGGCAGATTTGGTAATCTTGACGTATGCATTGCAGAGTCAAGTCTCTGGTGACAGCGCGATTCACTTCATTGCTACGTGGAGAGGACACAGCACGATCGTGTTCTATGGTGCTGCTGCATCTTCATGTAGCAGAGCTGACAGTGTCGTGTGGATTACGTCGGACCTGGATGTGTATTTGGGGATTAATAAACTGGTAAAAGAGGGTGTTTTTTTGTCTTTTATTCCAAATTAAGGATTTTTCGCTGTGTGTGTTTATTTACTTTTACTTACAGTTTAATCATGAAAGGTGTCTCGGGGAGATGCCTGGCATGATTAAACTCATTATTACCCTGAGTGCCACCGCACCAGGGCAATTCGGGATGAGCTGGGTGGAGTCCCGGGACTGTCGCATCTAATGCTGGGTGATATTGTTAGGCTGGAGGGCTCCCCATACTGTGGCGCTCTCCATCCTGACAATACCATCCTCCAGCCATGTGGCTTTATCCTAGCTGGTATCAAATATGGGGTAACCGCATTTTTTTTTTATTATTATTTATTTATTTATTTTACTGCACGATATAGACCCGCCCGCCGGCGGCTGTGATTGGTTGCAGTGAGACAGCTGTCACTCATCGTGGGGACGTGTCTGACTGCAACCAATCATGGACGCCGGTGGGCGGGGAAGGTGCGGAATACCTGATTGAATAATGAAGCGGCAGCCATTTTCTAAAGAGGAAAAGATGCCGCAGATTTGTGACAGCCGTGCAGCGAGACGCCCATGATCGGTGAGTAGGAAACAGAGAGGGATTGTGCTGGGGACGCAGGACGCATGCAGATAGCAACATGTGCCCATAGCCTTACTGTGAAAAGCCACGTTTTTGTTGATCAAACCGTTCACGAACCTATCTCGAACTGTCGAGCTTTTAGCAAAAAGCTAGAGTTTGAGCTCGAGCTCGAACAACCCCCAAAATCACTCGAACATGAAATTGGCGAACATCGAACATCGCTCAACTCTAATTAGGGGCAATACAAGGTAATATTGTGGTACTGTGTTAGCCAGAAAAATCAATTGAAATACTATGTCCCAAGAATGACAAAAGGTATCACTCCTAAAATACTTTGGTCATTCTTGGGACATAGTATTTCAAAAGGAATTAGGGGAAAATAGAACACCACACTGGGGCTTATAATGAATTTATGGAAGAGAGGACACAGGATAGAGACTCAGAATGAATCACAGGGGAGAGTCACAGTCACTGAATAATTTACATTTATCGAGATATCACAGAAACCCATAGAGTTTTCTAGATCAATTCAAACATCTGTGAAAATCATAAATTTTAAAATGAGATAGTACATACAGTCAGCTCTTCTACATCGATAGTGCATGCACATGCACATGCACACACGCACACTCTCCCTTATCAGAACAACCCCCAAATAGCATATAGTGAGTGCTGAGTGAGCGTGCTCGCCACTGTTTGTTACTCGGTTGAGGACCGGGTACTGAGGTAAGCTTGTTACTTGATTGAGTACCACAGGTGCTCAGGCACCATGTTCGAGTCCCTGTGCCACATGTTTTGCAGCTGTTAGACAGGTAATCAAGATGCGGGGATTGCCTGTCATACATGGTAATGCCTTAGACATGTTAGTGTACTTTCACACTTGGTTTTTTTCCTTCAGTTGCAATCCGCCGTTTTGGAAAACAGCGGAATCCGTTAACGGATTCCGCTGCTTACCAAGGACTTGTAGAGACGACGGATTGCGAGTGATGGACCTGCTTTGCTTCCGCTGGCCGACGCTGCTTTGCTTCCGCCAGGCGGAAGAAACGCAGCATGTAATGTTTTTTGAGCAGTGCAATCCGTAGGATTTCGCTGCGCATGCTCTCTCTTCTCCCTGCACACGTAACCAGGGTAAACATTGGGTTACTAAGAAATGCGCTTTGCCTAGTTACCTGATATTTACCCTGGCTGCAAGGAGCGAGTGCTGAGCGGTATACGCTGGTAACGAAGGTAAATATCGGGTAACCAAGCAAAGTGCTTTGCTTAGTTACAGGATATTTACCCTGGCTACGTGTGCAGGGAGCCCGACACTCCACATGTACACACACACACACAGACACTCACACTCACCTGTCCCCAGCCTTGCATTCCTCGCTCCACTGACGTCCTCAGTGCCATGGTCCCGCTTGGCTCCACCAACACCGAACTCCGCCCCCTCACACATTCTTGGCGGCTGAACGCTCAGCTGATCACCCGGCAGCCGGCTGCTGTGAGCGATCAGCTGATCACCCAGCGACTGGCTGCTGTGAGCGATCAGCTGATCACCCGGCGACCGGCTGCTGTGAGCGATCAGCTGATCACCCGGCGACCGGCTGTTGTGAGCAATCAGCTGATCACCCGGCGATCGGTTGCTGTGAGCGATCAGCTGATCACCCAGCGACCGGCTGCTGTGAGCAATCAGCTGTTCACCCGGTGATCGGCTGCTGTGAGCGATCAGCTGATCGTTCACAAGAGTCTGCTGCCGGTACAACTGTAAAGAAAAAGAAAAAAAAAAAGAAGATTTCATTGTTTTGTACGATCCGTTGCATCCGTTGTGCCACTAAATGTAACACATCCGTTGCATCCATCACACAACGCAATGCAATGGATGCCGTTCAACGCAAGTGTGAAACTAGCCTTAGCTACTGGCATTACTGAGACTGGCAGGCCACATTGCGTCATTGGGTCTTAGATAGGACCCGTTGACACAATGCTCAACACACTCTCCTCAGGAAGCAGTTCAGCAAGAGAGATGATCTAAGACAGTGATGGCGAACCTATGGCACGCGTGCCACCAGGGGCATGCAGAGCCCATTCTGCTAGCACGCTTGCTTTCGCCTGATCCTGCAGCTTTGATCTGCTAGTGCAGTCGCGCCGGCAGATCAAAACTGTGTTGGAGCGGAGGAGACATTTCTCCTCGCTCTGACACTCCTCCTCCCCCGGGCTGCAGGTGTGTTGCCTAGGAGACGGAGGAGCGTCAGTGAGCAGCGCCGGCATAATGACGTCTTCTGGCCACGTGGGAACTGAGGACACAGTAGCGAGCAGCGGTGGAGCGTGTGCAGGAAGGTGAGTTGTGTGTTGCTTTTTTTTTATTATTTTTTTATAACGCGTGTGCGGCTGTGCCAAGGTGGGGATGGGTGAGCAGTGCTAGCGCCAGCATGGGGTGGGGGAGAACACACATGCCAGTGTGGGGTGGGGGTGGGAGAACGCACATGACAGCATGGGGTGGGGGAGGGGGAACACACATGACAGCATGGGGTGGGGGAGGGGGAACGCACATGACAGCATGGGGTGGGGGTGGGGGAACACACATGACAGCATAGGGTGGGGGTGGGGGAACGCACATGACAGCATGGGGTGGGGGAGGGGGAACGCACATGACAGCATGGGGTGGGGGTGGGAGAACGCACATGACAGCATGGGGTGGGGGTGGGAGAACGCACATGGCAGCATGGGGTGGGGGAGGGGGAATGCATATGACAGCATGGGGTGGGGGTGGGAGAACGCACATGACAGCATGGGGTGGGGGTGGGAGAACGCACATGACAGCATGGGGTGGGGGAGGGGAACGCACATGACAGCATGGGGTGGGTGTACGCACATGCCAGCATGGGGTGGGGACATGCATGCCAGGATGGGGAACAATGCATGCCAGGATGGGGAAACATGCATGCCAAGATGGAGGAAACATGCATGCCAGGATGGAGGAAACATGCATGCCAGGATGGGGGAAACATACATGCCAGGATGGGGAAAACATGCATGCCAGGATGGGGAAAACATGCAAGCCAGGATGGAGGAAACATGCATGCCAGGATGGAGGAAACATGCATGCCAGCATGGAGGAAACATGCATGCCAGGATGGGGAAACATGCATCCCAGGATGGGGAAAACATACATGCCAGGATGGGGAAACATGCATGCCAGGATGGGGAAACATGCATGCCAAGATGGGGAAAACATGCATGCCAGGATGGGGAAAACATGCATGCCAGGATGGAAGAAACATGCATGCCAGGATGGGGAAAACATACATGCCAGGATGGGGAAACATGCATGCCAGGATGGGGAAACATGCATGCCAGGATGGGGAAAACATACATGCCAGGATGGAGGAAACATGCATGCCAGGATGGGGAAACATGCATGCCAGGATGGGGAAAACATACATGCCAGGATGGAGGAAAATGCATGCCAGGATGGGGAAAACATACATGCCAGGATGGGGAAAACATACATGCCAGGATGGAGGAAACATGCATGCCAGGAGGGAGGAAACATGCATGCCAGGATGGGGAAAACATGCATGCCAGGAGGGAGGAAACATGCATGCCAGGATGGGGAAACATTCATGCCAGGATGGGGAAACATGCATGCCAGGATGGAGGAAACATGCATGCCAGGATGGAGGAAACATGCCACAATAGGGTACATTTACCCGGAAGGGGAACATTTACCAGGAAGGGGAACATTTACCATGAAGTGGTACATGCTAGGAAGGGGGACATTTACCTGGATGGGGGTACATTTACCTGGATGGGGGTAAATTAACCAGGATTGGGAACATTTACCAGGATGGAGGACATTTACCAGGAATAGGGTACATGCCGGGATGGGGGAACATTTACAAGGATGGGCAATATATCAGGTTGGGGTACATTTACCAGCATGGGGGAACATGCCAGAATAAGGGACATTTACCAGGATTAGGTATATTTACCAGGATGGGGCCATGATGGGGACAAATCTACCAGAATGTAGGAAATATATAACCGGATGGGGGACATGTTTACCAAGAAGTGGCCCAGGAAGGGGGACATAACTACACAATGGAAGGGGAGGGGAGCAACTCGTACGTCTTTATGGGATTTCAGGATGTTCAGACTTCGAAATGTAGATGTGGATTACAGGGTGACATCTGATTGCATTCCAGGCTAAAATCTCTGTCTAATATGCGGCAATTTTTTCCAGAAAGATCAATCCAACTGCTGTGTCTGGAAAGGGCTCAGCTTCAATGTGTGGTAAGCATGCTTGAGCGTGATGCCCCCTGCTGACGAGAAGAGAAGACGGCAAAGGTAAGGTTACAATCAATTATTTACATGATAGGATTGGTTGGCATTTCGTAAAAAAAATTGGATTTAGGGCTACAGTTTGGGCACTCGGCCTGTAAAAGGTTCGCCATGACTGATCTAGGAGGAAGAGCTTAGATTACAGCAGGTATGTAAGCAGTGTTTAATTGCTATTGCAGTAATTGGATACAGCTGCTGCACCATTAAAACAAAAGTTCTTTTCAGGGCAACATACTGTCCTTTCTCTGGTAAAACTGCTGTTACCTACACTCAGTGTTTGGATAGCTGGTGGAGGGGAGATAGTAAATAAATAAAAACTATGAGGGGTCCCCCCTGTTTTTGATAACCAGCAAAGGTAAAGCAGACAGCTGCGGGCTAATATTATCAGATTAGGAAGGTCCATGGTTATTTTGCCCTTCCCAGCCTATGAGAGATGTTTAGCCATTGTATTGATCAATGCAAAGGAGCCCCAAAACCAAACGCCAAGGTAAAAGCAGAACTGCTTTTCATTATTCCCTTATACATTGTGACTGGTGTGCAACTTTTTATCCTATTGTTTAGTTGTATATTTTTGAGTCTTGCACCCTATTCACACCATAGGTGTTCCAGACGTACATTCTTTAATTAGAAATAGTGCACCAGCATGCATAAAATGTCGCTGTCAGAGATTGACAGTGGAATTTAACAAGTTGACAACCACAGCTGTTAGAGGCAGATGAAGGCTGAATGGTTCAGCCTTCATATGCAGGTATACGAGCCCACAGTAAAGGCAGGGAACATGCATAGCACGTCACTAGTGGTTAAGGGGTTAAGATAGGTCATCTATATCAGAGTGGTGGGTGTGCGACATCTGTCAAAGCCACTGAACAGCTGTTCCCAGTGCTGACGGTGACCAGATGTCATCAAATGTGGAAGCTGCACAGCACATCTGTCATTTTTATAGTGGCCACAACAGGGTCACAGAATGCACATCGACACCCATTCATTCAAATAGGGACAGATGTGCAGGTTCTTCAAATTACAGCTGATTTGCAAAGCCACCAGATGTTGCACCCTGTGATACTGGTAATGACCTATCCTAAGGAGAGGCAATTAATACAAAACACTGTGCAACCCCTTTAAATGCTCATGCAGATGACCGTGAAACTTAGTCTGACCAAACAGCACAATGCACAAGCCATAAGTGGGTCTCACAACCCTAGGTCGAAGTCCTCATAGGCATAAACAGAGGTTCAATTTGTATTGGAAGACGCACAAACAGTCCCTACAAAGACTGAGTGTCAAGAACATCTACATGAGCCCTAATAGTTTGTCATGGGGCAGGAGTAGTTACCGGTTTATTTTCAACAATGCAAGTTATCACCTATCCTATGAAAAGGTGATATCCTGCTAATCTGTAGGGGTCCCAATGGTCAGAGACTAAGAACAGGGGTTGAAAAAAATCCTCCATTCACGTGGGGCATTTCAGAGCCTGTTTTTGAAATAGAGGTGGGTCAGCGGTCGGTCTCTCACCAAACAGCAAGGTATCAATTTCTTGTAAGTAATTTGTAATTTGCAATGTTGGAAATAAGCTTTTGTGGGCCAAAAAGTAGAGTGTCTGGGTTCCTAAATGCCTGGGGATGTGGAGAGTGAGCACATCTCTACAGCACAGTCATCACCTGCTCCAGACCCCAAGGGTGGTTTCTGGCTTCCTGGTGTCCGTTTTAAGAACATTGTGGTAGTATTTTTGCGTGGGGGGACGGCGTCAATGTGCTGGAGGAACAGCAACGGTCAGCAGAGAGCCCGCCCCCATGGACGATTTACAAAATTTACATAGCAAAAGGTACAAGTTTATAAAGTATTTAATTTGGTTTAAAAGGGGCCACAAGAAGTACAGGAACATTGCTAGAATGCAGCCCAGGAGCTGCAGAGGGGGAAACTTTTAGGTTTAAAGCAAAATTTCTGATGACAGGTTCCCTTTAACCTTTTCCTTTTATTACCCAGTCTCAGATATGGCTTTTCTTTGCCACTCTGCCATGAAGGCCTGAATCCTGGAGTCACGTCTTCACTGTATATGTAGACACTGGCGTTTTGGGGGTACTAATTAATGAAGCTGCCAGTTGAGGACCTGTGAGGCGTCGATTTTTCAAACTAGACTCTAATGTACTTGTCTTGTTGCTCAGGTGTGCAGCGCGGCCTTCCAATTCTCTTTCTATTCTGGTTAGAGTCTGTTTGTGCTCTCCTCTGAAGGGAGTAGTACACACCGTTGTAGGAAATCTTCAGTTTCATGGAACATCCTTCATTTCTAAGAACAAGAATAGACTGCCAAGTTTCACATGAAAGTTCTCTTTTTTTTCTGGCCATTTTGAGAGTTTAATGGAACCAACAAATGCAATGCTCCAGATTCTCAACTAGCTCAAAGGAAGGTCAGTTTTATAGCTTCTCTAATCAGCAAAACTGTTTTCATCTGTGCTAACATACTTGCACAAGGGTTTTCAAGGGATTTGTAAAGATCCATTAGCCTTCTAACACAGCTAGCAAACACAATGTATCATTATAACACTGGAGTAGTGATTGTTGGAAATGCACCTCTATACACCTACATAGATATTGCATTAAGAAACAGACGTTTGAAGCTAGAATAGTCATTTACCACATTAACAATGTATAAAGTGCATTTTTGTTTACTTTAATGTTAGCTTCATAGAAAATAAAATGTGCTTTTCTTTAAAAAATAAGGAAATATCTAAGTGACCCGAAACGTTTGAAATGTAGTGTATTTGTTTCAGATGTGTCAAGCGCATGTGGAGGCAACCAGGTGAGAATTAGAAAGACAAGTGTGTCTTCCTTCAAGTCAAGCATAGTGGGGGGAGTGTCATTGGTGTGCTGCAAGCTGTGTGGAGCTGTAGTTCATTGAGGCAACCATTAATGCTAACATATATTGACACATGATTCCCTACCTTCGGAAACTGGGTTGCAGGGTAGTATTCTAACATGATACTGACCCCAAACACACCTTCAAAATGATCACTGCCTTGTTAAAGAAACTGAGGGTAAAGTTAGTGGACTGGCCAAGCATGACTCCAGACCTAAACCCTATTGAGCATCTGTGGAGTTTTCTCAAAGAAGCGATGAAAGAGCGCAAGATTTCTAAGATTCACCAGCTCCATGATGTCGTCATGGAGGAGTGGAAGAGGATTCCAGTGGCTCCTGTGAAGCTTTAGCAAACGCCATGCCCAAGAGAGTTAAGGCAGTGCTTGACAATAATGGTGGCCACACAAAATATTCACACTTTGGGCACAATGTGGCCATTTTCACTTAGTAGTATACTCACTTTTGTGGCCAGCTGTTTTGACATTAATGGCTGTTTGCTAAGTTAATTTAGAGGGCACAACAAATTTACACTGTTATACAAGCTGTACACTGACTACTTTACATTGTATCAAAGTGTCACATCTTCAGTATTGTCCAAAGAAAAGATATAATAACATATTTACAAAAATGTGAGTGGTTTAGTCACATTTGTGATATACAGTATGTACCATCTTTACTGCCTAGCCCTAGTATATACTGCATGTAAAGATGCCTACATTTAATACGGTAGCGTCTTGCCCAATTTTGAGACCTACCAATTGTTCAATGCGTGTCCCCTATAAATACAAATGTAGAAGCTATAAGCATAGAGGCAGATTTACTACTTCTAATGTGTACCTAGGCTTGGCAGCCAGAAGGTGCACCAAACTTATTCCAATGGCCCATTCAGCAGAATAGTAGCTGAGCTGCTGAGGGGCCGCTACACAGTGAAGGGACTGGAGCAATGCTGTTCAGCTCCATTCACTGTTCACTTTTGTCCAGAGCTGATAATAGCTAACCAGGGGGGTGCAGGTTGTCAGTCCCCCACCAGACCACTGCGCAACCAGCTCTGTCCTCACCTATTGTACCATCACCCATTCCCTGTAGACTGTGAGCCCTCGCGGGCAGGGTCCTCTCTCCTCCTATACCAGTCTGTCTTGTACTGTTAATGATTGTTGTACGTATACCCTCTTTCACTTGTAAAGCGCCATGGAATAAATGGCGCTATAATAATAAATAATAATAATAATAATAATAAACTGAAAATAATGACCTATCCTCAGGATAGATAATCATTATTAATAGCTTAGACAACCATTTTGAAAGGCCTGCTGCTATGTATTATAAAATAATATACTAGCCATGAAATTTTGATGTGCTAATTTCAAAGTGCTGAAAATGTTGTTACCTATTTTATTTAAGAAAGCATCATCTTCATATAAACCCCTTTTGTACATATGATGTGTAACAATTCTAATTGGACATGTCTCTCTTGTTTCAAGGATGTTTTACGTGAAGCTGGTGAAACCTAAATAATCTTTAATGTAATCCACGTACAATACTGTATTACATGTAACATTCTGCAAGAACTAACTAAACCTACCGGCTATCCTAAAGGATAAGCGCTGCAAGAATAATATGCAGTCCTGTCTGGATTTCTCATTCAGTGCTATGTTATCAAATTTCATAGCTGAGAGTAATATACTCGAAATGATATCAACCGTGAAAGGTTAAAATGTCATTTAGAACCGGATGCAGATTTTCTCCACTTGGTATTATTTTTAGACTATAGTGGGATGATATTTAGTAGGAATAAATAGCTAAAAATCTCACCTGCAAGTATCATCTAATCTTACTAATACTGATATTGTCACTTTAATCCCATCTATATGTGAGAGGCTGCAATCCATGACAAAGAAAGCAATTTCATGCAGCTAGGCCCTCTCATAGAGTATAGGCTCGGGCAATGGGGCTCCCTTATTAATGTCTAAATATTTCTGAATTTAATCTCTTCATAACAAATCAATAAAACATGTCAGCTGCAAGCAGAACATATCCCAGTCCAAAACAAACTTACAAACCCTGCATGCTAATCAGACTCATCATTCTTCACGGGAAATATCTATGTAGTGTTATTATTTTACACTCTATTGTCTAAATTCCAGATAATTGGATGTGGATCAGCAAAGTCCAATAACTGATAAAAACTCAATAGATAAGGAACAAAGAGTTCTCTCAAAAACATGCCTGGAATTCTACAAACTATGAGAAACAAAGACCCCCAAAATGCATTTTTTCAAATGGAGGTTCGGGATTGGCTGTATAAGATACAAGTGCATCTCAATAAATTAGAATATCATCAAAAAGTTAATTCAATACAAAAAGGGAAACACATATACAGTATTATATAGAGTCATTACAGAGTGATCTATTTCAAGTGTTTATTTCTGTTAATGTTGATGATTATGGCTTACAGCCATTGAAAACTCAAAAGTCATCTCAGAAAATTAGAATAATTACCACAAAACTAGTGATGGGCGAACCCCCTGATGTTCAGTGTTCGGAGACTCGCTCGAACGTTTTGTGAAGTTGGAGTTTGGGTTCTGAGATAATGTGAACTTGCGTCCGAACACTGAATTTGGAATTTACAGTTATGTGATGAGCCTGGGGGGCTGTACAATAAAGAATATTGTTAATAATAAACATTGTCATTATACTTACAGGTCCCGCGAAGCGTCCTGCAGACTCTTTCTCCCGGCCGCTGCTTCCAAGTCCGATCTTCGCTGTGCCCTCCCAGTAACCACCGCTGACGATAGTACCTTCCGTGATGTCATAGCCATGTGACGAGTCACGTGTGAATGTTGTATTATCTCATTGGCTACAGACTGCTCACATGAATATCATGTCGTGCAAGTGTGACGCCCTGGGCAAGCCAGGGGTCACAGGTCATCACACCACCACACCCTACATCCCAGTTAGGAACACCAAAGCTACTCAAATCCTTGTTGCCTTCCTCCAGGGGCTGATGTTCACACCAGGGGGTGGGCCAGGCGGTTGGCTCCGCCCACCGAGGAGTTCACAGCTCTGGAGGCGGGAAGAACCGGAGAGAACAGTCTAGGAGGAGGAAGTGAGAGGAGTAAACAGTAAGAGCTGAGTAAGGGAAGTGAAAGTGAAGTAGTAGTGGAGCAAAGAAGAAAAGGAGCAAAAGTGAGCGCAGAAAGACCTGAAGTTGGTCCGGCAAAGTGCAGGACAGTGTCAGCAAGGTCAGCAACAACGGTGATTGTCTGGAGGGGGACTGCTCGGAGTTTGCTGGAAGGACCGCGGATGGGTAGTGGCCCGGCGGTCTGGAGCAGTATACTAAAGACAGTCAGCACCAAGGCAGGGGCCTCTCGGACCCTGGCAAGGCTAGGAGTCGCCGTAATTTGCCGAATCCGTCAGTGAAGGGGACGTCGATCCCCCAACAGCCAAGTCCCGATTGAAGGCAACAGTCCAACCATTGAGGAGAAACACCGCCACCGCCAGGGCACCAGTTCCTCAGGGCCAGCGTCTGCGGGCAAGAGAAGTGGGGCTCCTCCGGCTCATATCCAGGCCGAGGAGTGGGGAAACCGGTGGGAATCCATCGCTACCAACAACCGTATCTAGGTGCAGGTCAAAGGGACATCACCGTTACCTACTGGGAGAGCAAGTGCAGCCGTCCGTGGGAACCGTCTTTCCAGCCATGTGGTTTACCGTAAAACTGTGTCAACGTCTCAGGCTGAGTGAGTACCACAGTGCCGCAAGGCACAGCGCTGCCCCCGCGTCCCTGCGCCCACCAGGCCCTGCACCTTCCACACCATCACTGGGCCCCGGGATCACCAACCCCTACCCACGGAGGGGCAACACAACACCTGGCTGCTCCGCATCACCACTCCCGGGATCCCCATATTGAGCAGCGGTGGTGCTACAAATCACCACAACCGTGGGTGGCGTCACGGACAATAAACAATCCCCACATCCAACAACCCCCTTTCACTCACGGGCGAGGAGCGCCGTTAGAGTCCCCGGGATCCGGCCCATCGCTCGAGCCACCGAGCAGCAGCAGGCCGCAGCAGCTGCGGCAGCCGGACCCGAGCAGCGGTGGGAGAGGGCGGCGTCCCCTCCTCCGCCCGCGACAACTTGGCGTCACGAACAGGATCTTACCGCTCTGCCGTTGGGTAGAGGTGCGCCTTGTGACCACCGGAGGTATCCGGCTGAAAATTTCCAGAAGTCGCCATCTTTGGCGCGAAAAGTTCCCGCTCGAGCGTCTTCTCGAGTAGCAGAGGCGCGAAGGCCAAAACTCCGCCCCAATAGAGGAGTGGCCGGAAAGAAGCTAAGGGGGACGCGATGGCGGCTGGCGGCATGTAACCGCAGCTATAAAAGCAGGGACGCCAGGACTCTGCAGTCACTCCGTTCCTGGAAGAAGAAGTCGCTATGTGGATGCCGTCCCGAAACACCGTGGCCCCCGCGCCGGGAACCGCAGCATGGGTGGAAAGCCGGACCGCACAGCTCCACCTAAGGCTGCAGGTCAAGATGCAGCTCCTCTTGGAGGAGTGGGAGACTGACATGGCGGACGTTATAGCCACCGTGCGGAGACGCGAGGAGGAGGCGGAGGAAGGGAGGGTGAGTGACCCACGCCCCTATGTCCCCGAGGGACCGGTCGCTGCGGCTGAGGGACCCAGTCCAAGCCCTCTCCCTCCGCTGCCTTCTTCGCCACCCGTCTTGGAGGCCGTGACCCCGCCACTAGGCCCGCTGCCACCGCAACCGGTAGCGATACCCAGCATGCCCGCCCCGGCGGGCCGACCTGTAGCCGGAGCCCGTAGCAAGTCGGAGGTGTTGCCGTGGAAGGCCCCGAAGTCTGCACCGGAGGCAGCCCCTGAGAAGCTCCCCGAGTCGGAGCCGATGACCCGCTCCGAGCCGAAGGCCAAGCCGCGGAAAGCCCCTGTGCCCATCCCCCACACCTCGGCTGAGGTAGCGCCGGGTTGTTGCTGTAAGGCAGCGCCCAAGGCCAAGACACCGCAGGACACGCCGCCCAGATTCCTGACAGTGGGCAACGTCCAGGATGTCCCGCGGGGCCCGACCCGTGCGCCGGAGCTCGCAGCAGCGCTGTATTGGGACAGGGAGCCGGTACCGCTGGGCCTGGAGATCGGAGAAAGCGAGAGGAAGAAGGCCGAGCTGGTGGCCCGAGCTATCCGGGAAAAGGAGAATCTCCGCCAGGCCACGTTCCGTGTCCGGGGTCCGCTGTACGAGGGGCAGGTGAGGCGGTTTGATGTCCGCCGGGGCTGCGGGTTTATCTATGAACCGGGCCTGGAGGCCAAAGTGTTTGTAGCCCGGCGGGATGTGAATGCCCACCTGCCTGAGGAGCATCCCGGCCGCAACCTAATGCCGGGAGACATTGTTCAGTACACCCAACACTGCAGAGAGAGGGGGTGGTTTGCCCTAGATGTCAAACTGCGGGGCAGCCAGGAGAGCAGAGTGAGTCCTGCACCCCCTCCCTCGGATGAAGCTAAAGGCCTGGAGTAGGGCAGCGGAGCACCGTTGTCCAGTCCCCGTTGGGACCACCAGAGTGTTGTTTAAAAGTTGGAAAAAGTTTAAGTTTGCAAAAAAAAAGAATGAAAATGATTAACTGATGAAGTCACCTGATTATCTGTGATTGAACCGGCCGGAGCCGGCACCGTTGTCCCCGTGGGGACCGTTCAAAAAGTTGCATGGGAACTATCCATGGACAAGCCCGTGAACTTGCAGGGCAACCACAAACGTTAAGTGGCTTGTAAATATGTTGTTTTACCGTACCGTTTTCCGCAGTTGCCGCCTCCGGAGAGGCAGGTTGGAGGGAGGGCCCTCAGCAGAGCAGGCTGGGGCCCAGCCACCAAAGGAACCGGTGGCTACCCTCTGGAGGGGAAGGACAGATCCCGCTCGGGTAACTTGTGTTGGACTGTGGGTCAAGGGGTGCTGCCTGGGTTTTAGGGGCAGCATCAGGGCCAGGTTGCTTGGGTGGGAGAGAGCGGAAACCGTACCAGTAAAACCGTTTAGTAACGTTTAAGAAATGTGCCTCCCGTTGTGGGATGATGTTATAATTTATATGTTACCGTTTACCTTTTACAGAAAAATAAAACCGGTGTTGGACGGGCAGCCCGCGGACGGTCTGCATTTTGCTAAGGGGGAATGTGACGCCCTGGGCAAGCCAGGGGTCACAGGTCATCACACCACCACACCCTACATCCCAGTTAGTAACACCAAAGCTACTCAAATCCTTGTTGCCTTCCTCCAGGGGCTGATGTTCACACCAGGGGGTGGGCCAGGCGGTTGGCTCCGCCCACCGAGGAGTTCACAGCTCTGGAGGCGGGAAGAACCGGAGAGAACAGTCTAGGAGGAGGAAGTGAGAGGAGTAAACAGTAAGAGCTGAGTAAGGGAAGTGAAAGTGAAGTAGTAGTGGAGCAAAGAAGAAAAGGAGCAAAAGTGAGCGCAGAAAGACCTGAAGTTGGTCCGGCTAAGTGCAGGACAGTGTCAGCAAGGTCAGCAACAACGGTAATTGTCTGGAGGGGGACTGCTCGGAGGTTGCTGGAAGGACCGCGGATGGGTAGTGGCCCGGCGGTCTGGAGCAGTATACGAAGGACAGTCAGCACCAAGGCAGGGGCCTCTCGGACCCCGACAAGGCTAGGAGTCGCCATAATTTGCCGAATCCGTCAGTGAAGGGGACGTCGATCCCCCAACAGCCAAGTCCCGATTGAAGGCAACGGTCCAACCATTGAGGAGAAACACCGCCACCGCCAGGGCACCAGTTCCTCAGGGCCAGCGTCTGCGGGCAAGAAAAGTGGGGCTCCTCCGGCTCATATCCAGGCCGAGGAGTGGGGAAACCGGTGGGAATCCATCGCTACCAACAACCGTATCTAGGTGCAGGTCAAAGGGACATCACCGTTACCTACTGGGAGAGCAAGTGCAGCCGTCTGTGGGAACCGTCTTTCCAGCCGTGTGGTTTACCGTAAAACTGTGTCAACGTCTCAGGCTGAGTGAGTACCACAGTGCCGCAAGGCACAGTGCTGCCCCCGCGTCCCTGCGCCCACCAGGCCCTGCACCTTCCACACCATCACTGGGCCCCGGGATCACCAACCCCTACCCACGGAGGGGCAACACAACACCTGGCTGCTCCGCATCACCACTCCCGGGATCCCCATATTGAGCAGCGGTGGTGCTACAAATCACCACAACCGTGGGTGGCGTCACGGACAATAAACAATCCCCACACCCAACAACCCCCTTTCACTCACGGGCGAGGAGCGCCGCTAGAGTCCCCGGGATCCGGCCCATCGCTCGAGCCACCGAGCAGCAGTAGGCCGCAGCAGCTGCGGCAGCCGGACCCGAGCAGCGGTGGGAGAGCGCGGCGTCCCCTCCTCCACCCGCGACACAAGGTCCTGTACTGTCAGTGGATAGAGAAAGACGAGCATGCTCGCCGGTACTCGGTGCTAGCCCGAGCATCTCAGTACTCGGTATACTCGGTGAGTGCAGAGCACCAGCGAGATGCTCGGGCACATGCTTGGCTCCCCCTCCCTGCATGTTGGCGCTCTTTACAGAGTCAGCCCACATGCAGGGATTGGTTGCCACACACTGTAATGCCCCAGCCGGTGAATAGCGGCGCCGGGAATCAGGTGATCAGAGATCACCGTTGCTATAGTAACCCACTTGTTAGGTTACTATGGCAATGGTGGCAGTGGTGACATCACCGCTTTGCCAACCAGCAGCTTCTGCTCACTCATTGAGTGATTAGACAGCACGAGGAGCAGCAGTGTTCTTCCTCCCCCCGTACTCTCTGATATAGCAGCGCTAGATCGGTTGAAGAAGACAGAAGACCAGGATCATGGAGGGGTGAGAGGGAGTAATCAGGATGGAGTCCCTAAGTATGCCTGTGTATTTATTTCTAATAAAGTATTTTTTCTTTGTGTGGTGTCTTTTTTAACCCTTTATTGGAGATTCTTAATGGCCGGGTCAAACTTGGCCTGACATTAAGAATCTCGGGCTTAATACCAGCTAGTAAAACAAAGCTGGCATTAACCCCTTATTGCCCAACTTGCCACCTGCCACCAGGGCCGCTAGTAAAGTTGGATACACCTCCAGAAGATGGCGCGTCTAATAAAGTGCCATTTTCTGGGGTGGCTGCAGACTGGAATTCGCAGCGGGGGGCCAGAAAGCTTGGGCCACCCTATGCTGCGGATTCCAATCCCCAGCTGCCTAGTTGTACCTAGTTGGACACAAAAATTGGGCGAAGCCCACATAGTTTTTTTATTATTATTTCATGAAATTCGTGACATAATTAAAAAAAAGGGCTTTCCTATATTTTTGGTTTCCAGCCGGGTACAAATAGGCAGCTGGGGGTTGGGGGCAGCCCATACCTGCCTGCTGTACCTGTCTAGCATACAAAAACATGGCGAAGCCAGTGCATTTTTTTTTAAATAACTGGAAAAAAAAATGGGCTTCCCTTTATTTTGATCGCCTGTTAGGTAAAGCCAGGCAGCTGGGGGCTGGGGTTCTCTGCAGCCCGCAGCCACCCCTGGAAATGGCACATTGTTTCTTAGCGCTATTTCCAGGTGCGTTACCTGGCTCGACAGCGGCCCTTGTGCCGGGTGGCATACTGGGTAATAAATGGGTTAATACCAGCTTTGTATTCTCAGATGGTACTAAGCCCGAAATTCATTGTGTCACGCCAAATGAAACATGGCCACCATGAATTTCTAGGAAAACGTAAAAAAAAAACACAACACAGAGAATTTTTTTATTAGAAATAAAACAAGAATACATTTAGAGACTCCATCTTTATTATAAAAACAATCCTTAGTATGATGTAATCCACTGGGACAGCAATGTCAACTCTGCTTCATCACTGTGCACAGACAGAGAGAGCCATGTCAGCCCTGCTATATCATTCTGCACATAGCAATGTAGCAGAGCTGACAGTGAAGGTATGATTGCACTTGCATCTTGCATTGCATCACCCCACTCTCAGGATAGGAGCACTTCAGCTGAATGGAAATAAACACAGCTTACCCGCTGCTGTCGGGAGTTTGTGCGCTGTGATGCGATGTGACACTCTCATCAAGACGCACCAGGACCTTTGATAACATCATAGTCACGTGTCCAGTCTGTAGCCAATGAGGTAATACAACATGCACACCTGACTGACCCCATGGCCATTATGTCATGGAATTTCCTTTAGTCATTGTGGTTATAGGGAGGACACAGCAATGATTGGGCAGAAGCAGCTGGGAGACAGAGTCTGCAGGACGCGTCGCGGGACCTGTAAGTATGATTATAATGTTTTTTAATAATGTGCTTTTTTTCACAGACCCTGGACCCGAACTGTAACACGAACTTCCCAGGAATACTCATGTTCGGGAAAGTGTGCACCATGTGTTTGGTACGGACCCCGAACGTTACAGTTCGGGTTCACCCATCCCTACACAAAACACCTGCAAAGGTTTCCTAAGTGCTTAAAATGGTCCCTTAGTCTGGTTCAGTATGCTTCATAATCAATGGAAAGACTGCTGACTTGACAGATGTCCAGAAGGCAGTAATTGACACACTCCACAAGGAGGATATGCCACAAAAGGTCATTGATAAAGCAGCTGGCTGTTCACAGAGTGCTGTATCCAAGCATATTAATGGAAAGTTGAGTGGAAGGAAAAAGTGTGGTAGAGAAAGGTGCACAAGCAACCAGGATAACCGCAACCTTGATAGGATTGTTAAGAAAAGGCCATTCAAACATTTGCGGGAGATTCACAAGGAGTGGACTGCTGTTGAAGTCAGTTCTTCAAGAGCTACCAAACATAGATGTATCCAGGACATGGGCTACAACTGTCGCATTCCTTGTGTTAAGCCACTAATGACCAATAGACAACACCAGAAGCGTCTTACCTGGGCCCAGTGCCGTAACTATAAACTTCGGGGCCCCGGGGCAAAACTTTATAGTGGGGCCCCTCAACATTTCAGTTACTAGAGGTTGTGCGGAATGTGGTGAAGCCTGCTACGCATTGTTGTTTACAACACACAGGCTTCACCATGTTTTGCAAGACCTTTAATAGATTTTGTTTATAATGCCAGTTTTAGAAGTTAAATATTCAGTGAATATTTTTGGAAAATTAATAAGGTGAATATTCCAAATATTGCACAATTTTCAAATAACTGTATATGTTTATTAAATATTAAGTATTTTTAAACAGTATATATTTAAACTTTGCTCACTTAAGCATAACATTACTTAAACATACATGCCACCTACTGGCAAAGAGACAGTGCGGCTGCCCAGGATATGTGCACTGTGTCCAGCCGCTCTCTCCAGGAGGAGAGAGACTGGAGCTGACATTTCTGCCTCCCCCAGCAGGTGCCAGACATCAAATACAACCCCCGACCACAGGTACAGCAGCAGTCACTAATGCTCCCTCCCAGTTGTGAGGAGAGTGGGGGTTGTATACAGCTCTGATTATTGAAAACAAGAGGCAGATGAGATGACTGAGAAGATAGATACTGCATGACCCGGAGCCGGGAGGAATGTGTGATTATGGAGACTCCCCCCCTCCTCCCCTCCCTCCCCCTAGCAGCAGTATAGACCTGCAGACTGGAGAGGGGCAGGGCTTCTCACATTTTGTCACAGAGATATTTGTGTCTGCTGAGACTGTCTCCTCTCAAAACAGGACCTCAGTGTCAGTGCTCGTCGCGTTGCGGCCGCTGACTGAACAATTGGCTGAGTCATTGCCTGTCGCGACACCACACGATCAGCTAACAGTATCCTGTCTGTCACAGAGCTCCTGTTACTAAGCGAAATAGCGTTTCCCCTTTTAAAGTAAACGAAGAAAAACATTTACGCTTGCACTTTCATGGATCTTTTCGTTATTTTTATTAACTTTAAACTCGAATAATATAGGAGCTGGGTATTTTATGAGAAATTAAGTATTAAAATACAATTTTTTTACCATCAGTTTGGGGCCTTTTGGGTGGTTGGGGCCCCGGGGTAGTGCCCCGGCTGCCCAGGTTGTAGTTACGGCCCTGCGTGGGCCAAGGAGAAAAAGAACTGGATTGTTCCTCAGTGGACCAAGGTGTTTTTTTTTTTAGATGAAAGTAAATTTTGCATTTCATTTGGAAATCAAGGTCCCAGAGTCTGGAGGAAGAGTGGAGAGGCCACAATCCAAGCTGCTTGAGGTTTAATGTGAAGTTTCCAATCGTTGATGGTTTGGGGAGCCATGTCATCTGCTGGTGTAGGTCAATTGTGTTTTAACAAGACCAAAGTCAGCAAAGCCATTGAACAGGAAATTTTAGAGCACTTCATGCATCCCTCTGTCGACAAGCATTTTGGAGATGGAAATTTCATTTTTCAGCAGGGCTTGGCACCTGTCTACACTGCCAAAAATACCAATACCTGTTTTAATAACCACAGTATGACTGTGCTTGATTGGCCAGGAAACTCGCCTGACCTAAACCAATTGTCAACCAATTGTCAAGAGGAAGATGAGAGACACCAGACCCAACAATGCAGACGAGCTGAAGGCTGCTATTAAAGCAACACCTGAGCTTCCATAGCACCTCAGCAGTGCCACAGGCTGATCACTTCCATGCCATGCCTCATCAATGCAGTATTTCCTACAACCCCGACCAAGTATTGAGTGCATTTACTGTACAGACTTTTCAGTAGGCCAACATTTCTGAGTTTAGAATCATTTTTTTAGTTGGCCTTATATAATATTCTAATTTTCTGAGATAATGACTTTTGGGTTTTCATTGGCTGTAAGCCATAATCATCAACATTAACAGAAATAAACAATTGAGTCTGATGTTACTAGTCCTGTGAGTTCATCAAAGCACCATGTGTTATTAAAACATAACCTTTAATATAAATAGACAATCGACATAAAGTGATCCTTCACCTCTTAAAACCGGAATTGTTCAAGCCACCCGATAGTTATAGAAACATATCAGGCCTGGAACAACCTCAATGCAAGGGGGAGCTTGTTTAATTCCCCTTTTTTTGACCTGTACTGGAGATATATATTTATGTGGCACAGATGTGTATACCACAAAAAGTATCAAGATCCACCAGACATACAACTAGTCAGTGGATTAAGAGATTGTTCCCGAAAATATGCAAATTAATATCTGTCATGGCACAGCTATACACCATAGTTTCAATATGTGTATCCACCCATAGAGATAATAGACAGATATCTGCTCAATAATTATTCACAATCCAACCAGTATATGCAGCATATCCCTCCCGTGTGTGCACAGAGGATGTATCAAAGAACACACAATTCAGAAGATAAAAATTCTCTTACATAAAGGATTCAGGATTATGCACTATTATATCAACCACAGTATATCTGCACACAGTAGTTTTAATATATGTGTCGCGGGCGGAGAGGAGTTTCTGCGAACGCCGCTCGCCTGGGGGAATCTCTGGCGCTCGGGTCCGGTGCTTTTGATCCTCGGTGGCTCGAGCACGGGGCCGGACCCGGGGCTCGAGCAGCGCCTCCTCGCCCACGAGTGAAAGGGGAAGGTTTGGTGGTGGGATGTCAGTTGTGACACCACACACGGGGTTGTGGTGATGGTGGGCACCACCGCTGCTGATGACATGGGTTCCCGGGAGCGATTGCGGGGAGCAGCTAAGGTGTTGGCCCCTCCGTGGGTAGGGGCGGTTGGTCCCGGGGCCGCAGTTGGGGGAGAGGTTTGGTTGGATGGATGTTGGTGGGTAGGGGCTAGGTGCAGGTGCCAATGCGGGGAGGCAGCGCGGCAGCGATACGGTGCAGCGCTGTGCCGGATGGCACTGGTGTACTCACTCAGGTAGTCAATAACAGAGTCTCTGGTAAACCAAACGGCTGGATGGACGGGGCCCGCAGTCGGCTGCGGCGTCTTCACTCTCCCCGGATGGGTTGATGATGGCTGTCTTTCCCTGCACCTGTGTGTAAGTGTTTGACCCCTATGGATTCCCACGGGTGGTCCGCTCCCCGGCTTGTACGTGTCAGGAGAGCCCGTTTTGCCCGCAGACGCTGGCCCTTGGATCTCTGGCCATTGGCGGTGGCTCTTATCCGGATGGGTTGGGCTGTTGCCTTCTGACGGGACTTGGGTGGGAATGAACCCCTGAGCTCCAGACCGCAATTAGAGAATTTGACCTTTACGGCGGCTTCCGAGCCTAGTCGGGGTCTGAGTACCCTGCCTTGGTGCTTAGCTTCAATCCACTCCCCGGTTCGGTACCGGTGGGCCACCGCCCGACCCCGGTCCTACGGTTTCGCAGATGTCCACTAACTCCTGCAGACGGCCACCACCGTCTGCCGACCTTGCTGACTGTGCCTGGACTCCGACCCAGACACACACAGTCTCTCCACTTCACTCCTCAACTCCAACTCCACTCCAACTCTAACTGAAAACTCACTGCTTTTCCCGCCTCCAGGCCTGTGAACTCCTCGGTGGGTTGGGCAACCGCCTGCCTCTGCCCCACCTGGTGTGGACTCAGACCCTGGAGGGGGCAACAAGGGTTTTGTTTGACGGATGGTCCCTACCAAGAAAGGGGGTGTGTATGTGTGTGTTGTTATTCTGTGACCCCTGGGGTCCAGGACGTCACATATGCATGCAACTATGGTAACCGTTATATGCAATGCTGTATTATATTAATCAAAGCATATCTACGCACAATCGTTTCAATATGTGTATGCACCCATGGATGACTCGTGTGTGCACAGCGTTTGTATCAATACACACACATTTTTTAGATATAAATTCTCCTACAGGAGGGTTTTAAAAATGCAAACAATACTAATCATAACGATTCTGCACACAATACTTCCAATATGTGCCAGCACCCATGGAAAACCATACAATCATCTATCAGTGATCTATAGTCAGGAGCACATATATGTCACGCTCCCCGGGTCCTCGGTTCCGCTCCCCGGGTCCTCACCCCCGCTCCCCGGCTCACCTGCCACGCTCCCCGCTCTCCAGCCTCCGGTGCCCGTCCTTCCCAGGCCCCCTGGTCTCCGATCCCGGCGCCCGACGGCTTCCCAGGCCCTGGCCGGCTCCCCTGCGTCCTCCTCTCAGCTTCCTTCCCTGGCTTCTGGCACCCGGGCAGCGCGCATGCGCATTAGGGCGCGCGCGCGGTCACTGACCCTTTCTTAAAGGGCCAGCGTCCATTAACAGGAAATGAGGCTAAACAGGTACAGGGTATAAAGGGGGTTATTGTCCAAGGGGGCGGGGCCTGATCTTCGTGTTTCCTAAGCTAGGAGTCAGGTCTCCTGGTGTATATGTGTATATACTCACCTATCTCTCTTGTAGAGCCGTGCCTGCCTCGCCATCCAGTCCTGCCGTATCCTGAACCCCGAACGCTGTCCATCTGCCATCCTGACAGTCCGCACCATCTCGGATCCCTGCGGTGACCCGTCATCTCGCTCCAAAGGTTCCGGACCCCGCCTGACATCATCTCGGCTTCCGAACCTGAGCTGCGTCACCCGGACTACCACCCGTGACTCCGTGGTCCCAGGGACTTCTCCGCTATCCTCGTGTGCACGGACTGTTCTGCTGTTTATAGTGTTCCAGCTACCGGACTCTCTACTACCATCTAGGAGTTCGGCCCAGTGGATCCACCTCCTGGGTCTGCCCGTCCACCTGGCCGTGACAGTAAGATCAGGCCATGGATCCCGCTGCAGCACTAGCAGCCGTACAGGAGGAACTCCAACGCCAGCGTGAAGTCCAGACCCGCATGCTGCAATTCATGTCTTCTGTGGACGCCCGCCTGAACACGCTACAAACGGCAGTGACGACTTCAACATCCCGGGCTTCCACTAGTCAATCCACGGATCCAGCTCCTGTGGCGACTTCTTCAGATACCACCAGACTTCGGTTGGCTTCACCACCCCGGTACGCCGGAGACCCCAAGACCTGCAGGGGATTCTTAAACCAATGCTCCCTCCATTTCACGCAGCTGCCGCATTTGTTTGCCTCCGACCAAGCCAAGGTCGCCTTCATCATGTCCCATCTAGAGGGTGAGGCACTGGCGTGGATGAACCCCTTGTGGGAGAAGGGGGATCCTGTGACCACGAACATCCAGGACTTCCTGCAGGCATTCCGTGGTACTTTTGATGAGCCCGGACGCGCCTCCGCGTCTGCTTCGTCTCTTCTCCGGTTACGTCAGGGGACTCTGACGGTGGGTCAATACGCGATCCGGTTTCGCACCCTGGCCTCAGAACTCGGGTGGAACAACGAGGCCCTAACCGCCGCCTTCTGAGAAGGACTCTCAGGGCGAATTAAAGACGAGCTGGCGGGTCGTGACGTACCGACCACCCTGGATGCCCTGATTGCCCTAGCGACTCGAGTGGACATTCGCTTTCAGGAGCGATCCAAGGAAGTGTCCCGTGAGAGACGTCCAGTACGGCATTCCTCTCCTCCGCAGAAACCCTCCGTACTTCAGTCATCGACAGCTGGGGCTCCCGTCCACGAACCCATGCAGATCGACCGAGTGCGTCAGTCTGAACAACGTCGAGCAGAGCGGCTCGCCAAGGGTCTCTGCTTTTACTGCGGTGAGGGCACACACCTGCTACGCTCCTGTCCAGAGAGGCCGGGAAACTCCAAAGCCTAGGGTTGGTAGGAGAGGCCACCCTAGGTGCTGGGACTCTCTCTGACCCGGTTACATGGACAGTGCAAGTGACAACGGGAGAGACGCGGTTCACGGCTGATGCCTACCTCGATTCCGGGGCAGCAGGCAATTTCATCCAGCAGGCCACGGTGGACAAGTACCGGGTGCCTGTTATTCCACTCGACAAGCCCCTAGTGATTGCCTCGGTGGATGGGAGACCCCTCTCTGACACCATCTCCTGGATCACCAGGCCGGTCGAACTGCGTATCGGTGCCCTTCACACCGAGAACATCGCTTTCTACGTTCTCCCACACATGTCCCACCAGATCCTGCTGGGACTGCCATGGTTGCGGACACACGAACCATCAGTTAGCTGGCGCACTGGCGAAATCACCCGATGGGGCCCTTCGTGTCATGAGAGGTGCCTAAAGTCCATACAACCCATCCGACGACCTCCGGTTCCAGAGAACCTACCGGGGCTGCCCTCGGCCTATTGGTCCTTTGCAGATGTCTTTGATAAAAAGGAATCCGAGGTACTGCCGCCACATCGTCCATACGATTGTGCCATCGACCTGCTCCCAGGAACAACACCACCACGAGGACGCATATATCCTTTATCTCCAGCCGAAACAAGGGCCATGTCTGCTTACATCTCAGAGAGCCTGGCAAGGGGGTTCATTCGGAGATCCTCCTCTCCTGCTGGAGCAGGTTTCTTCTTTGTCAAGAAGAAAGAGGGCGACTTACGCCCATGCATAGACTACCGGGGTCTGAATCAAATCACCGTAAAAAACAAGTACCCTCTGCCACTCATTCCCGAATTGTTTGACCGGCTTAGAGGAGCTCGTGTGTTCACCAAGCTGGATCTTCGGGGTGCTTACAATCTGGTACGCATCCGCTCTGGTGACGAATGGAAAACCGCGTTCAATACGCGCGATGGACATTATGAATACTGCGTGATGCCCTTCGGCCTGTGTAACGCTCCTGCCGTCTTTCAAGAACTGGTGAACGACGTGTTCCGGGACCTTCTCTACATCTGTGTGGTAGTGTATCTAGATGACATCCTTGTCTTCTCTCCGGACCTCCAAACCCACAGAGAAAACGTACAGCTGGTTCTACAAAGACTGAGAGAGAATCGTCTGTACGCAAAGTATGAGAAGTGTGTCTTTGAGCAGTCTTCTCTCCCCTTTCTGGGGTACATCATCTCTGATACTGGACTGCAGATGGATCCCAAGAAGGTCTCCGCCATTCTCAACTGGCCTCCTCCTTCTGGACTGAAGGCAATCCAACGCTTCCTGGGATTCGCCAACTACTACCGCCAGTTTATCCCTCACTTCTCTGCCTTGACTGCTCCTCTCTCCGCTTTGACTAAGAAGGAGGCTAATCCAAAGGACTGGTCACCTGCGGCTGACGCCGCGTTTGGCTCTCTGAAGCGGGCTTTTGCTTCCTCTCCTGTACTCCACCGTCCGGAGTTAAACCGCCAGTTCACCTTGGAGGTGGATGCCTCCTCCTCAGGAGCCGGAGCAGTGCTCATGCAAAAGTCCTCCTCCGGGAAGATGGTGACTTGCGGATTCTTCTCCAAGGGCTTCTCAGCGCCTGAACGCAACTACACCATCGGTGACCGAGAGCTCTTGGCAGTCAAACTGGCTTTGGAGGAATGGCGCTACCTCCTGGAAGGTGCAGTGTACCCCGTGATTATTTACACGGACCACAAGAACTTGGAATACCTACGGTCCGCTCAGCGTCTGAACCCACGGCAAGCCAGGTGGTCCCTATTCTTTGCCAGGTTTGATTTCCAGCTTCACTTCCGACCCGCGGACAAGAATGTACGCGCTGATGCCTTGTCCAGGTCTTTCATGCCCATGGAGCAGGAGGAAGAGACTACCCAACCCATCATTTGTCCTAGTAAAATCATTCCGGTGGCCCCTGTCACCCTGGCCCAGATACCGCCCGGGAAGACCTATGTCTCCGAGGTAGACAGGGAAAAAGTGTTACACTGGGGTCATGCCTCGAAAACAGCCGGTCATGCTGGTCAGAAAAAGACATGGGGTGCGATTGTACGTCATTATTGGTGGCCATCCCTTCGCACGGACGTCGCTGCTTTTGTATCCGCTTGTTCCTCTTGTGCCAGGAACAAGACGCCCAAACACCTCCCATATGGCCGTCTTCTGCCTCTGCCGATACCCTCAGTTCCGTGGCAACACATAGCAATGGACTTTATTACGGACTTGCCATTGTCCTCCGGACACACAGTCATATGGGTCGTGGTGGACCGGTTCTCTAAAATGGCCCATTTCGTCCCTATGGCTGGACTGCCCTCTGCTCAGGAACTCGCGGACGCCTATATACAACACATCTTCCGCTTGCATGGCTTTCCATTACACATCGTATCCGACAGAGGAACTCAGTTCACCTCCCGCTTCTGGAGGGCTCTCTGTAAACATCTGGGAGTGACTCTGGACTTTTCATCTGCATACCATCCTCAGTCTAATGGCCAGGTAGAGAGGGTCAATCAAATCTTGACCTCTTTCTTACGTCACTATGTTAACGCCCATCACGACGACTGGTCCGCTCTTCTTCCTTGGGCTGAATTCTCCCACAACCACCACATCAGTGAGTCGTCCTCCAGCTCTCCCTTCCATGTCGTTTACGGACTTCAGCCTTCCATCCCATTGCCTGTATCCCCTTCTTCGGATGTCCCTGCTGCAGATACAGTAGCCCGTGACTTTGCAACCATTTGGGACTCTGTCAAAGCGTCCCTTGGGCGTGCTTCCCTGCGGATGAAAAGACACGCAGACAAGAAACGTCTGGACCCTCCGTGTTTCTCTCCTGGAGATCTCGTCTGGCTTGCTTCCCAGTACGTCCGCCTGAAGATACCATCATACAAGCTGGGTCCTCGCTACATTGGGCCGTTTAAAGTCCTCAACAAGATCAATGAGGTCTCCTACAAGCTACAGCTCCCGGCCACGATGAGGATACCCAACTCATTCCACGTCTCCCTGCTCAAGCCGGTTGTCCTTGGTCCCTTCTCCGCTGCTGCCAGTCTGGCTCCTCCACCTATTGCCGATGACGACATCTATGCGGTAAGGGATATCGTGGCCATGAAGACCGTACGAGGTCGACAGTTCTTCCTGGTGGACTGGGAAGGGTATGGTCCTGAGGATAGGTCCTGGGAGCCCAGGGAGAACGTGGGCACTCCTCTGATCCGTGCCTTCATGTCCCGGTTGCGGGGAGGGGGGCGTGGGGGGGGTACTGTCACGCTCCCCGGGTCCTCGGTTCCGCTCCCCGGGTCCTCACCCCCGCTCCCCGGCTCACCTGCCACGCTCCCCGCTCTCCAGCCTCCGGTGCCCGTCCTTCCCAGGCCCCCTGGTCTCCGATCCCGGCGCCCGACGGCTTCCCAGGCCCTGGCCGGCTCCCCTGCGTCCTCCTCTCAGCTTCCTTCCCTGGCTTCTGGCACCCGGGCAGCGCGCATGCGCATTAGGGCGCGCGCGCGGTCACTGACCCTTTCTTAAAGGGCCAGCGTCCATTAACAGGAAATGAGGCTAAACAGGTACAGGGTATAAAGGGGGTTATTGTCCAAGGGGGCGGGGCCTGATCTTCGTGTTTCCTAAGCTAGGAGTCAGGTCTCCTGGTGTATATATGTATATACTCACCTATCTCTCTTGTAGAGCCGTGCCTGCCTCGCCATCCAGTCCTGCCGTATCCTGAACCCCGAACGCTGTCCATCTGCCATCCTGACAGTCCGCACCATCTCGGATCCCTGCGGTGACCCGTCATCTCGCTCCAAAGGTTCCGGACCCCGCCTGACATCATCTCGGCTTCCGAACCTGAGCTGCGTCACCCGGACTACCACCCGTGACTCCGTGGTCCCAGGGACTTCTCCGCTATCCTCGTGTGCACGGACTGTTCTGCTGTTTATAGTGTTCCAGCTACCGGACTCTCTACTACCATCTAGGAGTTCGGCCCAGTGGATCCACCTCCTGGGTCTGCCCGTCCACCTGGCCGTGACAATATACAGGATAGAAAAGGGTCCTCGATACCACTAATGGCACTGATGTACACATGTATACGCTGTGTCGATAATAAATACATATACCACTCAAAAGTGGAACGATAGCATATTCCTTGTTTTTCAGGAGCAGCCAATCTCTCCTATGTGTTGTGGTCCATATACCAGCATGCTAGGGCGGTGGTGGAGGTCCAGTCACTCTCCCTGTATGGGACTATGCTGACCCTTTTCTTGTATAAAGTGTTTTTATTTGATTTTCAAAGTTTCTGAACCAACATTTAAGGGGGGGAGGAAGGTTTAGGAAAGTTAACTTTATTGGGAAAACCTGGGAAAGATTTTGGGGGAAAAAAAAGGGGGAAAGAATGAACAGTTTACATAATGATCACATTTTAAAACAATTTACTAAGTTTTACTAAATATTTTTCCCATGCTTAATTACCTGAGAAAAGAGAACAATCTTTCTAGATGTTTTTTAGTTGCAATGGACTCGTGAAGATATCAGTCCAGGGTTTCCATCTTATGTTATATTTTCCTATTTGTTTTCCTCTTAATGCAAAGTTATATTCGTACGTGTTATGCAAGGACACTCTGTCTATGATATCATTTATAGAGGGCACTTGAGTTTGTTTCCATTTTGAAGCGATGGCTAGTTTGGTTGTTAACAAGATGTGGTAAATTATATGTCTGAATCTGACTGGGACTTGATCCAAACCTATTGAGAAAAGGACTAACTGAGGGGTTAAACTGATATTTAGTTTAGTAAGTCTTAAAATTAAATTTTTGATGTCCCTCCAAAGAAGGTCATGTTCCTTACAGGACCAAAATATGTGCGACAGATTACCTATCTTGTCGCAATTTCTCTAACAGTCTGATGAACAATTGGGGTTTATTATGTTTAATTTATAGGGAGTAAGATACCATCTTGAAAGTACCTTGTAATGAGTCTCTTGGAGAGTGATACAAAGCGAATTTGAGTAAGTTATTTCTAACGCTTTCCGAAGCTGATCCTTGTCAAGTATAATATTGAGCTCATTTTCCCATGCTATTATGTTTGTGCCTTTGTTAATTCCCATGTCCTCATTAAATTTATTATATATTATATTTGTTTTCCAGAATAAAAGACTTGAGGGATGATTTAGGAGGTTGGTTATGTCTATAGAGAGTGTAAAAGTAATTTTCTCTTTTAATAAATAGTGATTAATATTTTCCCAGTTTATAATTTCTGAGTTGGGGATTTTATACTTAGGGGTACTTTGCATGTTGCGACATCGCTACTGCGATATCGTCGTGGTCAAATAGAAAGTGACGCACATCCGGCGCCGGTAACGACGTCGCAACGTGTAAAGCCTAGATGCGCCGATAAACGATCGCAAAAACGTTGTAAATTGGTGATCTGTGTAGCGTCGGTCATTTTCATAATGTCGCACCAATAGGAGATATGATGTTGTTTGTCGTTCCTGCGGCAGCACATATCTCTGTGTGTGAAGCCGCAGGAGCGAGGAACATTTCCTTACCTGCCTCCACCGGCTATGCAGAAGGAAGGAGGTGGGCGGGATGTTTACGTCCCACTCATCTCCGCCTCTCCGCTTCTATTGGCCGCCTGCCGTGTGACGTCGCTGTGACGCCGCATGACCCTCCCCCATAGGAAGGAGGCGGGTCGACGGCCAGAGCGATGTCGCAAGACAAGTAGGTGCGTGTGAAGCTGCCGTAGCGATAATGTTCGCAACGGCAGCTATCACAAGATATCGCATGTGCGACAGGGGCGGATACTATCGCGCTCTGCATCGCTAGCATCAGCTAGCAATGTCGCAGCATGCAAAGTACCCCTTAGACTGTATTGTCTGAAAAGGGGTTAAAATATACTCTTCTATGGTTCCAATAAGATTACCAATCCCTTGTTTTTTCCACCCCCTCATGTTAAATCCTGGTCCAATAAGCTCCAAGACTTCTAGTGGTATATATTTTAAAGACGTTTTATCCTGAATCTTATCAAGCAGGTTTAACAAGTATTTGCATGATAGAATAGTGGTTTTTAATAATTCATTTTTGGCAACAGGTTTCTTTTTATCTATTAAATGTGAGATAATTAAGGCTTGTAGAGATTTTTATTCCAGAACTCTTCGATTTTCAACCATGAAGATCTGTCATTTTCCTGCAGCCATCTTTGGCTCATTACTGACCCTTTTCGTACCCCACAACTCCCGCCCTTACAAGGGCAGTCTACAACTGGCCCTGTTGTGACTAACCCTTCAGGCTCCTCCCTACACGTTTCGACTTAGTTGCTGCTCAGTGGATATCATAGCACCCTTGTGTCTAAACATGACCCATTACACAGCCTATTTCTGTCAAATCTGGTATCCATGAGATTCTCACCACAATGGGGGATTAAATAGATTAATTAGATGTCTATTTAATCCCCCACGACAGCACATAGGAGAGATTGAATGCTCCCGAAAAACAAGTAATATGTTGAGATTGTTGCACTTTTGAGTGGTATATGTATTTATTATCGACACAGTGTATATGTGCCGCCCCGTGCCAGCAGCCTGCCACTGCTCGGATCCGGACCTTCCGGTGGGTGGCTCGAGGACACTCCGAATGAAAAGGGTGGGGGCTGGTGGATGTAGGACATATATGTACGGGCTGAGCCGTATTAAGTTCGTGACGCCACCCATGGTGTGTGGTGAGGTTTGACACCACCGCTGCAGTTACGGGGGCACCCGGGGGAGATGTTATGCAGCAAGTTGTTAACCCCTCCATGGGCAGGGATGGTGGCCCCGGGACCCGTTGGGGTTTTTGGTGTAGGAAGATGGGCGACCGCAGGGTGCTGGTGTACTCACTATTAAGGAAACACACAAGTCTCTGGTAAAGCAAGGTGATGGTGGTCGGTGCCCGCCGCCGGCTGTGTTCTGGTTCCCCCACCCGGCTGGTGGTCTCTGTCTTTCTCCTGCACCTTTTTAGAACGGTGGACTGCCTGTGCTTGAAACTTCAGGAGTCCGGCTGGATGTGGCCTAAGGAGCCCTTGCCCGCAGATGCTGGCCCGTGGGATCTCTGAGCCCTGGCGGTGGCCTTCTATCCCCCTCGGTGGGCTGTTGTCTTCTAATAGGGACTTTGGGTTTGACAGGACCTCTAGTCCTGGCCTCAATCGGTTAATTAACCAGTTCCAGTCGCTTCTGGTCCCGGCTTCAGAGTCCAAGTACCCTCCTGTGTGCTCTGGTTTCCGAGTCGGTTCCCCGGGTCGGTACCAGCGGGCTACAACCCTGTCCCGGTCCACCTCGGTTCCACCGAGCCGTCTTCCCGGCTCCTGCAGATGGAGACCGCCATCTACCTCCTAGCCAGTGGCACCAGGGCTCCTACCCTGGCGCCGTTCAATTTGGGGGTATTCACCTCTGCTGGAGCTGGGCACAGCTCCAGCCCACACTCCTCTCCAGCTTGAACTCTAAGGGGTGCTTCACACATAGCGAGATCGCTACCGAAATCGCTGCTACGTCACGGTTTTGGTGACACAACAGTGACCTCATTAGCGATCTCGCTGTGTGTGACACTGAGCAGCGATCTGGCCCCTGCTGTGAGATCGCTGCTCGTTACACACAGCCCTGGTTCGTTTTCTTCAAAGGCGCTCTCCCGCTGTGATGCACACATCGCTGTGTGTGACAGCGAGAGAGCGACGAAATGAAGCGAGCAGGGAGCAGGAGCCGGCATCTGGCAGCTGCGGTAAGCTGTAACCAATGTGTACTGTAGCTAGGAGAGCAAGGAGCCAGCGCTAAGCAGTGTGCGCGGCTCCCTGCTCTCTGCACATGTAGCTGCAGTACACATCAGGTTAATTAACCCGATGTGTACTGTAGCTAGGAGAGCAAAGAGCCAGTGCTAAGCAGTTTGCGTGGCTCCCTGCTCTCTGCACATGTAGCGACATTATGATCGCTGCTGCGTCGCTGTGTTTGACAGCTAAGCAGCGATCATAACAGCGACTTACAAGGTCGCTGTTACATCACAAAAAATGGTGATGTAACAGCGACGTCGTTGTCGCTGTCGCTATGTGTGAACCCAACACTCGACTGTTTTCTTTTCCGCCCCGGGCTGTCTAGACTCCTCGGTGGGCATCTTCCAACTGCCTGGTTCCGCCCCCTGGTGTGTCCATCTAGCCCTGAGGGGGGTGACTAGGGTTTTAAAGGTAGGCTGCTGTTACCTGTGAGGGAAGGTGTTGTGCAGAGGCCTATTTGTGACTCCTGGCCCGGCCAAGGCGTCACATATACATGTGTACATCAGTGCCATTAGTGGTATAGAGGACCCTTTTCTATCCTGTATATGTGCTCCTGACTATAGAGCACTGATTGATGATTGTATGGTTTTCCATGGGTGCTGGCATATATTGGAACTATTGTGTGCAGAATCGTTATGATTAGTATTGTTTGCATTTTTAAAACCCTCCTGTAGGCAGATTTATATCTAAAAAAATGTGTGTGTATTGATACAAACGCTGCGCACACACGAGTCATCCACGGGTGCATATGTGGCGCCCTGGACTAGCCAGGTCATCACAGGTACTGCAGAACACCCCCCCCCACCCCGAGACAGGCACATCAGCCAGACACAAAATCCTTGTTGCCTCCCTCCAGGGGCTGATGTCCACACCAGGTGGGGTGGAGCCAGGCGGTTGGCCCCACCTACTGAGGAGTTCACAGTCCTGGAGGTGGGAAAAGGAAGTTAGTTCAGTTAGGGAAGTGCAAGTGTGAGGAGTGAAGAGTAGTGGAGGAGTAAACTGACGGTGTCCGGGTGTGTGGCCCGGGCACTAAGAGCAAGGTTGACAGACGGTGGTGGCCATCTGCATTAGAGGCGAATCAACGCGGAACCGTAGGACCGGGGTCGGTCGGTGGTCCGCCGGTACCGAACCGGGGAGCGAAGTGAAGCCAGCACACACAGGCAGGGCCTGCGGACCCCGACCAGGCTTGGAGTCGCCGTTAAAGGTCAAATTCGTCAGTGACCGGAACCCCAGGGGTTTCCTAGCAGCCAAGACCTGATAGAAGGCAACCGTCCGACCAGTAGAAGGAAATACAGCTACCGCCACAGCTAGAGTTCCGAGGGCCAGAGCCTGCAGGCAAAAGGGCTCCTCCGGTACATATATACGCTGGGGAGCGGGTTACCGGTGGGAAGCCATCGGAGCCAAACATACACAAAGGTGCAGGGAAAGGCAGCCACCACCAACCGTCCGGGAGAAGCCACAGCAGCCGGCTGCGGGACACATTCATCCAGCCGTTTGGTTTACCAGAGACTTTGCGTACATTTGTGGCTGAGTGAGTACAACCGTGCCATCTGGCACCGCGCTGCGCAGTCCAGGCGACCCTGCACCTTGTGAACCCTGCCTTCCCGTCACCTCACCGGGCCCCGGGACCACCAACACCTACCCACAGAGGGGGGAAAAAAACATCCCAGCTGCTCCCTACCATCGCTCCCGGGATCCCCGTCACCAGCAGCGGTGGTGCCCAACCTCACAACAACCCGTGGGTGGCGTCACGGACCAAATCCCCAAACCAAACAACCCCCCCTCCTTTCACTCACGGGCGAGGAGCGCCGCTCGAGTCCCCGGATCCGGCCCACCGCTCGAGCCACCAAGCAGCAGCGCCAGACCCGAGCGTTAGCTAGCGCAGCGCCCCGCCGCCAGCGACACATACACATATTGGAACAATTGTGTACAGATATGCTTTGACTAATATAATATGGCAGGAGAATTTATATCTAAAAATGTGTGTGTATTGATACAAACATTGTGCACACACGAGTTATCCATGGGTGAATACACATATTGGAACGATTGTGCACAGAAATGCTTTGATTAATAAAATACGGCATTGCACATACGGGTTACCATAGGTGCATGCATATATTGGAACTGTGTGCAGATATACTGTGGTTGATATAATAGTGCATAATCCTGAACCCTTTATGTAAGAGAACTTTTATCTTCTGAATTGAAGTGTTCTTTGATACTGTACATCCTCTGTGCACACACGGGTGGGATATGCTGCATTTACTGGTTGGATTGTGAATAATTATTGAGTAGATATCTTTATATTATATCTATGGGTGCATACACATATTGGAACTATGTTGTGTAGATGTGCCATGACAGATATTAATTTGCATATTTTCGGGAACAATCTCTTAATCCACTGACTAGTTGTATGTCTGGTGGATCTTGATACTTTTTGTGGTATACACATCTGTGCCACATAAATATATATCTCCAGTACAGGTCAAAAAAAGGGGAATTAAACAAGCTCCCCCTTGCATTGAGGTTGTTCAAGGCCTGATATGTTTCTATAACTATCGGGTGGCTTGAACAATCCCGGTTTTAATAGGTGAAGGATCACTTTTTGTCTATTGTCTATTTTTAGACTATTTATATTAAAGTTTATGTTTTAATAACACATGGTGCTTTGATGAATTGGATTTACATATGAGATTTTAAGTTTAGATACCTACTGGTGATCATTAATTGCTTTTTCTATAGTCCTGTGTGTTCCAGCACAATGCAGCCTAATGCTACAGTCCAACTCTTGACAGTCACAAGCAGCTCAATGTCTAGTTTCCTTACAGGGGTGAGAATTAGTGGTCCCCTCACCACAGCCAAAACAGAGCCTTATGCTCTCAGACACTAGGGAAGAATTTGCTAGGGTAAGCCAACTACAGTCACATGCAACTTAGGGTTAACGCATTACCTTGATGGTCCTGTCCTCTGGCTCCTACTGTCTGGGGCAAGTGCATTTGAGGGTCAATTTCTAGTATTCACATTGTTCTCATTCTGTGTCTTTTTCAAGGATCACAATATCTTGTCTCCAGTCTCCTTTGTTTCCTTTGCTGCCACAAGTCACCCTCTGTAAGCAACCTTCAAGACCTACAGGCTATTTGTCCATAACTTCTCATTAGGTCTTCAGTGACTCTTCTAGAATGAACCATCTCTTTCCCTATCAACGAACTCCTCCCACTGTGGGCTAGTCCCATCACTTAACTACTATTTACAGTATGGTCTATTTCTCACCATTTTCTTGAAGGCCTTTCTACTCGTATCGTATTGGGCCTCACCTAGCTGGTTAGGCACAATCCGGTGGTTGACTGGCAGTCTAGGGAGATTATTAGGTGGAGGGATTTCTGTTAGAATAACTCTCTAAATACTCTTCTCTTTACCATCTCCACCAGGACCCTAAATTGTTTTCTGTCCAGTTTTGAGAATGTATTCATAAAAGGCAGGTGTCAAGAGTTACCCCCCCCCACCCCCACCCACCCACATTGTGCTTATAATTACCCCACTAACTTGCTCACACTACCCACAAACAGATTATACAGTATTTCTGGTCCAAAAAAGCAGGCTATGAAATTTTTTCTCTGAAAGCCTTGCTAAAGGACATATTAGACCCTCCTCTTCTCCAGTGGCTGCAGGGTTCTTCTTTGTTAAGAAGGAAGATGGAGGTCTGCGTCCTTGTTTAGACTTTTGTGAGTTAAATCAGAGTACCATCCAGGATTCTTACTCCCTTACTCCCACTCATTCCTGATTAATTTATTCAGATTGTTGGTGCCAAATGGTTCTCCAAGTTGGACCTTAGGGAGGCTTATAAAGTGGTCAGAATCAGGGAAGAAGATGAGCTGAAAATGGCCTTTGATGCCCCTAAAAGACATTATGAAAATCTGGTCATACTATTTGGTCTGACCAATGCTCTTGCCGTTTTGCAACATTTCACCAATGACATTTTTTTCACTTTAGTGGGCAGGTTGCAGTGGTTTATCTTGACGATATTTTGATTTACTCTCTCGATTTTGAGTCACATTAGGTACATGTCAGGCATGTATTACAGGTATTACAAACTAATAAACTGTATGCTAAACTTGAAAAATGTGTATTTGCCATACAGGAGGTACAAACTTTGGAGTACCTGCTGTTATGTTAAGGTTTCTGGATGGACCATGATAAAGCCCGCGCTGTATCACAAAGTTTGTCTCCTCAGAGTTTCCCTGGGAGAAAAAGTTCTGAAGATATTGTTTCTATTTTGCAAAAGGGAGTTGGTAATTTCCACTGTCTATTCTGATCCTGGATCCTGAGACTGAGGTGTTAAAGGTTCGGGGGGGCACTCTTGCTGTCATGGTTCAGAGGGATGCTCCTGCTACCAAGAATCAAGGGGACATGCCTCTTGCATGTCATACATGGAAATTATTTGTGCCTTTTAAGTTTGCATTTTAAAATATCAAGTGAACATTATAAAACGTTCTTTTGGTTCACTCACATAGAAAAGCAACTTTGGACCGTGTTTCTCATTGTTTTTAGTGGCCCGGGTTGCATCAGTATGTGGTGGATTTTGTGTTCACCTTCTAAGACTCCGCTCATACCCTTGAAACGCATGGCTGATAAAAAAATATTTGTCAAACCTGGACCTGAGTGTGAATGACAACATGTGGTTATCAATCAGCAATATAAGGTTAAACATTCCATCTTAGAAACTGGGTCTTAGGTTCATTGGCCTTACAAAGTTATTACTGTAAGTAATCCTGCAGCTTTTTGCATTGAGTTACCTCAATCAATTAAAATCCATAATGTATTTCATAGGTCGTTGTATAAGAAATACGTTGCATCCTCTGAACCATCACCGTTTCCGCTGCCTCCACTGATTGTTGACAATAACTTAGAATTTTAAGATTGTTGATTCCCATTTTGTTCACCACTCTCTCCAATACTTGGTACACTGGAAGGGTTATGTTCTGGAAGAAAGGATATGGGTACCAGCATCAGGAGTTAATGGCAGTACGTTGGTGCATTCCTTCTATGCATCTCATCTGTACAAACCTCAGAGAAGGAGAAGTGTCTCTTGTCCACAGGTTACATTTTGTATTAGAGTGAATTTACTCTAATTTGATCCTGAAAGGGTTAAGGACCCTTTCCCTTCTGACTGAGATTACTCATAGCTTTGATCACAGCTGCAGCATTTTGTCATTACACCCTTCCACTATATATATACTCACTCCTGGCATTATTACATTAAAGTGATGTGTGTCGCCCTGGGCAAGCCAGGGGACACAGGTCACACACCACCACACCCTACATCCCAGGTAGGCACATCTAAGCTGAACCAAAAATCCTTGTTGCCTTCCTCCAGAGGCTGATGATTCACACCAGGGGGTGGGCCAGGCGGTTGGCTCCGCCCACCAAGGAGATCACAGCTCTGGAGGCGGGAGAAACCAGGCAGATTAGCCCAGGCAGGGCAAGAGTGAAGTCTAGCTGAGGGCTAGAGAGGAGTAAACAACTAAGTGAAAGTGAAGGAAAGAGAGGTAGTAAAGGAGGAAATCAAGAGTGGTGACAGAGAGAGAAGAGCCTGAAGAGTCCAGCTAAGTGCAGGGCAGGTCAGCAAGGTCAGCAACGGCGGTGACTGTCTGGAGGGGGACCGTTTGGAAGTTCCTGGAAGGACCCCGTAGGCTGTGTGCCCGGTGGTCTGGAGCAGTGTTCCGAAGGACAGTCAGCACCAGGGCAGGGGCCGCTCGGACCCCGGCAAGGCTTGGAGTCGCCGTAAATTGCCGAATCCGTCAGTGAAGGGGACGTAGATCCCCCAACAACCAAGACCCGAGTGAAGGCAACAGCCCAACCGGTACAGCAGAGACACCGCCACCGCCAGGGCACCAGTTTCTGAGGGTCAGCGCCTGCGGGCAGAGTAGAGCTCCTCCGGCCCAGCTTGAAGCCGGGGAGCGGGTTACCGGTGGGGACCCATCGCAACCAACAAGTACACAAGGTGCAAGGAAGAGGGACATCACCGTCACCTACTGGGAGAGCAATTGCAGCCGTCCGTGGGACCGTCTTACCAGCCGTTTGGTTTACCGTACAAACTGTGTCAACGTCTCAGGCTGAGTGAGTACCACAGTGCCGCAAGGCACAGCGCTGCCCCCGCGTCCCTGCGCCCACCAGGCCCTGCACCTCCCAAACCGTCACCGGGCCCCGGGATCACCGACCCCTACCCACGGAGGGGCAACACAACACCTGGCTGCTCCGCATCACCATCCCTGGGACCCCCGTACTGAGCAGCGGTGGTGAAATCACCACAACTGTGGGTGGCGTCACGGACTATAAACAATCCCCACACCCAACCAACCCCTTTCACTCACGGGCGAGGAGTGCCGCTCGAGAAACCCCCGGGATCCGGCCTACAGCTCGAGCCACCACTGAGCAGCGGCCGCCGGACCCGAGCAGAAGGGGTGAGCGTAGTGTGCTGACACCCTCCTCCCCGCCCGCGACAACTTGGCGTCACGAACAGGATCTTACCGCTCTGCCGTCTGGTAGAGGTGCGCCTTGTTACCGCCGGAGGTATCCGGCAGAAAAATTTCAGAAGCCGCCATCTTTGGCGCGAAAAGTTCCCGCTCGAGCGTCTTCTCGAGCAGTAGAGGCGCGAAGGCCAAAACCCCGCCCCGAGAGAGGAGGGGCCGGAAAGAGCTAAGGGGGACGGAAACAAGATGTCTGCGCCCGACGGAGCCGCTGGAGGAGCGGTGGTCGCAGCCGCAGCGGCACCCGCGGATGGGAATGGACCTGCTCAGGTCCCGGCTGTACCGGCGGGAGGTGCCGCGGCCCCCACGCTCGCTCAGGTCATGCCGTTCTCCTTGCCCTATGCGCCCGGAGCTGCCTGGCTACCGCAGTATGACGGGAAACCGGATGCCCTACAGGCCTTCCGGAAAAAGCTTAACCCGTTGCTAGAGCTGTACCCCCTGACTGATAAGCAACGTGCAGCGATAGTGCTAGGCCAGTTAACCGGTGCGGCGGAGCAGGAAGCAGAGACCTGGGCCGAGGGGGACCGGCTCTCTGTAGCAACCATCTTTGAGAAGCTACAGACTGCCTTCGAGACCCGGACTGAAGCTGAGCTGAGGATGCAGTTTTACCAGTGCCGGCAACGAGCTGGGGATAGCATTCGGGACTATGCTCTACGTTTGCAGACCGCCCTCCGCACGCTGAAGCGGGTGAACCCTATTAACGAGGCGGACAGCAACAAGATGTTAGTGGAGCAATTTGCGCAGGGGATGAGGTCCCCTGAGGATCGTAAACAACTCTGGCTGTGGGCCCTGGCACACCCTGATGTGGACTTTGCTGTGTTAAAGGAGCGGGCCATTAAAGCACTTCAGCCCCCAGCAACCGAAGTTCTGGAACCCGCCCCGTGGCCCGTCGAGACGGCTCCCGTGGTGGCGGCCTCAGCCAAATCAACCTCTCCAACACCTGCAGCCCCGAGCAGCACAGTGGAGGAACTGGCAGCCCAGGTCCGTCGCATGGACGGAGACCTTGCCAAAATCCTGGCTGCACTGCAACCTCTGACCAGACCTCAGCCTCCGGCACAGATACAGCTTGCTGACAGTCCCGAGGATGTTCCCTGGATGCAGCGGACAAGTGCTAACAACCCGCGGAGCAGACCCCCAATCTGCTATAGGTGCCGTAAGCCGGGCCATTACTACCAACAGTGCCCGTTAAACGAGCAACCCCTGGGGCCCCGGGCCAATCCTCAGGAGTAGAACATCGTGGCCCCCCCGGACTGGCGGGACCGATATATCGGGGCCCGCCCTATCATCCCCGTGGCTGTGGACGGCATACCAGTGATGGCTCTCTTGGACACTGGATCACAGGTAACTACCATACCGTACACGTTGTACCAGCGGTATTGGGCCGTAGACGAACTGGCGCCCCCAGACAATAGTATAACATTGATTGCCGCTAATGGACTCCCATTGACCCAGGTGGGGTATAAACAAGTGGCTATGACAGTGGGGCAAGCCGAACTGCAACACCAGGGTATGATTGTGATCATGAATGAGCCAAGTGATCATAACCCGAAAATAGTGCTGGGAACCAATGTGATGGAGCACTGCATGGCTGATGTGTTAACCCTATTACAACAGCTAGCCGCCACAGCGGCAGGGAGCCGGCAGAGGGCTGTGCAACGTGAGATCCGAGCCCTGATGTACCGCCAGCATGTGAGCTCAACAGGAGGGGAGATTGGTGGAGTGAGAGTGATGGATGTTGCTCCATTAACTGTGCCCCCTAGGAGTGAAATGATGATCTGGTGTAGGGCAGCAGTAGGGCCTCAGGGGCGTGACTACCCTGCGATGATGGAGCCCATGCCTTCCGAGCACTGGCCCACTGTAATGGCCGCCCGAGGGGTGGTGGATGTGAAGAAAGGGAGAGTGCCTGTGAGAGTGCTGAACTGTGGAGAGGAAGAAGTCAGGCTTCCCCGGTATGCCACCATTGCCAAGCTGCTCACCCTGGACCCTCACACTATCCATGAAGCCAGTCCATCCACACTCCCACCTACCACCGGCACTTCCCCACCCCAGGGGGAGACAAAGGAGTGGCATCAACAGCTACATGTAGGCACTGATGATACCCCTACACATCACAGGGCAGGGGTATACAGGGTGGTGCAGGAGTACGAACAGGTTTTTAGTAAGCACCCCCTAGACTTTGGGCAGATCAAGGGGGTCCAACACCACATCCCCATCGGTGAACATCCCCCTATCAAAGAGAGGTATAGACCTATTCCCCCTGCACATTACCAGTGTGCCAAGGATATGTTGAGGAATATGAAGGAGGCAGGGGTTATTCGGGACAGCTGTAGTCCCTGGGCCGCTCCGTTGGTACTGGTCAAGAAGAAGGATGGTACCATGCGGATGTGTGTGGACTACCGGAAGATCAACCAGATAACCCATAAAGACGCCTATCCATTACCTCGTATTGAAGAGTCTTTGGCTGCACTGAGAACTGCAAACTACTTCTCGACCCTTGACCTCACCAGCGGATACTGGCAGGTGGCCGTGGCCCCAGAGGACCGGGAGAAGACCGCCTTCACCACCCCGATGGGGCTTTGCGAATTCAATAGCATGCCGTTTGGGTTGTGCAATGCCCCCGGAACCTTCCAACGGCTGATGGAGTGCTGTCTGGGACATTTAAACTTCGAGACCGTCCTGCTGTACTTGGATGATGTGATTGTTTATTCCCAGACGTATGAGGCCCATCTGGAGCACCTGGCCGAGGTGTTCGCGTCCCTTGCCAAGTACGGGATGAAATTAAAGCCCTCTAAATGCCACCTGCTGAAACCCAGGGTGCAGTATCTAGGGCATGTGGTGAGTGCGGATGGTGTCACCCCCGACCCTGAGAAGATTACTGCCATCCAGAGCTGGCCGAGACCAACTACAGTAAGGGAAGTAAGGCAGTTTCTGGGTCTGGTGGGGTACTATCGGCGCTTCATAAAGGGGTATACGAAGATGGCTGCCCCCATGCAAGACCTCCTCGTGGGACAGACCAAAGGTGGTAGACCCATTGGAGCCCCACTGTCGTGGGAGGACAAGCATGAAGAGTCCTTTTGTCAGTTGAAGGCGGCCTTGACCGGAGAAGAGGTCCTGGCGTACCCTGATTATGGGCGCCCGTTCATCCTCCACACGGACGCTAGTAACGTGGGGCTAGGAGCGGTCCTATCCCAGGTCCAGGATGGAAAGGAGAAGGTGATTGCCTATGCTAGCCGAAAACTCCGGCCGACTGAAAGGAACCCTGAGAACTATAGCTCCTTCAAGCTCGAGCTATTGGCGTTGGTGTGGGCTATCACGGAGCGGTTCCGCCACTACTTGGCGGCAGCAACATTCACCGCGTTTACGGACAACAATCCGCTGACTCACCTGAACACGGCCAAGTTGGGCGCGTTGGAGCAGTGGTGGGTAGCCCGGCTAGCCAACTATGATTTCACCATAAAGTACCGAGCCGGTCGCGTCAACATAAATGCGGATGCACTCTCCCGAATGCCCCATTTGTCAGAAGAAGGGTGCGAGGACGACGACCTCGAGGAGATTGAGTTGCCTGCGTTTCACCAGCCGCCTCCTGAGAGGGTACACGTACATCAGCAACAAGTGGATCTGGACCCACGGCCCAGTCAAGAGTGGCAGGAAGCTCAGGACCAAGCGCCGGCTGTCCACCTTGTCAAGACTCTGGTGGAACAAGGTGCTACGGGAATAGACCCTGCCGCCCCAGCCGAAGCCCAACGCTTGTGGAAGGAATGGAAACGGCTTTACCTACACCAAGGGAAGCTGTACCGTGAGCTGATCAACCCGAAGACCCATGAGAAAATATGCCAGTTGGTCATTCCTCAAGCTGACGTCGCTACTGTCCTGCGGGCATACCATGATGGTGCTGGCCACTTCGGGTGGAAGAAGCTGGAGATGCTGTTGAGGGAGCGGTTCTATTGGAGTGGGATGCGTGAATCAGTGGAAGCCTGGTGCCGAGAGTGCGGTCCTTGTACGCTGAGGAGAAAGGACTAGACTAGCCAGAGGGCACCCTTACATCCAATAATCACCCATCAGCCGCTGGAGTTGGTCGCCCTAGACCATGTCAAGCTCACCCCTAGCCGAAGTGGGTACACCTACGCATTGACCATGGTAGACCACTACTCAAGATTTATGGTGGTAGTCCCCGTTAAGGACCTGACTGGTCGAACTGCTGCTCGAGAGTTCCAGGCTTATTTTTGCCGACCTCATGGGTACCCCGAAAAGGTGCTGACTGACCAAGGCCCGGCCTTTGAAGCGGAGGTGTTCCACGAATTCTGCCAGTTGTACGGCTGCAAGAAAATCCGGACCACTCCGTACCACGCCCAAACCAACGGCATGTGCGAGAAGATGAACCACTTGGTCCTGGGGCTTCTCAAGACGCTACCGCTGGAAGAACGGAACCTGTGGCCGGAAAAGTTACCCGACTTGGTCGACATGTACAATAATATCCCCTCTAGTTCGACGAAGTGCACCCCAGCGCATCTGATGAGGGCTCGGCCTGGCCGCCTGCCGGTGGACCTGGAGATGGGGTTGGAGGCCCCAGAAGCACTCCCTTCGACGGCGGAGTGGGAAAGTCAGAGGAGAGCACAATACCGGCAAATCCAGGAGTATGTGGAGAAAAACCTCAGTCGAAGTCGAGAACAGCAGGAGCACCGGTTCAATCAGAAGGCGTCCGCGGGTCCCTTCCAGCCGGAGATGTAGTGTTGAAACGGAAAAGGAAGGCCCACAAGCTGGATGATCAGTGGGAGCAAGTCCCTTACGTCAGACAACCCACAGAATGGGAAGATGGGAAGGCCTACCAGATCAGTCGTGACCAAGGGGGCACCCTGGCCACAGTTTCCCGGGACCATCTAAAAAGGTGCCCCCCAGCGTTGAAGGCAGAGGCTGAAGTACCGGTTCCTCCACCAGCGGAGAAGGCAGCAGAGGTAATCCACACGGTAATGGGTGACTTCCCAGCAAACTGGCCTACACAGAACGGCGCGGTGATTCTTCCAGTGATACTGTTCCCACAACCCGTGGATGAAGAAGTAGTGGAAGCGGTTAACCGTGAGCCAGAACCAGTGCCAGTGCCCAGGGATGAACCTGTACCCAGCTCCCCTACGCCTCCGCCTGCCCCACACTATAGCCGGGAGGAGGAGCCGATTGTTCCCTCTACCCCACTGTCTAGCACCACTGACACCGGTCCCCGAAGGTCCACCCGTTCCAACCTAGGTAGACCTCCACTTAGGTACAGGGAGACCGTTCTGTGAGTACAAGGGGTCAGGGAATGTAAACAGTGTTTGTTTGCTTGTTTAAAAGTTGAAAGATGATAAGTAAAATTACCGAAGAAGTTACCTGATTTTCTGTTTGATTGAACCGGCCGGAGCCGGCACCGTTGTCCCCAAGGGGACCGTTTAAAAAGTTATTTTGCATGGAGGACTATCCATGGACAAGCCCGTGAACTTGCAGGGCAACCACAGACGTTAGTGGCTTGTAAATATGTTGTTTGCCGTTACCGTTTTCCGCAATGCCGCCTCCGGAGAGGCAGGTTGGAGGGAGGGCCCTCAGCAGAGCAGGCTGGGGCCCAGCCACCAAAGGAACCGGTGGCTACCCTCTGGAGGGAAGGACAGATCCCGCTCGGGTACCGTGTGCTGGACTGTGGGTCAAGGGGTGCTGCCTGGGTTTTAGGGGCAGCATCAGGGCCAGGTTGCTTGGGTGGCAGAGAGCGGAAACCGTAACCGTAAACCGATGCAACGTTAAAGTAAAATGTGCCTCCCGTTTTGGGAAGAGTTATTGAAAATGTATTTTTGTTGATTTACCTTGTTATCCCTTTTTACAGAAAAATAAATCCGGTGTAGGACGGCAGCCCGCGGACGGTCTGCATTTTGCTAAGGGGGAATGTGTCGCCCTGGGCAAGCCAGGGGACACAGGTCACACACCACCACACCCTACATCCCAGGTAGGCACATCTAAGCTGAACCAAAAATCCTTGTTGCCTTCCTCCAGAGTCTGATGATTCACACCAGGGGGTGGGCCAGGCCGTTGGCTCCGCCCACCAAGGAGATCACAGCTCTGGAGGCGGGAGAAACCAGGCAGATTAGCCCAGGCAGGGCAAGAGTGAAGTCTAGCTGAGGGCTAGAAAGGAGTAAACAACTAAGTGAAAGTGAAGGAAAGAGAGGTAGTAAAGGAGGAAAGCAAGAGTGGTGACAGAGAGAGAAGAGCCTGAAGAGTCCAGCTAAGTGCAGGGCAGGTCAGCAAGGTCAGCAACGGCGGTGACTGTCTGGAGGGGGACCGTTTGGAAGTTCCTGGAAGGACCCCGTAGGCTGTGTGCCCGGTGGTCTGGAGCAGTGTTCCGAAGGACAGTCAGCACCAGGGCAGGGGCCTCTCTGACCCCGGCAAGGCTTGGAGTCGCCGTAAATTGCCGAATCCGTCAGTGAAGGGGACGTAGATCCCCCAACAACCAAGACCCGAGTGAAGGCAACAGCCCAACCGGTACAGCAGAGACACCGCCACCGCCAGGGCACCAGTTTCTGAGGGCCAGCGCCTGCGGGCAAAGAGTAGAGCTCCTCCGGCCCAGCTTGAAGCCGGGAAGCCGGGGAGCGGGTTACCGGTGGGGACCCATCGCAACCAACAAGTACACAAGGTGCAAGGAAGAGGGACATCACCGTCACCTACTGGGAGAGCAATTGCAGCCGTCCGTGGGACCGTCTTACCAGCCGTTTGGTTTACCGTACAAACTGTGTCAACGTCTCAGGCTGAGTGAGTACCACAGTGCCGCAAGGCACAGCGCTGCCCCCGCGTCCCTGCGCCCACCAGGCCCTGCACCTCCCAAACCGTCACCGGGCCCCGGGATCACCGACCCCTACCCACGGAGGGGCAACACAACACCTGGCTGCTCCGCATCACCATCCCCGGGACCCCCGTACTGAGCAGCGGTGGTGAAATCACCACAACCGTGGGTGGCGTCACGGACTATAAACAATCCCCACACCCAACCAACCCCTTTCACTCACGGGCGAGGAGTGCCGCTCGAGAAACCCCCGGGATCCGGCCTACAGCTCGAGCCACCACTGAGCAGCGGCCGCCGGACCCGAGCAGAAGGGGTGAGCGTAGTGTGCTGACACCCTCCTCCCCGCCCGCGACAGATGTATCCTCTATATTGGCCATTTTGAAGGAGCCTGTCTCTGGAGAACCTGAGGTGTTGTTTCAGTTGCAGCTATGAAGTTTCCTTCTGAAGAAACCAAGGAGTGTTATATGTTGTGTCTTTCCACATAAATTTGTGTTACCTTCCTTGTGTTGTATTACTATAGTAGTGAGACTAGTGTCTAGCTGGTCTACATTCTGGTGAGGGTAACTTCAAGTTCAGCAAGGGATTGGGCACATGATAGCACAAAGTGGGAAGGAGCCATCTTAGGACATTAACCCCTTCACGACCATGGATGGATATATCCGTCATGGAGCGTGTCCCGTTAAGCCCTGCCCCCTGCCGCAGGCAGGCGGTGGTGGTGGCACACATATCAGCTGTTTTCAACAGCTGACATGCGTGCTTGCTAGCCGCGGGTAAAATCGCTTCCACCCGCGGCCATTAACCCCTTCAAAGTCTGGCAGCAAGATCTATAGGCGCGCGGCCATGTTTTTTACTTACCGCCGCCCCCACCGGAAGTCTCGTGCGTGATCACGTGACTTTCGGTGGTTGCCATCGTAGCACAGGGTCATGTGATGACGCCTGTGTCGCGGGCGGGGAGGGAGCCGTCGCTGCTGCGCTCTCGCTGGCGCTCGGGTTCAGCACTGCTGCTCGGTGGCTCGAGCGGTGGGCCGGATCTGGGGACTCGAGCGGCGCTCCTCGCCCGTGAGTGAAAGGGGTGGTTTGGGTTTGGGGAGTTGGTTCGTGACGCCACCCACGGTTTGTGGTGAGGATGGGACACCACCGCTGCTCTGGACGGGGATCCCGGGAGCGATGACAGGGAGCAGCCGAGATGTTTCTCTCCCCTCCGTGGGTAGGGGGTTGGTGGCCCCGGGGCCCGGTGAGGTGGGACGGGGAGACAGGGTTGGCGAGGTGCAGGGTCACGGGGGCAGCGCGGTGCCAGATGGCACAGTGGTACTCACTCAGCCAAGAATGGATACAGAGTCTCCGGTAAAACAAACGGCTGGATGGACGGGTCCCGCAGCCGGCTGCTGTGGTTACTCCCGGTAGGTTGGTGGTGGCTGCCTTTCCCTGCACCTGTTGTGTATCTTCGGTCCCGATGGCTTCCCACCGGTAACCCGCTCCCCAGCTTGGATATGGGCCGGAGGAGCCCCTTTTGCCCGCAGGCTCTGGCCCTGGGAATTCTAACTGTGGCGGTAGCTGTATTTCCCTTTCTCGTTTTGGACAGTTGCCTTCAGTCGGGTCTTTGTTGCTAGGAAACCCCAGAGGTTCCGATCGCTAACGGATTTGACTGGTTTAACGGCGACTCCAAGCCTGGTCGGGGTCCGTAGGCCCTGCCGGTTTGTGCTGGCTTCTCTTCGCTCACCGGTTCGGTACCGGCGGGCCACCGCCCGTCCTCAGTCCTATGGTTCCGCGTCGATTCCACCACCGTCTGCCAACCTTGCTCTCGGTGCCTGGGCTACGTACCCGGACACGGTCAGTCTGCTCCTCTACTACTCCTTCACTCTCTCTAACTGATCTGACTTCCTTTCCCGCCTCCAGGACTGTGAACTCCTCAGTGGGTGGGGCCAACCGCCTGGCTCCACCCCACCTGGTGTGGACATCAGCCCCTGGAGGGAGGCAACAAGGATTTGTGTGTGTGTGTGACTGGTGTGCCTATCTCGGGGTGTGGGGTGTATTGTTGCAGTACCTGTGACGAACTGGCTAGTCCAGGGTGCCACACCTGCAGCTATGAAGTTTCACTTTCGTTTTCCCTCGGCCGCGAGCAGAGAGAAACAGAAAGTGACTGAATCTGCTGTTTACAGCTGTATAGCTGTGATCAGCAGATAGATAAGAGCGATCAGATTGCTGATCACTATAGCCCCCTAGGAGGACTAGTAAAATAAGAAAAAACAGTAAAAAAAACCAGTTTTAAAAAATAAAAAAAAACAAAACTAAAAGTTTAAATCACCCCCCTTTCCTCCCATTGAAAATTAAAGGGTTAAAAAATAAATAAATATACACATACTTGATATCGCCACGTTCAGAAATGCCCGATCTATCAAAATATAAAATCAATTAATCTGATTGGTAAACGGCGTAGTGGCAAAAAAATTCCAAACGCCAAAATTACATTTTTTGGTCGCCGCAAGTTTTACGCAAAATGCAATAACAGGCGATCAAAACGTAGCATCTGCGCAAAAATGGTACCATTAGAAACGACAGCTCGAGACGCAAAAAATAAGCCATCACTGAGCCATAGATCCCAAAAAATAAGAACACTACGTGTTTTGGAAAATGGCGCAAAACGTGCGCCACTTTTATTGGACAAACTTGTGATTTTTTTTAACCCCTTAGATACAAGTAAACCTATACATGTTTGGTGTCTAAAAACTCGCACCGACCTCAGGCATCATACCCACACATCAGTTTTACCATATAGTGAACACCGTGAATAAAACATCCCAAAAATTATTGTGCCATCACACTTTTTTTGCAGTTTTTCCACACTTGGAATTTTTTTGCTGTTTTCCAGTACACTATATGGTAAAATATATGGTTTCATTTAAAAGTACAACTTGTCCCGCAAAAACAAGCCCTCATATGGCAAGATTGACGGAAAAATAAAAAAGTTATGGCTCTCGGAAGAAGGGGAGCAAAAAACAAAAACGCAAAAACGGAAAGTGCCCCGGGGCTGAAGGGGTTAAGGAGCGTAGGGATCAGCCACAGGTGAGTGTGAGGTGGTGTCCTCTCTCCTTTTTGCAAAGGCTTTTTTTATATCTTCCCTGGTTTTCACTCGACATTCCCTCACCCCAGCTTGACAGAATTCTTATGTATTCTAATGTTGAATTCAATCCACCCCATTGGTTTAAACAATCAGTCAGACTTGATACTGCGTCATTAATTGTACTTCTCTGTCTTTGTATATATCTGTATCCTTTTGTATGTATTTGTTTGTACTATTTTATGTGTAGATGAAAAAAAAATTAAATCTGCGCATGCGGTGATGCTGTCCATAGTCTTCTTCACAGTGTTTTAAATAATATGGCACAGTAGATCGCGGTACGTGCAAGCGCTGAGTCCAGCGCCATTTTAATGAAGGCATCATTACTCTAGCAATGCGCTCATGCCGCCAATAGCTGTAATGGCGGAGCAATGCAAAATTTAAATAAAAAAAAGAAAGAAGCATGCCAGGAGAACGCCGGAGGAATTTACAGAGGACCCGACCCACAAAGGCCCACCATTCTGCACACGTTAATCAAAGAATGCACCAATTTTTGGACCTTTATAAACGTTTTTTTCTGCAATCAAAGATCCAATCTGAAAAGTGAAGGTTTGATTTTAATCACCTTGCTAATGCTAGTATGGCACTGTCTTTACATTATATGGTAAATTCCTGATGGTTGGTTCCCTTTAAGTCCCCCTTAGGGAGCTTCATATTTGATTTATTTGCTCTTACTATAAACTACAAGAGGTTGCTGTATATAGTGTAAACATGGTTCTTCTATAAATCTCAGCCTCTGGCTGAGCTACACCAAAACACTAAGATGGTTGCCACAGAGGTCTTCAGCAAGTCCTCAGCTGCTATGTCTGTGTGACCACTGGCAAGCAGGGTATTTATATGTCACAGTCAGTGATATTTAAATGGTTAACAGCACCTATCAGAACTGCTGTTAGAGACAGATCCCGGCTGTGTAACACAGCCAGCATCTGCTGAGTATGACCTGGGTTTAAGGGGTACTTTGCATGCTGCGACATCGCAAGCCTATGCTGCGATGCCGAGCGCGATAGTCTCCGCCCCCGTCGCAGCTGCGATATCATGGTGATAGCTGCCGTAGCGAACATTATTGCTACGGCAGCTTCACATGCACTCACCTGCCCTGCGACGTCGCTCTGGCCGGCGAACCGCCTCCTTCCTAAGGGGGCGGGTCGTGCGGCGTCATAGCGACGTCACCAGGCAGGCGGCCAATAGAAGCGGAGGGGCGGAGATGAGCGGGACGTAAACATCCCGCCCACTTCCTTCCGCATAGCCGGCCGGGACGCAGGTTGGAGATGTTCCTCGCTCCTGCAGCTTCACACACAGCGATGTGTGCTGCCGCAGGAACGAGGAACAACATCGTAACATCGGTCTTTCCCAATTCATGGAAATGACCGACGCTACACCGATGATACGATTACAATGCTTTTGTGCTCGTTAATAGTATCAAAAATGCTTTACACACTACGATGTCGAGAGCGACGCCGGAAGTGCGTCACTTTTGATTTGACCCCACCGACATCGCACCTGCGATGACGTAGTGTGCAAAGTGCCCCTAAGTCCTGAGCTCGTTTCATACAGCCTTCATTGACCTATGACAAAAATGTACCCGACAGGTCTCTAAGGGGTTGAAAGGTACACAGTACAGCTTTCACTCTATTACCTGACCATTCCTTGCATGTTATCATCCCATGAAGCTCTCTGCCATCTGTATTCCTTTTCAACCAAATAATAGTAAATCTATTGACCTGTGGATCTTAACCCATATAAAACATGTGATTCATCCTCATAATGTTAATGCGGTGTGTAACATTTGTTAGAAAATTTTAATATGGTGTCAATAATGTACTCTTGGTTTATATACAGAATGTAACATCTGACCAAATCATTCTTCTCCCTGGGCAGCTTTATTATAGTCTACCCTCTCACCATATAACAGTTTAATTTGCAAAGCCTAGCAAGGTCTGTGCCAGCTCTGACAACTATTGTACAATCGGCTGACCCAAGCTATCCCCTGCATAGTGTGCAGTCAGCATATTTGCTGGCTTAATTGACTTTTTATGCAACAAATAGGAAATAATTCTGCTGTATGTTAAATATTTCTAAACTTAACCAAACCATTACAATATCCCATATGTTCACTGTAAAGGTATAAACCTGAGGTCCCCACATTCCTGTGATTTTTATAATTGCTCCATTAAGATGCAATTTAAACAATTCTTCAAAACTGAGAACCAGTCTTATCTGTTAGCATAACCATAAATCATCCTTCATACCTAACTTCAAGGATGGTTGGAGAGATAACTTTCTGTATGAATTATTCATTATAGAATAACTGTAGAAATCTCCCACGTGCCTTACAGGTTTCAATCAGAAATGCTATTAGCATGTCTGACATAAACGACAGGATGTTAAAGCACATAAGTTTGATATTAGTGTTTACAGCTTGCGGAATCGCTACCGAATCTGCTCATTTCAGATACAAACTAAATTGCTGCTGTAAAATTTTACTCTAATGCCCGCTCTGTCGGCTGTTTGGTTTCCCTAGGTTAATTGCTTTTTTTTTTACTGGCAGCAATTCCTCACCACAAAGCTCTTGCTTCATTAAACATTGCATTGACACAGAGGCATAGTTATAGGGGATACAGAGGCAGCAGGCACACATGGGCCGCGGTGCTTTAGGGGCTCAGAGGTAGGAACCGTTACTGTTCATGGCATTATATATTATAACATCTCTCAGAGGTGACAACCTCAAAAAGGCTACTTTGGACAGAGTAGGCAGAAGTCACTTCATTTTCAGATTCCATAGAAATGTAAGGAAGTGGAGGTGCTACCCACACACCCTCGTAGAAAATGTGATGTTCTGCAATGCAATGCACTGTTTTAAATGTGGTTTAATGTGTTTTGTAATTGACATGCGTTTAGTTGGGCAAATGTCGAGTTAACAATTGGGACTGGCCCTGACTGGGAGAAGTTATATGGGCAGACAAGAGAGCTGTTTCCGGGGAAAGTCAGACAGAACTCAGTTAGTTGGTGCTAGACCAAAGGTCTGACAGTTAGTATACTGCTTTGTAATAGGTAGGTGTGTGTGTGTGTGTGTGTGTGTGTGCGTGCGTGCGTGCGTGCGTGCGTGCGTGTGTGTGTGTGTAGAGAGACAATATATGTTCTGAGGACCAAGGAACTGTGATGAAAAACATGAAAGACCTGAATGTCCGATAGACCAAACCCAGGTCAGGAAGGCTGTTCGTATGTATGGAGAGAGACCCACGGGAAATAGGAGACCCATGTAAGGGGGAACAGCCAAAGAAGGAATTTTACCAGCATGAAGTTAGTGTACAGATGACTACAGTGAAAGTTACCCCAATCCTCAAAATAAGTTGTGGTCAACATATTGGGACATGAGTTCCCCTAGCAGAAGCAAAGGATGCATCACAGCGAGGAGGCAGTGACACTCCTAGAATGGACTTTGTCTGTAGTGGTGAGGACTCATACTGACAACACCTTTCTAGGGGTGGCCTGGCCTCAGAAGTCAATTGGGAACTGGGAGTAGTTGTGCGGCCCTCACAGGGGAAGACGAGGATTGCTGAGTAGACTGTTATGAGATAAAAGACTGTGACATGCAATAGAAAGGATATGTTGTATATAACCGAGAAGTGCCCATACTTGCTTAAAGCAAGAGACTTGTATATAAAAAAAATCATGACTAGCATCTGATGCAGTGGCGCACCAGCAATGGTGGCAGGCTACGCAATCACTTTTGGACCCGTGAGCTGGGGTGACCTGCTGACTCCAGTTCCTGCTTCAGCTGGATATGCTTCTGAGGGTACACATTCAGGTAAAATGCATTTCAGCACAGAGACCTGTCAGGTCCCTGCACTGCAAATGTGCACACCATTTAAGGAAATGAATATTCACTGCTCCTGAGACCAATTATCCCGCACACCTCACGGCACTGAAGTTGGTGCCAAGAGGTGGACGGGATTATGGGTGTGGGGAGAAATTAATATTCATTCTCTTTCATAGCAGCACATGTGATCATGTGTGCTGCTATTAACACTAGAACTACTGGACTCGTGACACCTATATAGAAATACACAGTGCAAAGTAGTCAAAATGACTACCTCAGTAGTTCTAGTGTTAAAGAGAACAAATTTTCACCGCTCCTCCAGGCATGGGGAGCAGCAAACATACTGACAGCTGACATCGGTGTAAGTGGGTGCACATGGCAGTGACGTTGTGCGCTGCAGACATGCTGAAACCAGATGTGATCATCAGAGGAGGGCACAGCGCACCAGGAGAGCGGAGAGTAGGTGAGTAGAATTGTTTCTTTTTTGACTGTTTGCAGCATGATGGGGATCATATGTACCAGGATGGGGCCAGGATAGGGACATATACTAGAATGGGGCCATGATGTGGACTTATACCAGGATGGGGCTGTGATGTGGACATTTATCAGTATGGGGACATATAACAGGATGGGGCCATGATGTGGACATATACAAGGACGAGGCCATGATGTGGACATACACCAGGATGGGGCCATAATGTCGACATATGCCAGGATGGGGCCAGGATGAAGGACATATAACAGGATGAGGTCAGGATGGGAACATATACCAGGATGGGGCCAGAATGTGGACATTTACCAGGATGTGGACATATACAAGGAAGGGACCTAATGTAGACATATACCAGGATGGGGCCATGATAGTAATACATATTCTCCTTTCAATATTCACTATTTACATCCTTCAATTATTTTTCCCTCTCCTTTACTTAAGTGCAACTGTTAATTTGGATAATGTATGTTATATTTAGTCTATGCACCAGTTCACACCTGCAGTTTAGGAAGTGCCAGCCATTCTTCTATTTAGTATTATGGGGTTAAGTTCTTTATCTGCACACTCCTCCCAGTGACCTCAGCTGTTTTAATTTTTTTAGGTTCTTTTATAGCCCATATAAGATGTCAATATTGACACGAAAAAAGGCAGAAATTTAGATTAGGACCCAGTTAAGAGTTACACCTTGGCGTGGTAATTGGGCTCAAGTAAATTTGGTCAATTTTATTTGCAAAATAACTCAGTTTTTCTAAATAAAAAAAACTTTTCAGGTTTTCTGAGCAGTAATGCATATTCTCATTTCGATTTTCACTATTATAAAAATTTTCACTATTATACAAATTTTCACCTCCTGCTGTGACTGCAAATAACCTGAAATACGTCACCGCAGATTCAATTATTTTTTCCCTCCCATTTACTTGAGTGCAACTGTTAATTTGGATAATGATTGAACTCCATTAACCTGAGGTAAGGTCACTGAGTTCAATGAGGTCACCTGAGGTCAGTTTACCTGTGGTCACAGGTGGGGCACTGTAGAAACCTCCAGCTGTGACTGCACAAACTCAGTGGCGTCACCGCTCACAGCTGTGGCTAAGTCATTCTCTGCCTGCAGGGGATGTTTATGTTATGTGCCCGTGCACTGCAATTTTTTAAAATTATTTATTTACATATTTTTTTAAAAAAAGCCACATGGGGTCCCTCTTATTTTGACACACAGCCAAGATAAGCACATGGCTGGGGGCTGCAGCCTGTAGCTGTATGCTTTACCTGTGCTGGGCATACAATATGGGGGACCCAACGCCAATTTTTTTTATTTATTTATTTTAATACCACTATAGAAATGCAGACAGCCTGTATGATTCCAAGCAGTCACACATGCTGTCACAAAAGGTGGGGGTGTGGTCTGAAACCAAATCACAGACGCCGAGACAGCCAGTGGGCGGGGAAAGAAGTGAATATGTATGATGGTAATGAGTGGCCCCCGAAGTAGTGTTACAGTCATGCAGGAGACTTGGTAAGCTCCTGCATTATTCCCCATTTCTTTCTTTTTCCTTTATTTTTCTAATTATCCGGGTGGCCGAATCCAGATAGTTACATGGAGGTGCCTGAGAACTCAGTGTTTGGGGTCGGTGCACGGATACTAGGCATCCAGTATGGATCTCGAATTTTAGAGTCCAGGTTCGCCCATCACTACGTGTCATATATTGGTGCCACACATTTGCTTCTTGCTGCCTCGTGTGCTCAGATCAGTGCATCTAAATAGTAAAAAAGTAGCATGGGGAGTACAGTGGTATGTTTAAACAACTCCTTTCCTATCTTTCTTGTGCTGTAGAATAGGAAATCCAATGGAGACATGGGGTAGACTGTCACTGCGGTGGCCATCTTGGAGCAAGAAGAAAGGAACGATGATCTGAGTAGTGTGGACAGCGGGAGTCAATTGGATGGTAAGATGGGTGAAACATGTTTAGTCATTTTTTAGCAAGGGATGTTTTAAAGGTTATGTGCACCTTTGCATCCATTTGCTTATTGTTCTAAATTGAAAAATGTACAAAAGTTAATAAAACATTTCCTATGGTTTCAGGGCTATGGTTCCATTCACACCTATGTATCTCCATGTTTACAGGCAACAATCAAACCCTCTTTAATCTTTTCCTGAAATCATACTTATGGGCAAGTTACCAAAAAATTGGGTATGTAAGAAAGTTTGCCAGCAGTTTTAGACTAAATGGGCTTTGTTTGTTACCTGTTACCATGGCGATAGCTTTAAATCAATTATGGAAACAGATCTATCCATACATTTTTAGATATCAGAATCATTAACACTGGTGAAGTCTCTGATTCAGCATTTGCAAATGGCCCCTATCTGGAAATATTAAGTGGTATCATGCATACAATATTCCTTGAAAGAGCGCAACACTTGATCAACATGTCTTGACACTTGGGGTAATTTGTCTTGTGTGACTTATTCCTGACATATTCTATACACAGGGAGATGAATGTGCTCTAACAAGATAATATGTCTGGACTCTGCTGCTAGGACGTATCAGCTTTCTGTATAAACAATCATCTTTCACATTGGTACCATTAGTCAATGACAGAGCCACTGCCCGGGTGACCATACCGGCATGTTCTATATGTTCTTCACATGGCTTTGTTCTTCATTACGGTTCTTTGTTTTCTGTAAAATCTTAAGGCTTATTCAAGTGACAGTAAGAAAAAAAACTTGGGAGGTAAATCAAAATTGGAAAAAAATGTCTGGTAACCTATGAGGTAATAATCCCACACAGACATATTTGATTTTAATATTTCTGTGAATGTCACATTTATCTTAATTGAGCTTGCAGAATAGATTCACATTCTACAGAAACTGACCCTTAAAAAATTGGAATGTAGAAAAAATCGAGCACTTTACCCTAAAACGTCAATCTTATTGAGGCATGTTAAAAAATCAAAAAATACCAATAAAAACAATATCAGAAAAATGTACTAAAAATACACACATATGGAAAATATCCAAGCATCATGTTAGGTCTTCTCTGACACGTTTCAGACATTAATGTCCTTAAAAGTACATAGTAGCACCCCTGCTCCATGATGGCTCTTCCTCACTCTCCCTAAGAGGCCCTATAGGGTCTTTAATTCATACAGAGATACAAGGTTATAGTGTAAACGAGAGTATATAGGGTGTTGTTCAGGGAACAAAAATAGGGGCATAAAACAGCATTAGTTTAAATAGGAAAATTCCCATGTTGGGGAAAATAGAGAACCACCCGCTATAAGTTCACATTAAGCCATTAGAGTGACAAAGTACACCATACTAGCAGCACCTAAACTCAGCCACATAGTATAAGTGTGCCGCCCCCACGTCAGTAGCAGCTGGGCTGCTCGAATCCGTCTCGCAGTGTGGCTTAAGGGATTCTCCGGACCCGGGGGTCATGCGGACACTCCAAATAAAAGGGGACGTATTTGTACAGGATTTGCCGTAATCAGTCTGTGATGCCACCCACGGTGTGTGGTGAAGTGTTGCACCACCGCTGCTGCTGTGGGGCACCCGCCGACACGCCTGGTCGGACCAGGGAGTCTCAGTTTGCTCACGGTTAAATAAATCAGACAAGTCCAGTGGTTAACCAAGGTGCTGGTAGCCAGCCGCCGCCGGGTGTACTCTGGTCCCTCACCCGGGCTGGTGGTCTGTGTCACTTTCCTCTGCACTGTATTGTGATGTGGTGGACTTCCCGGGGTGGAATGCAGGAGTCCACTCCCGGTACATCTGTTGGGAGCCGTGCCCACTGACACTGACCCGTGGGATCTACTGGGCCCTGGCGGATGCCCTATCCCTCTCTATGGGTGGTTGTCTGTTTTTGGGACTTTGGTTGGGACAGGACCTAATCCTGGCCTCAATTGGTTAATTAGCTAGGTCGTTGGTTCCGGTCCTGGCTTCAGGGTCCAATTACCCACTCTGTGCACGGTTTACGGGTCGGTTCTCCGGTGTCGGTATCGGCGGGCTCCAACCCTGCCCCAGTCCACTTCGGATCTCCGGCTGCCATCTTCCAGTCTCCTGTTAGACACGGACCACCGTCTGTCACCTAGCCAATGCAGTTTGGCTCCAACCCCGGCACTTCTGCTCTCAATACTTGAGCTTCACCTTAACACTCCTCCTCCACTACTACTCCACTTCAACTTCTCAACTTCACTCCTAAACTTCACTGACTCTTTTACCGCCCCGGACTCTCCAGACCCCTAGGTGGGTGTTCTCCATCTGCCCACTGGTGTGCCTGTCATACCCTGAGGGGGGTGACTAGGGTTTCAGGTCGGCTGTATGTAACCCTGTGAGGGAAGGTGTTGTGCAGGGCGTCACATAAGCAACTGATAAGGATAGAACCCATCATAAAAGTGAATTACACTTGATACCCATACTAATAATTCAACATGAGTTCCATTGTACAGCCTCCCCAGATACTCAGCACCAAATTTTCACCTCCTGCTGTTACTGCAAATAACCTGAATTACGTTACCGCAGATTGCTGCGGCTCAGTCTGCCTGAAGCTCATAGCGGGCGGTCATGTTCCATGCCCACGCGCTGTGCCTTCAGTAATGTACAGAGATGGAATCGTCATGGGACCTTGTGTATATTACGTTAGACCTGGGTGTTTTGGGATTAATAAAGGAGTGAAAAAGGGTATTTTGTTTGTATTTTGTTTCATATAAAGGATTTGTAACTTTAAGAGAAAAACTTGTAACAATCCTGTATTAAAGAAATTTAAAAAAGGTCCCTATATTAGTAAAATTTCAGATAATGGGTACACACAAGTGCCCTTTATATTGTAATATTTTACATAAATTCTCTTACCAATGGATTTTTTTTAGCACACTCTTGTGTACCATGTAATCATAATGACTATAATAATACAGTATTGGAAGAACATTACATTTACACCAACTCATACTCCGGCTCATTTTTTTTTGCTTTTTTGTAGTCTCTTCTACTCAGTACAAATAAGGTGTGGCCCCCTTCTTAGTGAGCTGGGCATTTCATTTCATCAGGTGCCTCCTATGGCTGTGTGTCCAGTTGGGACCCTGCCACTCTCTGCCCTTATTCAGATTGAGGCCTGTTTTGACCCATGGTAATGTTTTAAAATTAGAGAGTGTAGGTACTGTCCCGATTGGGTACACCTTGTCGCGGTGGGATGGCTTTACGCTTTTTTGATCAAAATAGTGTTTACTAAGTACCCTATGTTTATTTATATGCACTATGCTTTATTTAGTTACAGCAGGGTATATGCTCATATTATTTTCTTTTTTTTATGTCTTATGGCCAGTGTGAACATGAGGTTACAAGCTACATGTATACCAGCTCATACTCCGGCTCACTTTATTGGTTTCATGTAATCATAATGACTATAATAATACAGTATTGGAAGAATATTTTTTAGAGAATGTTTGATCATTATTGGTAATACCCTGTTGCAATGAAAATGCTACCTGGTTAACTAAGTTACCTTATTAGAGTGTAAGATCCTATGCTATGTTATTGTGTACCCTGCCATATGCATGTTATACGGTACCTACTGCTATCCACCAGTAATGGATAATGGCATGCCTATTGTGTTAGGCCTCTTTCACATGTCCATGTAAAAAATACACGTGTTGTATGGTAGGTTTTGTATTTACAGTTGAAACCAGAAATTTACATCAACTATCAAGCATCTGATCAGTAGAAACTATTGTACTGTGCAGGCATAAAGACCCCTAGAGGGACTAGTAAAATCAATAAAAAAGTTTTAAAAACTAAAAAAAACTAAAAGTTCAAATTACCCCCCCTTTTTGCCCCATTGAGAATAAATCATTAAAAAATACACATATTTGGCATCGATTGGTATATGGTGTAGCAAGAAAAAATTTCCGAATTCCAAAATGATGTTTTCTTGGTTGCCGCAACATTCCATTAAAATCCAATAACAGGTGATCAAAACATCGTATCTATGCAAAAATGGTATAATTAAAGACTCAACCGCAAGATGCCGAAAATAAGCTGTCACTGAGCCCTAGATCCCAAAAAATGAGAACACTATGGGTCTTGGGAAATGGAGAGAAAAGGGCAGTTCTTTTATTTTCACAAACTTCAGAATTTTTTTTTAGATAAAAGTAAAACTATACATGTTTGATGTCTATGAACTTGTGCTGACCTGGAGAATTATAACACCAGGCGAGTTTTCCAAAATAGTGAAGATGATAAATAAAAAACAATTGTACAATTTAAGTTTTTTTTCACCCCACTTGGATTTTTTCCTATTTTTCAGTACAATATGAGGCATAATGAATAGTGTAGTTCAAAAGTACAACTCGTCCCACAAAAAGAAGCCCTTACATGGCTAAATTGATGAAAAAATAAAAATGTTTTGGCTCCTGGAAGAAGGGGAGGAAAAACGAAAATGGAAAATCACCAGAGGGTGAAGGGTTATATATATAAAAAAAATAAATTGTGTTGTTTTTTTCTACTTACATCTATTCGGGTTAGTAATGGGGTGTCTGATAGACACCCACCCATTACTAACACCATGAGTTGAAGCCAGCTGTCAATTCACAGCTGGCATCAACCCCATGAACCATTACCCTGATTGCCACCACATAAGGGCAATCAGGAAGAGCTGGATACTGCGCTAGAATTGGCACATCCAATGGATGTGCCACTTCTGAGGTGACTGCGGGCTATTTTTAGGATATCTATCTCTCGATCTACCTATATATATATCTTTATCTAACTCTATCGATCTAGCATTTACTGTATCTATCTTTTGCAAATCCTTTACACATAAAAAACAATCATTTCAGTATCATCCATTTTTTTCCCGGTACGTGTCACACTGATGCCATTCGTTTGATGTCCATATTTGACAGGTGCTGCCTGCAAAAAAAAAAGACTTGTTTCCATGTAAATTACAGGGACACGCAAGTGTTTCACAAGGACACGCAGGTGTTTCACAAGGACACAGGGAGGTGTGAACATCCCCATTGATTTTAATTAGTTTGCATGTGACTGTGTCTATGGTAAAAGCAGGAGAGTAACTACAATAGGTGCAGGGGTTGCAATTGCACCATGGCCCTGGAACCTAGGGGGCCCTATAGAAAAAGACCAATAGTATTAAAGACTAGCAATAATTGGGGGTCCTGTTAAAGCTTTTGCATTGGGGCCCATGAGCTTCAAGTTACGCCACTGGGTACGTGTGAAATCGGACACCACACTACCGGAGATACGGAGGTGTGAAGGAGGCCTTACGCAAACTCTATAATGTACATTGCTGACATGTAAGTGCTGTCAGGGAGTTGCAGCAGATATTAGACAAATAAACCAAAAAAATGAACCGGAGCATGAGTTGGTATACATGTAACTTACAAGGTCATGTTCACACTGGCCATAAGATAAAGAGAACCCAAGATGAAATAATATGAACGTATACCCTGCTGTAACTAAACAAAAGCATAATGCATATAAATAAACATAGGGTACTAAGGAAACACTATTTTTTATCACAAAAGTGCTCTCCTCCCTGCGTGTAAGACGCTCTCCTACACTGTGCCATTATATCTATACAGAATAACAATTTGATTTTTCTGTAGATCTCACAGTGATTTTGTCTGTGTCACCATCTTAAAGGCATATTCCTACTTAAGAATCTATTGTGCCCGATGAAGACCAAAATATAGGGGTTGAAACGTGACATTTTTTGAATTTTTTTGATTGCCTATATAAGTAAGTCCTTATATTCATTTTGGTGTGCCAAGTTTTTCTGCATTTAATGACAGGTTTGAACCCTTCTTGATCACCCATAATTCCAAGTGTGCCATAAACCTTATTCTACAAAAAAGCGTAAAGCCATCCCACCGTGATAAGGTGTACCCAAATCAGGATGGTGCCTAAAACTCTCGTATCATGTTAAGTATTTATTCAGATTGAGGTCTGTTTTGACACATGTTAAAGTTTTAATACTAGAGAGTGTAGGCACTGTCCCGATTTGGGTACACCTTGTCGCAGTAGGATGGCTTTATGCTTCTTTGATCAAAAACAGTGTTTACTAAGTACTCTATGTTCATTTATATGCATTATGCTTTTCTATGGTTACGACAGGGTAAATATCCATATTATTTTCATCTTGTGTTTTCAGATATTTGACAAATATGGGAAGTGAATGCCCAATTTCTATAAGAATAATAAAAATAATAAAAAAGGAAAATCAAAACAGTTCTACATCCAAAATGCCCAGCAAGATTGTGGAAAATATATTGCTTTTCTTTTAGACTCTTTCATTTCAGTGTCACATCACCAACTTGGCATTTACTACAGCCATAAATTAAATGTGAGCCGTCTCTCGCCTTCCTTAGCTGCAGAAAAGCGTTTGCAGCCCAGACTGAAGAATCATTAGGTAAATAGCAATCTGTATGTGTATGAATAGGAAGCATTTTATATTCATAGTGCATCCCAAAATTATACGGCCGGACTTACAACTAACAATGTAATGGGACATAAAGATAAGAGAGGGATAAATGAATGATGTTTGCACATGCCACATTCTACAATAACATTTTAATACCACATAAAACAGTAATATAGCCGAGCAACAGAAATGTGCAAATATATAGCGGCTGACATCATTGATTCTGTGAACGCCACTTATTATAACACTACAAAGTGCAGATAGTTATGGGATGTGTTTTACATGTCCGGATGATGTGGACTGGCATTTAGCAGCTATTGTTTTGTGTCCCAGAGAAATTAACTGACTTGAATTGATTTGTGGATAAACATGAAGCCGGTGATGTATTACGCCTTTTTATAAGCAGATGTTTCTGCTTGACACTGTTAGCGGTGCACGGCATGGTTAATTATGTTTATCTAACCTTCTATTTCCAGACAGTTAAGATCGGGGTATGCTTGCTGCACTTTATTACTGTATTATACACTCGCTGTCTATCTCAATCTTTCTCGCTCTCATTCTTTTCCTGATTTAGGCTATGTGCGCACTAGAAAGTGCCTTTTTCTTAAGGAAAATCTGGACCCTCTTGAAGAATCTCGCACCCGCGTTAAAAAAAACGCACTAAAACTGCAGTGAAATCCGCATGCGGTTTTACCGCGGTTTGCCGCGGATTTTCCGCAGGTTGGTCCCTGCGGATTTTTACCACTATCTATGGCAAAAACTACAGGTACCTGCGGAAAAGAAGTGACATGCTCATTAATTCCGCAGCTGAAAATTCGCAGGTAAATCTGCAGGTATAAATAAACGCAGTGTGCACACGACATTTTTTAAAACCCATAGGATTTGCTGGGAAAGGACTGCAGCAATGTTAGACACATTTTCTGCAGCAAATCCGAGGCAAAATCCGCGGTAAATCCGCAGCGTGTGTACAGGGCTTTAAGGGGTTCTAGAACTTCAGACATAAAACATACGGTACTTAAAGGTTATGTACAATTTTGCAACGATTTTCATTGCTTTATTGCATCCAAAATATAAAAAAATGAAGCAACTCTGCATATAGCCTTGTTTAACCCTCAACTGGTGAGGTGGGGTTTGCAACACCCCAGGGAAATGTTGTTCAGCTGGCATTCATTGGAAAATGCTGGTATGAATCATCAATGTATTACATTTTCCGATACTTGTGGGTGTCAAATATTTGATATACTCATGTGTAATCAATCGCCAATAAGAAAACGATTAAAACAAACGTGATCTTTGCATTTTCTGTAAAAATTAGAGATCTCTAAACACTGGGGTATAGGAAGCCTCACATCACCAGTTGCGTGACAAAAATCCCACCTCACCAGTTGAGGGTTAAATAAATACCCTACCTAGATGTAAGTAGAGCATGTGCCATGGTGCTAGTAAGTCTGGCATGGCACTGCTGAAGTCACTGATTGGCTGCAGCAGTCACATGCAATGAAAGCTCAGGGAGCCATCATGAATCCTGCACTGGAGTGCTGGACGGGAGAACAGATGTTTTGTTTTATATCATTTACTTTGTAGCCTTTACTTTGATTTGGTTTTATTTATAGAATTTTCATTTATTTTCACAAGTTGGATAGGTATTTTATTTTTACATGCATTAGGGTGAAGCATTTGCTGGAGATCAAAATTAAAGAGCAATGTATGATCACTTGTTTTTAAATATTGTAATCTACATTGATCAACATTGGAAGGTTTTCTTGTAAGGAGTGCACCATGCCACTAGAACAGTGATTCACAAAACATCCAAACTTTATCAATATTAAACCTTTATTTTGCCCAAAACGCGATGATCATAATTAGAGAATAACAATGACTGTAGCACAGAGAAAGATAAGTAAATTTTCTGAAGGTAACAACAGTCACCGATCAGTAGGAAGTGTACAGGCCTTTGCTTTGAATGACTTTAGCATATCTGCAGCCACAGGACATCACTAGTCTCTCCCATGGCTCTGGTGTTATTTTGGTCCACTCTTCTTCCAGTCTCTTCCACAGTTCCTTGACTATTGTGGGTTTCTTGGCCATAACTTTGTACTAAGGATTTTCCAGAGGTTTTCTATTGGGTTTAGATCAGGACTCTGGGCTGTCCATTTCATTATTTCAATGTTTTCTGTTTTAAGGAACTGCTTTACCCGTTTTGCTGTGTGACAGAGGGCATTGTCCTGCATGAAAATTGCTGGCTGATTGAGTGATTAACTCAAGTAAGGAACCACGTCTTGTTGAGGAAAGTTCTGATACACACTTGCATTTACTCTGCAATGTAGCTGTATGAGAGATCCAACTCCTGCTGCAGAAAACATTCCCCAAACCATGACACTTCCTCCACCAGCTTTCACTGACTTCTTAACACACTTTGGATTTAGTCTTTCCCCAGTTTGTCAACGAACATAATAATTCCCATCAGACCAAAATAAATTAAACTTGCTTTCATCACTAAAATGAACTGAGGACCAATTCTCCTCTGTCTACATAACATGCTCCTCACTAAAGGTGAGTCTAGCCTTTTGATTCTTTCTGCTAATGAGAGGTTTGATCACTGCAGAGTGGGCTTTCAGTCCAAATGCTCTTAAACATCATGACACTGAATTACAAGACAGATCCTTACCCTGTTTAGTGTCGAACTGGAGTGCAATTCCTGCTGCAGTGTTGAAACGATTACCCATGGAGATTCTCCACATTATCCTGTCCTCTCTTGCATTTGTCTCTTGAGGGTGACCAACCTTCTTGAGGGACTTGAGTTTTGTGATGTTGTAAAGATGCAATATTCTCAAAATCACAGACTTGGAACAACCAACTTCTCTTGCTATGGCTGATAGGGTCACCCCTTTGGCTTTCTTTGGGACAACCTGCTGCCGGAGGGTTCCAGTCACTTTGGACAGCACACCATGTTTGCAAAGTCAGTTCAAATTGGAAAGTTAGGCTGCAAGTTAAATAGAGTTTGTCAGATAATTAAGGAAATTAGCACCAGGTGCCAGATTAACACCTATAACTTGCAACTTGCAGGTATCTAAAAGTATTCTCTAATTTTCACCAGTGTTCTTTTTCATTTATCTCCTTTACATTTTTATTATGTGTTTTCGAATAAATTCAGTTTATGAAATAAGCTTAAAATACTGCTAGTTTACTCATGTTAAGATATAATCACATAGGACGGCACATTGACCTTAACATTGAGGAAATTGTGTTTTGTTCTCTAATTTTGATCTCCAGTGTATACCCTTCAGCAGAGCACTGGTCCAACTCACATCACTGTGGATAAAAGTTTCAGATATACATGGAACGTCTTCAAGTTTAAGCACGTTATCCTATTAATATATATTGACACCATTCCACTAAAGTAAATGTTCACAATTATTACCCTGTCTATCTGTAGGGTGAAATTCTCTGCTGTCCTACTGACAATAATATGCCACCATACAGCACCCATCAGATGGAGCTACATCTTCCAGAGCCAATCTCCTTAGTCATTGATCGGCCCTAGAGACGTGGTCAGGCTTAGAAAGACCTCATACTGATCGAAATGTTACTGATGTACATGAATGGTAGAATAAAGTATTTGTTTTTTCTTGTTAACACGATGAGCACAGTTACTTTATTTTATAGAAAATCATTATAAGGGTTCGCTCACACTGGTGTTCAACATACAATGATTCTTTCATATATAGATATGGCACTTAGCTCAAACTCTGCTGCCAGCATGTGCCAAGTGCCATTCACAGTGATCGGGTTCTCTTCTCCATTGTCTAACTTGGCATATATCGCACTGCCCTAGGATGACATCAGTGCAGTCTGATGTTTTGCATGCACCTATAGACTTAAATGGGTGCGTGATGTCTGATATACACTGCCAGTTAAAGCATGCTGTGATTTTAATTCTCATGCTGACTCGGCACTGCCCGATAGTATAACATTGGAGTGAGTCCTATCCAATAAAACTTTGGATATCATTTGTCCGATATAGGCAAGTGTGAGTGTACCTTAAGTCACGGTTCTTGAATTTCTTAGTCTGGTGACTGACGTTCACGTATCTCCACCATCCACTCTTTTTTTCTGTTTACTTTACCACTGAACACCCCACCAAAACCCTATTTATGCCTACAGTTAAGTCTCATTCAGATGTCCTTGACTCACATAGGTGTTCTATCCGTGTATTCACATACCCATTATAATCTGAGGTTGTTCACAACTATGTGTTTTTCTGCAGGCCAGTAGTTGGCAAAAAAACCAGATATTTCCATTTTTGATCTGAGTCATGGATCAAAGTCACCCATACCAATCTATGTGCACTGATAGCACAAATTGTCATCTGTATGCTGTCCATGTATAATATTGAAGTGGATAGGAGAAGCTTTATTATTTTAGGGTTCATCATTTGACAATAATACTGATGAAAATAGTATAAAATAAATCATTCACCAAACCCTGATTAAAGTTAGATCAGAAACACAGATAAAAATCGGACCGTGATTGCATACTAAAATAATCACTGACATCTTAATGAAGCCTACTTCCTACAGTTATTATGCCAATGAAGGATCAGTGAGTAAGAGTACGGCAGAGACACTGATTACAGACTGATTAGTACTGCAGCGCGACCCTGTGGCTAAAAACTGAGTAATGCATGGCAATGACCTCATTTTATTTACCACCTGCCCCTCTAATTTCACATTCTTACACCCAACACAATCTTTTTCTTTAGACAAAATTCTCAAGGCAAGTTCCCTTTAACTGATTTCCCAAAGAACGGCACAAGATCTGTCTAATTTTTGCTATCTATAGGAATCCATATAATCCACTCATAAGATTGCACCATGATTAAGCCACCACTTCAGCCACCATTAGCGTTTTCTCACACTGGAGTACAAAAAAAAAAAATCGGTCCCATTCTCATCCGGAACACTTGGACGAGTGAAATCCATTTGATATCCTGTATGTGATGTGAGTGCTATGCGAGTGTACAATTAGGAAAAATCAAGGCAAAATAGATGGACAAAATTCTTCATTCCAGATCCTGACCGACCTTAGTCCATCTACTCCGACATAATTGGAAATGAATTACATTGAAACATTAACTTTTTACATATTGTACAATATGTATAATTTAGAAGGCATTAGCACTGGCTTGTAGACGGTGTTCCCCCGTTACATCTTTTTCCAAGTGTTTTATACTGATCTGTAGCTCCAAATATATTTTGCCCAGTAATGTGCAGACCTTAATTATTGTCATTAATTTACATTAAACTCAGAATGTATCTCCTTACATGACAGCTCTCACCGCATCAATGTCTGCCAGGGCTGTAAATGAATGAGTAGAAATAGCAATAATATCCCTCATTATCATATGCAGCAATATGCAAATAAGGACATTCTTGACAGTCCATCTCCAGCATACAAAAATATCCAAACTTACTTAGAAACATCTCCATTACATGTGTTTTCAATGTAAGATCCATTGATTGAGAGGATTTGCATTGCAAATTATAAGGAACAAATTTTCCACACGGCATACTTAAACCGGGAATGTATACTGTGTATCCTACTCCTTCCGAATGTCTTGCCATTTGTGATATATTCGGTAAAATGAAGGTTATAAATAGGATTTTACATCTCTTCAGTCTATTTGTCTTTTTCTCACAGTGCCGAGTGCTCGATATAAACTGCCCGGGTGGTAGATACTGGGGCCGCATCATCAATAAGATCGATTACAATATAGCTCAAAAAGAGCTGAATGTCAGCTGCAAAACAGAGTTAGCAGAGCCCTGTGTGCTGCCGTCTGTTAGTGCGCAACGCCCCTGGTGCACTGTTGTATAGTGTACAAGCAATCATGCAGTGCCTAATTGTCAGCAACATAAAACAGGTGCACTCTTTTCTACAGTTGTCTAGATAGCAATGCTATACAGTGCCTCCATCATATTTCACTACAAAAATATTATGCTGTGTAATGGCAAATATACCACCATAGTGCCCAAATAATGCCAACATGCTGTGACATAATCATAAGGCTATGCATAAGTTGATATAAGAATTTTGATGTATAGCTATAATTAGGATTCCTAAGGTCACATGCTGCAAGGGCTAGAAGAACTTTATGGGCTTTGTTGCAGTTAGAATATCTTCTGGTGCAGGCCAAAATAACAGGGACCAATGTTGATATCTAAGAAAATAAAAATGTCTTTCTAACAGCGCCTTCCTATTGGTTAGTATGCATTGTGGCGACTCAGCGTCAAAGTGGCCACTTGTTGGAGGGTGAGCTATTCTTAATTATGCCAGCTGTGCAGTTGACGGGCCCACAGGGTCTGGAGGTTACTCGTCACCGGGCCGGTGTAGGGGGTGGGATGTCAAAGTGGCCAGGCCTGGTTCCGTGACCCCGGCGGTGTTAATAAAGATGGACGAAAGGAATATTTACAGGGGAGAAGAGTTTGACGCCACCTGTGGTCTGCGGCTAACATAGGAACCGCTGCTGCGAAAGATATCCTCTGGGGCAGATGGTAGCGCAGCTCGGTTGGTGCAGCTCTCCACAGACAGAGCTCAGGCCCCAGGGATGTCGGGAGTGGTAGTCTTGATGATTTAACATTGGGGTGCAGGACTGAGGACGCCGGTAATAACTGGACAACACAGGGGCTGTAGTTTCCTTTATCTTTACTTGGCAGATGTTATTACAGGTCCAGGAGTCTGGTCCAGAGGATAATGAGAGTCCGGTCAACCTGGAAGCAATGAGGGGATTCACCTTGCCAGGTGGGTTGGAGGTCTTCCTTGTTGTGCTAAGTGTGTGAGTCTCTGTGGCTTGGATCTACACAGTGACCCTCTTCCTAGTTATTGTTGTTTATTATTTCCCTTTTGGCAGGTAGCGCGAGATGGTCATGGGTACTGCCTGTGTAGCTGCGACCCTGGGCTCTATCTTGCTACTTCACATTTGGGTGTTCTTTTGGGCCAGAGAACTTGAAATCTCCTGCCCTCCGGGCTTCACTGATGGGGCTTTAGCACCTAACAGTCCCCACCCCGCAAAACATGTTTCGGACTCATGCGCCGACAAGGCCATTGACTTTAATGGAGCAGACTATCTTAGCGTGTGCTCTGTCTTGCACCATTTTCGGGCACATAGATTTTTGGTAGGCTGACACCAAAATGTAGTAGACGTCACATCCTCCGCCTGCAGAAAACGTATGTACCCGAAAATTGTGCAAGACAGAGCACACGCTAACATAGTCTGCTCCATTACAGTCAATGGCCCTGTTGGCGCATGCGTCCGAAACACGTGCGGGGTGGGGGAGGGGCAGTTCGGACGGATGCCTCGACGGGACGACTGAACGTAAGGCAAAACGCAGTGTGAAAGTGGCCTTACAATATAATAATATAACATGACCAGAGCCACAAAGTCCTTTTATCACTTGCACACCGAGGACACTGGGACATTGATGTTTTTTAGGTCATGGCCCAATAGCAACCAGTGGTGTAATAGACAGAGAGTGTGGGGCAGCACTACCACAGGATTCATGAGGACGCCTGATTCAGTTCAAAATGGCGCTCACCTTGTGCAAGAAGTCTGGTCGTGTGCACTGACCAGATATTTGGTACTAACACTTCACCACTTTATAGGGGCACAAAAGTAGGACCTTTACTTTTTTTATTGTTTAAAATTTTCACCCTTACTGTGCCTGATCCTGGGAGAGCTATGTGAGACAGCTCTCTTTCAGCGACCGTCTGTATTGCTCCCTCTGATGGTCTGAAGTGTTTTATCAAGACCATAAATCATATAGTATATAGTAAAGAGGATCAACTATATTAAACCAAAGAAATCCTCTAAAACATCACGTTTATTAAATCCATTAAAATAGTTTATCCCAATCTAATCTAATCCCATTTATCATAGCCAGATAGTGATCTGTGCAACTGGGGATTGTTAATCTTTAATATTTACATGGGATCAGGGTCCAACTCTGAATTATGACTTATGACACATGACTATATAATCACTTCAGCACACTGCACTTGGTGGTGGTTTAGGTTCAGTAATAATGACAGGGACAAATAGGGCTAGCCGCCGAGGCATGGGGGCACCCAAAACATTAAGGTGAATCTAACCTCCGTTGCTAGGAAGGGACAAATATCAGGGAATATCAGGTCCCTTACCCCAAATATTGTGATATCCTGTATTAATTAAATTACAACGGTTTTTGCACGCCCTTTGCCCACTGCCCTATTCAGGACCTCACCTGTTATATGCACCTTACAACTTTTGGTCAGTGACTTTAACAATTGGGTACGATCCCAGTGTTTTTAGATTGGGATAAACTATTTTAATGGATTTAATAAACAGGATGTTTTAGAGGTTTTATCTGAAGTGTTTTACTTTCTGTTCCTGTGTGTGTGTCTGTAACCCCTCCTCCAGGCCAGTATACAGAGGGAAGCTCCCCTCAAAACGGGTTCTTGAGCTCCCCCTACTGGTCTAGAGTTAGGAAATGTTGTGTGTTAGTGGACCTAGCATGGGAAACTCCACTCCTTGCCTCCAGGCATGGCATCACCCCCTGTGAGGAGGGCAAAGCCACTGTGGTTCCCAGACCCCTGGGGTGCCACACTATTCCTTTGTTCAGTAAAGGCCACGTCTCACTAAGCAACATCGCTAGCAACATCGCTGCTGAGGCACGACTTTTGGACGCAACAGCGATGTTGCTAACGATGTTGCTGTGTGTGACATCCAGCAACAACCTGGCCCCTGCTGTGAGGTCACTGGTTGTTGCTGAATGTCCTGGACCATTTTTTAGTTGTTGCTCTCCCGCTGTGAAGCACACATCGCTGTGTGTGACAGCGAGAGAGCAACAACTGAATGTGCAGTGAGCAGGGAGCCGGCTTCTGCGGACGCTGGTAACCAATGTAAATATCGGGTAACCAAGAAGCCCTTTTCTTGGTTACCCGATATTTACCTTCGTTACCAGCGTCCGCCGCTCTCACGCTGTCAGTCCCTGCTCCCTGAACACATAGGCAGACTACACATCGGGTAATTAACCCGATGTGTACTCTGGCTAGGAGTGCAGGGAGCCAGCACTAAGCGGTGTGCGCTGGTAACCAAGGTAAATATCGGGTTGGTTGCCCGATATTTACCTTAGTTACCAAGCGCAGCATCGCTTCCAAGCGTCGCTGCTGGCTGGGGGCTGGTCACTGGTTGCTGGTGAGATCTGCCTGTTTGACAGCTCACCAACAACCAGTGTAGCGATGCTCCAGCGATCCCTGCCAGGTCAGGTTGCTGGTGGGATCGCTGAAGTGTAGCTTAGTGTGACGGTACCTTAAGTCAAGGGACATGAGCCACTGTTACAAGTGAGACTGTCAGGTACACCCTTTTGTATGCTAATTTGTGAAATGGCTCCTGATTATTGATTTCTTCTGCTCCCTGTGGTGTACTAGTTTGCATTATTTGGAGGACAATTATGACATCTAATTAAACTAGTAAACAATGAGGGAATAGCCATGTTTAGCTTCCCCCTTCCTGTGGGACCCAATGCCCTGAAATTGGAGCTGAGAGGTATAAAAGGAGCCTGCTCCTGTCACTGGAGTGATTCTACAGGATGCTAGCCTAGGAACCATGATTGCAGCTGGTGGATTACAGAACTACGCCACTGCCTAACATCGACCCCACAAATTTGTTTGGAAAACTAAGGTTGGAACAATCCAGTCACCTGGACACATACATCGCTATGCTCAGTCAGCTTCCTAATTTTGTCACTAACTCCTTTCAGTGAATGTGACGCCCTGGACAAGCCAGGGGTCACAGGTAATGACACCACCACACCCTACACCCCGGTTAGGCACATCAAGCTAGACCCAAAAATCCTTGTTGCCTTCCTCCAGGGGCTGATGTTCACACCAGGGGGTGGGCCAGGTGGTTGGTCCCGCTCACCGAGGAGTTCACAGTCCTGGAGGCGGGAAAAGAGTGCAGTTAAGCTAGGGAAGTGAAAGTGGAAGGAGTAAAAGTGAAGTGGAGTAGAGCAACTGACGGAGAGCGTCCGGGTGTGTGCCCCGGACAGTGACAGCAAGGTTAGCAGACGGCGGTGACCGTCTGCAGGAGTGGCCTATCGGAGTTGCTGTAAGGACCGTGGACGGGCGGTGGCCCGGCGGTACCGGACCGGTACACAAGGAGAAGCCAGCACCATTGGCAGGGGCCTTTCGGACCCCGTCAAGGCTTGGAGTCGCCGTGATTTTACCAAATCCGTCAGTGAAGGGGACCTCCGGGTTTCCAAACAACTAAGTCCCGATTGAAGGCAACAGTCCAACCGTAAGAGAGAGACACCGCCACCGCCAAGGCACCAGTTTCTCAGGGCCAGCGCCTACGGGCAAAGAGGGGCTCCTCCGGCCCATATCCAAGCCGGGGAGCGGGTTACCGGTGGGAACCCATTGGAACCAACAGAAGTACTAGGTGCAGGCAAAGAGACAGTCACCGTTAACTACTGGGGAAAAGCAACAGCAGCCGTCCGTGGGAACCGTCTTTCCAGCCGTGTGTTTTACCGAGATCTGTGTCATCGTCTCAGGCTGAGTGAGTACCACCGTGCCGTGCGGCACAGCGCTGCCCCTGCGACCCTGCACCTCACCAGGCCCCGCAACCGGCCTGCCATCACCCATCCTCCACCCCATCACTGGGCCCCGGGACAACCAACCCCTACCCACAGAGGGGAGAACTAACAACTCAGCTGCTCCCTGTCACCGCTCCCGGGATTCCCATACAGAGCAGCGGTGGTGTTACCAAAAATCACCACAACCGTGGGTGGCGTCACGGACAATAACAAAATCCCCACCACCAATCCACCCCCGTTAACTCACGGGCGAGGAGCGCCGCTCGAATCCCCGGGATCCGGCACACCGCTCGAGCCATCACCGAGCAGCGGCAGCCGCAGCAGCAGCAGTGGCCGGACCCAAACAGTGGGAGAGCGCGGCGTCCCCTCCTCCGCCCGCGACATGGGTGCCTGCCAAAAGTGGGGTGCTGTTGGCTGGTGTAGTTAGCCGTGGATGCCCTGAAGTTGTGGAGGCTCTCATCCCAGGTGAGCCAGTCTGAGTAGTGTTCTATGCACGGGAAAGGAGTACAGGTGTTCAGTGGGATGAGTGCCAACCTGTGCAGTCTTTCTAAAGACAGCCAGGACAGCAGATGAGAGCACCTCTGACCCTCATGTCTTCCAGTGCATCTTAAATTATGTTCATTTTTTTTTCCTGTGGCTTTAAGATGCATTTAATATCTTTTTGCTTGAGTTTTACATTGTTTGCCCTGTATCTGGGGTGAGCTTTATAAAAGACACGGGAGTATTCTGTCTGCATATATTGTTTCCATCAGACTATCACCAGAGGAAATAATATCTGATCGATTGTGGTGATGAACCCACCAATGGTATCTTGATGACCTAATTGATAAATAGAACATCAATCTGTTAATCACAGACAACCCCTTTAAATTTACACCAAATCGTGTATTATTTAAATTTCCCGTAGATCAGAAAGAATATTTATGATTTTATTTTTTTGCTTCATTTCACTCTGAGACTTTCACACCAATGTGCAGTAAATCAGTAGACAGTTTATTGAATTTACAATTTTTCATCACTTACCATAATTATCACACAGTATCAGTCATTCGCCAGAGTATGAGTTTGTCTGCCAGAGGACTTGGCTTATATTCCGTAACCACTTTTAGGATATAATGTACTAGTAGCGTGGTCTGCATTTTCAGCTCATGGATACCCCAGTATTAGGGCAATCATAGGGCTGCCATAGAGCTGTAATAAGCCTGCCATAGCGCTCCATGAAGCTTCTACCTTTGCATGCCTCTAATTTTATTTGGCATAACATGTTTTGGGTTTTCAGTAGAAATATAAAAGAGCTAAAGAGTTGTAGAAGGTCAGCAGACTGCCATATACAATTGTGTATAATCTCATACTTATCAAGAATAACTGAAATCTGACCAATAATAACAGTCATCTCAGCCAAAACGACTCTTTTCCATCGCTACCCGAGAAGCATATTGGCTTAAATTTGCTGTGACTTTTGAACCCGATGGAAGTTCAAGGCTGCCTTCATACTGTACATTGCAATGTGAATGCAGCCTTAAATGCTTAAATGCAAAAGTAAACAAGACTTTTCACCAGCTAATTATTAGTTTACAATTCCCACTAGGGATAATACATTTATACCTATATTGCATTTTTAGAATAAAATATTTGTACAGTATAGCATAATTTTTCTTATTTTAACAAGGTCAAGTGCTTATATGTAGAGTTGAGCGAGAACCTAACGATTCGCACTCGCTATACTCAAAACGAGTACTGTCTAATACTTGCGTATTTGTTCCGAATAGCAGGTGCAATGCAAGTCAATGGGGAAAACTTGCAAATAGGGATGGGCGAACCCCCCGATGTTCAGTGTTCGGGAGACTCGCCCAAAGTTCGCGTTCGTGTTCTGAAATAACGCAAACTTGCGTCCGAACACCAAACTTGGACTTTGCAGCTGTAAAATAAAGAATACAGTTAATAATAAACATTGTCATTATACTTACAGGTCCTGCGACGCGTCCTGCAGACTCTGTCTCCCGCCGCTTCTCCTTCCGATCATCACTGTGCCCTCCCAGTAGTCAGCACTGATGATAGGACCTTCCGTGACGTCATAGCATGTGACCAGTCACATGTGTATTATCTCATTGGTTACAGACATGGCTATGACGTCATGCTAGGTCCTGTCAGTGCATCTCCGTACTCAGTATACTCGGCGAGTGCCGTGTACCGGCGAGATGCTCGGGCACATGCTTGGCTCCCCCTTCCTGCATGTCAGCGCTCTTTACAGAGTCAGCCCACATGCAGGGACTGGCTGCCACAGCCTGTGAATAGCGGCGCCAGGAATCAGGTGATCGGAGATCACCGTTGCTATAGTAACCCGCCTGTCAGGTTACTATTGCAACGGTGGCAGCGGTGACGTCACCGCTTACCAACCCGCACCCTCTGCTCACTCACTGAGTAATTAGACTGCACGGTGAGCAGCAGTGTTCTTCCTCCCATGCAGTGCTGTCTGATGTAGCAGAGCTGCATGGGTCGAAGGAGAAAGAAGACAGAAGAGCAGGATCGTGGAGGGATGAGAGGAAGTAATAAACATGGAGTCTCTAAGTGTGTCTATGTATTTATTTCTATTAAAGTATTTTTTCTCTGTGTGGTGTCTTTTTTTTAACCCTTTATTGGAGATTCTTAATGGCCGGGTGAAACTTGCCTGACATTAAGAAACTCTCGCTTAATACTAGCTAGTAAAACAAAGCTAGTATTAACCCCTTATAACCCAGCGTGCCACCCGTCACCAGGGCCACTGGTAGAGTTGGATACAGTGCCAGATGATGGCACTTCTATGAAATTCCTGGCTGGACACAAAAATGAGGCAAAGCCCATGTCGTTTTTTTTTAATTATTTCATGAAATAATTAAAAAAAGGGCTTCCCTATATTTTTAGTTCCCAGCCGGGTACAAATAGGCAGCTGGGGATTGGGGGCAGCCCGCACCTGCCTGCTGTACCTAGCTAGCATACAAAAATATGGCGAAGCCCACGTCATTTTTTTTTTTCTAGTTTTTTGGCAAATACAATTAAAAAAATGCTTCCCTTGGTTTTCCATTGCCAGTGAACGTAACTCCAAGCAGTTGGGGTTAGCAGCCAGTAGCTGCTTGGATTACCCTTAGCTATCAATACAAAAAATGCAGTGGGAGCCCACGCATTTTTTTTTAATTATTTATTTAAATAACTAAAAAAAATGGGCTTCCCTGTATTTTGATTGCCTGACATCACAGTACTGTAAAAATAAATAAATCATAAAAAAAATGACGTAGCTCTCCGTGGTATTTTTGATTCTCAGTGCAGATAAAGCAGACGGCTACGGGCTGCCACCCCCATCTGCCTGGCGTTACCTTGGCTGGCAGTCAAAATACAGGGAAGTTCATTAATTTTTTTTTATTTAAAAAAATAATTAAAAAAAATGCATGGGCTCCCACCGTATTTTGATCGCCAGTCAGGCAAAGCCCGGCAGCTGGGGGCTGTGATTCTCGGCAGCCTGCAGCTGCCCTTGAAAATGGCGCATTAGTTTCTTAGCGCCCTTTCTATGTGCTTTACCCGGCTCGTCCAGCTGCTGTGATGGTGGTGGCTCGCTGGGTAATAAAGGGGTTAATACCAGCTTTGTATTCTCAGATGGTACTAAGCCCGAATTTCATGGTGTCATGAATTTCTAGGAAACAGTAAAAAAGACACAACACAGAGAAACTTTTTTATTAGAAATCAAACAAAAAACATTTAGAGACTCCACCTTTATTATAAAAAAAATCCTTAGTCCGACGTAATCCACTGGGACAGCCATGTCAGCTTCATCACTGTGCACAGACAGTCTATACACAGTGAGAAGCACAGAGCAAAGTCAACTCTGCTACATCGTTCTGGTCAGAGCGAAGAAGCAGAGGCTGACAGTGACGGGATGATTGCACTTGCGTCTCGCAGTGCATCATCCCACTCTCCCGACAGCAGCGCTTCAGCCATGGTGGTGGGGGGTGCTGACTACAGCCGTGGGTAGTGGGGGTGGCCGCTGACTCCAGCCGCGGGTGGTGGGGGGGCCACTGACTCCAGCCATGGGTGATGGTGGGGGGACTGACTCTAGGGGCGGGGGGGTGCTTGACTCCAGCCGTGAGGGGTGGGGAGGTGCTGACTCAAACCGCGGGGGGCACTGACTCCAGCTGCGGGTCATGGGGGCGCCCGCTGACTGCAGCCCCTGCCTTGCTTTAGCTGGATGTGTGGAGGGCACGCATCCAGCTGAAATGCATCGCTGCTCAGAGAGGACACTGCAGGACATGGGAGCCGGGGAGGGTGAGTAAAATGTTTGGGTTTTTTTCTTTTTGCAGTAGACAAATATAGAGGAGAGACCCAGGAAAGGCACATATACACAAGGAGGATTTATATACCAGGAAGGGGACAAAAAACAGGATGGGGACATATATACCAGAATGTGCCCAGGAGGGGAATATATACACATCAGGAGGAGCCCAGGATGGGGATATATATGCTGGGAAAGGGACAAATAAACCAGGATGGGAACATATATACCAGGAGGAGGACATATATACCAAGAAGGGGACAGAAACCAGGATGGGGACATATATACCAGAATGTGCCCAGGAGTGGGATATACATACCAGGAGGTGCCCAGGATTGGACATATATACAAGGATGGGAACAAATAAACTGGGATGGGGACATGCATACCAGAAGGGTCCCTGGATGGGACATATATACCTGGAAGAGGACATTTATGCTAGGAAGGGAACAATAAACCAGGATGGGGACATGCATACCAGGAAGAGCCCAGGATGCAGACATATATATACCAGGATTTGGACATATATACCAGGAGGATATTATACAGAAAGACAATGTGTGTGGGGGGATAGTATACAGAGGGGTAGTGTGTGGGGGGTGATATACGGAGAAGCATTGTGTGTGTGTGTGTGTGTGTGTGTGTGTGAGGATATATAAAGAAGGACAGCTTGTGTGGGGGATAGTGTACAAAGGGGCAAAGTACATGAGGGATATTACACAAAGGGTCATTGTGTGTGTGTATATTATACAGAGTTGCAGTGTGTGGGGGATATATAGAGGGGCAGTGTGTGTGTGTGTGTGTGTGTGTGTGTGTAGGATACTACACAGAGGAGCAGTGTGTGGGATATTATACAAATGGGCAGTTTGTGTTGATATTTACAAAGGTGTACAATATAGACACTGCACTCTCTATTCAAAGAACGAGGTATATAAAGACCAACAAATTTGTTTTAGTTCAAAAGGTTTTTTAGTTTTTTTATTTTTTATTTTTTCAATGCTATAAGGCAATAAATAAGTGATAATAATACATATGGTGGGACGTTTCGGCCATAACACTGGCCTTCTTCACGCCATATTACACTGGAAAAGGGTAAAATAAGACAAAATCAATATACACGAAAAAAGAGGGGGGAAAAAAAGGAGAGGGTTTTTTTACATATAGATACATATATACATTTTTAGGCAATTCTTACTATCACTAAAGAACCTTTTTCCATGTCATTATCTAATCCTTGGACGTATGATATGCAACTTTATACAGTAAGTTACTATAAGGGTATCAGTACAGGGCAGGACAATGGCGACAATAGCAAAGGTGACAATATAGCACCTACCTCCAAAGAAGTGGGGGGAACTAGTTTTCAAAAGATGCAAGGAGTGTGTACAGAGAAATATAGAGTAGGGGAACACCCTAGGAATTATTTTTCTATTGGTCACGGGAAGCAATTCCTGCAAATAAAGGTAAAAAGGGGTGAGATTGGAGTAAATGGAACCCCTGACTGAGGTAAGTATACCCGGATGAGCATACCTGGTGGATAAAGAGTCTCAGGGTATAATTGTTCTGGAGAGGTCTAGTGAGTGCATCAGCGGAACATTTAAGATTATGGTTTCTGAAAAATTGGGATAAAGAGTCAAGGTGGGTTTAACAAAAGAGGTTTTCAGTTTAGTATCTATGGTGTTTAGACCAAATACCTTGTGATAATGCACAACCTTAATCCAGTAATTATTTGAATAGTGTAGAGACCTAGTCTGGATTTAGTATTTTCAGTTACGGAATCACGTTTTGTGTCCTATAAAGCGGGGAACATGTATAATTAGAAGGTGCATTGTAACTATAGTAAAAGGTTAAAAAGGAGCAAGTGATACCTTTTTGGACTCCACATGTGAAGTATAACTATTAGCATGTACTGAAAAAGTCTTTGCAATGTGTAGTTCCTATAAAAAGATATAGGCAGAGCTGTTTCAGGATAATAAAATGCACTTGTTGCCACTAGTGTAAAATGTGGGGAAGTTGTACCTTTGAGCCGTCCAGAATATTTTCCACCACTTGCGGAGAAGGGGAGTATGCAGAAAAAAACTTGCTATTATCTAGAAGAGGTAATGTGTAACAGGGTTGGATACAGGTACTAGGTCATGCAGACACTGATATTATGGAGCTGTTTAGCCTAGTGCGCATTACCTGTATAATCCTTATGCAGGAGATGTGTATAGGGCGATTTGAGGTGTCCCTCTATGGAATGAAAGGTCGGATTAGTGGATTGTAGAATATGGAGGAATAGGTGATCCAAATGGAGGGGGTGTCGTGTCGCATCCTACCTTGGAAGGCCGTCTTCCCAGACTGTGGCTGCTGCAAATGGGGACTGTGTCTGCCGGCTATTTACTTCCGAAAACCGGAAGTCATGTCAGACGCCGGCGCATGCGCAGTAGCGTAATGCGCTCGTATTAGTACAAATGCAGTACCGTTAGGTATGTAATAGAGGAGCCGGTGCCTGCGCAGTTGGCGATTTTAAGTACTTAGTGAGATAATCGTACTGGGAAGACGCTTTTCCTTCTTATGTTAATGTTTATGTCCATTTAATAGATGGTAAGATGTTACGGGCTAAGAGAGGGGAATTGGAGATAGGAGGCATGATGCAGAAACATGTGCCCGTATCAAATTATGCACGGCACATATACAATAGCAATTAGAAAACAGGGATATATACGCTGCGAATAGGTACATAGACATAGGCATGATCTAGCACAAGAAATGTGTCATAATAGTATCACCTATACGTTCTCCTTATGACCTACAAAGGAAAAAGGTTAATGCACAAAACATAAGGGTCCCAATATGCTATGAAGTGCAAGAACAGTACAGTGTCTATAACAATCTATCGTGGTGCCGTTATATACTTTACCATCTAACAGTGAGTGCGCAGTGGAGGCAGAAATGGTGGTAGAAGTTTTTCTTAGTTTTTCTGTAAAGAATTACAAGAAATCAGCGCTTAGATGTGTTATAGAAAAAGAGAACGTATATAAATATATGCAATTTAGGTGGGCCAATCAATTTCTCTATTGAGCCCTTTGGGTGCTAGGGTTTCGAGTTTATAAATCCAGAAACTTTCCCGTTTTTTCAAAAGTTCTATGTGGTTCCCGCCACGTCTAGGCCTGTGTACTCTGTCAATGACCTGAAACCGTAATTGCGCCACACTATGCCTGGCTTCATGAAAGTGAGAAGGGATGGGAAGCCATAATTTCCCACATCTAATCGTGGATTTGTGGCTGGCAATTCTGTCACCTACATGCTGCGTGGTTTCCCCGACATATAGTAAACCACATGGACATTTGATTAGGTATATCACAAAGTTGCTTTCGCATGTAAAATGTTCTTTGATATGGAAGCTTTTGCCGGATCTGGGGTGTACAAAATGGTCACCCTTGATAACATTCGAGCAAGAGGCGCAACTGAGACATGGAAAGGTGCCGGTGCGTTTAGGCGCCAGAAGTGTTTGGGTATTGGATTTGTCACTGCCCACATCTGCTTTAACCAGGGAATCTTTTATATTTTGTGGTCTCCTTTTGCACATTAGTGGGGGAAGAATAAATGATCCTACATCTGGGTAAGCCTTTTTAAGCAGAGGCCAGTGTCGATGAATAATATTGTATACTAGGGGCATGGAGGGGTGGTGTGTATGTACAAATGGGATCCTGTCATACTTAATTGTCTCTTCTCCTAAGGGGGTAGGAAGAAGTGCCCTTTCCTTCTCTGCTCTTAGTAAAGCCTCAGGGTAGTTCCGTGTCAGGAATCTCTCAGTCATCTCTTCCAGTCTCTGTTCTCTGGTGGTATCATCTGAGACTATACGGGTAATCCTTTTGAATTGTGACCTTGGTAAGCTGTTTTTAGTGGATTTTGGGTGGCAGCTGCTGTACAGCAGCATGCAATTGCGGTCAGTGGGCTTGCGGTACAGGTCAGAGGATAGAAGACCAGTGTCATCTCTTCTTATACATGTATCGAGAAAATTAATTTCCCTTGGGTGGTAGTTCAGTGTGAATTTAATCTCCGGCCATACACTATTGATATAATTATCAAAGTTTAATAGGCTTGTAATGTCACCCTGCCAGATGCAGAATACATCGTCGATGTAACGGACCCATAGAAGGGCCAGTTCATCAAATGATGGGTAGGAGTAGATATATCGATTTTCAAAAAAGTCCATGAAGAGGTTTGCATACGCCGGGGCTACATTAGATCCCATCGCGGTCCCATGGCATTGGATATAGAAATCATCCTTAAATAGAAAGTAATTCTCATTTAGGACCAGTTCCAAAAGAGCCATGATGAAATCGACTGTGTCCTGTTCTAAGTTAGTGTCATCTAATGCCAATTTGGTCGCCTTGATACCTTTAGCATGTGAGATAGAAGTATAAAGGCTGGCAACGTCCCATGTACAGAGGAGATTGTTAGGAGATATTGAACCTATACTTCTAATTTTTTGGAGAAAACTATTGGTATCCAATATAAAGGACCTGGTCTTTTTGGTCAGAGGGGTAAGTATTTTCTCGAGGTAGATGGAAAGGGGTGAGAGGATGGACTCAGTGGATGCTACGATAGGTCGACCGGGGGGGTTTGTGAGTGACTTATGTATTTTGGGTAATACATAGAAGACGGGAGTTATAGGATGTGTTTTAGTTAAGAAGGAACGAGTAGAGGAATCAATAGTGCCTTTATCCTGGTAAATGGTTAGCAAATTCTGAATTTTGTGTTGGATTCTGAAAACTGGATCAAATGGTATTTTTTGGTAAGTGGTAGTATCGTCAAGTTGGCGTTTCACTTCTTTTATGTAGTCATGTGTATTCAGAATCACAATTGCCCCTCCTTTATCAGCCGGCTTGAGAGTTATCATTTTATTGTTCCTCAATGTGGTTATAGCCAGTTTTTCAGATTTACTGATATTGCTGTGTGTCGGGTAAAAACCCAGTTTATGCTCATGGATATTGTCTTTGATATCACGGTCAACCAGTGATATGAAAGTTTCTACTGCGTGATTGGTTTTGGGTGGCATAAAAGAACTAGGATTATATAAACCTAGTGTTCTAATATTAGTCTCCTTAGATAGTGTTGGTGGGTTCCTAGCTTGTGAGGGATTGGTGCCGAAGTGAGTTTTAAGCCTAATGGATCTGTAGAACCTCTGAATATCACTTTCCAAGGTAAAAGAATCCCACTTAGGTGTAGGGCAAAAGGTGAGCCCTTTGTTCAATACGGCTAATTCGTCTGGTGCCAGGGTGTAGTCGGAGATGTTAATAACTAAATTGGGACCCTTACCTGTGATCGCAAGGTCATTGCCCAGTCTCCGCCTCCCCCTCCTCGACCTCCTCGTTGGTTTGTTTTTCTTTTTCCAAGTCCTAAAAAAGGTGCTGTACTTGTATGGCTGCCACTGGATTTGCTTCCAGATGAAGCTGAATGATAGTTCGGTGGTCTTCTCCATTGGCGTGTGTTGCTTGTTTGCCAATCTTTCCATCTGTAAACTCTATTTTGCAGATAGTCGTCAGTATCTCTCTGAAATTTCTGTCTTTTCTTATCCTCTAGGTTTTTCTTGAACTCTTTAAGGGTATCGTCCGCCTTCTTTCTGAAGGTGGCAAGGTCTCCAGGGGTCAGGCTATCCGCTAATTGGGATTCTATGGTTGTTATTTTGTCCTTAGACTCTTTAATGGCAATTTGGAGATGTTCAATGGTTAGAACAATTATATCCAAAGAACATTTATTCAAAATTTGTTGGTACTTTTTACAATAGTCCTCGTTGTTTGAGAAAAGAGTGGGTCTCAAATTGCATCTAAGGCCTCTTGGTATACGACTTTGTCTAAAGTATTCTGCTAGGGTGGTGCAATGGAGATCGAGGGAAATTAATGTGCGATTCTCCTTTTCCCAGTCTCTAGACCTAACCTCTCTAATAGGGGTCTTGAGGAATTCGGTAGAATTAGTAACTTGGGATAGTATATTGTTACAGGTAGTATCATCATATGCAAAAGTGTCCAAAGACATGGAAAAAGCTGGTGCAATACACCAAGAAAAATACGTTAACTAGAAATATATGGTGTGCACTCAGCTATTGGTGAGTTTGGAGGTGCTAGTGAGTGGACCGAGGTCCAGACTATCATGTACAATATAGACACTGCACGCTCTATTCAAAGAACGAGGTATTTACAAAGGAGCAGTGTACATGTGGGGACATTATACAGAGGAGCAGTGTGTGGGAGGATATTATACAGAGGAGCAGTGTGTGGGAGGATATTATAAAGAGCAGCAGTAGGTATGGGAGGATATTATACAGAGGAGCAGTGTGTATAGGAGGATATTATACAAAAGAACAGTGTGTGTGGGGGATATTGCAGTATATTAATAAACAGTGTGTGTGGGGGATATTATACAGAGGAGCAGTGTGTATATCGGGATATTATACAGAAGACCAGTGTGGGGGGGTATTATGCAGAGGAGCATTGTGTGTGGGGGATATTATATAGAGAAGCAGTGTGTGTGGGGGGATATTATACTGAGGAGCAGTGTGTGGGGGGATAGTATACTGAGGTGCAGTGTGTGTGTGGGTGATAGTGTACTGAGGTGCAGTGTGTGGGGGATATTATACAGAGGAGCAGTGTGGGGGATATTATACAGAGGCACAGTGTGTGGGGGATATTACACTGAGAAGCAGTGTGTTTGGGGGGATATTATACAGAGGAGCAGTGTGTGTGTGAATATTATACACAGGGGCATTGTGTGGGTATATTCTACTGAATAGCAGTGTTTGTGGGGGATACTATACATGGGGCAGTGTGTGTGGGAGAGATATTATACAGAGGAGCAGTGTGTGTGTGTGTGGGGGGGGATATCTTACAGAGGGGCAGTGTGTGGGGATATTATACACAGGGATATCGTGTGGGGGTACACTGAGGGGCAGTGTGGTGGGAATATTACAAATAGGGGCAATGTGGGAGAGAGATTATGGAAGGGGTCAGTGTAGTGTAGAGAGTATATTATGGAGAGGGGAGGTGTAGGGGGTGTATTATTAATTTTCTAAGGGAAATGCTTTGTTTTCTGGAACAACTTCAAAGGTGCTAACACTTTTAGCCATGACTATTTGTGTGTGTGTATGTGTGTGTATGTATATATATATATATATATATATATATATACATACATACATACACACACACACACACACACACGTACGCTTTTCCAAGAATGGTGGTGAGTGGGGAGGGCTTGAGGGGTGGAGTCGGAGCTGGGGTGGGGTGTAATATCCATGGATAAGGCATAAATGGTTGAAATCGGAAGACCGCTAAAAAAACGAGATCAGACGTGATGGATTTGATGTGCAGATTCTAAGCACAAATTTGTAATTTATTGTACATTTGAAGAGATCAATTTTCTTAGGATATAAAAAAATAAAAAAAATGGTCTTCTGTTCTCGCTTGTTTCTTGGGAAACTGGGTAAAAAATCAGTAGGGGGGGCACCAAAGGGCAGTTTTGCACAGGGCGCCATTCAGGCTAAGGCCGGACCTGCTCTGGATTACCACTAATGGTGTAGATGCTGGAGTCCTGTTCCTTAATAGTAAAGCTAATCTGTTCCTCCGCTCTCCCCCACAGGGAAAGAAGGGGAAGTAGTGTGATGGAAACACAGATAAGACAGACAGGGATAACAGAAACTCAGTAAGGAACAGTAAGGAACTAAAAAGAAAAGCAATTGAAGTAATGCTGCAAGTAAAGAACAACAAGGGATAAAACCACAACTGCACATAGCAATAATATATCAACGACCAGTGAGCCGGGATAAATCCCCACCTCTCCAGGCCAGTATAGACAAGCTATAGCTGGCACTAATGCAACAGTCCAGCCAGCATATACATGAGGAGAGTGAATATGACTGGCTCACTCATAGCATGTAACTAAAGAAGATTAACACGCATTAAAGAAGATTAACAACAGATATTAACTCTTGATAGCCTGCCTATGAGCCAGGTGTGTGTGAGTTGATGCCCGAGTCACTCTGTGCTGATCACAGACATCAAAGAAGTTAGCAGGCAGAGTGCAAGAATCTGAAGTCTCCTCAGATCCTGATGTCGATGTGCTAGTCAGTCATGCTTGCAAAAACCTCCTTGTGACAAATATCCTGTGTTCTTCATATGTCTTTATGTGTGGGGCAGCACAGTGGCTCAGTGGTTAATAATGTAGCTTGGAAGTGCAAGGTGTCTAATCCCACCAAGGACAGCATATGGAAAAAGATTGTTCGTTTTCCTCGTGTATGTGTGGTTTTCCTTCCACACTCCAGACATATACTGATAAATTTAATTAGTGATCCCTGATGGGGACAGTGATGAGAATGTCTGTAAAGTGCTGTAGAATTAATGGCGCTATATAAGATAGTGAAGCGTTTTCTAACAAACTAAAACAACTTCTAAGCCCTGCTTTTCCAAAACCTATATTAAGTCTGCTAAAAGCATGTGGGAAACCATGGTAAAGTCTAATGAAGCCAAGGATTTATTTTGTGGCCATAATTCTAAAGGTATGTTTGGCACAAAGCCAACACTGCATCACCAAAAGAACACCATCCCCACAGTGAAGTATGATAGAGGCAGTATTATGCTTTATGGCTGTTTTTAGGCAGTTGGAGCTGTGTCTTTAGTTTCGGTCGATGAAATTATGAATTGTTCGAAATATTAATTTTCTATCAAAACCTTAGGTCTTTTAAAAAAAGCTAAAGAAGAAGAGAAATTTCACCTTTCAGTTCAACAATGACCCTGAACCTCCAAATAAAAAAAAGAATAGCTTTACGGGAAGAAGATCACAATTTTAGAAATGGCCCAGCCAGACCCCATACCTACATGCTAATTCAAATCTACGGGTTGACCTGAAGGGGGCACTGTATACAGGAGATGCTGCAAGGAAGAGTGGGCAAAGGTTGCCAATTTTAGATATGCCATGTGGATAGGCTCCTACCTAAAAAGACTAAATGCTGTCATAAATTATATCATTTAAAATGCAAGCATTTAACAAAATATAGGAATCCATTGAAAACGAGAAATTAAAGGAGGATAAGGATCTTGTAATAGCTCACAGAAGATGGTGTTTCTGACTATTTTTCTGAGTGTGCTTCTATAAGTTCATGATCTGTTCATAACTATAAATTAAAAAGATTTTATACCAATAAATAGTTGAACAGAACGTCACATAAAGATGTGAAAATTCAGAAAATATGTAGCTGACTGGTATGAGTTGGGGAAAAGCACAGTGCTTGGCAGCCCCCTAGGGAATGAATAGAGTGGTGTTTGGGCATGTGCTCTGCCGTTTCATACCAGCGGACAAAGATGTACCCCTTTGGGGATGCGAGTGCTTCGTTCTTCCAAATCGGTAAAGGTCGCAGAGGTTGGACCCGCACTGATATTTAATGTATCACATATCCTCTGCGTAGGTGATAACTTATCTTCACTAGTGAAGCGAGGGTGCCAGTGGAAATCACAATAGGGATGCAGGGAATGTTTAGCACCCTGGCATGTTGCTTTTGAAATAGAAGTTTGAGTGTGTGTGTGTGTGTGTGTATATAGTTATATTGTGTGTGTGTGTGTGTGTATATAGTTACATTGTGTGTGTGTGTGTGTGTGTGTGTGTGTGTGTGTGTGTGTGTGTATATATAGAGTTATATACTGTGTGTGTATATAGTTATATAGTGTGTGTGTGTGTATATATAGAGTTATGAACTGTGTGTGTGTATATAGTTATATAGTGTGTGTGTGTGTGTTATATAGTGTGTGTATCTATATATATATATATATATATATATATATATATATATATACATACACATATATATATATATATATATATATATATATATATATATATATATATATATATATATATATATATATGATCCAACCCCATCCAGGTGTACAGTAATGCCTTTATATACTATATTATTTATTGCCTTACTTTTACAGATGTGCTGCTCACCATGCTTCAGTTTGGTCCTGGCATTACAAACAAAGTTTCCCATATCTCAAGGACCTGCAGTGATGTATGAAGAGGCGGGCACTGTGCTGCTCTGGTTCACCCCTCTGCATTACATCACTTGTCAGCTATGGAAGACTGTTTCTAGTGCAGAGGCAGCAGGAGCAAAGTGAAAGTAATTTGAGCCCTCAGCACAGAGACTGCGGCTGTGCTGTGAAGGTACTGTGAAGGCCTGCTCTGGCCCAGACATTGCAGTGATGTGCAGTTCCCCCGGGCCAGACATGACAGCAGCGGCTCCCTGCTCCTGCCTCCTTCACAGCGGACACACAGTCTCCCCAGCCGCTGCAGGAAGCCAGGGGCTGGAGAACCCGCATGTGACCGCTATTTACATTAAACTATTGATTTGCTGCTCCTCACACCCGCTGACTGGCTGCAGAGAGAGGTGGGCGGGGAGCAGCTAATGAATATTCACTGACTTTAAGCAGCGGGCACACGTGGTTTCTCCAGCGCGGGCTTCCTGCAGCAGCGACCCTCCCTGCCTCCCCACAGCTCCCTACCCCGCAGCTTCAGACCATAAGACGCACCCCACACTTTCCTCCCAAATTTGGAGGAAAAAAAGTGCGTCTTATGGTCCGAAAAATACGGTATGCGCCTGTTCACACGTCAGGTCGATGAGGCTGAGTGCAGGCAGTCTTTTTTGTCTATATCAAGAGGGTCATACCTTCTGACCGTGCACCTCTCCCCCAGTTGCCACAGGTAATCTCATTCTATATAGCAGGTTCCTACGTGCCCATACACAGGAGGATTTTAACCCAGAGAGAGGCTTCAGAATAGCGTTAGGGACCCAGTTACGAGATATGCCGTGAAGGGGCAACTGGGCAGATATACAAATGGCCATTTCTATATGCTAAATATCTCATTTGTCTTAGATTTTCCTTAGCAGTAATGCAGGTCCATGTTCACACATTCATGGTTTCCATACTTTAGCATTTTCAGAGCGCAAACTGACTTTTTTTGCATTATATGTGATGTTCAGTTATGCGCCTGTTCACACGTCAGGTCGATGAGGCTGAAGGCTTGGTGACACTTTAGACATTTCTGGTCACCAGGAAAATGGCTGTGCATTGTGTCCTTACATGTCATTCTCTGTTATCTGTTGTAAACACTCACATTAGGAGGGGGGAGGCGTGCCATCCCACACAGGAGAGCAGACTCCGCCCACTTTACGGGAGGCTGTAATCTGAGCTTTTTATACAGTGGAAATTCAGTAGGATTTCAGAAGCTGCTCCCCCTAGTGTTTAACAGTGGAAAATATCAAACTTTTTATTTTTTTTATATTTTGCACAATTAAAAAAAAAAAAATCTTTAAACAAAACATTTAAACATTATTACTTTACATTTTTTCAGTTATTATTATTTTTTTTTTTTTGACGATACCTTCCCTTTAAATTGATCATGTACCCTACCAATAAGTCAGACTAAAGCCTTATGCAGATGAGGCTAGAAGTATGCCAATCGCACTCTTGTGCTCACATGACGGCCGTTCTCACCACCGGCACTGGAAAACCATGACAGTGCACTGTGTGCATGCTATGAGGATTCACAAGGCTGCGGTCACAGGCCATTAAAGAGCTGCCAATCTGCTTCATATAACCAAACGGTCGACTATCATTTAAAGGGAATCTGTCACCAGGTTTTTGCCCTCTAATCTGAGACCAACATAATGTAGGGGCAGAGATCCTGATTTCAGCGGTGTCACTTACTGACCTGCTCAGTTCAGTTTTGAGAAAATTACTGATTAATCAGCAGTAGATTATCATTAGAGGACTACTTGGCGTGCTGCAGGTAGTCCAGAATATACATGAGCTCTGTATAACTGCTAGATCTGCAGCAGAGAAAACATTGATTTTATCAAATTGACAGCAAACAGCTCAGTAAGTGATTTCTGGAATCAGGGTCTCTGTCTCTACATTATGTTGCTCTCAGATATGGGAGCAAAAAACTGGTGACAGATTCCCTTTAAATGCAGCAATTGTCCAGTATAAATGCTCCCTTAGATCCAGGTACCGTATTGGCGACTTCTTATCTGATTGGTTTTGTCTCATCCCATTCTTCTTCATCTGATCCAGACGACATGATGACTTTGGACGTACATAGCTTCTTTCCGCAGACTTCCATTTTCTCTGGTCTTCCACAACATATCCCAACACAATGCCCTAAAAAATGAGTGTCATTATTACATCTAAATAAAAAATATCCGCACATACTGTGCACATAATAACCCTTATACTGTGCACCTGAAAAAATATTTTCCCTACTTTACTCCCTGACCAAAAAGTGACCCCAACACTGTCCCTCTAATGACACATGGCCTCCACATTGTGCCTCTCATATACTACAACCAGTGCACCATCCCTCCACCATGAATTAAGGCCGTCACATTGTGTTTCTTTATGAAAAATATCTATAAAACCATCCCCCCTCATTAACCATGTCCTATACACTTTCCATACAAAATAATGCACCTGTGATCTGAACAATGGCCTCCACATTGTCCACACCTTCCATGCCCCTTACCACAGTATCCCCTCTCTATACTCTGCTGTCTTTTCACACCGTACAGCCTTCACAATGTGCCCTCATTGTCCCTCGTATACTGCTCCTCTCATACTGTGCCCTCACATTGTCCCTCGTATACTGCTCCTCTCATACTGTGCCCTCACATTGTCCCTCGTACACTGCTCCTCTCATACTGTGCCCTCACATTGTCCCTCGTATACTGCTCCTCTCATACTGTGCCCTCACATTGTCCCTCGTATACTGCTCCTCTCATACTGTGCCCTCACATTGTCCCTCGTATACTGCTCCTCTCATACTGTGCCCTCACACTGTCCCTCATACAGTCATATGAAAAACTTTGGGCACCCCTATTAATGTTAACCTTTTTTCTTTATAACAATTTGGGTTTTTGCAACAGCTATTTCAGTTTCATATATCTAATAACTGATGGACTGAGTAATATTTCTGGATTAAAATGAGGTTTATTGTATGAACAGAAAATGTGCAATCCGCATTTAAACAAAATTTGACCGGTGCAAAAGTATGGGCACCTCAACATAAAAGTTACATTAATATTTTGTAGATCCTCCTTTTGCAAAAATAACAGCTTCTAGTCGCTTCCTGTAGCTTTTAATGAGTTCCTGGATCCTGGATGAAGGTATATTTGACCATTCCTGTTTACAAAACAATTCCAGTTCAGTTAAGTTTGATGGTTGCCGAGCATGGACAGCACGCTTCAAATCATCCCACAGATGTTCAATGATATTCAGGTCTGGGGACTGGGATGGCCATTCCAGAACATTGTAATTGTTCCTCTGCATGAATGCCTGAGTAGTGGTGTGAGATCAGTGGCCCATAGCCTTTAACCCCTCCAAAAAACTAGTTACTTATTCAAATCTGTGAAAACTGGGGTTTTGCCCACTTTGATGCCAGTTCTGATGCCAGAACCCCATTGGGCCAGGCTGGAGTGATCTGAATTTGATGTGTGGCATCATTAGGTATGTAAATGTGGTGTGAGATCAGTGACCCAAAGCTTTTTAAACCCTCAAAAACACCAGTTACTTATTCAAATCTGTGAAAATTGGGTGTGTGCCCAATTTGATGCCAGTTCTGATGCCCAGAACCTGTTTGGAACAGGCTGGAGTGATCTGAATTTGATGTGTGGGATCACTAGGTATGTAAATGTGGTGTGAGATCAGTGGTCCAAAGCCATTTAACCCCTCAAAAACACCAGTTACTTATTCAAATCTGTAAAAACTGGGGTTATGCCCACTTTGATGCCAGTTCTGATGCCCAGAACCCCTTTGGGCCAGGCTGGAGTCATCTGAATTTGATGTGTAGTATCACTAGGTATGTAAATGTGGTGGAGTTCAGTGGCCAATAGCCCTTTAACCCCTCAAAAAAACAGTTACTTATTCAAATCTGTGAAAACTGGGGTTTTGCCCATTTGATGCCAGTTCTGATGCCCATAACCTGTTTGGGCCAGGCTGGAATGATCTGAATTTGATGTGTGGTATCACTAGGTATGTAAAAGAGGTGTGAGATCAGTGGCCCAAAGCTAATTAACCCCTCAAAAACACCAGTTACTTATTCAAATCTGTGAAAACTGGCCATTTGCCCAGTTTGATGCCAGTTCTGATGCCCAGAACCCCTTTGGGCCAGGCTGCAGTGATCTGAATTTGATGTGTGGCATCTCTAGGTGTGAAAAAGAGGTGTGAGATCAGTGGCCCAAAGCTATTTAACTTCTCAAAAACACCAGTTACTTATTCAAATCTGTGAAAACTGGGGTTTTGCCAACTTTGATGCCAGTTCTGATGCCCAGAACCCCTTTGGGCCAGTCTGGAGTGATCTGAATTTGAGGTGTGGCATCATTAGGTATGTAAATCTGGTGTGACATCAGTGTCCCAAAGCCAACCTCTCAAAAACACCAGTTAGTTATTCAAATCTGTGAAAACTGGGGTTTTGCCAACTTTGATGCCAGTTCTGATGCCCAGAACCCCTTTGGGCCAGGCTGGAGTGATCTGAGTTTGATGTGTGGCATCATTAGGTATGTAAATCTGGTGTGACATCAGTGGCCCAAAGCCACTTAACTCCTCAAAAACACCAGTTACTTATTAAAATCTGTGAAAACTGACCATTTGCACAGTTTGATGCCAGTTCTGATGCCCAGAACCTGTTTGGGCCATGCTGAAGTGATCTGAATTTAATGTATGGCATCACTAGGTATGTAAATGTGGTGTGAGATCAGTGGCTCTAAGCCATTTAACCTCTCAAAAACACCAGTTACTTATTCAAATCTGTGAAAATTGGCTGTGTGCCAACTTTGATGCCAGTTTTGATGCCCAGAACCCCTTTGGGCCAGGCTGGAGTCACTTGAGTTTGATTAGGGGCGTCACTAGATATGCAATTGCGGCGTTAGATCAGTGGCCCAAAGCCATTAACCCTTTCACTAACATACTTCGGTGCCCACTTTGATGCCCATTTTTTTGCCTGTTTTATAATTTTCGCAGCTGATTTTGAGTGTACTTGTATTAGGGCGCATCAGTGCATTGTATTTTATTATTGTGATGTGTTATTTTTGTTGAGAAACCTGTAAAAAACTGAAAATACTAAATTGCCGAATAAGAAACCAACTTCAGCATTGTCCTCACATTGTCAATAGTATACTGCTCCTCTCATACTGTGCCCTCACCTTGTCCCTCGCAAACTGCTCTCATACTGTGCCATCACCTTGTCCCTCGTATACTGCTCTCATACTGTGCCCTCACATTGTCCCTCGTATACTGCTCCTCTCTTACTGTGCCCTCACATTGTCCCTCGTATACTGCTCCCCTCATACTGTGCCCTCACATTGTCCCTCATATACTGCTCCTCTTATACTGTGCCCTCATTGTCCCTCGTATACTGCTCCTTTCATACTGTGCCCTCACATTGTCCCTCGTATACTGCTCCTCTCAAACTGTGCCCTCACATTGTCCCTCGTATAATGCTCCTCTCATACTGTGCCCTCACCTTGTCCCTCGTATACTGCTCTCATACTGTACCCTCATATTGTCCCTTATATACTGCTCCTCTCATACTGTGCCCTCACATTGTCCCTCGTATACTGCTCCCCTCATACTATGCCCTCACATTGTCCATCGTATACTGCTCCTCTCATACTGTGCCCTCACATTGTCCCTCGTATACTGCTCCCCTCATACTATGCCCTCACATTGTCCATCGTATACTGCTCCTCTCATACTGTGCCCTCACATTGTCCCTCGTATACTGCTCCTCTCATACTGTGCCCTCACATTGTCCCTCGTATACTGCTCTCATACTGTGCCCTCACATTGTCCCTCATATACTGCTCCTCTCATACTGTGCCCTCACATTGTCCCTCGTATACTACTCCACCCATACTGTGCCCTCACATTATCCCTCATATACTGCTCCTCTCATACTGTGCCCTCACACTTTCTTTACTGCCTCCCATAATGTGCTGTCACTTTGTATACTGAGTGAATGCTCCTTTTCCCCCACCCACACTTTACATAAAAGTTCCTCGCATGTACAGCTCCATGATAGAGCACTTACCTTGTCCCTCATCTTTACCTCCTTTGTGGTGCTAAATCTCACACACACACACCCTGCACCTCCATATCCCACACAGACCCTGCACCTCCATATCCCACACTGCACCCCAGCCTGTACCACCATATATCACACACTGCACCTCCATATCTCAAAGACCCTGCACCCTATATCCCACACACCCTGCATCCCTATATGTTACACAGATCCCAACTTACTCCTCTCTCAAACACACTGAACCCCCTTATTCCACACACCTTGCATCCAGGTCCGGCATCAGCATCCGGCACACCCGAGCAAATGCCATGGCCCTGGACAGCTGGGGGCCCACTTGCTGTCTTCAGTCCTGCGACCCCTTGGCTGAGTTCCGGGGACTTCAGTGCTTGGATTGGCAGCTGCACTATCCTGCATCCTGAATAGTGCGGTTGCCGACCCTTTAATCCACACTGGCCCACAGCATTCACTGTTGAATGCTCCATGCACCTCCTGCATTAAAGTTCATCTGTGGCCTGAGCTACCACGCGGTGTGCACCAGTCCCACAGATGAAGAGGAGCCGCAGTGCAGCTCCAGCCAGCATCCCCCAAAACATAGAGCACAGCATATGTCCTTCCATACTGTATGCCCCCCTCCACCTGAGCTAAGCTATATGTTCCACCCCCGATCTGTTTGGGCCCCCTACTGAGCTGTATGTTCCATCCAGCGATCTGTATAGGACCCCCTGTCATCTGAGCTGTATATGCCCTCCCCCCCCCTGATCTGTATGGGCCCCCACTCCTGAGCTGTATGGGACTGTCTCAGAGCAGTCGGTGCCCCCTCTTGAGCTGTATGGGAATGCCAGAGCCATATGTGCTGCCACCCCAGAGCCGCATGTTCTGCCACCCCAGAGCCGCATGTGTGGCCCTGCAGAGCCGTATGCACTGCCACCCCAGAGCTGTATGCCACCCACCCCAGTAATGTGTATGCCCCCCAGAGTTGTATACTACACCAGTAACATCTATGCCCCCCAGGAATATGTATGTACCTCAGTAACATGTATGGCCCCCAGTAATGTCTATGCCCCCAGCCCTTCCTGTCATTTATATATGTCGCGGGCGGGGAGGAGGGTGTCGGCACACTACGCTCACCCCTTCTGCTCGGGTCCGGCAGCTGCTCAGTGGTGGCTCGAGCTGTGGGCCGGATCCCGGGGTTCCTCGAGCGACACTCCTCGCCCGTGAGTGAAAGGGGATTTGTGGTTGGGTGTGGGGGATTGTTATAGTTCGTGACGCCACCCACGGTTGTGGTGATTGCACCACCGCTGCTCTGGGTGGGGATCCCGGGGATGGTGATGGGGAGCAGCCAGGTGTTGTGTTGCCCCTCCGTGGGTAGGGGTTGGTGATCCCGGGGCCCGGTGATGGGTGGTGAGGTGCGGGGCCTGGTGGGCGCAGGGACGCGGGGGGCAGCGCTGTGCCTTGCGGCACTGTGGTACTCACTCAGCCTGAGACATGGACACAGTTTGTACGGTAAACCAAACGGCTGGTAGGACGGTCCCACAGACGGCTGCACCTGCACTCCCGGTAGGTGACGGTGATGTCCCTCTTCCTTGCACCTATGTTTGACTGATGGTAGCGGTGGATTCCCTCCGGTTACCCGCTCCCCGACTACAATCTGGGCCGGAGGAGCTCTACACTTTGCCCGCAGGCGCTGGCCCTGAGAAACTGGTGCCTTGGCGGTGGCGGTGTCTCTCTGCTTCAGGTTGGGCTGTTGCCGTCAATCGGGACTTGGTTGCTGGGGGATCTACGTCCCCTTCACTGACGGATTCGGCAAATTTGGCGACTCCTAGCCTTGCCGGGGTCCGAGAGGCCCCTGCCCTGGTGCTGACTGTCCTTCGGAACACTGCTCCAGACCACCGGGCACACAGCCAACGGGGTCCTTCCAGGAACTTCCAAACGGTCCCCCTCCAGACAGTCACCGCCGTCGCTGACCTTGCTGTTCTGGCCCTCCACAAAGCTGGACCCTTCAGGCTTTCCTTCCTTCTTGTCACCTCACTTGCTTTCCTCCTTTGCCACTTTTCTACTTTCACTGCTTGTTTACTCTTTTCTAGCCCTCAGCTAGACTTCACTCTTGCCCTCCCCGGGCTACTCCTTCTACTTCCTCCTCCCTGACTAGACTGCCTGGAACTTCCCGCCTCCAGAGCTGTGATCTCCTTGGTGGGCGGAGCCAACCGCCTGGCCCACCCCCTGGTGTGAATCATCAGCCTCTGGAGGAAGGCAACAAGGATTTTTGGTTAGCTGTGATGTGCCTACCTGGAGTGTGGGGTGTGGTGGTGTTGTGACCTGTGACCCCTGGCTTGCCCAGGGCGACACATTCCCCCTTAGCAAAATGCAGACCGTCCGTGGGCTGCCGTCCTACGCCGGTTTTATTTTTCTGTAAAAAGGGGATAACAGGGTTAAACAAACAATAATAACATTTTTAATAACTTCTTCCCAAGACGGGAGGCACATTTACTTTTAACGTTGCAACGGCTTACAGTTACGGTTTCCGCTCTCTCCCACCCAAGTAACCTGGCCCTGATGCTGCCCCTAAAACCCAGGCAGCACCCCTTGACCCACAGTCCAGCACACGGTACCCGAGCGGGATCTGTCCTGCCCTCCAGAGGGTAGCCACCGGTTCCTTTGGTGGCTGGGCCCTGGCCTACTCTGCTCAGGGCCCTCCCTCCAACCTGCCTCTCCGGAGGCGGTATTGCGGAAAACGGTAACGGTAACCAACATATTTACAAGCCACTAACGTCTGTGGTTGCCCTGCAAGTTCACGGGCTTGTCCATGGATAGTTCCCATGCATTTTTAAACGGTCCCCACGGGGACAACGGTGCCGGCTCCAGCCGGTTGCAAATCACAGCAGACAATCAGGTGAACTTCGGATCATTTTCATCATTTCTCATTTTTCAAACTTTTCAAACAAACAACAAAGTGGTGGTCCCAACGGGGACGGTGCTACGGGCATCTGCTGCCCTACTCCGGACTTCCAGGCTCCAGTGCTCCTTCCAAGGAAGGGGGCGCGGCGCTTGCTCGGGCCTCTGGGCTGCCCCTCAATCTAGCGTCCAGCGCAAACCACCCTCGCTCCCCAAAGAACCGAGTGTACTGGACGATATCACCCGGCATCAGATTGCGGCCGGGATGCTCCTCGGGCAGGTGGGCATTCACATCCCGCCGGGCTACAAAAACTTCGGCCTCCAGGCCCGGTTCGTATATGAATCCGTAGCCCCGGCGGACATCAAACCGCCTCACCTGCCCCACGTACAACGGTCCTCGGGCACGGGAGGTTGCCTGCCGGAGGTGTTCCTTCTCCCGGATCGCTCTGGCCACCAGTTCGGCCTTCTTCCGCTCCCTCTCCGCGATCTCCAGGCCCAGCGGTACCGGCTCCCTATCCCAGTACGGCGCTGCTGCCAGCGCCGGCGCACGGGTCGGGCCCCGCGGGACATCCTTGACGTTACCCACTGTCAGGACTACGGGTGGCATGTCCCGCGGTGTCTTGGCCTTGGGCGCTGCCTTGCAGCAACAACCCGGCGCTACCTCAGCCGAGGTGTGGGGGATGGGCATAGGGGCTTTCCGCTGCCGGGCCTTCGGCTCGGAACGGGTCATCGGCTCCGGCTCGGGGAGTCTTTCAAGGGATGCCTCCGGTTCTACTTTCGGCGTCTTCCACGGTAACACCTCCGGTGTGCCGCGGGCTCCGGTTACAGGTCGGCCCGCTTGGGCGGGGATGCTGGGTACTGCTACCAGTTGCGGTGGTAGCAGGCCTAGTGGCGGGGTCACGGCCTCCGGGACGGGTGGCGAGGGAGGCAACGGGGGGAGAGGGCTTGGACCGGGCCCCACAGCCGCGATGACCGGCCCTTCAAGGGCATCGGGACGTGGGTCACTCACCCTCCCTTTCTCCGCCTCCTCCTCGTGTCTCCGCACGGTGGCTACAACGTCCGCCATGTCGGCCTCCCACTCCTCCATGAGGAGCTGCGTCCTGACCTGCAGCCTTTGGTAGAGCTGCGCGGTTCGGATCTCCACCCACGCCGCGGTTCCAGGCGCGGGGGCTACGGTGTCGCGGGACGGCATCCACATGATGGCTTCTCTTTTTGCTTCCAGGAACGGTATGTTTGCAGAGTCCTGGCGTCCCTGCTTTTATAGCCGCAGCTACATGCGGCTAGCCGCCATCGCGTCCCCCTTAGCTCTTTCCGGCCCCTCCTCTCTCGGGGCGGGGTTTTGGCCTTCGCGCCTCTACTGCTCGAGAAGACGCTCGAGCGGGAACTCTTCGCGCCAAAGATGGCGGCTTCTGAAATTTTTCTGCCGGATACCTCCGGCGGTAACAAGGCGCACCTCTACCAGACGGCAGAGCGGTAAGATCCTGTTCGTGACGCCAAGTTGTCGCGGGTGGGGAGGAGGGTGTCGGCACACTACGCTCACCCCTTCTGCTCGGGTCCGGCAGCTGCTCAGTGGTGGCTCAAGCTGTGGGCCGGATCCCGGGGTTCCTCGAGCGACACTCCTCGCCCGTGAGTGAAAGGGGATTTGTGGTTGGGTGTGGGGGATTGTTATAGTTCGTGACGCCACCCACGGTTGTGGTGATTGCACCACCGCTGCTCTGGGTGGGGATCCCGGGGATGGTGATGGGGAGCAGCCAGGTGTTGTGTTGCCCCTCCGTGGGTAGGGGTTGGTGATCCCGGGGCCCGGTGATGGGTGGTGAGGTGCGGGGCCTGGTGGGCGCAGGGACGCGGGGGGCAGCGCTGTGCCTTGCGGCACTGTGGTACTCACTCAGCCTGAGACATGGACACAGTTTGTACGGTAAACCAAACGGCTGGTAGGACGGTCCCACAGACGGCTGCACCTGCACTCCCGGTAGGTGACGGTGATGTCCCTCTTCCTTGCACCTATGTTTGACTGATGGTAGCGGTGGATTCCCTCCGGTTACCCGCTCCCCGACTACAATCTGGGCCGGAGGAGCTCTACACTTTGCCCGTAGGCGCTGGCCCTGAGAAACTGGTGCCTTGGCGGTGGCGGTGTCTCTCTGCTTCAGGTTGGGCTGTTGCCGTCAATCGGGACTTGGTTGCTGGGGGATCTACGTCCCCTTCACTGACGGATTCGGCAAATTTGGCGACTCCTAGCCTTGCCGGGGTCCGAGAGGCCCCTGCCCTGGTGCTGACTGTCCTTCGGAACACTGCTCCAGACCACCGGGCACACAGCCAACGGGGTCCTTCCAGGAACTTCCAAACGGTCCCCCTCCAGACAGTCACCGCCGTCGCTGACCTTGCTGTTCTGGCCCTCCACAAAGCTGGACCCTTCAGGCTTTCCTTCCTTCTTGTCACCTCACTTGCTTTCCTCCTTTGCCACTTTTCTACTTTCACTGCTTGTTTACTCTTTTCTAGCCCTCAGCTAGACTTCACTCTTGCCCTCCCCGGGCTACTCCTTCTACTTCCTCCTCCCTGACTAGACTGCCTGGAACTTCCCGCCTCCAGAGCTGTGATCTCCTTGGTGGGCGGAGCCAACCGCCTGGCCCACCCCCTGGTGTGAATCATCAGCCTCTGGAGGAAGGCAACAAGGATTTTTGGTTAGCTGTGATGTGTCTACCTGGAGTGTGGGGTGTGGTGGTGTTGTGACCTGTGACCCCTGGCTTGCCCAGGGCGACACATATACTGTAGCCCTAGCTTCTCCTGTGATGTATATACAGCAGTCTGTGTGCACTGTTAGTGACGACCATCACGCAGTGATGTCTGTGTGCATGTATGATGTGTATCTATATATGTCAGTGTGTATGACTGTGTATAGATTTATGTCTGTTTATATGTATTTTTTTTTATTTCTCTTTAAATACCATATGTTTCATTTTATAAAATGCACCAGATTATAAAATGCTCCCCAAATTTGGAGAAAAATGGGATCTGTATTATAATCTGGTGATGTCTTACCAAGGAGGGGGGCTGGCAGAGGAGCGGTGGTCACAGGATGCAGGGGCGGTACTGGACCACGGCAATGCTGTGAGTGGTACAGAGGGGGGCGCAGATACTCACTGCATGGCTGCTCTGCTCAGCTCTATTTGACATGGCTCTGCAGCGCGGCTCTGCTCTGTACGGCGCAGCTCTCTGTGCAGGGCTGCTCTGTGCGGTGAGTGGTAAGGCACCGGCCATTCTGAAGATGTTAGCGGTGAGGAAGTTCTTCAAATAATGGCGGCCCGAGTCCGGGCGTGTGCAGATGGGAGTTTAATCAGAGAGTGCCATCTGCGCACGAGCCGACTCTAAGCGCCATTCTTTGAAGAACCCCCTCACCACCATCATCTTTATAATGGCTGCTGCCTTACCGCTCACCGCACAGAGCAGAGCCACACAGAGCAAAGCCGCCCCGCACAAAGCAGAGCCATAAAGAGCAGAGCCACACAGAGCCGTGCCGTACAGAGCAAAGCGAGCTGCACAGACCTGAGCCCTGCTGCGCCGCACAATGCAGAGTGAGCTGCACAGTGCAGAGCCGTGCTGCCTGACGCACAGAGCAGCGCTAGCAGCACACCGCATAGCATCTCCCATGCCTCCTGTGACCCCTCTCCACCCCCGGTAAGCTACATTCAGATTTTACGATGCACCCCTCATTTTCCTCCCAAATTTTTGGAAGGAAAAGTGCGTTTTATAATCCGACATACGAGTATATATGTACGTATGCCTGTATGTGTATGTATCTGTATGTGTGTGTCTACGTGTGGATGGGGCCCACTGAGACTTCTTCACTTGGGGCCTACAAAATCCTGGAGCTGACCCTGCCTGCATCCCTGTGTCACACAGCCTATACACCAACTTACCCCTTTCTCAAACCCTGCACCCTTCACACCATTTTGTCACAATCTGCACCCCTCATATGCACTCACCCTGCAACCACGCATTCCCATCTCCTTCAGGAATCAGTAACTCCTGATGCTTGTTTTCTGACCGGCAACTGTGGCGCCTCCCACTCGGCCACATGGGCATGACATCATCGCAGGTACTGGCAGAACCACTAGTATGTATTGTCGTCATCTGGGCAAGAGTTTCTGCTCTGCCCCTGCAGCACTGACAGCTCATAAACTCCTAGTGGGCACCCACTGAGCGCAGGGCCCGGGGAAACCGCCCCCTCCGCCCCCCCCCCCCCCTTCCCTGCTAGCTACGCTACTGCCTCACCTGTTAGGGCCTGGAGGAGTGATGATTCATCACCTCTGCAGAAGCTGCCAGCCGCGCAGAGGATGACGTAATTTCTCAGAGACAGAGAGGAGGCTCCGCCCACCAGCTCCATCTCCAGCACAGCAGGGGCCTCTGTATACAAACTTGGCTCCCTGCCCCCCTCATTCCTGAGCTGCTCTCCCCCTCCTGCACTGGAAATATTTCAAGAACAGCAGTCGGGCCTCAGGAGGAGGAGAAGAGGCTGCACCACAGAGAAGATGGAAGAGCCGGCTCCAAAGAAGAACTGGGCCCCAAGTGCCATCTGCAGAGAGGGTGAGTCAATTTGTAATGTGTGATCATCTATCTATCCATTATCTATCTATCCCTCTATCTATCCCTCTATTTATCTCTCTATCTGTCCCTCTATCCCTCTTTCTATCCTCTATCTATCTATTATCTATCTATCCATTCATCTCCATTCATCTCCACCGTGCGGAGCTGCCACCCGACCACCGTGCGGAGCTGCCGCCCGACCACCGTGCGGAGCTGCCGCCCGACCACCGTGCGGAGCTGCCGCCCGACCTACACCCCACCTACTGTCTCCTCCCCAAAATCCTCTAGAATGTAAGCCTGCAAGAGCAGGGCCCTCTTCCCTCTGTACTAGTCTGTCTACTGTAACTTGTATATGTGTTCTGTATGTAACCCCCTTCTCATGTACAGCACCATGGAATCAATGGTGCTCTATAAATAAATAATAATAATCTATCTGTCTAATATGTTTGTATATGTCATGTCTATGTATTTTTGCACGTATGTGTATATGTTGTATGTGTATTTATCTGTATACATCCTTGTATTCACCTATATGCTCATATTATTTCAGCTCCATTACAAGTGTGAGAAAGGCCGGATGTGGTGGTTGCATGTGACCATATAGGTGAATACATTCATATATAGAAGTCTCCTCACTTTTTTATTGATGGAGTATGTCTGTGCATGTAATGTAGTGTGAGTGTATTTATCTATTCACCTAATGCCGCTCTTCTACTTTCCTGAGTGCAGTCACCACTCTCCGGTATCTCGTGTCACACTACACTCTGAGCCAGAAGTCTTTTACAGTTAAAGCCTATAGAGCCTCTGATACTCCATAGACTTACCCATTGTACTTACGTACATAGACATTGTATTTCAGGTCCTGCAGAGCAGTGTAACCCGCAGATACTGGAGGGCGGGGACGTCACTGAGAAGAGGAGCAGAACAGCGCTGGATACTGGGAATTCTGGAGAGCGGTGACATCAGTGAGAAGAGGAGCAGAACAGTGCTGGACATTGGAAATACTGGAGGACGGTGACATCAGTGAGAAAAGGAGCAGAACAGCGCTGGTCACCAGAGAGCGCGGCGGTAGGTGAGTATATTATGACACTACATGCATATACACATATTCCATCAGTAAACAAATTAGTGAGACCTTCTTTAATGGTGTTTATGGTGCAGCTGTTTTTTGTTGTATTTCCTCTGTTTCTCTTCTGTACCCTCCTGTGGTATAGAGCGCTGCTTACAAGGAACCTGACAGCAGATACATGTCATCAGTGGATCGAGCAGTCTGTATCAGACCTCACATCTGTCTGACTAGTATATCATGTGGCTCAGTCCCTGACAACTATTAATGTTTTTCTCTGAATCTCCGCAGCGATATAGGGTCACACACCTGGCTATGATCATACAGCCACTGCCTGGTACAGGCTGCCCACGGCTCATGGGTATCAGCTGTCAGGATCACACATACCTCGCTATGATCATACAGCCACTGCCTGGTACAGGCTGCCCACGGCTCATGGGTATCAGCTGTCAGGATCACACATACCTCGCTATGATCATACAGCCACTGCCTGGTACAGGCTGCCCACGGCTCATGGGTATCAGCTGTCAGGATCACACATACCTCGCTATGATCATACAGCCACTGCCTGGTACAGGCTGCCCACAACTCATGGGTATCAGCTGTCAGGATCACACATACCTGGCTATGATCATACAGCCACTGCCTGGTACAGGCTGCCCACGACTCATGGGTATCAGCTGTCAGGATCACACATACCTCGCTATGATCATACAGCCACTGCCTGGTACAGGCTGCCCACGGCTCATGGGTATCAGCTGTCAGGATCACACATGCCTGGCTGTGATCATACAGCCACTGCCTGGTACAGGCTGCCCACGACTCATGGGTATCAGCTGTCAGGATCACACATACCTCGCTATGATCATACAGCCACTGCCTGGTACAGGCTGCCCATGACTCATGGGTATCAGCTGTCAGGATCACACATACCTGGCTATGATCATACAGCCACTGCCTGGTACAGGCTGCCCACGGCTCATGGGTATCAGCTGTCAGGATCACACATGCCTGGCTGTGATCATACAGCCACTGCCTGGTACAGGCTGCCCACGACTCATGGGTATCAGCTGTCATGATCATAGCGAGGTATGTGTGATCCTACAGCCACTGCCTGGTACAGGCTGCCCACGACTCATGGGTATCAGCTGTCAGGATAACACATGCCTGGCTGTGATCATAGAGCCACTGCCTGGTACAGGCTGCCCACGGCTCATGGGTATCAGCTGTCAGGATCACACATGCCTGGCTATGATCATACAGCCACTGCCTGGCATACGCTGTCCACGGCTCATGGGTATCAGCTGTCAGGATCACACATGCCTGGCTATGATCATACAGCCACTGCCTGGTACAGGCTGCCCACGGCTCATGGGTATCAGCTGTCAGGATCACACATGCCTGGCTGTGATCATACAGCCACTGCCTGGCATACGCTGTCCACGGCTCATGGGTATCAGCTGTCAGGATCACACATACCTGGCTATGATCATACAGCCACTGCCTGGTACAGGCTGCCCACGGCTCATGGGTATCAGCTGTCAGGATCACACATACCTGGCTATGATCATACAGCCACTGCCTGGTACAGGCTGCCCACGGCTCATGGGTATCAACTGTCAGGATCACACATGCCTGGCTGTGATCATACAGCCACTCCCTGGCATACGCTGCCCACGGCTCATGGGTATCAGCTGTCAGGTTCCCTTTAAAGGAGGTGTGAGAAATAATACATGCACTGTAAAGAAACTATCTGGCAAAAAGATCCAATGGGGGTTACATTTTTTAAAACTAACAAAATAAATTATTCCCCCCTGCTGTCACCTCCTGGATCCTGCACCGGCTGTCCTGTGGTCTGTGCAGCATTAATTATGTCCCCGCTCTATCAGACACAGGACCGCTGCAGTTTGTGATCAGCTTCAGCGGTCAGGAGACTTAAACTGCAGGTATCACAAGCTGCAGCGATCCTGTGTCCCATAGAACGGTGACATAATTAATGCTGGCACAGAGCACAGGGCGGCCTGCGCTGGATCCAGGAGGTGACGGCAGGTGAGTACAATTTATTTTGTTATTTTTACAGAATCTGGCCTCCAGGCAATGACCTTTCTCTGGACAATCCCTTTATTAAACTATAATCCTCATCTTTCTTGCACCTGACAGCTCTAGTGGTGCATTCCCTGATGCTTCAGTTTACAGTGGCTGCAGACATCACATTCCAGGTGCCTCATGCATACCTCCCAACCGTCCCGGATACAGCGGGACAGTCCCTCTTCTGAGCCTTTGATCCCGGGTCCCGCCCGTGAGGCTGTTTATCCCGGGCTCCACCCACCCACTGTAGCCCCGCCTCGCTGTTTCTCCCTTCTATTCATTACAGAGCCGACCGCGCACCTACTCCTGTGACTGCTGCTGAGGTATGAATCACCCCCTGCAGCAGAGCGACCCCTCCCTGCAGCAGAGCGATCCCCCCTCCCCCAGAGCCGCCCCCCCCAGTCCCGGAGCCTGCGTTTGTCTGCAGCTGTTCTCTGATTCCCCGTGTGCGGCTTCTCACTGCTGCAGACACGCGGGGAGTCAGGACGCTGAGGAGACCGTGCAATCAGCACTCCTCTCTCCTGCAGATAGCACTGGCCAGTAATAACCTATGCAGAGTGACATCTGCAGGCTTCTATTAGCTTACCGATCAGTGGTCTCCTGCCTGTAGAGCTGCTGGGTCCTAGCTTCCCAACAACTTCAGCTCTGCTTTATCCTGGCTGCCCTACCAGTTAAAGGGAACATGTCAGCAGAAATTTCACAATAAAAATAAAAGATTCCCCTCTGCAGCTCCTGGGCTGCTTCTAGAAAGGTTCCTGTTGTTATTGTGCCCCCTTTGAGACCTACAAAAATACTTTATGAAGTCTTACCTTTTTGTATGCAAATGTGTTTTTATGGTCACGGGGGCGGGCTGTCTGGCGTCCGTTATTCCCCCTCCTGCCGCTTTACGCAGTCCCCCATTGCTCATTTACATACACAAGAACGCCTTCCTCATGTAACTGTCCTCCCGAAGTTTTGCGCATGTGAACGCTTTTTCAGGTGATTGCGCAGGCACGAGATTATGGGCGGCGCTGTGATTGTCATCAACAGCGTTAACCAAGTACCCGCCCATAATCTCGTGCCCGCACTTTTCCCTCTGACTCCACCGTTATGCGCAAGTGCTGGCCATATGAACCATGTTACCTATTACCGCTTGCACGAGATTATGGGCGGGTACTTGGATGACTTTGCTGATGACAATCACAGCGCCGCCCATAATCTCGCGCCCACGGTAATAGGTAACATGGTTCATATGGACAGTGCTTGCGCATAACGGTGGAGGCAGAGTGAGAAGCGCGGGCACGAGATTATGGGAAGGTACTTGGATGACGCTGCTGATGACAATCACAGCGCCGCCCATAATCTCGCGCCCATGGTAATAGGTAACGTGGTTCATATGGCCAGTGCTTGCGCATAACGGTGGAGGCAGAGTGAGAAGCGCGGGCACGAGATTATGGGCAGGTACTTGGATGACGCTGCTGATGACAATCACAGCGCCGCCCATAATCTCGCGCCCATGGTAATAGGTAACGTGGTTCATATGGCCAGTGCTTGCGCATAACGGTGGAGGCAGAGTGAGAAGCGCGGGCACGAGATTATGGGCAGGTACTTGGATGACGCTGCTGATGACAATCACAGCGCCGCCCATAATCTCGCGCCTGCGCAATCACCTCAAAAGCGTTCACACTTTGCACAGTGCTCAGTCCCGCGAGAGTGGCACTGGGCATGCACAAAACTTCAGGAGGACAGTTACATGAGGAAGGCGTCCTCATGTATGGAAATGAGCAATGGGGGACGGCGTACAGCGGCAGGAGGGGGAATAACGGACGCCAGGCAGCCCGCCCCCGTGACCATAAAAACAGATTTGCATACAAAAAGGTAAGACTTCATAAAGTATTTTTTTAGGTCTCAAAGTGGGCACAATAACAACAGGAACCTTTCCAGAATGCAGCCCAGGAGCTGCAGAGGGGAATCTTTTATTTTTTTTGCTAAATTTCTGGTGACAGTTTCCCTTTAAAGGGAACCTATCAGGTGCAATCTGCACTCAGAGCCAGGAGCAGTTCTGGGTGTATATTGCTAATCCCTCCCTAACTGTCCCTGTATACACCAGCATAGATAAAGGCATCTATAGAAAAAGTATTTTTAAAGAGCTTATATCTTATGCTAATTAGCGCGGGGACTAGTCCCAAGGGCGTTACTTCACTTGGCTAGTCGGCTCACATAGCGTATTAGTACTCACACAGGGGCGTAATAACATGCTAACATGCTATGCGAGCCGACTAGCCAAGTGAAGTAACGCCCTTCGGACTAGTCCCCGCGCTCATTAGCATAAGATATAAGATCTTTAAAAATATTTGTTCTTGATCTCTTTATCTATGCTAGTGTATACAGGGACGGTTAGGCAGGGATTAGCAATATGTGCCCAGAACTGCTCCTGGCTCTGAGTGCATATTGCACCTGACAGGTTCACTTTAAAGGGAACCTGTCACCAGATTTGGGGCCTATAAGCTGCGGCCACCACCAGCGGGATCTTATGTACACATTCTAACATGCTGCATACCTCCCAACCGTCCCGGATACAGCGGGACTTTCACGCTTTACGTTGTTTGTCCCGTTGCCACGGGCGGGACGGCCGGCTCCCGGGCTCCGCCCACCCACTCTCTCTCCGCCTCCCTGCTTTTCCCTCCTACCATCCTAGTAGACGTGGCATAGAGAGGAGCGCTGCCTGTGCTGCTGCTGGTACAGTAAACTAATCTCCCCAGCGCTGATTTCCCTCCCTCCCCCCTCACCCCCGGCCGGAGCCTGTCTGTGCGGTCGGCCGGCCGCCTGTCTGTGCGGTCGGCCGGCCGCCTGTCTGTGCGGTCGGCCCGCCACCTGTCTGTGCGGGCGCCCCCCTGCCGCCTGTCTGTGCGGGCGCCACCCGCCGCCTGTCTGTGCGGGCGCCCCCCGCCGCCTGTCTGTGCGGGCGCCCCCCTGCCGCCTGTCTGTGCGGGCGCCCCCCTGCCGCCTGTCTGTGCGGGCGCCCCCCTGCCGCCTGTCTGTGCGGGCGCCCCCCCTGCCGCCTGTCTGTGCGGGCGCCCCCCGCCGCCTGTCTGTGCGGGCGGCCCGCCGCCTCATTGTGCGGGCAGCCGGCCGCCTCTCTGTGCGGGCGGCTGGCCGCCTCTCTGTGCGGGCGGCCCGCCGCCTGTCTGTGAAGGCGGCCGGCCGCCTGTCTGTGAAGGCGACCGGCCGCCTCACTGTGCGGGCGACCGGCCGCCTCACTGTGGCTGCCTGCGTGTCCGTGCTGGAGGCCCGCCGGCTGCCTGCGTGTCCGTGCTGGAGGCCCGCCGGCTGCCTGCGTGTCCGTGCTGGAGGCCCGCCGGCTGCCTGCGTGTCCGTGCTGGAGGCCCGCCGGCTGCCTGCGTGTCCGTGCTGGAGGCCCGCCGGCTGCCTGCGTGTCCGTGCTGGAGGCCCGCCGGCTGCCTGCGTGTCCGTGCTGGAGGCCCGCCGGCTGCCTGCGTGTCCGTGCTGGAGGCCCGCCGGCTGCCTGCGTGTCCGTGCTGGAGGCCCGCCGGCTGCCTGCGTGTCCGTGCTGGAGGCCCGCCGGCTGCCTGCGTGTCCGTGCTGGAGGCCCGCCGGCTGCCTGCGTGTCCGTGCTGGAGGCCCGCCGGCTGCCTGCGTGTCCGTGCTGGAGGCCCGCCGGCTGCCTGCGTGTCCGTGCTGGAGGCCCGCCGGCTGCCTGCGTGTCCGTGCTGGAGGCCCGCCGGCTGCCTGCGTGTCCGTGCTGGAGGCCCGCCGGCTGCCTGCGTGTCCGTGCTGGAGGCCCGCCGGCTGCCTGCGTGTCCGTGCTGGAGGCCCGCCGGCTGCCTGCGTGTCCGTGCTGGAGGCCCGCCGGCTGCCTGCGTGTCCGTGCTGGAGGCCCGCCGGCTGCCTGCGTGTTTGTGCTGAATGGGTGTGGATGGGGAGTGGATATGGGCGTGACTGTGAAATGGGTGTGGTTAGGGGGCGTGGCCTAAAAATTTGCCGCGGCGCGCGTTTTCCTTCTTTAAAAGTTGGGAGGTATGCTCATGTGACCGCTGCAGACAATCACTGGTTTCAGACTCTTGTGCCGTATACCACTGACAAGCTGCAAAACACAGAGGGTATCCAGTTTGTGCCATCTCCAATGTAAATAGAAGCATTTGAGACAGCGCTGAAGCTGCAGCAGATAGAAGGGTGGCAGGACTGTGCTGTGTTATAGTCAGATGGTAAATATGGAGCTTATTTATTGTTTAGATTTGATAGTTGTGTCGTCAACTAGGAAAAAACAGTAGAACCTATATGTTTACATCATTTTGTTGTGGTATGAGGGAGGAAGGGGGAGGCCCAAAAAGATCTCTTGCACAGGGGCCCCCTGCAGTCTGTGTCCGCCCCTGCCCACACCCCTCTGCTACTGCGACGTACCACAGGTCCAGAGCTGCATCTACAGACTAACTGCTGGCTGGAAGAGCGAGCTTGAGACTAGAGTGGCTGAATCAACCCTAAATGAAAAAACGGTCTTCTGCGAGTCTTTTGTTAGGACCTGTCTGAGGCCGTCGGCTCAAAAAGGCTTCCTAGGACAGACTTTACACTAGCCACTCTATCCTACAGATTCCAAAGGAACCCTGACCTTCACTTTTACACCCCTGTACAGAGATAGAGACTTACCACAGGCAATGGGTTGCATGTACAGAGTAGCTGCTGGCCGGAGGAGCGAGCTTGAGGCTAGTGGTTGATTCAACAATAAGTTAAATATAGCAAACGAAAAGGCAACAGTATTTATCTGCCCAGGTCACAGAAACTGATGCACTAACACAGGGGTGGGGAACCTTTTTACTGCCGGGGGCCATTTGGAATTTCCTACTAACCTTTGGGGGCCGCACAACATTATCAACTTGAAAAATAACCCAGCTATATTTGGTCAAACGATTCATTAACTCACCCGTTCTGTGGAGGCAGGAGCTGCTTCTGTTTGGTGTGACTGTGATGTTTGGTGATATTGATCATCTTGTTTCTCACAGCTGCTTTTCCAGGTTTGTCTCGGTCTGGAGATGCTGGGGGCATATAGATCACAGGAGGGGCTGGGGTGCATAAATTACAGGAGACACTGGGAGTACACATCACAGGAGGGGCTGGGGCATATACATCAGTAGGGGGGCATGGACAGCCTTGGCTGTGGCACGGACAGCACTAGGTGGCGGCACGGACTGCACTAGGTGGCGGCACGGACTGCACTAGGTGGCGGCACGGACTGCACTAGGTGGCGGCACGGACTGCACTAGGTGGCGGCACGGACTGCACTAGGAGGCGGCACGGACTGCACTAGGAGGCGGCACGGACTGCACTAGGAGGCGGCACGGACTGCACTAGGAGGCGGCACGGACTGCACTAGGAGGCGGCACGGACTGCACTAGGTGGCGGCACGGACTGCACTAGGTGGCGGCACGGACTGCACTAGGAGGCGGCACGGACTGCACTAGGAGGCGGCACGGACTGCACTAGGAGGCGGCACGGACTATACTAGGAGGCGGCACGGACTATACTAGGAGGCGGCACGGACTGCACTAGGAGGCGGCACGGACTGCACTAGGAGGCGGCACGGACTGCACTAGGAGGCGGCACGGACTGCACTAGGTGGCGGCACGGACTGCACTAGGTGGCGGCACGGACTGCACTAGGTGGCGGCACGGACTGCACTAGGTGGCGGCACGGACTGCACTAGGTGGCGGCACGGACTGCACTAGGAGGCGGCACGGACTGCACTAGGAGGCGGCACGGACTGCACTAGGTGGCATTGTGGAGCCCCGGCAAACGCTGTGTCGGTGCATTACCTTCAGGGACTCCACATAGATGGATCTGTCTGGTCACAGGTAGGAAACCTTCTTTGTAGTTTGTCGTGACGCCACTCTCAGATTTGCGGTCAGTGGGGGACCGCCACTGCAGGTTAAGGGATGCCTGGGGCTGATGGTGGGTGCAGCCAGTTGTAGTAGCCTCCTGAGAGTGAGGCAAGCCCCAGGGCCCTGTGTAGATGTGTAGAACTACAAGGCGCAGAATGACTCAACACAGGCAGGATGTCTTTCAGGGTTTTTACTCACAGTTGATGGCAGGGTGAGTGACCCGGGCGTAGCTGGGATGAACCAAGTGGGAACCAGGTGTCCTTCAGGCTGACTTGTGAGGGTGACTACTAACTCGCCTTCCTTAGCCCTTGGTGGTTTGGGGTAACCCCGACTTTGAGTCCCTATGGGGGTCACCCAGGGAAGATGCTGCAGCCTCTCTCCCCTTCGTTTGCCGTTTGCTTGTTGCCTGGACCAGGCCACTCCAGCTGCTTGCCTCCTGTGACCTATGGGCCCTAACTGTGGCTACGTGGCTGCGGCTTTTGTGGTGTTGTGGCGTGGGCTTTGAGAGCCCCACACCGGCAGGTTTAGCAAAAGAAAGCTGGATCTATCTCCGCTTCGGGATCTGCCGCCCGTTTGGGCCTGGTACTCTCTAGCAGTCTCCTTACTTCCCACTCCGTTGCTCTCTCTCTAGCTGAAGATGGATTTCGGGTAGCACTCCTAGTTGACCGTTCTCCCCCGTCGGTAGCCACTGCGCGGACGCTGTCAGACTACAGCAGCCCACGGGATCTGCTCCTCACTCGAGCTCCCTGGACTCTGCACTCCCTGGCTCACTGCCCCTCCTCTCCTGTTCTTGCCTACGCCACCTAGCAACCAGACTCTCTTACCACACCCCTTGAGAGGAGATGGAGGCTTTTGGCCCCCTCCACTATTCCAGTGGAGGTGAAGGCTTTTCCCCCTCCTGGGATCCCCAGGGGTCCTCTCATAGGTACATGTGTGAGACCTGATCACTATGCGCCTGTGTACCACACCCCGGTCAGCCTTCTGGATTACCTGTGTTGTACTGTCCCCAGCATGGGTGCAGTACTCAGTGGTGCCTGACCAGGTCAGGGGCGCCACATTCCCCCTTAGTTATCACCAGCACGTCCTCGGGCTGCAAGACAACATTTTAAAATGCATAAAACATTAAAACATGGTAAAACATTTTAAGACCACCAGCTATCATACATCACCACCCTCCACCCACAAGTCCGTTAACCCACCCAAAACCCTCTCACGTTGGCCGCGCCTTCAGCCACTTCTGGCAGGATGTAGAGGCGGCTTTCATGGGCTGGTGGTTTCAGGGTATACCTGGCCTGGTGGAGTCGCGCCTTCAGCCACTTCTGGCAGGATGTAGAGGCGGCCCCCACAGTTGGTGCTGACCAGGTACCCTCTTTGTGGTGGAGAGCCAGGCCCCATAAACAGGCATGCTCTCTGGTCGCAGGTGAGCCAAGGCCCTATATACGGACGGGCTCCTCCTGGTTGCAGACGAGCCAAGCCCCTAAACAGGCTGACTCTGGTAGTGGTGCCTCTGATGTAACTATTTACACTGCGAGAGTTTGTGGCTATAGCCAGTTCATAGCCTTAAGGTTTATGGTTTTCTCACACAAGTTTATGTGGGCACATACTTAAACGTAAACGTTGCAAAACTTCAAACTTTTCAAAACTTTAACTTGCTGCATGCTTTCTTCTTGCTTTATGTGAACTTTGCTCCTGTTTCCTCCTTACCAGGGCTTGGGCCTGTAGGGCTGGGGCATCTGTTACTTCCTGTGCTTTTATCGTCTGTTTCTTGATCCTTTCTTTCCTCTTCTTCAGTGTCTCTGTCTTCATCTTCTGTTGTGACTGCAGGGCTTCTGCAAGGACTTCTAGGACATGGTGCAACATCTAGGGCATACCAGCCTCTTTCTCCCTGATGCATAGTGAACTCCACTGAGTCTCCTATCTTCAAATTTCTTCCAGGGTGTCCTCTGGGCAAATGGGCTCTCACATCCCTTCGATTGACGAAAATCCCTTCCTTCACACCAGGTGATACTATAAAGCCGTATCCTGATTTGAGGCTGAAATCTTCGACAATTCCTCGACGCAGGGGTCCTCTGATCTGGGGTTTGAACCTTCTCAGGAACCGTTTCTCCTCTAGGTCTCTGGCGGTGACTTCGTCTTTCTGCTCAGGAGATTGTGATGTTGGAGGATACTTTGTACTACCGCCTCGGCGCCGTGTCTTGCGGGCTGGATTCTGCGAAGTACAGCTTACAAGCTCCCAGGTGGGGCGGTTGGGCAGGTCTTCTTCAGCAGGAGGTGTCAGGTCTTCCTCGTCCCAGCGGGAATATGGCAGCATCTCCGGCTCTGGGACTAGCACTGCTGCTGGCTCCGGGGGCAACTCCTCAGCTTCTTGCCCTCCTCTCCCCCTTAGTTCTTCGCTGCACTCTAGTCGTGGCAGCGCTGGGGATGAGTGTTCCTCAGCTGGCCCAGGCGGTGGACTCTTCGGCGTGGTTGCCGCAGGGGTTGCCTTAGGGGTGTGCGGAGGGAGCATGTACTGGTCCACCATCTCCTGTGGGAACTTGGCCTCCAGGTCAGCCTTCAGCTGCCAGTATGCGGGGTCCTCACCTACCAGGGATTTCCTAGTAGGGACTTCCTTAGACTGGGGAGCGGTGTCTGCTCTGGCCCTGCAGGCCGGGATAAATGGTGATGTAGTCTTTTCTTGGCGGGCCGCGCAGGTCATCGCTGCGGCGGCCTGGTCTTGGCGGGCCGCGCCTGGCATGGCGGCGGCCTGGTCTGTGCGGGCCGAGCCTGGCGTGGCGGCGGCCTGGATCTGCGTCGCTGTTGCGGCCAGTTCTTGGCGGGCCGGACTGGGCATTGCAGCCGCGGTCTGAATTGGCGTCGCATCCTCAATGGGGTCCGTGCAGGTGGAGCTGGGCGTCGCTGCAGTGATCGGGGCTTGACGGGCCGCACCTGGCGGGGCTGCGGCCTGGTTCAGCATCTCACTTACGGCTCGAACGAGCGTCGCTGCTGCGGTGGGGTCTTGGCGGACTGGGCTCAGCAGGGTGGCAGCCTGGGTCAGCGTCACACCTGCGGCACGGATGAGTATCGCCGTGGCAGTCGGACCTTTGCGGGCCAGGCGGGGTGTCGCTGCGGCGGCCTGGATTTGGCGGGCCGCACCTAGCGTGGCTGCGGCCTCGCTCAGCGTCGCCGCGCCAGGCGCCTCTTCTGGGACCGCGGTCGTAGCAGCAGGGGTCGGAGCACTTGCGCTGGCCGGGGCAACTCTGGACTCACCCATCGGTGGCACCATCGGGATCTGAGTCGTCGCCGCTCGATCTGGCAGGCGTCGCGCGGCTCCCTCCTCGTAGGTCCGAACCGCCGCAGCCATCTCCAGAAGCTCCGTGCGTCCCTCACTGAGCTGTCGCATAATCCTGGCCTCCAGCTGATCGCAGAAGATAGCAAGCTCCCGGCACCACCAGGCAGCAGAGCCTGGTTCTGGGTATCCACGTCTGGACTCCATTTCTTCTCTCTGCAGCAGCAGGCTTGTGGCTCTCTTTCCTTCCCGCCGTCTCTGGACGCTTCCGCTCTCTTCACAAGCGAGGTCAGAACTCTGCAGGGGATCTCTGGGTAGCCACACCTCTTCGTGGGCGGTAACTTCTTCCAGCGCGGGCTGCTGTTGTTTTTCAGCGCGCTTTTCATGGTGGCAATATGGCGGCGCTTCCAATTTTTCAAGCGGACCGCCCAGGCACATGGTCACCTGTCTCAACAGGTCTAGTCCTTATCCTGTTCGTGACGCCAGATGTGGAGCCCCGGCAAACGCTGTGTCGGTGCATTACCTTCAGGGACTCCACATAGATGGATCTGTCTGGTCACAGGTAGGAAACCTTCTTTGTAGTTTGTCGTGACGCCACTCTCAGATTTGCGGTCAGTGGGGGACCGCCACTGCAGGTTAAGGGATGCCTGGGGCTGATGGTGGGTGCAGCCAGTTGTAGTAGCCTCCTGAGAGTGAGGCAAGCCCCAGGGCCCTGTGTAGATGTGTAGAACTACAAGGCGCAGAATGACTCAACACAGGCAGGATGTCTTTCAGGGTTTTTACTCACAGTTGATGGCAGGGTGAGTGACCCAGGCGTAGCTGGGATGAACCAAGTGGGAACCAGGTGTCCTTCAGGCTGACTTGTGAGGGTGACTACTAACTCGCCTTCCTTAGCCCTTGGTGGTTTGGGGTAACCCCGACTTTGAGTCCCTATGGGGGTCACCCAGGGAAGATGCTGCAGCCTCTCTCCCCTTCGTTTGCCGTTTGCTTGTCGCCTGGACCAGGCCACTCCAGCTGCTTGCCTCCTGTGACCTATGGGCCCTAACTGTGGCTACGTGGCTGCGGCTTTTGTGGTGTTGTGGCGTGGGCTTTGAGAGCCCCACACCGGCAGGTTTAGCAAAAGAAAGCTGGATCTATCTCCGCTTCGGGATCTGCCGCCCGTTTGGGCCTGGTACTCTCTAGCAGTCTCCTTACTTCCCACTCCGTTGCTCTCTCTCTAGCTGAAGATGGATTTCGGGTAGCACTCCTAGTTGACCGTTCTCCCCCGTCGGTAGCCACTGCGCGGACGCTGTCAGACTACAGCAGCCCACGGGATCTGCTCCTCACTCGAGCTCCCTGGACTCTGCACTCCCTGGCTCACTGCCCCTCCTCTCCTGTTCTTGCCTACGCCACCTAGCAACCAGACTCTCTTACCACACCCCTTGAGAGGAGATGGAGGCTTTTGGCCCCCTCCACTATTCCAGTGGAGGTGAAGGCTTTTCCCCCTCCTGGGATCCCCAGGGGTCCTCTCATAGGTACATGTGTGAGACCTGATCACTATGCGCCTGTGTACCACACCCCGGTCAGCCTTCTGGATTACCTGTGTTGTACTGTCCCCAGCATGGGTGCAGTACTCAGTGGTGCCTGACCAGGTCAGGGGCGCCACAGCATCACTAGGGAGACACAGAGAAGTCTGGGGGAGCATAGACATCAACAGGAGGGCACAGACTGGGGGGCATAGAAAGCAGTGGGAGGGTACAGACAGCAGTAGCAAGTTCAGAGCACTGGGGGGTACATAGTACTGAGGGGTGACACACAGCACTGGGGAGCACAGACAGCACTGACCTGACCGTGGGATGGACAGCACTGGTGGCAGCATGGACAGCATTAGGTGGTGCGGACAGCACTGGGGGGGCATAGACATCACCCAAGGGGTACAGACAGCACTAGGGGAGCACACACAGTACTAGGGGGTACACACTGTACTAGGGGGTACACACTGTACTAGGGGTGTACTCAACATTAGGGGGTACACACTGCATTAGGGGGTACACACAGCATTAGGGGGTACACACAGCATTAGGGGGTACACACAGCATTAGGGGGTACACAGCATTAGGGGATACACACAGCATTAGGGGATACACACAGCATTAGGGGGTACACAGCACTGGGGGGTACACACAGCATTAGGGGTACACACAGCACTGGGGGGTACACACACAGCACGAGGGAGTACACTTAGCGGGGGGGGGGTAGCGATGGGTTGCATACTCACAGTGAGGGGGAGGAGGAGTCATGCAGACAGCAGGTCCGGGAGGCTGGTAAATCTGCTGCAGCTCTTCTGTGACATATCGCAGCGTGCTGCTTACCCCGCCCACCAGAGCACACTGGCACAGGCCGGGGTTAAGCCTAGAATGTATGGGCTGCAGTCAGGTCCTGGAAGTCAGGATCTGGATAGAGCCCGTACATTCTAGCATCTACCCTCAAGGCATCAGGCAGTGAGATTTAAAGGGCCGGCAGCCGGGAAAAGCGCGGCTGCTGCCAGAGCACAGCGGTCCCTGGGAATGTGCCTGGGGCCGCAAAAAAAGTCGTCACGGGCCGTATACGGCCCGCGGGCCGGAGGTTCCCCACCCCTGCACTAACAGGATACAGTAGCTCTCCTTGATATAGATGAAGGCAGCACAGGGGCAAAATACTGATGAGACAACCACTCACAACCTACCAATTCATGGAGGGGGTGATTGCTCAGTATTAAAATTACACAGGCATTAATTATGCGTGTATACGAGACTGGTAATTTAGTGCACAGTGTGTGACACCCTGGACACCCAGGGGTCACAGGTCCCTACACTCACCACATACACCCCCACCCCAGTAAGGTACCATCAATCAACCAAAAGACGTGATTGCCTCCCTCAGAGTCAGACAGGCACACCAGGTGGGCGGAGTCAGGCGGAAAGACACGCCCACCGAGGAGTCTGCTGGCCTGAGGCAGGAAAACACAAGTAGATTGGGTAGAGGGAGTTGAAGTTTAGAGTTTGGAGAGTGAGGAGCTCAGCTCTGTGTGGGGCCTGGGTTGGAGCCTAGGACCCCAGATCAGTCAGACAGGCAGACGGTAGTGGCCGCCTGCAGGAGACCAGGAATACGACCAGCGGAACCGTAAGGGACCGGGACAGGGTAGTGGCCCGCCGGAACCGAACCGGGGAGCTAACTGGATACCGGAGCACCAGGCAGGGTACTCAGACCCCGGACTAGGCTATAAGCCACCACCATAGTCAATTCAACTGATTGCGGTCTGGACCTCAGGGGTTCATTCCCACCTAAGTCCCGATTGAAGGCAACAGCCCAACCCGTCCGGATAGTAGCCACCGCCAGAGGCTAGAGATCCAAGGGCCAGCGTCTGCGGGCAAACGGGCTCCTATAACACATACACGCCGGGGAGCGGGCTACCAGTGCCCAGGCACGGTAGCCAAAATCACATAAAGGTGCAGGAGAAAGGCGGACATTACCAACCTATCTGGAGAAACTGCAGCCGGCTGCGGGCCCCGTTCATCACCCCGTTTGGTTTACCAGAGACTCTGTGTGGTTTAATCGTGAGTACACCAGTGCCATCAGGCACCGCACCGCGCTACACCGCAACCCTGCCCCTGCACCCCGGCCTTCACTACCGGGCCCCGGGACCAACATCCCCTACCCACGGAGGGGTCAACACCTAGCTGCGCCCCTACACCGCTCCCAGGATGCCCCGTACCTTTACCGCAGCGGTGGTGTCCACCATCACCACAACCCGTGGGTGGCGTCACGAACTTTCCCAAAAACAACCACCCCACAACCCCTGCGTGCACCGCCACTACTCCCTTCCAGAGCGATGTGACCCCTGGGTCCGCCGGAGGCGCTCAAGCCCAACGACACACGCAAGCCCGGACCTGAGCGGCTCGGTGGTTGCAGCGCGGTACAAGTGCACCTGGCTTACAGCCTATTACTGAAGCCCCTACTATTAGATCAAATGGACTTCCCAGCACTCTATCATTGCACTCCACCGGGACAGACAACGTACCCAGCACTCTATCATACCTCACAACCGTCTTGGATTCTGTGAGACCGTTCCGATTTGCATCTGCTCTGGGTTGTCAGGACAGCCGGGACTCAAACTCGTGAACTTATTGTCCATAGGCAGCAGCTCTACCACTGAGCTCCTGCCTCTATTGAAAATCATAGGAAGATTTGGTAATCTTGACCTCTGTAGTGCAGTAGAGAAAAAGAAGCAGATCATTCAGCTAAAAGGATGGATGCATGGATGATTGGATAGATTTAGATAGATAGATATTGCATCTCTTTGTAGGTGAAGGAAAGAGTCAGATTCATTTGTTCCCATAAAACTACTATAAAGAAATGAAGAAATGAGGAAAAAAATACAAATAGATTTAAAAATGTTTTCTTTATTTTCACCACCTTGGATTCAAACCAGTAATTTTCAAACATGTGTCCAGCAGTCCTTAGCTGGTGAACCACAAGGAACGATGATGTAAGAGGGAGGATTTTATATAGATGAACTTACAATGCAACCTCTGATTACAAGCTGATCACACAGGATACAGAGCTCCATTGTACAGAGCAGCATCTCTATGTTCTGTATTCTAGAGGGAGAAAGGAAAGAGATTTTTCTTTTCTTCTAATAAAATTACTAAATAATTAAAAAAAATAGAATAATGTAATTTTATTACACTTTTTTATAAAATAATAAACATCACAAATCAGCAAATAAAATAGACATATTTGGTGTCTCTGTAATTGTAATGACCCAAACAAGACAGCGATCAGATTATTTATGGGGATCAGTAAATAGAGTAAAAAAAATGCTGCGTTTTTTCTGCAGGTGTTTTTGTTATTATTATTATTATTATTATTATTAATAATAACTAGCTATACTATCCGGCTTCGCCCGGGTGAATAACTGTTGTTAACAAAATAGAATGTATTAACAAAAATTTATTCTGCACACAAAAACCACAAAACAAATAGATAAAAAATAGAAGCATTTCACAACATATATTTCAACACCACAGATATTCCACACAGATTTAACTAAATGGGCCAAGTAATGTGCCCCGTCCGTCTCATTCCCCGTCCGTCTCATTCCCCGTCCGTCTCCTTCCCCGTCCGTCTCCTTCCCCGTCCGTCTCCTTCCCCGTCCGTCTCCTTCCCCGTTCGTCTCCTTCCCCGTCCGTCTCCTTCCCCGTCCGTCTCATTCCCCGTCCGTCTCATTCCCCGTCCGTCTCATTCCCCGTCTGTCTCATTCCCCGTCTGTCTCATTCCCCGTCCGTCTCATTCCCCTTCCGTCTCTGTCTGTCTCTATCTGTCTGTCTGTTTCCCCACCGACATCTTATTACCTCACATATAAGCTTCTTATACTATGAATGTCTTTTGTTCCTATAGGAACCAATCACAGCTCCTACTAATAACCTGTAGTTCCAGGCTCCATTTACTTTAATGGAGCCATGTTTTTTGGAGAGTAACTGTAAAGCGCGGGGTTACATTTTCCTGTCAAAACATAGTCTACGACGTTCCCTGGGTCACATGAGGTATCTGTGCAAAATTTCGTGATAGTAAATGTGACAGTGCGGATACACTTTTCATTTCACTTTTTCCCATTATGTAGATAGGGGCAAAATTGATTGGTAAATTGGAACGCGCGGGGTTAAAATTTCGCCTCACAACATAGCTTATGACGCTCTCGGGGTCCAGAAGTGTGAGTGTGCAAAATTTTGTGGCTGTAGCTGCGACGGTGCAGATGCCAATCCCGGACATACATACATAGACACACACACACACACACACACACACACACACACACACACACAGCTTTATATATTAGATAAATAATGGAGAAAAAGCATACAAAATGCAGCAAAAATGGATTGTGTAGTTTGGTGCGGAGAGCAGCAGAAACCCCCCCCCCCAGAATTTATGCAACGTGTGAACACGGCCTTATAGACAGACATAAGCAATATGTTGTATAGTGACACATACAAAAGGAAGAAAATTTTGGCTGCTATGACTATGAAAAGAACAGTCTGAGGCAACTGCTGAATGACCCTTACTGCCAAATGGGTGTGGCTAGAGGTGTGGCTAAAATTTGCAGCGGCGCGTGTAGCGCGCCACTCACTTTGTCTCTCTTTCCTTTCTTCAAAAGTTGGGAGGTATGTTCTATCATTGCACTCCACCGGGACAGACACCCTAGTTTACAAGACCAACATAGATGGGATTGGCTGAAATCAAGAATCATGTACATTAAAATATGATAAATAAATGAGGTATTGGTTAAAATTTTGGCCAAAATACGCAAGCTCAGAACCCAACGTCCTCATTATTTTTTGAGTCCGTAAACTAAAATTATGAGCAAAGCCACAGAAAAATTAAAATTTCCCAAAATTTCATAAGTTTAATATAGCAAAAAACAGGCAAAGATATTCATCTGCCCAGGTTACCGAATCTAATGCTGATGAGACAACCACTCACAACCTGCCAAATTATGGAGGGGTGATTGCTCAGTATTAAGATTGCACACAGATAAGGCCTGTATAGGGCAGTGCCTGGCTTACAGCCTATTAGTGACGCCCATAGTATTACATTAGGCGGGCTGCCCAGCACTATCCGTGCACCCCACCATCACAGACACCCTAGTTTACAAGGCCAACATAGATGGGCTTGGCTGCATCCTTCATAAAGAGATATAACGTGCAAAAATATATAATAAATGTATGTGGCATGGGTCAATATTTTGGCCAAAATATACAAGCTCGCAACCCACGTCAAGGGTCCTCATTATCTTGCGAGTTCCTACCTAAAATTAAATGCAAAGCCACAGAAAAAGGAATTAAAATTCCCTGAAAGCTCATAAGTTCAATATAGCAAGAAAAAACCCTAAATCTTTCTTTGGCTTTGCTTTTAATTCACCCTTAAAGGGGTTTTCCCATGAATAAAGTTAAACTTAATCAATTAAACAGGATCCCAGCTGATTCTTTTTGTGACGTAAAACATTTCCCTACTTGCTTTTAAAAATGTTTTACCTCAAAGAGAGAATAATTTACGATCAAGTCCTCCCCTGCCTAGGAGTATGATCAGACCATGTCCCTGTACGGTCAGACACGGCCATTACAGTAGCAGGGGCACATATATAAGATTATCTCCGCACAGGAACATTTTTTTTTAATTACATCCAATTATGGAAATTATTATTATTCCAAGATTTGATTAAAATTTATGTTAAAATTAAATTTGCTCATGGGAAAACGCCTTTAACTAACTAAAGCTTTTTTACCCCCCTAAATGTTGGGATCTGTCTAAGGATGTCAGCTCAAAAAGGCTTCCTGGGATAGACTTGGAGCAAAACACTCCATTAATGCTGGTCCCAAAGAAACCCCGGCCTACACCCTTGAGCCTCAATACAAAGACAGTTTCATAGCTTTAAGGTTGAAAGACTTAAGTCCATCAAGTTCAGCCTAAAAGCTAATGTGTTGATCCAGAGGAAGGCAAAAACCCCATGAGGCAGAAGCTAATTGCTCCATATTAGGGGAAAAATTCCTTCCCGACTCCACATACGGCAATCAGACTAGTTCCCTGGATCAACGTCCCATATAACAAAATCTAGTAACAATAACCTGCAATATTCTATTATTCACAAAAAGCACATATGCTATCCATGAACATTTTTCTTTCAGCCGGGGAAGTAATGGAGATGTCTGATAGACACCTCTCCATTACTAACCCCCGGGGTTGATGCCAGCTGTCAATTCAAAGCTGACATCAACTGCAAAAGTATTAAACAGATTGCCACAACACAAGGGCAATCAAGAAAAGCCAGGCAAAGCACCAGAATGGCTGCATCTAATGCATGTGCCACTTCTGAGGTGACTGGGGGCTGCTATTTTAGGCTGGGGGCTGCTATTTTAGGCTGGGAAGGGCCAAATAACCATGGACCTTACCAGCCTGATAATACCAACTCCCCGCTGTCTGCTTTGCCTTGGCTAGTTATAAACATAGGGGGAGCCCACTCCATTTTTTTTAAAACTTATTAATTTTTGTTCACAGCAATCTTCCTCATGCAATAAAGTTTGTTAATTGGTTGCACTGCAGCCTTTCAGCAAACTTTATTAGCAAACTAACAGCATTCAAATTCGGACAGAGTTTTTTTTAAAACTCTGTGTTGGAGTTCGAGCCCTGAACACCCAGTGTCTGGTATGATCCCCGAACTTTACAGTTCAGGTTCGCTCCTCTCCAATCATAACACAATATGTTATAACTGACATGCAGACACTTAGCCAATATAATATTAGAACTTGTGAAATATTTTAATCTGGTACCTTGCAATGTAGTATAAGATATACCATATCTGTTGATAATAACACTCAAGGGTAATTCCCTTCAGTAATTAAGACAATGTCTCCAGCAACAGACAAGGACAATATACAAGACAAAATGAGATAAAAGTTCCCTCGCACTCCTAGACCTGAAGTGTTAAGATTAAGGGTACCGTCACACTTTAGCGACGCAGCAGCGATCCGACCAGCGATCTGACCTGGTCAGGATCGCTGCTGCGTCGCTACATGGTCGCTGGTGAGCTGTCAAACAAGCAGATCTCACCAGCGACCAGTGACCAGCCCCCAGCCAGCAGCGACGTGCAAGCGACGCTGCGCTTGCACGGAGCCGGCGTCTGGAAGCTGCGGACACTGGTAACTAAGGTAAACATCGGGTATGGTTACCCGATGTTTACCTTAGTTACCAGCGCACACCGCTTAACTTAGCGTGTGCAGGGAGCAGTAGCCGGCACTGGCAGCGTGAGAGCTGCGGAGGCTGGTAACGAAGGTAAATATCGGGTAACCACCTTGGTAACCCGATGTTTACCTTGGTTACAGCTTACCTCAGGCTGTCAGACGCCGGCTCCTGCTCCCTGCACATTCAGGATTGTTGCTCTCTCGCTGTCTCACACAGCGATGTGTGCTTATCAGCGGGAGAGCAACAATAAAAAAACGAACCAGGGCTGTGTGTAACGAGCAGCGATCTCACAGCAGGGGCCAGATCGCTGCTCAGTGTCACACGCAGCGAGATCGCTAATGATGTCACAAAAAACGTGACTCAGCAGCGATCTCAGTAGCGATCTCGCTGTGTGTGAAGTACCCCTAAGTCCAACGATTTCCAGTTCTTAAAATCAGCTATTCAGAGCACCACCGGCGCGGACTCTACTAACTCCACAGTGATCGTGACAAGGTCCCACTCGACCACTGCAGTTGTGACCCCGCGTCCACTTTTGAAACGTGGAGGTTTCAGTCACCCAGTGCTACTAAACGAAATTCACATATAACAATACCTGTTCCTAAAATCAGCTATTCAGAGCACCACCGGCGCGGACTGTACTAACTCCACAGTGATCGTGACAAAGTCCCACTCGACCGCCGCAGGTGTTACAGTGCGTACAGGTCACGCTCAACCACCGCAGTTGTGACCCCGCGTCCACTTTTGAAACGTGGAGGTTTCAGTCACTCAGTGTTACTAATAGAAATTCACATATAATAATACCTGTTCCTAAAATCAGCTATTCAGAGCACCACCAGTGCGGACTCTACTAACTCCACAGTGATCGTGACAAGGTCCCACTCGACCGCCGCAGGTGTGACAGTGCGTACAGCTCAGGCTCAACCACCGCAGTTGTGACCCCGCGTCCACTTTTGAAACGTGGAGGTTTCAGTCACCCAGTGATACTAATAGAAATTCACATATAACAATACCTGTTCCTAAAATCAGCTATTCAGAGCACCACCGGCGCGGACTCTACTAACTCCATAGTGATCGTGACAAGGTCTCACTCGACCGCCGCAGGTGTGACAGTGCGTACAGGTCACGCTCAACCACCGCAGTTGTGACATCGCGTCCACTTTTGAAACGTGGAGGTTTCAGTCACCCAGTGCTACTAATAGAAATTCACATATAACAATAATACCTGTTCCTAAAATCAGCTATTCAGAGCACCACCGGCGCGGACTCTACTAACTCCACAGTGATCGTGACAAAGTCCCACTCGACCTCTGCAGGTGTGACAGTGCGACCAGGTCCCACTCGACCACCGCAGTTGTGACCCCGCATCCACTTTTGAAACGTGGAGGTTTCAGTTACTCAGTGTTACTAATAGAAATACACATATAACAATACCTGTTCCTAAAATCAGCTATTCAGAGCACCACCGGCGCGGACTCTACTAACTCCACAGTGATCGTGACAAGGTCCCACTCGACCGCCGCAGGTGTGACAGTGCGTACAGGTCACGCTCAACCACCGCAGGTGTGACCCCGCGTCCACTTTTAAAACGTGGAGATTTCAGTCATCCAGTGTTACTAATAGAAATTCACATATAACAATACCTGTTCCTAAAATCAGCTATTAAGAGCACCACCGGCGCGGACTCTACTAACTCCACAGTGATCGAGATAAGGTCCTACTCGACCACCGCAGGTGTGACAGTGCGTACAGGTCACGCTCAACCACCGCAGTTGTGACATCGCGTCCACTTTTGAAATGTGAAGGTTTCAGTCACTCAGTGTTACTAATAGAAATTCACATATAGCAATACCTGTTCCTAAAATCAGCTATTAAGAGCACCACCGGCGCGGACTCTACTAACTCCACAGTGATCGTGACAAGGTCCCACTCGACCGCCGCAGGTGTGACAGTGCGTATATGTCACGCTCAACCACCGCAGTTGTGACATTGCGTCCACTTTTGAAACGTGGAGGTTTCAGTCACTCAGTGTTACTAATAGAAATTCACATATAACAATACCTGTTCCTAAAATCAGCTATTCAGAGCACCACCGGCGCGGACTTTACTAACTCCACAGTGATCGTGACAAGGTCCCACTCGACCGCTGCAGGTGTGACAGTGCGTCCAGGTCCCACTCGACCACCGCAGTTGTGACCCCGCGTCCACTTTTGAAACGTGGAGGTTTCAGTCACTCAGTGTTAATAATAGAAATTCACATATAGCAATACCTGTTCCTAAAATCAGCTATTAAGAGCACCACCGGCGCGGACTCTACTAACTCCACAGTGATCGTGACAAGGTCCCACTCGACCGCTGCAGGTGTGACAGTGCCTCCAGGTCCCACTCGACCACCGCAGTTGTGACCCCGCATCCACTTTTGAAACGTGGAGGTTTCAGTCACTCAGTGTTACTAATAGAAATTCACATATAACAATACCTGTTCCTAAAATCAGCTATTCAGAGCACCACCGGCGCAGACTCTACTAACTCCACAGTGATCGTGACAAGGTCCCACTCGACCGCCGCAGGTGTGACAGTGCATTCAGCTCACGCTCAACCACCGCAGGTGTGACACCGCGTCCACTTTTGAAACGTGGAGATTTCAGTCACCCAGTGATACTAATAGAAATTCACATATAACAATACCTGTTCCTAAAATCAGCTATTCAGAGCACCACCGGCGCGGACTCTACTAACTCCACAGTGATCGTGACAAAGTCCCACTCGACCTCTGCAGGTGTGACAGTGCGTCCAGGTCCCACTCGACCACCGCAGTTGTGACCCCGCATCCACTTTTGAAACGTGGAGGTTTCAGTCACTCAGTGTTACTAATAAAAATTCACATATAACAATACCTGTTCCTAAAATCAGCTATTCAGAGCACCACCGGCGCAGACTCTACTAACTCCACAGTGATCGTGACAAGGTCCCACTCGACCGCCGCAGGTGTAACAGTGCGTACAGGTCACGCTCAACCACCGCAGGTGTGACCCCGCGTCCACTTTTGAAACGTGGAGGTTTCAGTCACCCAGTTATACTAATAGAAATTCACATATAACAATACCTGTTCCTAAAATCAGCTATTCAGAGCACCACCGGCGCGGACTCTACTAAATCCACAATGATCATGACAAGGTCCCACTCGACCGCCGCAGGTGTGACAGTGCGTCCAGGTCCCACTCGACCACCGCAGTTGTGACCCCGCGTCCACTTTTGAAACGTGGAGATTTCAGTCATCCAGTGTTACTAATAGAAATTCACATATAACAATACCTGTTCCTAAAATCAGCTATTAAGAGCACCACCGGCGCGGACTCTACTAACTCCACAGTGATCGTGACAAGGTCCCACTCGACCACCGCAGGTGTGACATTGCGTACAGGTCAAGCTCAACCACCGCAGTTGAGACATCGCGTCCACTTTTGAAACGTGGAGGTTTCAGTCACTCAGTGTTAATAATAGAAATTCACATATAGCAATACCTGTTCCTAAAATCAGCTATTCAGAGCACCACCGGCGCGGACATTACTAACTCCACAGTGATCGTGACAAGGTCCCACTCGACCGCTGCAGGTGTGACAGTGCGTCCAGGTCCCACTCGACCACCGCAGTTGTGACCCCGCATCCACTTTTGAAACGTGGAGGTTTCAGTCACTCAGTGTTAATAATAGAAATTCACATATAGCAATACCTGTTCCTAAAATCAGCTACTCTACTAACTCCACAGTGATCGTGACAAGGTCCCACTCGACCGCCGCAGGTGTAACATTGCGTACAGGTCACGCTCAACCACCGCAGTTGAGACATCGCGTCCACTTTTGAAACGTGGAGGTTTCAGTCACTCAGTGTTAATAATAGAAATTCACATATAGCAATACCTGTTCCTAAAATCAGCTATTAAGAGCACTACCGGTGCGGACTCTACTAACTCCACAGTGATCGTGACAAGGTCGCACTCGACCGCCGCAGGTGTGACAGTGCGTACAGGTCACGCTCAACCACCGCAGTTGTGACATCACGTCCACTTTTGAAACGTGGAGGTTTCAGTCACCCAGTGCTACTAATAGAAATTCACATATAACAATACCTGTTCCTAAAATCAGCTATTCAGTGCACCACCGGCACGGACTCTGCTAACTCCACAGTGATCGTGACAAGGTCCCACTCGACCGCTGCAGGTGTGACAGTGCGTCCAGGTCCCACTCGACCACCGCAGTTGTAACCCCGCATCCACTTTTGAAACGTGGAGGTTTCAGTCACTCAGTGTTACTAATAGAAATTCACATATAACAATACCTGTTCCTAAAATCAGCTATTCAGAGCACCACCGGCGCGGACTCTACTAACTCCACAGTGATCGTGACAAGGTCCCACTCGACCGCCGTAGGTGTGACAGTGCGTACAGGTCACGCTCAACCACCGCAGGTGTGACACCGCGTCCACTTTTGAAACGTGGAGGTTTCAGTCACCCAGTGATACTAATAGAAATTCACATATAACAATACCAGTTCCTAAAATCAGCTATTCAGAGCACCACCGGCGCGGACTCTACCAACTCCACAGTGATCATGACAAGGTCCCACTTGACCGCCGCAGGTGTGACAGTGCGTCCAGGTCCCACTCGACCACCGCAGTTGTGACCCCGCGTCCAGTTTTGAAACGTGGAGATTTCAGTCATCCAGTGTTACTAATAGAAATTCACATATAGCAATACCTGTTCCTAAAATCAGCTATTAAGAGCACTACCGGCGCGGACTCTACTAACTCCACAGTGATCGTGACAAGGTCTCACTCGACCGCCGCAGGTGTGACATTGCGTACAGGTCACGCTCAACCACCGCAGTTGAGACATCGCGTCCACTTTTGAAACGTGGAGGTTTCAGTCACCCAGTGTTACTAATAGAAATTCACATATAACAATACCTGTTCCTAAAATCAGCTATTCAGAGCACCACCGGCACGGACTCTACTAACTCCACAGTGATCGTGACAAGGTCTCACTCGACCGCCGCAGGTGTGACATTGCGTACAGGTCACGCTCAACCACCGCAGTTGTGACATCGCGTCCACTTTTGAAACGTGGAGGTTTCAGTCACCCAGTGTTACTAATAGAAATTCACATATAACAATACCTGTTCCTAAAATCAGCTATTCAGAGCCCCACCGGCGCGGACTCTACTAACTCCACAGTGATTGTGACAAGGTCCCACTCGACCGCCGTAGGTTTGACATTGCGTACAGGTCACGCTCAACCACCGCAGTTGTGACATCGCGTCCACTTTTGAAACGTGGAGGTTTCAGTCACCCAGTGTTACTAATAGAAATACACATATAACAATACCTGTTCCTAAAATCAGCTATTCAGAGCACCACCGGCGCGGACTCTACTAACTCCACAGTGATCGTGACAAGGTCTCACTTGACCGCCGCAGGTGTGACAGTGCGTACAGGTCACGCTCAACCACCGCAGGTGTGACATCGCGTCCACTTTTGAAACGTGGAGATTTCAGTCACCCAGTGTTAATAATAGAAATTCACATATAACAATACCTGTTCCTAAAATCAGCTATTAAGAGCACCACCGGCGCGGACTCTACTAACTCCACAGTGATCGTGACAAGGTCCCACTCGACCGCCGCAGGTGTGACCGTGCATACAGGTCACGCTCAACCACCGCAGGTGTGACACCGCGTCCACTTTTGAAACGTGGAGGTTTCAGTCACCCAGTGATACTAATAGAAATTCACATATAACAATACCTGTTCCTAAAATCAGCTATTCAGAGCACCAACGGCGCGGACTCTACTAACTCCACAGTGATCGTGACAAGGTCTCACTCGACCGCCGCAGGTGTGACATTGCGTACAGGTCACGCTCAACCACCGCAGTTGTGACCCTGCGTCCACTTTTGAAACGTGGAGATTTCAGTCATCCAGTGTTACTAATAGAAATTCACATATAACAATACCTGTTCCTAAAATCAGCTATTCAGAGCACCACCGGCGCAGACTCTACTAACTCCACAGTGATCGTGACAAGGTCCCACTCGACCGCCGCAGGTGTGACATTGCGTACAGGTCACGCTCAACCACTGCAGTTGTGACATCGTGTCCACTTTTGAAACGTGGAGATTTCAGTCACCCAGTGTTACTAATAGAAATTCACATATAGCAATACCTGTTCCAAAAATCAGCTATTCAGAGCACCACCGGCGCGGACATTACTAACTCCACAGTGATCGTGACAAGGTCCCACTCGACCGCCGCAGGTGTGACATTGCGTACAGTTCACGCTCAACCACCGAAGTTGTGACATCGCGTCCACTTTTGAAACGTGGAGGTTTCAGTCACCCAGTGCTACTAATAGAAATTTACATATAACAATACCTGTTCCTAAAATCAGCTATTTAGAGCACCACCAGCGCGGACTCTACTAACTCCACAGTGATCGTGACAAGGTCTCACTCGACCGCCGCAGGTGTGACATTGCGTACAGGTCACGCTCAACCACCGCAGTTGTGACCCCGCGTCCACTTTTGAAATGTGGAGGTTTCAGTCACTCAGTGTTACTAATAGAAATTCACATATAGCAATATCTGTTCCAAAAATCAGCTATTAAGAGCACCACCGGCGCGGACTCTACTAACTCTACAGTGATCGTGACAAGGTCCCACTCGACCGCCGCAGGTGTGACATTGCGTACAGGTCACGCTCAACCACCGCAGTTGTGACATCGCGTCCACTTTTGAAACGTGGAGGTTTCAGTCACCCAGTGTTACTAATAGAAATTCACATATAACAATACCTGTTCCTAAAATCAGCTATTCAGAGCCCCACCGGCGCGGACTCTACTTACTCCACAGTGATTGTGACAAGGTCCCACTCGACCGCCGTAGGTTTGACATTGCGTACAGGTCACGCTCAACCACCGCAGTTGTGACATCGCGTCCACTTTTGAAACGTGGAGGTTTCAGTCACCCAGTGTTACTAATAGAAATACACATATAACAATACCTGTTCCTAAAATCAGCTATTCAGAGCACCACCGGCGCGGACTCTACTAACTCCACAGTGATCGTGACAAAGTCCCACTCGACCGCCGCAGGTGTGACAGTGCGTACAGGTCACGCTCAACCACCGCAGGTGTGACCCCGCGTCCACTTTTGAAACGTGGAGATTTCAGTCATCCAGTGTTACTAATAGAAATTCACATATAACAATACCTGTTCCTAAAATCAGCTTTTCAGTGCACCACCGGCGCGGACTTTACTAACTCCAAAGTGATCGTGACAAGGTCCCACTCGACCGCCGCAGGTGTGACAGTGCGTTTAGGTCCCACTCGACCACCGCAATTGTGACCCCGCGTCCACTTTTGAAACGTGGAGGTTTCAGTCACTCAGTGTTACTAATAGAAATTCGCATATAGCAATACCTGTTCCAAAAATCAGCTATTCAGAGCACCACCGGCGCGGACTTTACTAACTCCACAGTAATCGTGACAAGATCCCACTCGACCGCCGCAGGTGTGACAGTGCGTACAGGTCACGCTCAACCACCGCAGTTGTGACCCCGCGTCCACTTTTGAAACGTGGAGATTTCAGTCATCCAGTGTTACTAATAGAAATTCACATATAACAATGCCTGTTCCTAAAATCAGCTATTCAGAGCACCACCGGCGCGGACTCTACTAACTCCACAGTGATCGTGAGAAAGTCTCACTCGACCGCCGCAGGTGTGACATTGCGTACAGGTCACGCTCAACCACCGCAGTTGTGACATCGCGTCCACTTTTGAAACGTGGAGGTTTCAGTCACCCAGTGTTACTAATAGAAATTCACATATAACAAAACCTGTTCCTAAAATCAGCTATTCAGAGCCCCACCGGCGCGGACTCTACTAACTCCACAGTGATTGTGACAAGGTCCCACTCGACCGCCGTAGGTGTGACATTGCGTACAGGTCACGCTCAACCACCGCAGTTGTGACATCGCGTCCACTTTTGAAACGTGGAGGTTTCAGTCACCCAGTGTTACTAATAGAAATACACATATAACAATACCTGTTCCTAAAATCAGCTATTCAGAGCACCACCGGCGCGGACTCTACTAACTCCACAGTGATCGTGAGAAGGTCCCCTATCGACCGCCGCAGGTGTGACATTGCGTACAATTCACGCTCAACCACCGCAGTTGTGACCCTGCGTCCACTTTTGAAACGTGGAGATTTCAGTCATCCAGTGTTACTAATAGAAATTCACATATAACAATACCTGTTCCTAAAATCAGCTATTCAGATCACCACCGGCGCGGACTCTACTAACTCCACAGTGATCGTGACAAGGTCCCACTCGACCGCTGCAGGTGTGACAGTGCGTCCAGGTCCCACTCGACCACCGCAGTTGTGACCCCGCATCCACTTTTGAAACGTGGAGGTTTCAGTCACTCAGTGTTACTAATAGAAATTCACATATAACAATACCTGTTCCTAAAATCAGCTATTCAGAGCACCACCGGCGCAGACTCTACTAACTCCACAGTGATCGTGACAAGGTCCCACTTGACCGCCGAAGGTGTGACATTGCGTACAGGTCAAGCTCAACCACCGCAGTTGTGACATCGCGTCCACTTTTGAAACGTGGAGATTTCAGTCACCCAGTGTTAATAATAGAAATTCACATATAACAATACCTGTTCCTAAAATCAGCTATTAAGAGCACCACCGGCGCGGTCTCTACTAACTCCACAGTGATCGTGACAAGGTCCCACTCGACCGCCGCAGGTGTGACAGTGCGTACAGGTCACGCTCAACCACCGCAGGTGTGACACCGCGTCCACTTTTGAAACGTGGAGGTTTCAGTCACCCAGTGTTACTAATAGAAATTCCCATATAGCAATACCTGTTCCTAAAATCAGCTATTCAGAGCACCACCGGCGCGGACTCTACTAACTCCACAGTGATCGTGACAAGGTCTCACTCGACCGCCGCAGGTGTGACATTGCGTACAGGTCACGCTCAACCACCGGAGTTGTGACCCCGCGTCCACTTTTGAAACGTGGAGGTTGCAGTCACCCAGTGTTACTAATAGAAATTCACATATAGCAATACCTGTTCCAAAAATCAGCTATTAAGAGCACCACCGGCGCAGACTCTACTAACTCCACAGTGATCGTGACAAGGTCCCACTCGACCGCCGCAGGTGTGACATTGCGTACAGGTCACGCTCAACCACCGCAGTTGTGACATCGCGTCCACTTTTGAAACGTGGAGATTTCAGTCATCCAGTGTTACTAATAGAAATTCACATATAACAATACCTGTTCCTAAAATCAGCTATTCAGAGCACCACCGGCGCGGACTCTACTAACTCCACAGTGATCGTGACAAGGTCCCACTCGACCGCCGCAGGTGTGACAGTGCGTACAGGTCACGCTCAACCACCGCAGTTGTGACATCGCGTCCACTTTTGAAACGGGGAGGTTTCAGTCACCCAGTGTTACTAATAGAAATTCACATATAACAATACCTGTTCCTAAAATCAGCTATTCAGAGCACCACCGGCGCGGACTCTACTAACTCCACAGTGATCGTGAGAAGGTCTCACTCGACCGCCGCAAGTGTGACATTGCGTACAGGTCACGCTCAACCACCGCAGTTGTGACCCTGCGTCCACTTTTGAAACGTGGAGATTTCAGTCATCCAGTGTTACTAATAGAAATTCACATATAACAATACCTGTTCCTAAAATCAGCTATTCAGAGCACCACCGGCGCGGACTCTACTAACTCCACAGTGATCGTGACAAGGTCCCCTATCGACCGCCGCAGGTGTGACAGTGCGTCCAGGTCCCACTCGACCACCGCAGTTGTGACCCCGCGTCCACTTTTGAAACGTGGAGGTTTCAGTCACTCAGTGTTAATAATAGAAATTCACATATAGCAATACCTGTTCCTAAAATCAGCTATTAAGAGCACTACCGGCGCGGACTCTACTAACTCCACAGTGATCGTGACAAGGTCCCACTGGACCGCCGCAGGTGTGACAGTGCGTACAGGTCACGCTCAACCACCGCAGTTGTGACATCGCGTCCACTTTTGAAACGTGGAGGTTTCAGTCACCCAGTGCTACTAATAGAAATTCACATATAACAATACCTGTTCCTAAAATCAGCTATTCAGAGCACCACCGTCGCGGACTCTACTAACTCCACAGTGATCGTGACAAGGTCCCACTCGACCGCTGCAGGTGTGACAGTGCGTCCAGGTCCCACTCGACCACCGCAGTTGTGACCCCGCATCCACTTTTGAAACGTGGAGGTTTCAGTCACTCAGTGTTACTAATAGAAATTCACATATAACAATACCTGTTCCAAAAATCAGCTATTCAGAGCACCACCGGCGCGGACATTACTAACTCCACAGTGATCGTGACAAGGTCCCACTCAACCGCCGCAGGTGTGACATTGCGTACAGGTCACGCTCAACCACCGCAGTTGTGACATCGCGTCCACTTTTGAAACGTGGAGGTTTCAGTCACCCAGTGTTACTAATAGAAATTCACATATAACAATACCTGTTCCTAAAATCAGCTATTAAGAGCACCACCGGCGCGGTCTCTACTAACTCCACAGTGATCGTGACAAGGTCCCACTCGACCGCCGCAGGTGTGACAGTGCGTACAGGTCACGCTCAACCACCGCAGGTGTGACACCGCGTCCACTTTTGAAACGTGGAGGTTTCAGTCACTCAGTGTTAATAATAGAAATTCACATATAGCAATACCTGTTCCTAAAATCAGCTCTTAAGAGCACTACCGGCGCGGACTCTACTAACTCCACAGTGATCGTGACAAGGTCCCACTGGACCGCCGCAGGTGTAACAGTGCGTACAGGTCACGCTCAACCACCGCAGTTGTGACATCGCGTCCACTTTTGAAACGTGGAGGTTTCAGTCACCCAGTGCTACTAATAGAAATTCACATATAACAATACCTGTTCCTAAAATCAGCTATTCAGAGCACCACCGTCGCGGACTCTACTAACTCCACAGTGATCGTGACAAGGTCCCACTCGACCGCTGCAGGTGTGACAGTGCGTCCAGGTCCCACTCGACCACCGCAGTTGTGACCCCGCATCCACTTTTGAAACGTGGAGGTTTCAGTCACTCAGTGTTACTAATAGAAATTCACATATAACAATACCTGTTCCTAAAATCAGCTATTCAGAGCACCACCAGCGCGGACTCTACTAACTCCACAGTGATCGTGACAAGGTCTCACTCGACCGCCGCAGGTGTGACATTGCGTACAGGTCACGCTCAACCACCGCAGTTGTGACCCCGCGTCCACTTTTGAAACGTGGAGGTTGCAGTCACCCAGTGTTACTAATAGAAATTCACATATAGCAATACCTGTTCCAAAAATCAGCTATTAAGAGCACCACCGGCGCGGACTCTACTAACTCCACAGTGATCGTGACAAGGTCTCACTCGACCGCCGCAGGTGTGACATTGCGTACAGGTCACGCTCAACCACCGCAGTTGTGACCCCGCGTCCACTTTTGAAACGTGGAGGTTTCAGTCACCCAGTGTTACTAATAGAAATTCACATATAGCAATACCTGTTCCTAAAATCAGCTATTCAGAGCACCACCGGCGCGGACTCTACTAACTCCACAGTGATCATGACAAGGTCCCACTCGACCGCCGCAGGTGTGACATTGCGTACAGGTCACGCTCAACCACCGCAGTTGTGACATCGCGTCCACTTTTGAAACGTGGAGATTTCAGTCACCCAGTGTTAATAATAGAAATTCACATATAACAATACCTGTTCCAAAAATCAGCTATTAAGAGCACCACCGGCGCGGACTCTACTAACTCCACAGTGATCGTGACAAGGTCCCACTCGACCGCCGCAGGTGTGACATTGCGTACAGGTCACGCTCAACCACCGCAGTTGTGACATCGCGTCCACTTTTGAAACGTGGAGATTTCAGTCACTCAGTGTTACTAATAGAAATTCACATATAACAATACCTGTTCCTAAAATCAGCTATTCAGAGCACCACCGGCGCGGTCTCTACTAACTCCACAGTGATCGTGACAAGGTCCCACTCGACCGCCGCAGGTGTGACAGTGCGTACAGGTCACGCTCAACCACCGCAGGTGTGACACCGCGTCCACTTTTGAAACGTGGAGGTTTCAGTCACCCAGTGATACTAATAGAAATTCACATATAACAATACCTGTTCCAAAAATCAGCTATTCAGAGCACCACCGGCGCGGACTCTACTAACTCCACAGTGATCATGACAAGGTCCCACTCGACCGCCGCAGGTGTGACAGTGCGTCCAGGTCCCACTCGACCACCGTAGTTGTGACCCCGCGTCTACTTTTGAAACGTGGAGATTTCAGTCATCCAGTGTTACTAATAGAAATTCACATATAGCAATACCTGTTCCAAAAATCAGCTATTCAGAGCACCACCGGCGCGGACATTACTAACTCCACAGTGATCGTGACAAGGTCCCACTCGACCGCCGCAGGTGTGACATTGCGTACAGGTCACGCTCAACCACCGCAGTTGTGACATCGCGTCCACTTTTGAAACGTGGAGGTTTCAGTCACCCAGTGTTACTAATAGAAATTCACATATAACAATACCTGTTCCTAAAATCAGCTATTCAGAGCACCACCGGCGCGGTCTCTACTAACTCCACAGTGATCGTGACAAGGTCCCACTCGACCGCCGCAGGTGTGACAGTGCGTACAGGTCACGCTCAACCACCGCAGGTGTGACACCGCGTCCACTTTTGAAACGTGGAGGTTTCAGTCACCCAGTGATACTAATAGAAATTCACATATAACAATACCTGTTCCAAAAATCAGCTATTCAGAGCACCACCGGCGCGGACTCTACTAACTCCACAGTGATCATGACAAGGTCCCACTCGACCGCCGCAGGTGTGACAGTGCGTCCAGGTCCCACTCGACCACCGTAGTTGTGACCCCGCGTCTACTTTTGAAACGTGGAGATTTCAGTCATCCAGTGTTACTAATAGAAATTCACATATAGCAATACCTGTTCCAAAAATCAGCTATTCAGAGCACCACCGGCGCGGACATTACTAACTCCACAGTGATCGTGACAAGGTCCCACTCGACCGCCGCAGGTGTGACATTGCGTACAGGTCACGCTCAACCACCGCAGTTGTGACATCGCGTCCACTTTTGAAACGTGGAGGTTTCAGTCACCCAGTGTTACTAATAGAAATTCACATATAACAATACCTGTTCCTAAAATCAGCTATTCAGAGCACCACCAGCGCGGACTCTACTAACTCCACAGTGATCGTGACAAGGTCTCACTCGACCGCCGCAGGTGTGACAGTGCGTACAGGTCACGCTCAACCACCGCAGTTGTGACCCCGCGTCCACTTTTGAAACGTGGAGGTTGCAGTCACCCAGTGTTACTAATAGAAATTCACATATAGCAATACCTGTTCCAAAAATCAGCTATTAAGAGCACCACCGGCGCGGACTCTACTAACTCCACAGTGATCGTGACAAGGTCCCACTCGACCGCCGCAGGTGTGACATTGCGTACAGGTCACGCTCAACCACCGCAGTTGTAACATCGCGTCCACTTTTGAAACGTGGAGGTTTCAGTCACCCAGTGTTACTAATAGAAATTCACATATAGCAATACCTGTTCCAAAAATCAGCTATTAAGAGCACCACCGGCGCGGACTCTACTAACTCCACAGTGATCGTGACAAGGTCCCACTCGACCGCCGCAGGTGTGACATTGCGTACAGGTCACGCTCAACCACCGCAGTTGTGACATCGCGTCCACTTTTGAAACGTGGAGATTTCAGTCACCCAGTGTTAATAATAGAAATTCACATATAACAATACCTGTTCCTAAAATCAGCTATTCAGAGCACCACCGGCGCGGACTCTACTAACTCCACAGTGATCGTGACAAGGTCTCACTCGACCGCCGCAGGTGTGACATTGCGTACAGGTCACGCTCAACCACCGCAGTTGTGACCCCGCGTCCACTTTTGAAACGTGGAGGTTTCAGTCACCCAGTGTTACTAATAGAAATTCACATATAGCAATACCTGTTCCAAAAATCAGCTATTAAGAGCACCACCGGCGCGGACTCTACTAACTCCACAGTGATCGTGACAAGGTCTCACTCGACCGCCGCAGGTGTGACATTGCGTACAGGTCAAGTCTCAACCACCGCAGTTGTGACATCGCGTCCACTTTTGAAACGTGGAGATTTCAGTCACTCAGTGTTACTAATAGAAATTCACATATAACAATACCTGTTCCTAAAATCAGCTATTCAGAGCACCACCGGCGCGGACTCTACTAACTCCACAGTGATCGTGACAAGGTCCCACTCGACCGCTGCAGGTGTGACAGTGCGTCCAGGTCCCACTCGACCACCGCAGTTGTGACCCCGCATCCACTTTTGAAACGTGGAGGTTTCAGTCACTGAGTGTTACTAATAGAAATTCACATTTAACAATACCTGTTCCTAAAATCAGCTATTCAGAGCACCACCGGCGCGGACTCTACTAACTCCACAGTGATCGTGACAAGGTCCCACTTGACCGCCGCAGGTGTGACATTGCGTACAGGTCACGCTCAACCACCGCAGTTGTGACACTGCATCCACTTTTGAAACGTGGAGATTTCAGTCACCCAGTGTTACTAATAGAAATTCACATATAACAATACCTATTTAGGTATATAATATACTATTACCAGGAGACAAAATCCAACAAGGTAACGGAATAAAATATAAAAATTCATCTTATTTTTGGCTCCTCAATTAGTATTATGTTTTCTTGGTTTAGATAGGTGACATCACCCATTTTTAGTCAGCAGATTGTATAATATATACACCTGTTGTACTGTAATAACATAAGGGTATATAAGCGAGTCCGGACCAGGGGACCAGAGAATCTCTTCTGTAGGAGAATGCAGGAGACCGCAGCGGCCCGTGCCTACATTCAGGGTTCTGGGCGCTGTAGTCTCTTGCTTGTGTTCTCCCTACGGAGGACATTTGCTACTCCGCAGCAAACAATCGACATGCTGCAGCTCAGGAAAGCCGCAGCACAGGTCAGTATTTGCTGCAGGCCGCACACGGTGGGCCTGGGATTCCTAGAAATTCCATTCACTGTGCTTGTACTGTACAACGCAGCGTTTTGGACAAAGCTGAAGCATGCTGCATCCAAAACGCTGCCAACACTGATCGTGGGCACGGACCCTAAGGAGTTCACTCCTCAAGCTGTTTGCACCAGAAAAGTTTACAAGGATAACTATTTAACTTTAATAAAATGGATTTCCAGTAGGAAACCATCATTTTAATATATGTAATATATAATAAAATGTAACTTTTGTCTTAAAGGGGATGTCAAGGCTTGAGGTTAACAGACTTTTGAATCCTAACAGGGAACTGTACTGTGCGCTGTGAGGATTCGCCTGTGCCAGTAGCTGGCAGTCGTCACCACAAGTATGTGACTTGCATACATGCGTTCAGGTGCTGACACCTAGAGCAACTGCAGACTTTTACCCTCAAGCCTGGAAAACCCCTTTTACAAACCTGAATTAAAATTCGGAAATAAAATATTTACACAGAGTTTTTCACAGGACTTATCACCAGAAATCTCATAAAAAAAAACGCTAATTGTTTTGCATATTTTACACTGCACCCTGTACATGAGTCTCCCAAGGAGCTGAAGATACAGGGAGAAGTCACAAGAGACCCTGAATCCAGCGATGTGTCACTTACTGAGCCTGTTTGCTGTCAATGTTTTCTCTGCTGCAGATGTAGCAGTTATACAAAGCACATGAATATGCTGGACTATCTGGCTGCACGCCAAGTAGTCCTGTAGTGATAACCTCCTGCTGATTACACAGTGATTTTATCAAAACTACACTAAGCAGCACAGTAAGTGACACATCATTGAAATCAGGATATCTACCCATAAATTATGCAGATTACGCAGCAAAAACCTCCTGACAGATTCCCTTTAAAAGATGAGTCAAATTCATTAAGAGGAAATGAATTTGGTGCATCTTACTCCAATGAGCGCTTCATGAAGGTTGGTATAGAAAAACACCAGCCTTGATTAAACGCCACCAAAGGGCTACATGACATCAGCAGATACAGAGGAGGTGGGTGGTATACGTCACCAGGTCGCCTGATGCTCGTGGTCCTAGGTCGTCCGCCATCAGCTCTTTTTCCATTCTGATGAAAATGTAGCATTCTTATCCCGTTTCTCTCCAAAAAGGCAAGAGCTCCAGTTATGTCTTTCTGGCTGCCAGAGTTCGGCTCTATCATCCTGTCTCTATAGAAAAAAGTGAAAAATGGCTGTAAACCTCCCAGGAGCAGTTTGTTTAGAGCCTTTGATCATTGTGACATCACAAAGTGATGACATAGTTCAGCGTATTTACTTAACGAGTGTGATCGTGATGACATAGACAGGCGAGTCACCTTTATTTACTTAACGAGTGTGATCGTGATGACATAGACAGGCGAGTCACCTTTATTTACTTAACGAGTGTGGTCAGATGGAATTTGCATATTATATAAAGTTGGATGGAATCTGCATATTTCATGATGCCATAAACCGCTGATGTCACCACAATGAGAACAGACATGAACATTCCATTCAGGGCCCGGTCATTAGTATCATCTGAACCATCCGTGACTGCGGCGCACAGATGTCAGTGTTCAGTTTTCGTGTCTAGCTACAAAGCAGAGGACTTATTGCTATAAAAAGCAAATGTGCGATCAATGGTTCCCCTGAATTCACAGCTCTAGAGCCGGAGGATCAGCCACTAAGGATTCTGGGAAAATTCAGTGACAGATGTGGAACTAAATAAAAACTGAGACATTTTTAGAAATCCGGGAGAAACCCCTGGAGATGTAATAGCGCCCGTGTCTTGTGTTATACAGCCTTGTACAATAAAATATATATATATATATATAAAAATAAATGGCACTCGCGAATAAACTATATTATGGGTGTAGAGTCTCACAACAAGTCTCCTTTTGGTGATTTTTGGTCCTGCGGTCATGGTTTACACAGTACATCTCTCTTATCCCGTTATATACATCTTGCAGTACATGGCTCCTCTCATCTATATACAGATTCATCCTGCAGTACTGTACATGGCTCCTCTCATCTATATACAGCCTACTCCTGTAGTACATGGCTCCTCTCATCTATATACAGATTCATTCTGCAGTACTGTACATGGCTCCTCTCAGCTATATACAGCCTACTCCTGTAGTACATGGCTACTCTCATCTATATGTGGCGCCCCTGACCTGGTCAGGCACCACTGAGTGCTGCACCCATGCTGGGAACAGTACAATACAGGTAATCCAGAAGGCTGACAGGGGTGTGGAACACAGGCGCATAGTGACCAGGTCTCACACATGTACCCATGAGAGGACCCCTGGGGATCCCAGGAGGGGGCAAGCCTTCACCTTCACTGGAATAGTGGAGGGGGTAGAGCCTCCATCTCCTCTCAAGGGGTGTGGTAAGAGAATCTGGTTGCTAGGTGGCGTAGGCAAGAACAGGAGAGGAGGAGCAGTGAGCCAGTTCAGTGTAGAGTCCAGGGAGCTCAAGTGAGGAGCAGATCCCTGGAGCTGTGCAATCTGACAGCGTCCGCGCAGTGGCTACAGACGGGGGAGAACGGTCAACTAGGAGTGCTGCCTGAAAGCCAGCTTCAGCTAGCGAGTGCAACGGAGTGGGAAGTAAGGAGACTGCTAGAGAGCACCAGGCCCAACCGGGCGGCAGATCCCGAAGCGGGGATAGATTCAACTTTCTTCTGCTAAACCTGCCGGTGTGGGGCTCTTAAAGCCCACACCACATCACCACAAAAGCCGCAGCCACGTAACCGCAGTTAGGGCCCATAGGTCATAGGAGGCAAGAGGCTGGAGTGGCCTGGTCCGGGGAACAAGCACACGGCAAACAAGAAGGGGAGAGAGGCTTGGAGCATCTTCCCTGGGTGACCCCCATAGGGACTCAAAGTCGGGGTTACCCCAAACCACCAAGGGCTAAGGAAGGCGAGTCAGTAGTCACCCTCATAAAGTCAGCCTGAAGGATACCTGGTTCCCACCTGGTTCATCTCAGCTACGCCCGGGTTACTCACCCTGCCACCTGAAGTGAGTAAAAACCCTGAAAGACATCCTGCCTGTGTGGTCATTCTGCGACTTGTGGTACTACAAACCTACACCGGGCCCTGGGGCTTGCCTCACTCTCAGGAGGCTACTACATCCGACTGCACCCACCATCAGCCCCAGGCGTCCCCTAACCTGCAGTGGCGGTCCCCACTGACCGCAATACTGAGAGTGGCGTCACGATCAAACAAGAAGATTTCCTACCAGTGACGGAGATCCAGCAACGTGGAGTCCCTGAAGGTAATGCACCGACACCGACACAACACCTGCGGGGCTTCACATCTGGCGTCACGAACAGGATAAGGACTAGACCTGTTCAGACAGGTGACCATGTGCCTGGGCGGTCCGCTTGAAAAATTGGAAGCGCCGCCATATTGCCACCATGAAAAGCGCGCTGAAAAACAACAGCAGCCCGCGCTGGAAGAAGTTACCGCCCACGAAGAGGTGTGGCTACCCAGAGATCCCCTGCAGAGTCCTGACCTCGCTGATGGAGAAAGCGGAAGCGTCCAGAGACGGCGGGAAGGAAAGAGAGCCACAAGCCTGCTGCTGGGAGAGGAGCTGCTGAAAGAAGCAGAGCAGAAACTGAACAGCTTGCTATCGGAGGCAACGGCGAGTCCACAGCTGGAGAGTCGTGCAGAAGAGGGCGCAGAAGAAATGGCGTCTGACCGCAGAAATCCAGAACCGGGCTCCGCTGCCTGGTGGTATCGGGAGCTGGCCCAGTTCTGCGACCGACTGGAGAACCGGGTTGTGGAGCAGATCCGGGAAGAACGAATGGAACTGCTGGAGATGGCTGCCGCGGTTCGGGCCTATGAAAGGAGAGCCGTGCGCCGAGTGCCAGACAGGACGGCGATGACGCAGACCCCGATGCTGCCACCGGTGGGTGAGTCAAGTGATGCCCCGGCCAGCGCAAGTGCCCCGACCCCTGCTGCCACGCCCGCGGTCCCCGAAGAGGCGTCCGGTGCGGCGACGCTGAAGCAGGCCGCAGCCACGCCAGGTGCGGCCTTCCAAGCCCCGGCCGCCGCAGCGATGCCCTGCTCGGCCCGCCAAGCCCCGGCCGCCGCAGCGATGCCCTGCTCGGCCCACCAAGACCCGGTCCCTGCAGCGACGTCCAGCCCAGCCTGCACAGAGCCCCCTGCAACAGCGACACTGATCCGGGCCGCCGCCATGCCGGGCGCGGCCCGCCAAGACCAGGCCGCCGCCATGCCGGGCGCGGCCCGCCAAGACCAGGCCGCCGCCATGCCGGGCGCGGCCCGCCAAGACCAGGCCGCCGCCATGCCGGGCGCGGCCCGCCAAGACCAGGCCGCCGCCATGCCGGGCGCGGCCCGCCAAGACCAGGCCGCCGCCATGCCAGGCGCGGCCCGCCAAGACCAGGCCGCCGCCATACAGGGCGCGGCCCGCCAAGAAGAGATTACCTCGCCATTTACCCCGGCCTGCAAGACCAGAGCAGGCACCGCTCCCCAGTCCACAGAGGTCCCTGCTAGGAAGACCCTGATAGGAGAGGACCCCGAATACTGGAAGCTGAAGGCTGACCTAGAGGCCAAGTTTCCACAATGGTTGGTGGACCGGTACATGCTCCCTCCGCATACCCCCAAGAGAATTCCAGCAACCCCTGCAGCCGCGCCAGAGAGTCCACCGCCCAGACCAGCTGAAGAGAGCCCATCCCCAGCACTGCCACAACCAGAGTGCAGTGAGGAACTAAGGGGGAGGGGAGGCCAGGAAGCTGAGGAGCTGACTCCGACGCCAACCGCAGCAGACCCATACCCAGAGCCAGAGATGCTGCCCTATTCTCGCTGGGATGAGGAAGACTTGACACCGTCAGCAGATGAAGATCAACCCAAAGACCTCACCTGGGAGCCCACAGGCATGAACCCAGCCCGCAAGACACGGCGCAGCAGAACACAGGTTGCTCCAGCACCACAATCCCCAGAGCAGAGAGAGGTCACGGTCAGAGACCTGGAGGAGAAAAGGTGCCTAAGAAGGTCCAAAGCCCAGGCCAGAGGACCCCTGTGTTATGGCGTAGTGGAAGATTTCAACTTGAAAAGTGGTTATGGATTCATTGTAGCCCCTGGCATCAAGGAGGGGATATTTGTTAACAGGAGAGATGTAAGCGCTCATCTGCCTAGAGGACACCCTGGCAGAAATCTAAAGATGGGAGACTCAGTTCAGTTCACCATGCATCAAGGCGAAAGGGGATTGTATGCCCTGGACGTAGCGTTATGTCCCAGCAAACCTTACAGCCATCCCATGCTACAAGAAAGACAAGAAAGACAAGAAAGACAAGAAAGACAAGAAAGACAAGAAAGACAAGAAAGACAAGAAAGACAAGAAAGACAAGATAGAGATAAAGAAACAGATACAGAAAAAGAAACAGACGAAGACCAAGAAAGGAAAGATAAAGATCCTACAGATGCAACAACCACAGACAAAGATCCTACAGATGAGACAACCACGGACGACGACGGAGAGCAAGAAAGTCACAGGTGCCAGTGCCCAACATGCCCACGCCCTAGTGAACAAGAGGAGTAAAGTAAAGGAAAGTAAGAAGTTACTGTTTTGACCAGTTTTGACAAGTTTTGTTTGCAACGTTTAAGAAATGCGCCCACAAAAACTATTGTGAGAAAACCATAAACCTTAAGGCTATGAACTTGCTATAGCCACAAACTCTCGCAGTGTAAATAGTTACACCAGTGGCACCACCACCAGGGCCAGCCTGTTTAGGGGCTTGGCTCGTCTGCAACCAGGGGGGCCCGTCCGTAGAAAAGGGCCTTGGCTCACCTGCGACCAGAGAGCACGCCTGTTTATGGGGCCTTGGCTCACCACCACAAAGAGGGTACCTGGTCAGCACCAACTGTGGAGGCCGCCTCTGCATCCTGCCAGAAGAGGCTGACGGCGCGGATCCACCAGGCCAGGTATACCCTGAAACCACCAGCCCATGAAAGCCGCCTCTACATCCTGCCAGAAGTGGCTGAAGTCGCGGCCAACGGGAGAGGAAGATTGGAGGAAAGGTCTGGGGAAACGGATGGCCCAGACCTGGTTACCAAAAGGACCGGTGACCTGCCTCCTGAGAGGGTTTTGGGTGGGTTAACGGACTTGTGGGTGGAGGGTGGTGATGTCTGATACCTGGTGCTTTTAAATGTTTTACATGTTTTAATGTTTTATGCATTTTAAAATGTTGTCTTGCAGCCCGAGGACGTGCTGGTGATAACTAAGGGGGAATGTGGCGCCCCTGACCTGGTCAGGCACCACTGAGTGCTGCACCCATGCTGGGAACAGTACAATACAGGTAATCCAGAAGGCTGACAGGGGTGTGGAACACAGGCGCATAGTGACCAGGTCTCACACATGTACCCATGAGAGGACCCCTGGGGATCCCAGGAGGGGGCAAGCCTTCACCTTCACTGGAATAGTGGAGGGGGTAGAGCCTCCATCTCCTCTCAAGGGGTGTGGTAAGAGAATCTGGTTGCTAGGTGGCGTAGGCAAGAACAGGAGAGGAGGAGCAGTGAGCCAGTTCAGTGTAGAGTCCAGGGAGCTCAAGTGAGGAGCAGATCCCTGGAGCTGTGCAATCTGACAGCGTCCGCGCAGTGGCTACAGACGGGGGAGAACGGTCAACTAGGAGTGCTGCCTGAAAGCCAGCTTCAGCTAGCGAGTGCAACGGAGTGGGAAGTAAGGAGACTGCTAGAGAGCACCAGGCCCAACCGGGCGGCAGATCCCGAAGCGGGGATAGATTCAACTTTCTTCTGCTAAACCTGCCGGTGTGGGGCTCTTAAAGCCCACACCACATCACCACAAAAGCCGCAGCCACGTAACCGCAGTTAGGGCCCATAGGTCATAGGAGGCAAGAGGCTGGAGTGGCCTGGTCCGGGGAACAAGCACACGGCAAACAAGAAGGGGAGAGAGGCTTGGAGCATCTTCCCTGGGTGACCCCCATAGGGACTCAAAGTCGGGGTTACCCCAAACCACCAAGGGCTAAGGAAGGCGAGTCAGTAGTCACCCTCATAAAGTCAGCCTGAAGGATACCTGGTTCCCACCTGGTTCATCTCAGCTACGCCCGGGTTACTCACCCTGCCACCTGAAGTGAGTAAAAACCCTGAAAGACATCCTGCCTGTGTGGTCATTCTGCGACTTGTGGTACTACAAACCTACACCGGGCCCTGGGGCTTGCCTCACTCTCAGGAGGCTACTACATCCGACTGCACCCACCATCAGCCCCAGGCGTCCCCTAACCTGCAGTGGCGGTCCCCACTGACCGCAATACTGAGAGTGGCGTCACGATCAAACAAGAAGATTTCCTACCAGTGACGGAGATCCAGCAACGTGGAGTCCCTGAAGGTAATGCACCGACACCGACACAACACCTGCGGGGCTTCACATATATACAGATTCATCCTGCAGTACTGTACATGGCTCCTCTCATCTATATACAGCCTACTCCTGTAGTACATGGCTCCTCTCATCTATATACAGATTCATTCTGCAGTACTGTACATGGCTCCTCTCAGCTATATACAGCCTACTCCTGTAGTACATGGCTACTCTCATCTATATACAGCCCCATCCTGCAGTACATGGCTTCTCTCATGTATATACAGCCCCATCCTGAACTACATGGCTCCTTTCATCTATATACATCCCCATCCTGCAGTACATAGCTCCTCTCATCTTTATACAGCCCCATCCTGCAGTACATGGCTCTTCTCATCTATATACAGCCTCCTCCTGCAGTACATCGCTCCTCTCATCTATACACTGGCGGACATACTGCATGTGCAGCACGTGCAGTCGCACAGGGGCCCTGAGCGGTAGGGGGCCCCCAGGCCTGAAAACATGTGCTGCTTTACTTTGCCGGCGGCAGTTTCACTCCTAACAGGAGAAGTAGGGGCCTGATCAGCTGAAGGCATATCATTATGCTAACCTGACACAAGCCCCTCACCTCAGAGGTGTAGCTAGGGGTTCGGCTCAGAGGGGGCGAAACTTCTGAGTGAGCCCCTAACCAGGTAACCATATTTACAACTATGATGTTGCAGCCTAATAGCTTGTGTAGACAACCATATTTTTGGTCCAAGTGTGATCCAACAAAATATTGGATCGCACTCGGACCAATGTTATCCAATGAGGAAGTGCACATGTTCGATTTTGTGCTTGGACCGAGTGGTCTGAGAAAAAAAATAATTGCATCATGCATGCGCAGACTGGTAAGGTTAAGTGTAGCGGCAGGGCCAAAGTTGGCGTTCATGATGTTTTAAGCACTTAAAGGGAAGGTGTCGCGGTTTTTTATTTTTGTATTAAAAATAGTGATTATGAAATCAAGTATTTCTAATATAAAATGAAAATCGCAGCTTATTTAGTTTTTATGTAATTCTTATTTTACTGGAGGCACTGGTGGCTGCCATGCTGGATTTGCTGTGTGTGTAACGACAGTAACTCATTCCTTTATGGCAGCCCCTGTGCATAGACTCTGATAGTCGGACTCCAACCCCATGCTATACGTTACAGTGAGCGTCTGCTGTGACCTGGACGCGCCCCCTGGGCTGTCCAGAACACAACAGAGGGAGGAGTTCAGCGCCATTATTGTAGAGCTCACAGTGTGTGCTGTTTGCTCCACTTTACCCCTGTCACCCGCCGGGATGTGTGAGTACGGGCCGCCTCCCCTCCCCTTGTTACAGTCTCCGATGACATCCCATCTCTCCGTTCTCCCCAGCCCCTGCTCTGCCCCAGCTACAGACGCTGCCCCTCCCCCCCGCCGTTACCGTCTCCAATGACACCCCCCTTTCTCCGTTCTCCCAAGTCCCCGCTCTGCCCGCTGCCGCAGCTCCCCCAGCTCTGCCCGCCGCTGCTGTGTGTGTGTGTGTGTGTGTGTCAGTCAGTCACAAGGTCCCCATCAGGGGTGATTGTGAGTGTGTGACGGCGCTTGCGATGCTGTGCAGTGAGCTTCCAGGACCTGCAAGAGGATCACATGGGAAGCATATGATATCTCCGGATGTTGTGAGTGTGTGCGCGCGATTGTACAGGTATGTGCGATATCGTGAGTGTGTGAGTGTATGCGATCGGATGTGTGAGTGTATGCGATCGGATGTGTGAGTGTATGCGATCGGATGTGTGAGTGTAAGCGATCGGATGTGTGAAATGTTGGCCGGACGCAGGGGAGGATGGCATGCAGCACAACTGTTTGGAGCGCCCACCGGAGGTCACAGGGAGGAATGATGTGAAAGGCGGGTGTGTGTGTGTGGCACAAGGTCCCCATCAGGGGTGATTGTGTGTGTGTGTGGCACAAGGTCCCCATCAGGGGTGATTGTGTGTGGCACAAGGTCCCCATCAGGGGTGATTGTGTGTGTGTGTGTGTGTGTGTGTGTGTGTGTGTGTGTGTGCGTGCATGTGCACGCGCGCGCCACAGCATGTGAGTACCTGTGTGTGTACCGGTGATATTGTCTGCAGGGTTGTGTATCTAATCCTATCCTGTGTGATACTGTCTGCGGAGCCGTGTATCTAATCCTCTCCTGTGTGATACTGTCTGCTGAGCCATGTATCTAATCCTATCCTGTGTGATGTCTGCAAAGCTGTGTATCTAATCCTCTGCTGTGTGATATGGTCTGCAAAGCTGTGTATCTAATCCTCTGCTGTGTGATATGGTCTGCACATCTGTGTATCTAATTCTATCCTGTGTGATACTGTCTGCAGAGCTGTGTATCCAATCCTCTCGTGTCATACTGTCTGCAGAGCTGTGTATCTAATCCTATCCTGTGATACTGTCTTCTGAGCTGTGTATCTAATCCTATCCTGTGTGATACTGTCTGCTGAGCGGTGTATCTAATCATGTCCGGTGTGATACTGTCTGCTTAGCCGTGTATCTAATACTCCTGTGTGATACTATCTGCTGAGCCGTGTATCTAATCCTATCCTGTGATACTGTCTGCACAGCTGTGTATCTAATCCTCTCCTGTGTGATACTGTCTGCACAGCTGTGTATCTAATCCTATCCTGTGATACTGTCTGCACAGCTGTGTATCTTATCCTCTCCTGTGTGATACTGTCTGCACAGCTGTGTATCTAATCCTATCCTGTGATACTGTCTGCATGGCTGTGTATCTAATCCTATCCTGTGTGATACTGTCTGCTGAGCTGTGTATCTAATCCTATCCTTTGTGATTCTGTCCGCTGAGCTGTGTATCTAATCCTCTCCTGTGTGATACTGTCTGCTGAGCTGTGTATCTAACCCTCTCCTGTGTGATACTGTCTGCACAGCTGTGTATCTAATCCTATCCTGTGTGATACTGTCTGCAGAGCCGTGTATCTAATCCTATCCTGTGTGATACTGTCTGCTGAGCCGTGTATCTAATCCTATCCTGTGTGATACTGTCTGCTGAGCTGTGTATCTAATCCTCTCCTGTGTGATACTGTCTGCTGAGCTGTGTTTCTAATCCTCTCCTGTGTGATACTGTCTGCACAGCTGTGTATCTAATCCTATCCTGTGTGATACTCCTGCTGTCCTTGGTGACACTTTATATAATACAAAAAAAGACAGTTTGCGCTCTGAAAATGCTAAAGTATGGAAACCATGAATGTGTGAACATGGACCTGCATTACTGCTAAGGAAAATCTGAGAAAAATTAGATATTTAGCATATAGAAATGGCCATTTGTATATCTGCCCAGTTGCCCCTTCACGGCATATCTCGTAACTGGGTACCTAACGCTATTCTGAAGCCTCTCTCTGGGTTAAAAACCTCCTGTGTATGGGCACGTAGGAACCTGCTATATAGAATGAGATATCAGAGCGCAAACTGTCTTTTTTTGTATTTTACGTCATGTTCAGTTACCGTATTTTTTGGACTATAAGACGCACCGGACTATAAGACGCACCCTTGTTTTAGAGGAGGAAAAAATAGAAAAAAAAAATTAAAGTAAAAGAATGTGGTCATGACACACTGTTATTTTACTGCTGACAGTGTTACTGAGGTAATAATATCCGCAAATTCTGTCCTCATATCCCCCATTCTGGGTACCTTCCAGGTATATATGGCCCCCATCGTGGAATATGTATGTTCCCCACCATTATATGTGTGATCCTCCAACCTGGTGTGTGTGTGTGGGTATATAGTTATATTGTGTGTGTGTGTGTGTGTTTGTGTGTGTATATAGAGTTATATACTGTGTGTGTGTATATAGTTATATAGTGTGTGTGTGTGTGTGTGTGTGTGTGTATATAGAGTTATGAACTGTGTGTGTGTGTATATAGTTATATAGGGTGTGTGTGTGTGTGTGTGTGTGTGTGTGTATGTTTGCTGGGGTTGCTTCTCTGGTTATCTCCAGGTCAGTCCTGTTCTATGGTCACCATAGTGAAGCAGGAAAGGTTTAGCACCCCGGCATGCTGCTATTGAATGAGAGGTTTGAGTGTCTGTGGTGTATGTGTCTGCGTGTGACACGCCCGCACCGGGGCCTGGGGGTTACTCGTTACTGGGCCGCGGTTCTGTTCTGGGTTGCTGCGGTGGTCATGCCCGGTTCCGTGACCCCGGCATTGTCATTCAATAAAGATGGTGGTTGTGGGGTAATATTTACAGGGGAGATATTGTGACGCCACCTGTGGTATGCGGCAAGGTAGGTGCTGTCGCTGCTGTTCAGCTCTCCCTGGGGTCAGTGGTGATGCAGCAGAGATAGAATAGCTCTCCACAGGTAGAGCTGGGCCCCAGGGCTGTTGGGAGTAGTAGTCTATAATGGCCAGAGGCGCAGGGAATAACCGGGTGACACAGGGATGCAGTCACAAGGTCTTTACTCACAGTTCAGAGTTTCAGGTTAGCACGTCCAGGCAAATGCTGCCTTTGGAGTGCCGGGTCCTGCTGTGATGGGTTCCAGCCGATTCCGACTAGTTCAGAGGCACAACCCAGTACACCCTTCTGTGTCCCTTTCCTGGTTGTCTTCCTGCGCTGACCTCTCCTGCCTGTCCCACGCCTGCACACACAGAGGACCGAGCCGGTGTCTGCGGGCCCTCTCGGGTGGCTTGAAGCTCTATCCCTTTCGCCCTATGTGGTCACCTTTTCACTGGATGTGTGTGGATTTGGCTTCGGCACTTGAAGTAACCTCAGCCTCCGGTTAGCTAGCTGAGTCTTGAAGTCCTCCACTAGTTGAAAGGCCGGTCCCCTACTGCGGCCAAGACCCTCCACTCCGGTATGTCGTATGTGGAACGAGGCCACGGTAGTATGGTTACTTCCCATGGGCTCTAGAACCTTTTTTTCTTGTGCCTGGGCCAAGCTGCTGCAGCTCCAGACCACAGGTCTTGACTCCTCCACTGCTCCTACTTGACTCCACTACTTTCTACAGGCTGCTCCCACTAACCAGACTCCACCCCCATGCCTGGCCGCGGACTGTCACTAGGCCCTTAACATGGTCTGATGGGGTGTTTGCTGAGGGAGAGTGCCTGTGTTTTGTGTATACCGGTTTGTGACCCCCTCCTTACCTGGGAATGGGATACTACACCTCTGGCTGAGATGCAGTACCTCTGTGGCGACTGAAGCCTCAGGGGCGCCACACATTAGTGCATGCTGGGGTTTTTTCTCTGGTTACCTCCAGGTCAGTCCTGTTACACTCCTCCCCCAGTCCTTGGGAGTCATGGATAAGGAGGCCAGATACACTCTTAACTACAAGGCAGTCTTGACTGAGCGCAACACTTGTGAATAGGATGCAGTAGGCAGTACACTTCATTTTATCTTCTGCATAGTACAGAGGCACAAAATGGTTACCGGTGACAGCTTCTTCTTGTGAACAGTTTGCTGGCCGGCAAGTAAAACTAGTCATCCTTTTTCCCAGGGCACCAGAACTCACGGGTCAATATGTTTTGTTAGGTTCCCTGCTCATTACCGCAGATGGTGATCCCTTTCAAGGCTCTCTTCTAGAGCTGATATGTCTTCACTGGGCAGTACCCTCACTTCACCGGGTTCCCCAAGCCTGAGCAACACTGGGCTTACTTGGTTCTGTGTCTTTTCCTCCCTTTAGGACTACTCCAACCTGCCGCTTTTGTGGTTGTTGTCACCTTGATTAGTTTTCTTTTGCCAGTTTTTGCTGCTCTCCTCTCTAGTGTCCCCACAGCAACACACCACTCTCTCCACTCTACTACATTTGCTTCATTCCTTCACTACTACTCCTAACTTACTAGTGATGTGTCGGTCGCGAAAGATCCGCCACAAAGATCCGGCTCCCTGCTCTGACTGACAGGAGCCAGATCCCCAGTGAGAGCCACTAAATTCTCTTAACGGCTCTCACTGGGCGTAAAATTTTGGTGTTTGGTGGGGAAATCCTGCCCACCTGAACAAAACCCTGCCCACTCAGCAAATTAATTGACTTGTTGAGAGTAGGCGGGGTTTAGCCATGGGTGGGCATAATTTCAGCGGCGTCAACACAAGCCTAAATATGTGTTCACCTGTGGAACTTTATGGCAGAGTCCTGGCATCCCTGCTCTACTTCCGCTGCTACATCCCGTCATGCCCCCTTGGTTTTCGCCAGCCACTCACTTCCGCTCTGGGGAACCCTGGGAACTTCCGGTTCCAGCCACACTCTCAGGACGAAGGGTGGGGCTTCAGCTTTGCACGGTTTTGGTCTGGAAGATGACGTTTTGTCGCCAAAGATAGCAGAAACTGGCGGGAACGGGATTTTGACACCGCAGCTTGGATTCTAAGGCGCACGTCATCCAGATTAGTGGGTCCTGTCCGAATCCTGTTTGTGACGCCAGAAATTTGAGGTGTACTGCCCCAGCAACAGTCAAACTGCTTGGATCCGGGTGACGCTACTCGTGGCTCGAGGGTCTCCGGACCCGGGGGCACAGGGTCACTCTAAAACGTGATGGGGTTATTTACAGAGGAATTAGATAATTCGTGGCGCCACCCGTGGTGTGGGGTAATAGGGAGTACCGCCGCTGCTGTTGGGAGTACCCAGGGTGATGGAGTGGGGCAGCCAGATGATGTTACCCTCCACGGGTAGGGGAAGGCCCCGGGACTCTGGATGGTGGAATGGATTGCAGGGGGAGCGCAGGCTCGCTGGTAGCAGGGGCTGATCAGGTACTCACTCAGAAGGAAAGCAGACGCTGATGACTCGCCCACCCCAGGGCTATGGGACACCCGGTGCCGGGCCGGACTAGTCCGGGGGACGTCAGTGGTGGCTGGGCCCGACTCCGTACCCTGGTGGGGTCAATTAATATGGCTGGTGTCTTGGGGGTGATTAAAGTTTGTATTAGTCGTGACGCCACCTGTGGTTTGCGGCTATTAAGCCGCCGCTGCTGTATGGGGCCTCTGGGACTGATGGAATGGCAGCTTGGATGGTCCTGCTCCCCACAGGTGGAGCGGTGCCCCGGGGACACTGTTGGTGCTTGTGAGTGTCGATGTAGTTGCGGTGTAATGCAGGGCCGACAGGGCGGTGAAAGGACCGGACACAAACAACAGTCTCTTTACCTTCTCATCTTTTACTGTGCAAACGGTTAGTCCTGCGAGACCGTTACAGGTGGTAGAGGGCTCCGGCCGGCCTGGAAGTAACTGGGGTCATCTCTTTGGCCAGTCGAGTATGAAGCCTACTCCCTGCTCTTTCTTTGCTGTTATAGGACCCTGCACTTTGGGTTAGCAATGGCCCTCTTGCTGCTGGGACCGGTGGTACGTCCCTCTCCCTGTGTGGTAGGCTGCGCAGGCCCTCTCTGGTGCTTCTCTACTGGAGTCCACACTGGGCCCTGGTGGTGCAGCTGTACCTTCAGGTTGCTTATGGGCCAGGTGCTTGCAGCTCTCCTGCCCTTTGGATTCAGCTGCTAGGGAAGGGTCTTACACCCTAGCAACCACAGACTCCGATGTCTGATTCTCTCCTGTGCCTCTCTGCCAATCCTGCTTCACTGGACCAAGCTATTCCAGCTCCAGGCCCCAGTTCCACAGGACAGCACACTCTGCGTCTTCACTCTCTGGACTCTCTTCACAGACTGAACACTAACTCCTCCCTCAGGTCAGACTTGAGGAATGCTCCCTGGAACTCCAGGTTCAGAGCTCCCTCTGCTGGCCTGAGGGAGAAACTACGTTGGATGTTGGTACCTACTGGCCAATGATTTCCCCAATTACCTCCAGGCTCAGTATTAACCCTTTTGAGGGGGCAACACTGTTGTTGCGACCAGGTCCTGGGGCGCCACACTGACAACGTGGTAAACCAAGTCTCTGGGTGCCACTGGCCTCTTGGGGGAGCTTGTCCGAGTTCTGTACCCTGCAGTACTGCCTGAAGGTCCAGAGCCTGCCTCTGTGCACAGAATTTTAGTAGTGTCCAAGTGGCCCATAAGCTTGAAGCTGTCCGGGCCCCGATCCCTACTATGGGTAGTAGAGGAGCTTGCTCTCAGGAGCTCACTCTTGGGATTTCAGTGGGCTGCTTTGTTTGGAAAGCCCTATCCCCCTCGTTGCGCTAGTGCCCCTGATCTCCTAGCTTCGGGGGGACAGTCCATAAAGGCCCTATCCTCTGCAGGTTAATTGCTGGGTTGCTTGAAGCCTCTCCCCGACTTAGGGTCCAGTACCCCGACGTGCTTTCGGCCCCATACCGGCTATTAGACTGCAGCTGCCGACCGCCCTCCTAGACTAAGCCATGCACCCAGTCCCAATATCCCGCGACCGGGTCTCCGACTCCTCCGGGTCCAGACCACCGTCTGCAACCCAATCAACTTCTCCCCTGGGAGCTCCAACTCCCAGCTTCCTCCTAGCTCCTCACTGCTCGAGGGCTACCACTCAACTGACTTGTCACCTCCCACCTCCCTGCCTGACCCCTAGGTGGGTGGCCCTATTCCAGCTTAGCAGCCCACTGGTGTGCCTGACAGGGTGTGGTGCGGGGTGTGATTAGGATTTTTAGATCCTGATGGAAGCAGTGCTGCAAGTTGGGAACCCAGAACCATGGGGGGTTGAGTTCTGCACTGGGAGATAGAGAGCGTTCAGTACCCTGTGACGGCCTGACTAGTCCAGGGGTGTCACAGAGCCATGGGAACCGGATCACCAAAAAGAGCCGGACTGCCCATCACTATAACTAACTAAAACCAGGAAATACTTCACACTAAGTCCCCCTCACTATGGGGCAGCTTCTCTCATTAACCCTCTCAGCTCTGTTACTATACCTGAGACTTAAGCTTCCCTTTCAGCTAGGGAGCTCAGGACTGATGACACATAGTGGTGGCTGGTAGCATGGCACTTAAAGACACACACGGGAAATTTACACATCTATTACTAAGGCCGGAGTTACACTTGTACATATCTGGCGCGCGTCTCGCATCACATCACCTGGTTTGGCCTGCCGCCATCTGGACAGGAATGCCTCAGGTGCATTGAAATACATGCAGCCGACACGCTCCTGTCAGGAGAGTGTGTGGCCGTGCCGGGTGATGTGATGCGAGACTCGCGCGAGTCTCTCGCAATTGTGACTCCTGTCTAATACACATATAAAATACAATTATTGATGTCCTCAGGGGGTTCACAACCATAGTCACCCTCTTACACTTGGGGACCACGGGGGAACACTATTCTCCTTAAGGAGACTTTGCAAGCCAGTCTGGCTGCCAGGTAAGGGGACTTATAGCTGCAATGCCCCTCTGGGAAATATTCAAATTGTCTCTCCAGTAAAGGAGACAAACTCTAGCACAGCGCCACCTATTGGAAGTAGCGATCCTAAAAGTCACAAGTGGATTTTCAACAATCCATTGCAATATGACTCAGGATATATAAGCCAGATCAGAATCCCAATTTGCAGACACGGTGTTTCGGGGTGCTTGCCCCTCGTCAGTGCAAAGTATGGGGGTGTCTGATCTGGCTCATGAGAAAGCTATGTGGGGACCACGGGGGAACACTATTCTCCTTAAGGAGACTTTGCAAGCCAGTCTGGCTGCCAGGTAAGGGGACTTATAGCTGCAATGCCCCTCTGGGAAATATTCAAATTGTCTCTCCAGTAAAGGAGACAAACTCTAGCACAGCGCCACCTATTGGAAGTAGCGATCCTAAAAGTCACAAGTGGATTTTCAACAATCCATTGCAATATGACTCAGGATATATAAGCCAGATCAGAATCCCAATTTGCAGACACGGTGTTTCGGGGTGCTTGCCCCTCGTCAGTGCAAAGTATGGGGGTGTCTGATCTGGCTCATGAGAAAGCTATGTGGGGACCACCTTTACTGGAGAGACAATTTGAATATTTCCCAGAGGGGCATTGCAGCTATAAGTCCCCTTACCTGGCAGCCAGACTGGCTTGCAAAGTCTCCTTAAGGAGAATAGTGTTCCCCCGTGGTCCCCACATAGCTTTCTCATGAGCCAGATCAGACACCCCCATACTTTGCACTGACGAGGGGCAAGCACCCCGAAACACCGTGTCTGCAAATTGGGATTCTGATCTGGCTTATATATCCTGAGTCATATTGCAATGGATTGTTGAAAATCCACTTGTGACTTTTAGGATCGCTACTTCCAATAGGTGGCGCTGTGCTAGAGTTTGTCTCCTTTACTGGAGAGACAATTTGAATATTTCCCAGAGGGGCATTGCAGCTATAAGTCCCCTTACCTGGCAGCCAGACTGGCTTGCAAAGTCTCCTTAAGGAGAATAGTGTTCCCCCGTGGTCCCCACATAGCTTTCTCATGAGCCAGATCAGACACCCCCATACTTTGCACTGACGAGGGGCAAGCACCCCGAAACACCGTGTCTGCAAATTGGGATTCTGATCTGGCTTATATATCCTGAGTCATATTGCAATGGATTGTTGAAAATCCACTTGTGACTTTTAGGATCGCTACTTCCAATAGGTGGCGCTGTGCTAGAGTTTGTCTCCTTTACTGGAGAGACAATTTGAATATTTCCCAGAGGGGCATTGCAGCTATAAGTCCCCTTACCTGGCAGCCAGACTGGCTTGCAAAGTCTCCTTAAGGAGAATAGTGTTCCCCCGTGGTCCCCACATAGCTTTCTCATGAGCCAGATCAGACACCCCCATACTTTGCACTGACGAGGGGCAAGCACCCCGAAACACCGTGTCTGCAAATTGGGATTCTGATCTGGCTTATATATCCTGAGTCATATTGCAATGGATTGTTGAAAATCCACTTGTGACTTTTAGGATCGCTACTTCCAATAGGTGGCGCTGTGCTAGAGTTTGTCTCCTTTACTGGAGAGACAATTTGAATATTTCCCAGAGGGGCATTGCAGCTATAAGTCCCCTTACCTGGCAGCCAGACTGGCTTGCAAAGTCTCCTTAAGGAGAATAGTGTTCCCCCGTGGTCCCCACATAGCTTTCTCATGAGCCAGATCAGACACCCCCATACTTTGCACTGACGAGGGGCAAGCACCCCGAAACACCGTGTCTGCAAATTGGGATTCTGATCTGGCTTATATATCCTGAGTCATATTGCAATGGATTGTTGAAAATCCACTTGTGACTTTTAGGATCGCTACTTCCAATAGGTGGCGCTGTGCTAGAGTTTGTCTCCTCTTAGGGTATGTGCGCACGTTGCTTTTTACCTGCTTTTTACCTGCTTTTTTGCTGCTTTTTCTTCTGCGCTGTTTAATGCCAAAATGGATGTGTTCTTCTATTCAAGCAAAGTCTATGGGAATTTGGGTTTCTTGTTCACACTATGTTGTTCAAAATGCTGCCTTTTTGTGGCAGAACTTTGGTCAAAAACTCAGCTTTGCAGTGCAAAACCCAAATGGCAAAAACAATTGACATGTTGCTTCTTTGAAAAGCTGAGTTTTTGACCAAAGTTCTGCCACAAAAAGGCAGCATTTTGAACAACATAGTGTGAACAAGAAACCCAAATTCCCATAGACTTTGCTTGAATAGAAGAACACATCCATTTTGGCATTAAACAGCGCAGAAGAAAAAGCAGCAAAAAAGCAGGTAAAAAGCAGGTAAAAAGCAACGTGCGCACATACCCTTACACTTGAGCACCTAGAATTATAAAGCTACATTATAAGAAAAAAAAACCATGGTGACGCATTGGACTACTGCTGTCTTGATTTATTCCTCATCTTCCCCAAGAATTCACAGCAATACAGGTTTCCAAATATATATTCTATTAGACAGAGCACACAAAGTGGATCACTTTTCGTTATGGGTCACTCGTTTACTTAGTTGGAATCTCTTCATGTATCAGGAATCTGATTATTGTTCTTTTTATGCCTCATTGTGTCCATCCTATTAAAATTCCTATTATTCAGAACTGCTGAGTTTATTCACAGTTGCTTTTGAAAGCGTGAAATATTCACATACACAATTCAGAAGATTTTTCATTGAAAATATGCTCTGGTGGATGAGTAAGAAAGCGCAGTGCCCTCACAGCTCCACAAATGAATTCCTTACAGAGCAAATAGCTGTGACTTTGCATCTGCTCCAGCATGATTCATAACAAAAGGCCAAGGAATAGAGAAGCATTCACAAGCAACCACCGAGAGGTTTACATTTCTCCCAGTAAGGCAGCCTTTGAACGCACCCTTCTGCTGTAAGAAACCAAGCACCTATAATTACTTTATAAGCCTAAAAATGTATTAGAAGCACTAAGATAATATTCAATACATTCCTATATATCATCCAGGTATGAGCGATCATACTAATCCAATTATATTAGACATAGATTTTGTTCCCATTGTTGAGTTCCGTCACAGAACTCATTTACTAATTGGTTAATGACGCTGACTGAGACCTCGCAACTCTAAGTATACAATTATTAGGACAAAAACGAAAAGATGGTATTTACTGCTACTGTGGCATGTTGGGATATTGCCAGTGATTAATCAGACATACTGTATCTAGGTAGATAGATGGTTGATAGACAGAACTTTGACCATTTGATCAGCCTCAACATTGAACATCACATGAATAGAAAATCCGCCTTAGAATTTTTCGCATCAGTACATCATATTTAGGGAAAAATAGATCAAATCAGTGGATGCTGCATTACTAAGGCTGGTGTCACAAGTGTGTCACAGCCTGATGTGATCTCGGGGGATCTGGGATCAGAATGTTACAGCGTTTTGTGGATTGCATATCCGCTTTAGTGCGTGTTCATCATTTACCCTGAGTTGGGGCATATTTAATTTTATCAGGTACTGAAGGGGTTAAAGGGAATCTGTCACCAGTTTTTTCCACCTAATCTGAGAGCAGCATAACGTAAAGGTGGAGATTCTGATTCCAGCGGTGTGTGACTTACAGGGCTGCTTAGTGTAGTTTTGATAAAATCTCTATTTAATCAGGAGGCGATTGTCATTAGAGGACTACTAGGAATGCTGCCAGATAGTCCGGCATATTCATGAGTTCTGTATAACTGCTAGATCTGCAGCAGAGAAAACATTGATTTTATCAAAATGATAGCAAACAGCTCAGTAAGTAACATTGCTGAAATCAGGGTCTCTGTGTTTACATTATGCAGGTGTGCCACCCCTGCAACGGTCGAACCGCTTGGATCCGGGGGTGATTACTCGTGGCTCGAGGGTCTCTGGACCCAGGGGCTAGGAGCCACACTCAAATGAAGAAGGGGGTATTTACAGGGAAAGATATAGATAATTCGTGACACCACCTGTAATGTGCGGTAATAGACAGTATCGCCGCTGCCGTTGGGAGTACCGGGGTTGATGGAATGGGGGCACCTAGATGACGTTTTCCCTCCACGGGTAGGGAAGGCTCCAGGACTCTGGATGGTGAGCAACAGGGTGCAGGAGGAGCGCAGGTTCGTTGTTTGCAGGGGTTAATCAGGTACTCATTCAGCAAGAAAGCAGACGCTGACAACGTAGTAAACTAAGTCTCTGGGTGCCACTGCCCTTTTGGGGAACTCGTCCGGGTCCCGTCCCCTGCAGTACTGCCTGGTGGTCTGTGGCCTGCCTCCTGGCACCATATTTTAGAGTGTCCTTTGAGGCCCGTCAGCTTGGAGCTTTCCAGGCCTCACTCCCTGCTATGAGTAGCAAGGGGAGCTTGCTCTCAGGAGCTCACACTTGGGATTTCAGTGGGCTGCTTTGCTTGGAAAGCCCTCTCCCCCTCGTTACGCTAGTGCCCCCGATCTCTGAGCTTCGTGGGAACAGTCCATATAGGCCCTGTCCTTCGCAGGTTAATTGCCGAGTTGCTTGAAGCTCCTGCTTGACCTAGGGTCCATGTACCCCGACGTGCCCCTTCGGTCCCAGCCCGGCTATTGAACTGCGGCTGCTGGCTATCCTCCAAAACTAGCCAAGCACCCAGTCCCAATCTCCTGCGACCGGGTCTCCGACTCCTCCTGGTCCAGACCACCGTCTGCGACCTAGTCTCCTTTTCCCTTGGAGCTCCAACTCCCAGCTTTCTCGAGCTCCTCACTGCTTGAGGGCTACCACAGACTCTGGGGAGCTGCTACTTCCAGCTCCTCCCTCACTGGGAGCTACTTCTGTTCTGCCTGTCAGCTCTGATCTGTTCTCCATTTCCTCCCTTGCTGACTTTCCCCCTCCCACTACTCTGTCTGACACCTAGGTGGACTGCCTTATTCAAGCTTAAGCAGCCCACTGGTGTGCCTGACAGGTGTGGTGTGAGGTGTAACTAGGATTTGTGAATGCTGGTGGAGGCAGTACCGCAAGATAGTGACCCAGAACCATGGGGGTTGAGCCCTGCATGGGGAGAGAAAGATTGTGCAGAAACCTGTGATGTTCTGACTAGTCCAGGGCATCACACTGGTCTCAGATGAAGTAGAAAAAAACTGGTGATAGATTCCCTTTAAGGTTCATTTCTATCCTGCAGTGATCTAACAGGTGGTTGTAGCCTCAGCTATAGCCACTCCTTTCTGCTATAAATACCCGCCCATCACTCCTCCCTGTGCCGGCTATATTTCATACTTGATAGACCATGGACACATTTATCCATGGACTGTATTAGGCTACATTCACACTTCCATTGTTTTAAATCCGTCAGGTCTGTCGTTGCAACGCAACGACGGATCCGTCCTTTTTTAGATGTCAACTGACACAATGGATGTGTTATTTCACAGGATTCCGTTCACAGAAATTCTGTGAAAAAACTGATCCTTCTCGTCCATTACATCTGTTGTGCATCCGTGTTTTGATGTATCCGTCGTGATCCGTTTGTGTTTGGGACAGCCCAATGGATGTGCCAAACATGCTGGGCATGCTCAGTAGAGCATGACAGAGTCCAACACTGGATTCCATCGTGTGACGCCTGACAGTCAGTCGGTAAATGACTGATCCATCACGCGGCGGATGCAACGCAGGGCCATCAGTCACAATCCGTGTCTAATAGAATCCTATGGGGAAAAAACGGAGTCCTGCAAAATATTTTCCAGGATACCATAATTCCTCTAGGCGATGGATTGTGAATGATGCAAAACAACGGACGTGTGAATGTAGCCTTACTGATTATTTTTCATCCACTGGAAAAACTGTAATTTTAGTAGTGGGGGATAGGTTTAATAAAATGGCGTACGTCATTGCCTTACCCACTCTCCCTAGCACTAAGACTTTAGCTTAAGTGTTTGTCAGTGAGATCATAAATCTTCACGGGTTTCCTTCAGATGTGGTATCAGATCAGGGAATCTGGTTTGTATCTCAATTTTGGAAATCATTTTTGGGATTACAGCTTTCCTTTTCTTCGGTGTTCCATCCTCAATCGAATGGTCAGACAAAACGTCTGAATCAAAGTCTAGAAACGGAATAACACTACCCAGGTGTTCCCAATGTGTTGCGCCATGTGCCAGGAGACCTCTTGAACCAGGTGTGACACCTGTAGTCACATTGTGACAGCCAGACATAAATTTCCGATAGCTATCAGATAAGCATGTGTGTTCTTCGCATGAAAATGTAGTCAAATCTGCAGGGATCATATTATAAAGCAGGGGGAACTGAGGATTGATTTATGGTTTTATGAGAGAAAAAAAATCAGTATATACTGTGTTTTAATCATTTAAACCTCTACAATTTCTGGCATTTACAGTCCAGTGGGTGGTCCTATCAGTGATTGACAGCTATGTCTCTATGCACACTTATAGAAAGAAGGCTGTCAGTCACTGATAGAAAAGCCCACTGGACTGAAAACCACAGAAATAGCAGAGGTTTAAATTATTAAAATATGCAAACTTTAATGACAGTTATTCAAGTGGATTGGTAAATCAGTCCACATAATTCAGAGCTCTGAATAGTTTGTTTTCACTTTTATATATATATAAGGATCTTCTTTATCTATATTACTTATCTGCTCATCTTTATTTAGTATTAATTTTTAGGGGGTTGACAATTTGGGGTGTTTACACCAAATACTATCTACAAGTTATTAGAATAACTGGTAGGGGCAAAGTAATCATATGGTTTAAAATATAAGTTATTTAGAACTACAATATATGTGTTATAAAGTCACATTCCCAACTTACATGTTGATGTTATTTTGCTAGGATACATCATTTTATCAACAGCTCCCAAACATCCCGGATCCAGTGGGACTGTCCCGATTTGAGTGAGTAGTCCAACTGTCCCGGCAGGTGAGATCTGTGTGCCACAGCCTGCACTCACAAGTATAGGAGATTGTTCTAGAATTGAATATACATTGTAAGCTCAGAGATCCCAGGCAGATTGTACTGCTATATTGATATACCAGTGCATTCCTGTGTCCCTGTATTCTAGAGGGAAAATAAAAGAAATATTTTTTTTGTTCCTAAAAAATATTACAAATATTGAAAAAACAAGTACAAAATGTTATTTAATGTTCTTTAAAAAATAATAATAAATATAATAAACATCACAAATCAGCAAATGACAAAAAGTCTAAAGATACCGCTAAACTGTGCAGGTTTTTATGGTATTTTTTTCTATAGGCTTCTGTGTGCAGCTTGAAAAAAATGCATGTAAAAAACTGCAGAATTAAAGCTTTTCAAAAAGCACGTGACATGACATCACCATAGTCCTGGCTTATCAAAAGCCATGTTGGGTATGCAGGAAGGTAAAATATCTGTGGGCCTCTCGTCTAGCTGTCAAGTACTACTGACCTGGACACTGTATCCGCGAATTGATCCACTTATCTCAAGCTGGGGTCACGGAATTCGTGATGCACATCCAGCCTCGTTAGCGATGTCGTTGCGTGTGACACCTACGAGCGATCGAAAAAGGTCACAAAATCGTGCAAAATCGTTAATCATTGACACGCTCCTCCATTCCCAAATATCGTTGCTGTTGCATGACGCAGGCTGTTCATCGTTCCTGCGGCAGCACACATGTGTGACACCGCAGGAACGAGGAACCTCACCTTACCTGCGGCCGCCCACAATGAGGAAGGAAGGAGGTGGGCGGCATGTTCGTCCCGCTCATCTCCGCCCCTCCACTTCGATTGAGCGCCCGCTTACTGACGTCGCTGTGACGCCGAACGAACCGTCCCCTTAGAAAGGAGGCGGTTCGCCGGTCACACCGACGTCGCTAGGCAGGTAAGAAGTGTGACGGGTTCGAGCGATGTTGTGCGCCACGGGCAGCGATTTGCCTGTGACGCACAACCGACGGGGGCGGGTACGCATGCTAGCGATCTCGCTAGCGAGATCGCAGCGTGTAAAGCGTCCTTTAGAGTGGGATAGTAGTGGATTTGGGTCTATACCCTGCTATCATGTGCGTCTGCTGCATGTCCCTCACTGCTACCACCCATCTGACATCTCCTCCTGCCAGAGTAAAAGGAAATTGTAAATGGGTGTGTCTAGCGGTGTGACTATGCAGCATGGTCAAAATGTACCGCTACACATGCTGCATAGCTGTCTCTTTTTCTCTTGTATAATACTCGGAAGTTATACTTTATGACCGGTGGAGTCTGACCTCTAGGATGGTCACTGATCTTAAGAATAAAGATGTCACAGAGCTAGTTTAGCACTTTGGCCTTTCTTATTTTTTCCTACCCAGCCATCCAAATGTGCAGGAAACTTCATTCACTTGATGAAAATAATGATCCTATCAGAAAATTAACATTAACAAATGTATGTAGAATAAAGAATAATGTGAATGTCCTGGGCCCCAATGTAAATCTGTAATGGGGCCTCCCACTTATCGTGCAACATTTTATAATATGGTGTCAGAGGGGCCTTTGTTCCGGCTCCACCTGACTTCAACTGATCCCTCTTCACCCACTATAGGTACAACCCTATGCAGCAGAGTATATGAATATGTGATGTTTGAGGTTCGAGGTTCGCCAATTTCATGTTCAAGTGATTTTGGGGGTGCTCGAGATCGAACTCGAGCTTTTTGCTAAAAGCTCGATAGTTCAAGATACGTTCGAGAATGGTTCGATCACTAAAAGCAGGGCTTTTTACAGCTACAGTGTGCAGGGAGCCATCGCTGGCAGCCTGCATAAGCTGGTAACCAATGTAAATATAGGGTATCCAAGCAAAGCGCTTTGCTTGGTAACCCAATATTTACCCTGGTTACGTGTGCAGGGGGCCGACACTTATCCGATCGGCTCCACCCCCTCCTGCACTCGGCATGTACACACACACTCACACTCACCTGTCCCCAGCCATGCAGTCCCCGGCACTGACGTCCTCAGTGCCACATGGCCCCGCTAGGCTCCACCCACCTTGCACTCCACACACATGGCTCCGCTCGGCTCCACCCACCTCGCACTCCGCACACATTACCCCGCTTAGCTCCACCCACTTGCACTTCGTACACATTACCCCGCTTAGCTCCACCCACCTCGCACTCCGCACACATTACCCCGCTCGGCTTACCTGCGGTGATGAAGTCCTGCCCTCCCGACCTCAGCGCTGTCACTGTCCTCCATGGTCGCCGCTTGTCACATCCCCTCCTCTCGCTGGCGACCCGAGACTGTGACTAGCGGTGACGTCACAAGCTCCCGCGATACTTGGCTGTGAAAGCGGCGGTCATTGAAGTAAGTGACAGCTCTGCTGTCAGCAGTGCAGGAGATCGTCACCGCAGGTAATGTACCTTGCTCCTGACAGCAGCACTTGTCATGCCCTGCAGTGACCTGGGCTGACCTATTGATATTAGCTCAGGTCACTGCATTGCTCTCCCAGCCAATGGGGAACATTCTGTTCTTCATTGACTGGGACAGTGACTATGGTATGGATCGTCATGGGAACCCCTCGGATTACAGCAGACCTGGATTTGTTTTTCTTTCTAATAAATTGGTGAAAGAGGGAATGTGTTGGGGAGTGTTTTTTCAAATAAAAATGTGTTTGTCGTCTATTTTTTTTTTTTATTACTGACTGGGTTGGTGATGTCGGGTATCTGATAGACGCCTGACCTCACGAACCCCAGGGCTTGATGCCAGGTGACATTACGCATCTGCTATTAACCCCATATATTACCCCGTTTGCCACCGCACCAGGGCAACGGGATGAGCTGGAGCGAAGCACCAGGATTGCGCATCTAATGGATGCGCCACTTCTGGGGCTTCTGCGGCCTGCTATTTTTAGACTGGGGAGAGTACAATAACCATGGACCTCCCTAGTCTGAGAATATCAGACCCCAGCTGTCCGCTTTACCTTGGCTGGTGATCCAATTTTGGAGGGACCCCCACGTGTTTTTTTTTTTAATTATTTATTTAATTTAAAATAACAGGGTGGGGTGCCCTCAGTTTTGGATTACCAGCCAAGGTGAAGCTGCCAGCTGTGGTCTGCAGGCTGCAGCCGTCTGCTTTATCCTAGCTGGCTATCAAAAATAGGGGCAACCCTACGTCATTTTTTTTTAAAATGTATTTATATTTTTGGCTAAATACAAGGCTAAGCACCCCTTAGTGCCACCTGAAAGGCACCAAAGGGTGCAAAATTACAAAATGCAGGAGAGTGGGACATGATGTGTCTTTCTGCCATTATAATGACAGAAAAGACTGATATATGAAGTGTACAAGCACAGGAAAATCACCAAAACGCTCTACACTGTGAAAAGCAGTAAAAAATGGCACTGGAGTGAACATGTGACCGCCTCATGTAGGTTGAAGTTATGGATCCTGGGTAAATTTATGTATTTTCCCTCCTTCAGTTTTTTTGCAGTACGCAAAAAAAACCGGAAGGCACACGGATGACAAACAGATGACATACGGACCGTCTACGGAACGGAAACGGATGCCACACGGATGCACCAGTGAAAAAACCGGACCTTTTTGGCGGACCGCAAAAACGGATCGGTCGTGTGAATGTAGCCTTATTCTGATCTTCCCTTTATATACAGCAGGCAGAAATAATTGAATAGCGCCCCCCAGCGTCAGAAATTCTCCGGGGTTTCAGGGGGTAGCTGAGACCCTGGAGATCATGATTAAGGCCGGTTTTTCCGGTGCCCGCTCACGTGATCACAGGTATACACCGTATACCAATGATCATGTTATAGTAAATGACAGCGCCGGTAAAAAATTATTTATCTCCCATCTGGCATGAACAAACATGTCAGATGGGAGATAAATCTCCTCCCCGGTCCCCTCCGGTCCCCAGGTGTCTCCAAAGTGCGCCCCCCGACCCCCTCCCGGAAATCCAAGATGGCCGCACGCACAGCAGCGCGCCGGTCGCATTCACCCTACTCCTCTGATTTCTGTCGCATGTGCCATGACACATGCGACATAAAACTCCTTCCCAGGCCCTGCCAGGTCACCCCCTATAACCCCACCGGTGTTCCACGGTACCTGTGCAGCTTTGATCCCCCGCGGCCTCCTCCTTCATAATAGACGCTGCCGCATGCACAGAGCGGCTGTCAGCTCAGCTTCCTGTGTTCAGACAGTGAGTGTCGGTAACCATCCATCTGTAAGCAACTGCAATGACCTGCTCATGAGGTAAGGAACATAGTTGATCTACTATATTTCCAAATGGAGGTATTTGATTTTATAGTTGCCCTGCTGAACGACTACCAAACATGAGAGTCCGTTATACACCACAAGAAAAGATGTCTAAATAGCGAGCTCTGTTGTTTAGTATTCATTTAGCTGGATAACTGGACTTAAAGGGGTAGTCCATCTCCAAGATCCTATCCCCAATATATAGTAGGTGGAATCAGGGGCAGATTAAGGGTAACCAGGGCCCCGGGCTGTTCAGGCTCTGTGGGCCCCCCCATCCCTACACAGGTCATGTGACGCGTCCATCATCATACACCTGAAACAGATCATTTCTGAAAAATAGTTGCCAAACGCATGTTTGCATGTTAAAAAAACATAGTGTGAAAGCAGCCTAATCACACTAGGCTTTTTTAAGACAAAAAAACTCTCTCTCTCTGATTAAGGCTGCTTTCACACTACGTTTTTTTAACATGCCTCATGAACGATTTTTTTGCTGCAAAAGTGGATCCTGTTTTTGCAAAGAAAAACGCTTGTGTTATTTTACAGGATCCTGTCACTTGAAGTTCATGACTATGGGGAGATAAGGTATGCACACCAGTGACAATGTAAGGGGAATACATGGAATAGCAGAAACTGCTGTGTGAATACTGACTTGGAAAATCCAATAGCTATATGTAAGAGTGAAAATGTGAAAAATGGAATCTGCATTACTGCCATGAACATATGAATCAAGAGAAATTTAGCTACTTAATTGATCAATGCAATAGAGCCCCAACACTACGCCAAAGTATTTCTCTACGTTGGGGTCCCTAGCTTGTGTGTGTCCTCTCATGCAGTTAAAAATCTTACCGTGTATGGGAAGCTGAGACCCAGGCTATTTATGCGTATGATATGGATTGGCAATAGGTGTGGTTGGGGAGGGTTCACAAACGAAAAACTACTAACAATAAGGAATAACGTTTGGAACACCATTCTAAGTCTGAACTGGGTGCAAAAACCTAAAAAAACATCACTATGGGGAGATAAGGTAGAGAAATACTTTGGCGTAGTGTTGGGGCTCTATTGCATTGATCAATTCAGTAGCTAAATTTCTCTTGATTCATATGTTCATGGCAGTAATGCAGATTCCATTTTTCACATTTTCACTCTTACATATAGCTATTGGATTTTTCAAGTCAGTATTCACACAGCAGTTTCTGCTATTTCATGTATTCCCCTTACATAGTCACTGGTGTGCATACCTTATCTCCCCATAGTGATATTTTTTTAGGTTTTTGCACCCAGTTCAGACTTAGAATGGTGTTCCAAACGTTATTCCTTATTGTTAGTAGTTTTTCGTTTGTGAACCCTCCCCAACCACACCTATTGCCTATCCATATCATACGCATAAATAGCCTGGGTCTCAGCTTCCCATACACGGTAAGTTTTTTAACTGCATGAAAGGACACACACAAGCTAGGGACCCCAACGTAGAGAAATACTTTGGCGTAGTGTTGGGGCTCTATTGCATTGATCAATTCAGTAGCTAAATTTCTCTTGATTCATATGTTCATGACAGTAATGCAGATTCCATTTTTCACATTTTCACTCTTACATATAGCTATTGGATTTTTCAAGTCAGTATTCACACAGCAGTTTCTGCTATTCCATGTATTCCCCTTACATAGTCACTGGTGTGCATACCTTATCTCCCCATAGTGATGTTTTTTTAGGTTTTTGCACCCAGTTCAGACTTAGAATGGTGTTCCAAATGTTATTCCTTATTATTACTTGAAGTTCATGGGCAGGCATTGGAGTCATGTGATCGGGAGTGAGGGGAACTGAACATGACAGACTGGAAATTCAGATGCAGCTGGGGGCAAAAGTGAGAGGAGAAGAGGGAGAGAGAAGAGAGGGGAGGAGAGGAGACAGAAGAGGAGAGGAGACAGAAGAGGAGAGGAGAGAGAGAAGAGGAGAGAGAAGAGGAGAGGGGAGAAGAGGGGAGAGAGGGAGAGAGGGAGAGAGAAGAGAAAGAGAGAGGAGAAGAGAGGGGAGAAGAGAGGAGAGGGGCGAAGAGAGGAGAGGGGAGAAGAGAGGGGAGGGGAGAAGAGGGGAGAAGAGAAGAGAGGAGAAGAAAGGAGAGGGGAGTGAGGAGGGGTGAGAGGAGGGGAGAGGGGAGGAGTGGGGAGGGGAGAGAGGAGAGGGGAGGGGAGAGGGGAAATTAGAGAGGAGAAGAAAGGAGAGGAGAGGGGAGAGAAAAGAGGAGAAGAGAGGAGAGGAGAAGAGAAGAGAGGGGAGGGGAGAGGAGATAGAGAAAGAGAGAGACTGTGATCATGCCAGGCTGATTTCTGGCCAAACAGGATCCTGTTCACCAGTATGCCAGTGTTCACATGCGTTTGCGTGCTGTTTAGTCAGGATCCAGCGACTTGCAGTATTTGGACGCAGCTCAAAAACGCTACAAGTAAAAATGTAAAAAAACTGAAAGTCGCTGGATCCTGACAATAACGCACGCAAACGCATGTTGACGCGAGTCCATTGCAAATGCATTAAAATGAAAACGCATTTGCACTGGATCCGTTTTTGCGTTAAAAAACGTTCAGGACGCATGTTAAAAAAATGCCCCCCCTCGGGGCCATTCACTGTTCATTGTACCAGGTTCCTTTGCAGGACCTAAACATTCCCGCCCCCCTCCACAAAAAATAAAACAAAACAGGCATCACCTAACATTTATCACCCTAATAATCCTCTATACAAAGCACCTTGATCCACGCTGCAGATCCTCACTTATTTCACTTCCTCCACCAGCCACAGTAAACACCTATCAGTGATTGCACTGGACGAGGAAGCACCGCCCCTTCCGGTCACATGATCACCTCACAGCAGCAAGTACATTCTAGCCTGGCCACAGGGGATTTCTACCGCTCCGCAACTGATACTGCACAGCAGGAATCACATCGCTCATGGACCACCGCTGATAATAGATGAGGGCAATCTGAGCAAGGGCCCCCTGGAGGCTTGGGCCCCGGGCGGTAACCCAGATTGCCCTCATTATAATCCGCCTATGGGTGGAATAGCAATAATATCAGCAAATACCAATATCTGGAAATGTAGAATAGTTCTCCAGATTAGGCATGCCCTTACCTCATGAGCAGGCATTGCAGCTTTGGTAGCAACAGTTACGACATGGACTCTGCTGCTGTGGACTCGGGGAGAGTGGGTGCAGATTCATTGCACCCACATTCCTGACATGGAGGGTCTGCACTCCTAGAAAATGGGGGATACGCTCCCTGAGCGTGTCCCCCCATATTCTAGATGGTCCAAAGTCATCGTGGGACCCCCTTATTTTTTTTCCTTACAATAAATTGGTGAAAGAGGGAATGTTTTGGGTAGTGTTTTTTGAAATACATTTTTTTTTGTCTATTTTTTGTTAGTACTGACAGTTTGTGATGTCGGGTATCTGATAGACGCCATAACATCACAAACTGCTGGGCTTGATGTCAGGTGACCTTACAGCTAGTATCAACCCCATTTATTACCCCGTTTGCCACTACACCAGGGCACGGGATGAGCTGGGGTGAAGCGCCAGGATTGGCGCATCTAGTGGATGCGCCACTTCTGGAGTGCCTGCGGCCTGCTATTTTTAGGCGGGCTTTGCACACTACGACATCGCAGCCCGATGCTGCGATGCCGAGTGCGATAGTGCCCGCCCCCGTCACAGCAGCGATATGTGGTGATAGCTGGCGTAGCGAAAGTTATCGCTACGCCAGCTTCACACACACACTCACCTGCCGTGCGACGTCCCTGTGGCCGGCGACCCGCCTCCTTGTTAAGGGGGCGGGTCGTGCGGCGTCACTGCGACGTCACACGGCAGGCAGCCAATCAGAGCGGAGGGGCGGAGATGAGCAGGATGTAAACATCCTGCCCACCTCCTTCCTTCCGCATATCCTACGGAAGCCGCAGTGAGGCCGGTAGGAGACGTTCCTCGCTCCTGCGACTTCACACACAGCGATGTGTGATGCCGCAGGAGCGAGGAACAACATCGGACCGTCGCGTCAGTGTAATCATGGATTACGCCGACGCTGCACCGATGATACGATTACGACGCTTTTGCGTTCGTTAATCGTATCATCCAGCCTTTACACACTGCGATGTCGCATGCGATGCCGGAAGTGCGTCATTTTCAATTTGACCCCACCGACATCGCACCTGCGATGTCGCAGTGTGCAAAGTGCCCCTTAGGCTGTGAAGTGCCAATAACTATGGACCTTCCCACCCTGAGAATACCAGACCACAGATGTCTGCTTTACCTTGGCTGGTGATCCAATTTGGGGGGGGCCATACTTTTTTTTGTAATTATTATTATTTATAAAATAATTATAAAAAAGAGCCTGGGGTGACCTCCACATTGTATCCCCAACCACGGTAAAGCTGCCAGCTGTGGTTTTCAGGCTACAGCAGTCTGCTTTACCCTAGCTGGCTATCAAAAATGGGGGTCCCCACGTCATTTTTTTTTGACTATTTTTAAATAAAAGAAATTAATGGGCTTCCCTGTATTTTGATTGCCAGCCAAGGTAACGCCAGGCAGATGGGGATGGCAACCCGTGGCTGTCTGCTTTAACTGCGCTGAGAATCAAAAATACCGTGGAGCGCTAGGTCATTTTTTTTAATGATTTATTTTTACAGCACTGTCATGTCAGGCAATCAAAATACAGGGAAGCCCATTTTTTTTTTAGTTATTTAAACAAATAATAAAAAAAAATATGGGCTCCCGCTGCATTTTGTATTGCTAGATAAGGGTAAGCCAAGCAGCTACTGGCTGCTAACCCCCACTGCTTGGTGTTACCTTCACTGGCAATGGAAAATCCAGGAAAGCACTTTTTATTTTTTTTTCCCAAAAAAAAAAAAAAAAAAAATGACATGAGCTTTGCCATATTTTTGTATGCTAGCTAGGTACAGCAGGCACCTACGGGCTGCCCCCAACCCCCAGCTGCCTATTTGTACCCGGCTGGGAACTAAAAATATAGGGAAGCCCTTTTTTTAATTATTTCATGAATTTCATGAAATAGTTAAAAAAAAAACCATGTAGGCTTCGCCCCATTTTTGTATCCAGCCGGGTACAACTAGGCAGCTGGGGATTGGAATCCGCAGCACAGGTTAGCCCGAGGTTTCTGGGCGCCTCTGCTGCGAATTACAGTCCGCAGCTGCCCCAGAAAATGGCGCTCTCATAGAAGCGCCATCATCTGGCGCTGTATCCAACTTTTCCAGCTGCCTTGGTGACGGTGGCTCGCTGGGTAACTATGAGTTAATACTAGCTTTGTTTTACTAGCTAGTATGAAGCCAGAGATTCTTAATGTCAGGCAAGTTTGACCCATCCATTAAGAATCTCCAATAAAGGGTTAAAAAAAAAGACACAACACGGAGAAAAAATACTTTAATAGAAATAAATACACAGACACATTAGAGACTCCATGTTTATTACTCCCTGTGACCCCTCCACGATCCATGCATGGTCTTCTGTCTTCTTTCTCCTTCAACCCATGCAGCTCTCCTACATCAGGCTTCACTGCATGGGAGAAAGACGCTGCTGCTCCGTGCAGAAATCACTCAGTGAGAGTGACCACAGGCAGCCGGCTGTTAGCAGAGACTTCACCACTCACAGCCGGGTTACCATAGCAACAGAGCTCCGATCACGTGATTCCCGGTGCCGCTATTCACCGGCTGTGACAGCCAGTCCTTGCATGTGGGCTGACTCTGTAAAGAGTGCCCTATGCAGGTACGGGGAGTCGTCCGTGTGCCAGAGCATGTCGCCGGTACATGGAGATACACAAACGATCACCGCGTACTGGAGAGATGCACTGACAGGACCTAGGAAAGGACATGACGTCTAGCCATATGACCAGTCTGTAGCCAATGAGATAATAGACACGTGACTGCTCACATGGCTATTTTGACGTCACGATAGGTCCTGTCATCACTGCTGGTTACCGGGTGGACGCAACGATTACCGATGGAAAAGCTGTGGGAGACAGAGAGCAGGATGCATCGCGGGCACCGGTAAGTGTTATGGCAATGTTTATTAACGGTATTGTACATTTATAATGTGTTTTATGTGTTTGTGATTGCCTCCCATTGTTTTCAATGTGGTTCGAGAGGTTCGTCAAACGGCTCGTCGAACGGCTTGTCGAACGGGGCACCGTTAGCCAGGGAAGGAGTCTTGCGAGGATAATTTGCATATTCCCAGTGCCTTCTGGGATAAGTGAAGAGTCACCGCGAGCTCAAGGAGAACCGGGTTTTGGCCGTTACAGCCGGAAGGAAGACTTCTGAAAACCGCGCGCCGAATTTTAGCCTGTCTTCTTCATTGTGAGCGTGAGTGAGCAAAGTGTGAGCAAAAGTAAGTGTGAGTAGAATTGTTTGTATTTAGTTGTTTAATTACTTAACATTTGTTTAGTGATATCCCCATTAGAAAATGTGCTCCACTATTGCTAATGCGATCCAGTGTACATCTTGTCTCATGTATGCAGTCCTTGAAAAGCCGTTCGAGGGTGCATACTGTTGTTCGAGATGTGAGCAAGTTGCACATTTGGAAGCCCAGATACTGGATCTAAATGAGCAGCTGGCAACTCTGAGATGCATTAGCAATATGGAAAGGAGTGTGCTGCTCACTGAGCAGCAGCTTGCTGGGTCAGATGTGGGGGAGGATCGTAGTAGGGAGCGGCAGGACGGTGAGGTAGGTAGCTGGGTGACAGTTAGAAAGGGGGGTAAAGGGAAAAGTGCTAGGAAGGCTAGTCCTGAACTGACACACCCCAATAGGTTTGCAAACTTGGCAGATGAGGGGGATGTCATTACAGGGGTAGCATTGCTGCAGCAAGGCATGACCTCTGAACGCCAGAGGAGTGTCTGCTCCAGTAAGGGGGGGAATAGGAGTGCAGGGCAGGCAAGACAGGTACTGGTAGTGTGGGACTCAATTATTAGGGGGACAGATAGGGCAATCTGTCACAAAGACAGGGATCGCCGAACAGTGTGTTGTCTTCCTGGCGCTCGAGTTCGGCACATCGCTGATCGGGTTGACAGATTACTGGGAGGGGCTGGGGAGGACCCAGCGGTCATTGTACACATTGGCACAAATGACAAAGTTAGAGGTAGGTGGAAGGTCCTTAAAGATGATTTCAGGGAATTAGGTTGTAAGCTTAAAGCATGGACCTCAAAGGTGGTATTTTCGGAAATACTACCTGTGCCACGAGCCACACCAGAGAGGCAAAGAGAGATCAGGGAGGTTAACAGGTGGCTCAGGAATTGGTGTAGGAAAGAGGGTTTTGGGTTCCTGGAGAATTGGGCCGACTTTTCAGTTGGCTACAGATTCTATGCTAGGGATGGGCTGCATCTTAATGGGGAAGGTGCAGCTCTGCTGGGGCAGAAAATGGCTAGAAGGTTGGAGGAGTGTTTAAACTAGGAATGGGGGGCGAGGGTATTCACTTTATAGAAGGGGAATGTAGTGCAGATAGTGACCAGGGCACAAGTAATGAAATTGGGGGTGGTACGGGGGGAAGGGTTAGGACAGTTAATACAGTAAGCAGGAATACAGGTACAGAGTCATACGTAACGTGCATGTACACTAATGCCCGAAGCCTCACAAATAAGGTGGAGGAATTAGAATTAATATTGTTGGAAGAAAATGATGATATAGTGGGGATATCAGAGACATGGCTGGATGAGAGCTATGACTGGGCTGTTAATTTACAGGGTTATAGCCTATTCAGGAATGACCGTACAAATAAGCGAGGGGGAGGTGTGTGTCTATATGTAAAATCATCCTTAAAACCCATCCTGCGTGACAACATATGTGAGGGTACTGAGAATGTAGAGTCCCTATGGGTGGAGATAAGGGGGGGGAGAATGAATAATAAAATACTGATAGGGGTGTGTTATAAGACGCCGAATATTATGGAAGAGGTAGAGAATCTCCTCATAAAGCAAATTGATAAAGCAGCGAGTCTCGGAGAGGTAATTATTATGGGGGACTTTAACTATCCTGATATAAATTGGGGAACAGAAACTTGCAGTTCCAGCAAAGGAAATAGATTTTTGATAACAATGAAAGATAATTACCTTTCACAAATGGTACAGGACCCCACAAGAGGGGGAGCACTACTAGACCTTGTACTAACCAATAGGCCAGACCGCATATCAAATATACAAGTTGGGGGTTACTTGGGGAATAGTGATCACAAAATAATAAGTTTTCATGTATTCTTTAGTAAGATGTCTAGTAGAGGGGCTACAAGGACACTAAACTTCAGGAAAGCAAATTTTAAACGGTTGAGAGATGATCTTAGTGCAATAAACTGGGATGATGTACTAAGTAATAAAAGTACACAAAGCAAATGGGAGACTTTTATGAGCATCCTGAATAGGGCTTGTGCAGAAAATATACCCTATGGGAACAAACATGCTAGAAATAGGAGGAAACCCCTATGGCTAAATAGAGCTGTAAGGGAAGCAATAAAAGAAAAACAGAAAGCCTTAAAAGAATTAAAGAGGGTAGGTAGTAATGAGGCATTATATAATTATAGAAAATTAAATAAAATATGTAAAAAGCAAATTAAGTTAGCCAAGTTTGAGACAGAGAGACTCATTGCGAGAGAAAGTAAAAATAATCCTAAAATATTCTTTAACTACATAAACAGTAAAAAACTGAAAAGCGATAGTGTTGGCCCCCTTAAAAATAGTCTTGGTGAAATGGTGGAAGGGGATGAGGGTAAAGCCAACCTGCTGAATGACTTTTTTTCTACGGTTTTTATACAAGAAAATGCCATGGCAGATGACATGACCAGTGATACCATAAATTCACCCTTGAATATTACCTGCTTAACCCAGGAGGAAGTACGCCGCCGCCTCGAAATCACTAAGGTTGACAAATCTCCGGGCCCGGATGGCATACACCCCAGAGTACTACAGGAATTGAGTTCTGTGATAGATAGACCATTATTTTTAATCTTCTCAGATTCCTTAATAACAGGGTCGGTACCGCAGGACTGGCACATAGCAAATGGGGTGCCAATATTCAAAAAGGGGACAAAAACTGAGCCGGGAAATTATAGGCCGGTAAGTTTAACCTCTACGGTTGGTAAAATCCTTGAGGGTTTCTTGAGAGATGCTATACTGGAGTATCTCAAGAAAAATAACCTTATGACAGAGTATCAACATGGGTTTATGAGGGATCGATCCTGTCAAACTAATTTGATCGGCTTCTATGAAGAGGTAAGTTCAAGTCTGGACCAGGGAAATGCAGTGGATGTTGTGTATATGGACTTTTCAAAAGCTTTTGATACGGTGCCACACAAAAGGTTGGTACATAAAATGAGAATAATGGGGATAGGGGAAAATATGTGTAACTGGGTTAAAAACTGGCTAAGTGATAGGAAACAAAGGGTGGTTATTAATGGTACGTACTCGGACTGGGTCTCAGTTCATAGTGGGGTACCACAGGGGTCAGTATTGGGCCCGCTTCTTTTCAACATATTTATAAATGACCTTGTTGGGGGCATGCGGAGTAGAATTTTAATATTTGCAGATGATACTAAACTCTGCAGGGTAATCAATACAGAGGAGGATAATTTTATATTACAGGGAGATTTATGTAAATTGGAGGATTGGGCTGAGAAGTGGCAATTGAAGTTTAATGTAGATAAATGTAAGGTCATGCACTTGGGTAGAGGAAATAACATTTATGATTATGTACTTAATTGTAGAACACTGGGTAAAACAGACACAGAAAAAGACTTGGGTGTATGGGTGGATGGTAAACTTCACTTTAGTGGACAGTGTCAGGCAGCTGCTGCCAGGGCTAATAAAATAATGGGATGTATTAAAAGAGGTATAAGTGTTCATGAAAAAAATATAGTTCTACCTCTGTACAAGTCACTAGTGCGACCGCACTTAGAATACTGTGTACAATTCTGGTCACCGATATATAAGAAGGACATAGCTGAACTGGAGAGGGTGCAGAGAAGAGCCACCAAGATTATTAGAGGAATGGGGGGGCTGCAATTCCAAGACAGGTTATTAAACTTGGGGTTATTTAGTTTGGAAAAACGAAGGCTTAGGGGGGATCTAATCACAATGTATAAATATATGAGGGGACAGTACAGAGACCTTTCCAAAGATCTTTTTACACCTAGGCCTGTGACTGGAACACGGGGGCATCCGCTACGTCTTGAGGAATGAAGGTTTAATCATAATCACAGACGAGGATTCTTTACTGTACGAGCAGTGAGACTATGGAACTCTGCCGCATGATGTTGTAATGAGTGATTCACTACTAACATTTAAGCAGAGCCTGGATGCCTTTCTTGAAAAATTTAATATTACCAGTTATGTATATTAGATTTTATGACAGGGTATTGATCCAGGGAACTAGTCTGATTGCCGGATGTGGACGAAGGAAGGAAATTTTTTCCCCATTGGAACTTGTTTGCCACATTGGGGTTTTTTTTTGCCTTCCTCTGGATCAACATGTTAGGCTACGGGTTGAACTAGATGGACTTAGAGTCTCCCTTCAACCTTAAAAACTATGATGAAACTATGATGATGAAACCGTTCGACGAACCAAACCGAACTCGAGCTCTAGGGGGGTGGCTCATCTCTAAGTATGATAAAATGCAGGAAAATAAAGAAAACTAAGTTGAATTCATTTTTGGATACTGGAAATGCTGTCCATCGAATGAAAGCGTTACGTGAAAAATTGCTGATTTATTCTGATGCCACATTGCCCTTTTGCTGTTTCTACAATCCATATCTACTGTATTTCAAACAGGGGGCAGATATTTATCTGAGAAGGAGTTTATACGTCCAAATAAATGAGAGAAGGAAAAAGATCTATTAGAAATAACATCTATGGGTGACAATATGATTAAATCAGTCTGTCCATGGTACAGCATGGTTCACAAGCCAGGAATACTCTTTCCAAGCAATAAGGTTATTACCACAGTAAAACAGAAATTATAGCCCTGTGTAAGCGTGCAGGGAAATGTTCTCTGCTGATAATCATACCGTGGGATTATCATGTACATTCCTCAGCCACATGTCAGAGTTTGGGCCGTATTGTCACTATAAGAATGAAATGTTTGAACCCAAGTTTAATAAGCTGTATATCGATGAAGTACGGTGCACCCACTCACCTAAATCTCTGCCCGGGATTGTTCTGCTTTCAGATCTGCCTGCTGGGATGTCAGATGATAGAATTGTGTTTTTGTGAACAGGGGAAAATACAATTCATCTTTTAGGATACATTCATTCCTAACGTGTTTCAGGCAAACACTTAATGTGCGCATTTCAGACAGAAGCTACACAGTGTAACTGTCATCACAGAAATCCATAGTAAAAAGACCCTAAATTTAACAATCACCTACACTATTCCAAATAGTTCTATTTAGTAAAAAAAAGTATGCTTTTTAACAATGAATCTGTCAGAAGCATCCATAGTTATCGTCCCTCAATATGCATTAAATGCATGCCTAAAGCACCAAGTGAACAAACAAAAGAAAAAAATGCCATCTCAGAACAAGTTGATAAAGATAGAGGACCAACCACCAGAATTTTCCTATATAAACTAAAGCCAGTGCTGTACTGGTGCTATCATGCTGATTCTAAATATACCTTTTGTTGTGAGGTCGGATGTATAGTTTCTGAAATACAGGCAAGTAAGGTTTGTGAAATGCACTGTTCATTGATAGCAGCTATGGAATATATAATAGGTGGGTCCGGATTTGCTAGTTATTCCCGCCCCTGTCTGCCTGCATGTCTTTTCTCCCCCTGTCTCTGTTATTACAGGGGGAGGAAAGGGGGAGGAAGGACAGGCAGGCAGACATGGGCAGGAATAATTAGTAAAACCCGACCCACCTATTAGATATTCTGTAGCTGCTATTAATCAAATAACAGTGCATTTCGCAATCTAATACTTGCCTGTACACTGTGTGCAGAATTATTAGGCAAATGAGTATTTTGATCACATGATAATTTTTATACATGTTGTTCTACTCCTAGCTGTATAGGCTTGAGAGCCAACTACCAATTAAGTAAATCAGGTGATGTGCATCTCTGTAATGAGGAGGAGTGTGGTGTAATGACTTCAACACCCAATATAAGGTGTGCTTCATTATTAGGCATCTTCCTTTCCTTTGGCAAAATGGGTCAGAAGAGAGACTTGACGGGCTCTGAAAAGTCGAAAATTGTGAGATGTCTTGCAGAGGGATGCAGCAGTCGTGAAATTGCCAAACATTTGAAGCGTGATCACCGAACAATCAAGCGTTTCATGGCAAATAGCCAACAGGGTTGCAAGAAGTGCTGGGCAAAAAAAGGCGCAAAATTTGGCAAAATGGATCAGAAGAGAGATTTGACGGGCTCTGAAAAGTCCAAAATTGTCTTGCAGAGGATGCAGCAGTCTTTAAATTGCCAAAATTTTGAAGCGTGATTATTGAACAATCAAGCATTTCATGGCAAATAGCCAACAGGGTCGCAAGAAGTGTGTTGGGCAAAAAAGGCGCAAAATAACTGCCAATGAATTGAGGAAAATAAAGCGTGAACCTGCCAAGATGCCATTTGCCACCAGTTTGGCCATATTGCAGAGCTGCAACGTCACTGGAGTATCAAAAAGCACAAGGTCTGCCATACTCAGGGACATGGCCAAGGTAAGGAGGGCTGAAAAACGACCACCTTTGAACAAGAAACATAAGATAAAACGGGTAAGACTGGGCTAAGAAATATCTTAAGACTGATTTTTCAAAGGTTTTATTGACTGATGAAATGAGAGTGAATCTTGATGGGTCAGATGGATGGGCCAGAGGCTGGATCAGTAAAGGGTAGAGAGCTCCACTCTGACTCAGATGCCAGCAAGGTGGAGGTGGGGTACTGGTATGGGCTGGCATCATCAAAGATGAACTTGTGGGACCTTTTCGGGTTGATGATGGAGTGAAGCTCCACTCCCATACCTACTGCCAGCTTCTGGAAGACAACTTCTTCAAGCAGTGGTACAGGAAGAAGTCGGTATGGTTCAAGAAAAACATGGTTTTCATGCAGGACAATGCTCCATCACATGTATCCAACTACAACACAGCGTGGCTGGCCAGTAAAAGTCTAAAAGATGAAAAAATAATGACATGGCCCCCTTGATCACCTGATCTGAACCCCATAGAGAACCTGTGGTCCCTCATAAAATGTGAGATCTACAGGGAGGGAAAACAGTTCACCTATCGGAACGGTGTCTGGGAGGCTGTGGTGGCTGCTGCACGCAATTTGATCGTAAACAGATCAAGCTACTGACAGAATCTATGGATGGTAGGCTGTTGAGTGTCATCATAAAGAAAGGTGGCTATATTGGTCACTAATTTTTTGGGGTTTTATTTGTGCATGTCAGAAATGTTTATTTCTAAATTTTGTGCAGTTATATTGGTTTACCTGGTGAAAATAAACAAGTGAGATTGGGAATATATTTGTTTTTTATTAAGTTGCCTAATAATTCTGCACAATAATAGTTACCTGCACAAACAGATATCCTCCTAAGATAGCCAAATCTAAAAAAAACCACTCCAACTTCCAAAAATATTAAGCTTTGATATTTATGAGTCTTTTGGGTTGATTGAGAACATAGTTGTTGATCAATAATAAAAAAATCCAAAATCCTCTAAAATACAACTTGCCTAATAATTCTGCACACAGTGTATTTCAGAAACTATATATCCAATATACAAAAGTTATGTTTAAAATTAGAATGATAGTGCCAGTATAGCACTGGCTTTAGATTAAATAGGAAAGTCCTGGTGGTTGGTCTTCATTAATATTAAAAAGACAGTAAATGCTCAGCTGCTCATTACTCGAAAGGAACACGTCGGACTGCTCGGGTGCTCGACTCGAGTAACAAGTGCTACAGGCTACCTACAAATATTAATTATTTATGCCTACCTTGGTTATTAATAATTAATATATCAATAATTATTAATTAATAATTAAACTGGCTGTCTAGACTGATATGTTAAAGGAGAACTCCTCTGCCAACTGTTGCAGGGGAGTTCCATATATTAATTATTAATGTCAACTTTAACTAATAATAATTTACATACAATATTAAATACGCCTAAAACAGTCTATGCCTTTGCTAAATATATTTCTAACTACCACTCAAATAGCACAATACTGAATTAGCACAACAATATTCATACACCATTAATATTTCCCACCCATTTTACCTAAAAATATACACACACAATAGTAGCAACAGTTACAGCCCACCCACCCACCTAATACTAACTGTCCCTATATAATCAAGGGGTTAATAGCAGTACAGATGACAAAAAGGGGATATTAGCCGAATGCAAGGGCAACAAGGGGTTGCAGGAGCAGCAAGAGGTTAATAGCAGTACAGGGGGAGGATACTTAGCCCAATAGGCTTCCTGATCTGGGGATGGTGCTACTGGAGATGACCATGGGCTGTTCGCAGGCCAGGGAGAGAGAGGAGATGAAGGGGACATGGAGGGGCTGCCTGCAGATAAGGTGGCCCTTGACGATGGTGAGCAGAGGGAAGCAGGGGGATAAAGGGGGAGATGGATGGTGAGTGATGGTGGAGGAGATAAGGAAGAAGGGGGACTGAGGGGACTGCAGTGGACAGAGGGGCTGCAGGTTGTAGAAAAAGAGACTGAGCGCTGCCACTGAAATATCTAAACACGGCTAGGCACTCTTCCGTGCGCACACGCCCCCTGCACGTATGCTTGCAGTGCAAGAGTGCCAGTGCAGTGATATGACTTGCACATATCCCCACATGCACCTGTACGCAACTTGGTAGCAGGAAGCTTTGAAGTGCCGCGCTCCTGAAGTGATATGATTATATCAGTACAGCTGCCTGGAGTCTTTTACATGTCAATAACCAACAGTGAAGTCACATAGACAAAAAAAAAAACCAACCCTGACTGTAATTGAATTGGAGAAGGTCAGATAGGCCCATAATCTCCTTGATAAAACACTCAAATTGCTTTGTGTCCATAATTTAGCGGTATATGTATCACGGGTGTAAATGAGGACCTTGAGTCTTTTTAACTTAATTTAAATAAAAGTTATATTTCATTACCATGACCAGGCAGATTGCCAAGAAGACGAGGGACGCTGTGAGGTTTCAAGCCATAGTGACCCACACATCAAGCGTATTGAGGAAGGCTTACATCACACCCGGCAATGGGAGATCCCCAGTGCTTTCATGCTGACCAGACCACTGTAATTTGGGACATTTACCAGCGACCAGTAAAGGTAAAGGAAACAACCAGTCTGTGTTGTCCAATTACTGTCGGCGTCCTCAGTCCTGCATCCCAATGTATACTACCACCCCCATCATCCTCCTGGGCCCGCTCCACCTGTGGGGATTGATAACACCAGAGCTGAATCACCATCTGCCCCAGCGAGGAACGCTGCAGCGGCGGCTAAACCCTGGCCGCGTACCACAGGTGGCGTCACGAGACAATCACTCCCTTCATCACCCAACATCCATTCATCCCCTTTATTGTACACCTCGGGGCCAAAGAACTGGGCAGGGCCACCCGTGACATCCCTGACCCGCAACATCTCGGCAACGAGTAAGGTTAGCTCCTTGCCCCGTGGATGCTACATATGTTTATTGCCACTTCTTAAAAAATACCGCGTGGTGGCACCAGTTTCATATATACTGGTTACTATACATTTACCGTAGTCCTCTTGCTGGCCACTACCTTAATTAGTCCTATTTATCCATTGTCTTTTATGAGATTAAGCACAGAAGCTTTTTTGTATATCTATTTTCTAATCTATGCACCATTATCAGGGGTGCTATTTGCTTCTCACTGCTACTTTCCATACGTGGCAGACTCTATGTGATTTCCTAATGGGCACTGATGGTTATTTCTAATACTTTTCTTTTCTCATTTGCTTATGTTGACAGGAAAAAAAGTTAGCACTTGGAAGAAGAGGATGAAAAAAAACAAAATGTAAAAACAAAAATCGTCTGCGGCAGGAACTTTTTATTACTGTATGCCTCATGATCCTTTTTATTTTCTGGCTGTTGTAAATCTAGTATTATATTCTATAATATATTATAATATTGTAGGATTTAAAATATAATATTATAATATATTATGCATCCAATATTACGCATGGTCACTTTAAGAATTTATTTTCCTCTCTACTGTTTGTGCTCGGATGATTAATGGAAGGAAGCTATTTGCTGGCCATACTTTTTTTAAAAAATAAATCTACTTTGCTGTATCCTTACAATGGTTATAATATTTCAGAAAAAAAGTTGATGAAAGGACACATACAGTATAGCTGTCATTATTAATCTTATGCATGGAGTAGATAAAATACACATGAGCCACTATGGGAATTGTTATGCATAAACTGCTCAAAAAAACCCAGAACAAATAAATACAAATTCTGCATCGAGTTGCTGGTCTCTACAGCACTGCAGGGATTAATCATTCTGCAAAACATTGTCAATGCTAAGATACAAGATCCTCAAGTGCTGATAATGTTTTTTCTTCATGCTGCTTGAAGAAACACAGTAGCATCTCCATGTAAATGAGGCAGCGCTGAAGATCCAGAAGTGTTTATACACATTTATGTATCCGCTCTGCCTTTGTATTTGTGGATTGCTGCTCCAAGCCTTCAAGCCAAATTTTGTTTTAATTATTATGCTCCTCAAACCTATCACTGACCTACATCACTCCCAATTCAATCAGAACTTATTCTTAATTTCAGGTAAATCCTAAAATATATGTATGTTGAAGCCTGACTCTTTCTATGCAGCTTTTTACCATGGGCCGCAACGATGATATTATAGACCTCCTGCACAAGATTTGATCAATGTTGTATAGAGAACTGTGAAATCTAATTCCAGGACTCAATAGAAGATAAATACTTTTCTTACACATGTCCTCATACAGCACAGAGGCAATAGTTTTAATTATGTGGCCAGCAAAATACATTTTTCGCTCCTTTTGAGAAGAGAATCCGAGTCTTTGAACTAAAAAGGTTCAGTTATATAATATGAGGTGGAGAAACAACAGTTATATAATGGGCATATTAACTATGATACAGTGTCACAAGCAGGTTTTAAAAAGTATCGCAGACTGTCATGGTGGCATCAGGATCAGTGGAAGCTCCAGGTTCTTGCACTCTTCCTGCTAACTTCTCTATTGTCCGTGATCAGCGCAGGGAGACTCGGGTGTCGACCCACAGACTTGTAGTTTATAGGTAGGCTAGCATTTGTTAATCTCCAATAGCTTTGATCCAGAAGACGACAAAAAAACTAGTTACCATTTACCTAATTTTAGAGCAAAGAAATCTTCCTGATTTCAAATATGACAATTAGTAAAGAATCCTGGAATAAAAATCCATCCAATTAATCTACCATAACACGTAATATAAGGGTTTGGGCTGACAAATTAAGCCATAATAATAGTGTGGCAGAGAGCTCCATAGTCACAATGCACTTACTGTAAAGAATCCCTATCTATGATGGTCAAATTTACTCTTTTAATTTTTGCAGCTGCTTTTCCAGGTTTGCCCATACATTTTCAATAGGATTGAGATTAGGGCTTTGTGATGGTCACTCCAAAACACTGACCTTGTTATCCTTAAGCCACTTTGTAACCAGTTTGGCAGTATGCTTTTTTCTGGTCGCCACAGGGTATGGCATCTCAATTAAGGTCCGGTATCTATTTCGGGTAAGGAGGGGGTTAATCAATGGTGTTCCACATTCACACACTACATACAACTTAGGAGCCTTCACATAGGGTGGGTTGGTTCAGGGTAGGCAGGGGGGCGGTCATAACGGTCATGGGACTTCCCGGTCACTGAAGCCAGCCACCTGGGGGGTGGGTTCCACCTGGGGTATAAATAGGCGCGACACACTCACATGGAGAGCAGACCCGTCAGGACCATAGTTCTGGCAAGATATCTCTGGAAAACTTGGACTTTACTGGGCCCGGGGCTTAGTGTGGCAGCTCAGGCAGTGTACCTAACTGCTCAGGGGGACACCCTAGAAATAGGACACTCTCTCTTTCTTTCTCCAAACACCGGTGGTGACCCCTTACAGGACCTGGGTTTGACCGGAGCCCATCACGCCAGTGACCAGTGTGACTGGGCTGGAAGCTGAAGTTGTGAGTTAACTACACCCTGAACCCGCAGAGACTGTGTTGGCTCGTCCTTACCGGCTCCGCCGACCAGCTCTTAGGTGCCAATGGCCATTACCTTCCCTCTTCATCCACCCAGAGCCCGCTCCGCCTGTGGGGAGTGATACCATCCTGGCTGCTTTATCACCTGCCTGGGAGAGGAATTTTGCAGCGGCATCTACTACTGGCCGCATACCACAGGTGGCGTCACGACAAACTCTCCCCAATACCCCGCTTGTCCCACCATTTACCGTATGCCTCGGGGCAACGGAACTGGGCAAGGCCACCCCGTTACAATGCCTGACCCGACCCGAAACAGCCCGGTGACGAGAAGGTTAACCGCCTGTCCCATGGGGCGCTACACTTTGGGTTATTTTCCACCCAAGCTTTAAGTTCCAGGCTGATGTCTTGATATGTTGCTTCAGTATTGCCACATAATCTTCTTTCCACATGATGCTATCTATTTTGTGAAGTGCACCAGTCCTTCCTGCAGCAAAACAACCTCACAACATGATGCTGCCACCCCCGTGTTTCACAGTTTTTATGGTGTTCTTAGGCTTTAAAGCTTCACCATTTTTCTTCCAAATATAATGATGGTCATTATAGCTAAACAATTCAATTTTAGTTTCGTCAGACCATAGGACATGTCTTCAAAAATTAGGGTTTTTGTTCCTATGTGAATTTGCAAACATTATTCTGACTTTTTAATGATTCTTTTGGAGGAATGGCTTCTTCCTGGCAGAGTGGCCTTTCAGCTTATCTTGATACATTACTCGTTTCACTATGGATAATTACACAATCTTACCAGCTTCCACCTGCATCTTCACAAGGTCTTGAGTTGATACGCTTTTGTTCTTGAGTTGATATGCACATGTCTGACCAAAACATGTTCATATCTGGTACACATAACTGCAGAAAGTAATAAAAATGCCTTAAAACACTCTCTCTCTCTCATTATTCTCTCATATATCTATCAATATAAATAATTTTGGCAATCTTAATTGACCTAAAATGGTAAAGGTTTATTCTGATTTCACGTCAGCTAGTGAGAAAAACATGCAGATGTGTCTATTTAGATAGTATATGGAAACGTCTGGTTTCAACTGAATATAGTTACCCTTATACCAGGATTATTACAATAGTCAGGTTTCTGTACTGCCAATTAATATATTTATACATAGTTCTTGGTTTGATATACTGCCTTAATGCTGCAATGTATCCTCTCTCTTAACTACTTTGGTCTTCACCCCTGCACTAAGCAATAATCTATGTTCAAGATGCATATTTATTCAGAAAACACATGGTAATTATGAGAGCAGTCTAAATTAATAGTTTGACACTGTATTAATAAAAGTATAATTATAAAATGCATACTATGTGTATGGTGAGCTGGGCCATTAAAGATGGAACCATTCATACACAAACGCTTCCTAAATGGTATAGACTTTCAAAAATGTAAATGACTATGACACGCATTCAACATGATACTGATAAAACATGTGTTAAATGATCACATTCAATGTTCTCTAGCTATCTACCAAAGGAACGTTATTCTATACAGTATGTTAGAGGAGGAAATGAGATCTTACTAAAGTAAGTAACACAATTTATGAATTGGACCTCATGTATGAGTATATAATGAAGAGAAATCCCTTATCTATTGTGACTTCCTCTGAATCACCAACTAACCATGTGAACAGGGCCCAAACACACATATTACCTTGCCTGATTTTATCTAGCTAGCAGTGTATACAGATTTGGGAAATCAGATTGCCATATGTGAAGAATTAATCTTCAACTCCTAATTATAGGTATTAGGGATTCTTCTAATAAGCGTGTTATATGGACGTGTGCTGTCCCTGTGTGCCAAGGGCTGATTACAGAGAACACATGCACCCATTATAACCAACCTGTCAATGCATATGGCCAATTATCCATACGGACAAACAGTGTGTTTGGAAAAAATTGCAGCATCCAATTTACAGACCAGACTAGTGAGAAGGCTTAGACTGGCCAATAGAAGAACAGGAGAATCCTCCGGTGGGCCCCTATACATTAGTATGTCACTTATTACCCCCCCCCCAATATGATTAGCAATTGGCACAATACACTTCTTTCACTTCATAAAGACAAAGGAAGCTGTCACACTCTCTCATTCGGTTCCATGTGACTTGTGACGGTCTTAAGGCAATTGTTGTTTTGCCTTCTGTGTCTAATATTAAATATATTTTTTCTTTTAGGCACTCAAGGGGTTAATGCAATTTCTGTTACTGTACAGCAGACTTCCTTATGCATTTCAGCTGTTTCCGCTGATGTCTTCTTCCGGCCTGTATAAAAAAAACCTGCCTTCAGCAGGGTCTGCCACTTTTTGCATGGCCCGGAGGTGGATAGACATGTTCCTTGCTGCCGCTGCTGCTGTTTTTCCCTGATTGTGGGTTGTTTGGAAGTGGCCCTAGGCATTGTCACTTACCCTTATTCCCTATTAGTTCCAGTCCACCTCTGTATTTTTTCCCATTGTTGTTTGGGTGTTTGTTGGTGTCTGTATGTGTTTTTCTCCTGTTTTTGGTATATTGTTTGGTGAGGTGTTTATGGGGATTTCCGTCCCGGTATGTTCCCCAGGGTGGTGGGTGAGGGGGAAACATAGTCCTTAGGGCCAGGACAGGAGACAGGGCTATGTTGGAGGTTTGACCCTGACTACCATGTGGCCTACAGTCGGGATGAGGGACAGTACAGGGTCCCCAGACTTAGGGTCAACCTGTAAGCCCCTGTTCCATCCATACTGCCCCGTGACAGGAGCATCTCATCAGTTAGTTTACAAACTACCCAATATATTATTATCAAGAAGCAGATGTAGATTTATGAATGTAATATTTGCATATCGTTAATCCGTGGACCCAAAAGTCAATGTTAGTGGTGGGTATCTGCCACCTGAGTCTGATATTGAGTGAATGTAATTGTCAGGCAGCTCCTGTAAGTTGTCAGATAATGGCAGATGAGCACACAGAGCAGCAGACAGGACTGGCCTGAGTTTTTGCTCAGCCATCTGAACCCGGCCTTAATAAAAGCTGCACCGTTTAAGCTGCATAACTCTGCGGGTGCAGAAGCTCATATGCAATTTTCCATTGTGCTTCCTTTAAAATGGCTCGAGTTTTGAAGAAAGTTTACAGGTTATATCTGTAAGTGTCTCCTCAGAAGGATGTTGACTAAATGCAAATACAGTACTCACCCATGGGTAAGGACCTGCCTATGCACAAATAATGCACGAGATGAGAAAACCTCAATAAATTATAAGAAGACTAAAGGTCCAGTCACACTAAGCAACTTACCAGCGATCCCAACAACGATAGGGATCGCTGGTAAGTTGCTAGGAGGTTGCTGGTGAGCTGTCACACTGCGACGCTCCAGCGATCCCACCAGCAACCTGACCTGGCAGGGATCGCTGGAGCGTGGCTACACGAGTTGCTGGTGAGCTCACCAGCAACCAGTGACCAGCCCCCAGTCTCCTAGTTACAGCACACATCAGGTTAATTAACCCGATGTGTGCTGCAGCTAAATGTGCACAGAGCAGGAGCCGGCAGCACAGGCAGTGAGAGCGGAGGAGGCTGGTATCAAAGGTAAATATCGGGTAACCAAGGACAGGGCTTCTTGGTTACCCGATGTTTACATTAGTTACCAGCCTCAGCAGAAGCTGGCTCCCTGCTCACTGCACATTAGTTGTTGCTGTCTCGCTGTCACACACAGCGATCTGTGCTTCACAGCAGGACAGCAACAACTAAAAAATGGCCCAGGACATTCAGCAACAACCAACGACCTCACAGCAGGGGCCAGGTTGTTGCTGGATGTCACACACAGCAACATCGCTAGCAACGTCACAAAAGTTGTTCGTTACCAGCGATGTTGCTAGCGATGTTGCTTAGTGTGACGGGGCCTTAAGAATAAAGAACAAATTCTAAGAAATCCAAATAGCACAGTTTACCTCCTGACATACACACCTGCCATAATTGTCATGAAAATTCCCGTCTCCGACAGTGTAAAGATAATTACATTTGGCTTTATTTGAATAATCCCATTCAGGTAAGTTTCACAGAAATTCATATCTTTAGGAAATTTCAATTTAAATGATGTGCAATACAGATCTCACAGCTGAGGTCAGAAGAAAATGTCATCGAGAGAGAACCAGGAAAATATGCACCTTAGTCAATAAAATCGCTATGAATATCACAGAGAGCCTTAGCCCTTGTATTACCATAATTGTGTAGGATGAAGTACAAGGTAGCCATAAAATAACCTAAGGTGTTTGGAGCCGTGTGCAAACTGACCCTGTGGACAGAATTGGCTGAAAATTGGTATGTATGCTATTCAAGGCATGGGGAAACGGAAGGCATCTTCAATAATGTTTATACCAAAACTCCCCACCAAGTGAAAAAGTGGGGCTGTACAGTGAGCGCACCTTGCAACTCATTCTGCAAGATGCCTATCTCTTTGCTGGATCGTGCGCTGTTAATGCGGTTGCTTTATGAGAATGCCAGGAATGCTACAGCTGCACTGAAAGCCTTTCGTCATATCAAAGACTTTCCCACACATAGCGGTCCAATGGCTGTCAATTCGCTGAGACAAATGATGATATGTTTTGAGGCAACAGGGTTACTGAGTGTTCAACCAGGATGAGGGCGACAACCGGTAAGCAGAGAGGTTGTGGAGGACATTGCCACTGCCATTGTGGAACAGGGCACAAACAACCTTGCCGGGAACAGCAGTGCACGCAGTGTTTCCAGGCAATTGGGGCTCCCATACAGCACAGTGTGAAAAGTTCTCCGAAAGGTCTTGTGGGCATACACGTACAAAATTAGCCATCATCAACAACTTCATCCTTGTGACAATGATACATAACATTTGCATTTTTACCTGAATGGAACGGTGAACACACAAAATTGGGCTACCGAAAATCCGGGGGGTTCTACTGCATTCTCTAAAGGTAACTGTTTGGTGTAGCTTCACCTCATCATTCATCCTCGGACCATTCTTTTATGAAGAAATGAGGCCAACTGTGGTTGCTACCTATTCCGTGACAGCAGCGAGATACCAGACAATGCTGGAAACAGTGGTCGTTTCGCAAATCCAACAGCGGCAGTGTCATTAGACGACCACTTTGATGCATGATGGAGCACATCCTCACATCGCAAATCAAGTGAAGAACATTCTGTGTGTACATTTTCCCGATGACAGGATTTTGAGCCTCTCCTTCCCTAATGCATAGCTACCGCGTTCGCCTGATTTCAATGTTTGTGAGTTCTGGTTGTGGGTACACTTGAAAGAGCGTGTTTATCGGGGAAATGTCAACGCCCTGGCTGACCTCAAAGACCGCATCATTTTGAAAGTGTGCAGCATCCCACCAGACATGTTACACTCAAGTATCATGTGTCATGTCAAGTGTCATGTTCTGCATAGGATGAACATGATCACCATGCATGATGGCAACCATATTGAACAGTTATGCTAGTCTGTGGAACAATTGTGACATCTCCAATTATTGGCACATGGTTTTTGGGCTGCTCGCTCACTGTACAGTGCCACTTTTTCACCTGGTGGGGAGTTTTGGTATATAAAAAAAAAAGTTAAGATGCCTTCCATTTCCTCATGCTTTGAATAACATGTATACCAATTTTCGTCCAGTTCTGTCCACTGGGTCAGTTTGTGTGGCGCCCCTGAGGCTTCACTCGCCACAGAATATTGCACCCAAATTGGGTGTAATGCTAAACCCGGTTTCTGAGGAGGTTAGTCCCGGTTTCACCACATTACACACAAATACACACCAGGTTGCCCTGTTTGATTCCACTGGGAACCATAAAGGGGTCGTCGACAGAGGAAGGATTTACAGGATGCCCTCAATGGGGGCCCCAGTCCCACTAGCTTAGAACCTGGGAGGGGGGAGGTGCAGCTGTGACAAAATACAGGGGCAAGGCAATTTCTGCCTAGCAACAGGGATACAATACAAAGCAATGGGAATAATACAATACAAATAAAGGGAACCTCTGAGGTCCAATATGCACCCAGAACCACGAGCAGTTCTGGGTACATAAAGCTAATTCCTGCCTAACTGTCCCTGTATACACTAACATAAATAAAGAGATCTTTAGAAAAAGTTTTTCTAAAGATCTTTTACCGTATGCTAATGAGCGAGGGGACTAGTCTCCTGGGCATTATTTTCCCTTGCCAGTCGGCTCTTTTAGCATGTTAGTAGGCCCCCATGGGCGTGCTAACATGCTAACGAACACACAGCATCACAGGATGATCTCACACACCTCTCCGCTGCCATCATGTCTGACGGGGGATTTCGGCTCAGTGTGCATGACCCTGGAGGATTGGTCATGCGCACTATGAAGCCAGATGTACGTGTCCTGACTTCAAACTGAAGTAGTGCGCATGACCCAAACTCTGGGGTCATACGCACTGAGCCGAAATTCCCCATTGGACGCAATGGTGGCGGAGAGGTGAGTGAGATCATCCTGTGACGCTGCACATTCACTAGCATGTTAGCAACACCCACAGGGACGTACTAACATGCTAATAGAGCCGACTGGCAAGGGGAACTAACGTCCAAGGGACTAGTCTCCTCGTTGATTAGCATACAGTAAAAGATCTTTAGAAATATTTTTTCTAAAGATCTCTTTATCTATGCTAATGTATACAGGGATGGTTAGGCAGGGATTAGAAATATGCACCCAGAACTGTTTGTGGAGCAAAGTGATTTTTACTTGCATTGCATATTTTAAAGTTTTTTTCTTCATAAATTAATCAATTAATAAGTATTAATTGTTTTGCTATTATTTAGTTCGCCATTATGCTTCATTTTTTTGGTGTCAAAAATAACCCAGAATTTACACACATGCATCCACCTAGTAGTTTACATACACAAGGGTCCAGGCATCTCAACTGTTTCAGTTGTGCCCCTGAGGCTTCAGTCGCAACAGAGTATTGCACCCGATTTAAGGTGTAATGCTGCAACAGGATTCGGAGGAGGTCGGTACCGGTTTCACCACTTACACACTCAAATACACAACCAGGTTGCCCTCCTCAATGGGGACTGGGCTAGGGTAGGGTCCTAAGGTTGCCTTCAAACATGGGGGGCACCACCCACTAGTGACAGGGACCCGGGGGAGGAGCAGCCACTTAGGGGCAGTTAGGAGCCAACACAAAAGTTAGGAGTTCTCCAGCAGGGGAGGAAAAGGAGCAGATGTGCCTCACCAGTGCTCTGGTGGGACACAGGAGTTTACACAGTTGCCGAGGGGAGCGCTTCATTGCTTTCTTCAAACTTGCGCCACACTCAGGGTGCAGGACCCTAGGGAAGATCGGTCTCCAAGTTGGTTTTCCAGAATCTGCTGGGACAGGGAGGTTTCAAGCTTCCCTGGCCACAAAGAGCCCGAAATCACAATGCCAGATGGGATCCGGGGCCTTGGACAGCACCAGGCCCCACTGCGGAGCCGCGGTACCTGCAATTAGGGACAAGATTATTACTTGAGAAGGACTGGGGTCCCTAACTAGCTTTAAGCCACGGGGATCTAACACACATGGTGCTAGGAAGAAGGAGCTCACCGAGCACCACACCGGACTGACCTCTGAAGAAATTCGGGTTTGACGAAGATCATCACAGCGGGTGACCAGTACTATCCGGGCAAGCGGCATAAAGAGTGAGTAAAGACACCTGGAACTGCAGCTACTGATTCTGACTCTTGATTACCAGCGCTGCTGCCCCGCGCCTTGGTGTCAAACGCCATCACTGCTCCCCTCATCATCCTCCCCGGGGCCTGCTCCACCAGTGGGAAGCGATACCATCTCTGGCTACTACTACCATCCACCCCAGAGGACAGCGACAGCAGCGGCGGCAAATTCCTGGCCGCATACCACATGTCATGTCACGACATTCATCCTACTACTATCCCCATCATCTTCCCTCTTGATTAGTGTACACCTCGGGGTACAAAGCCGGGCAGGCCACCACGACATCCCAGATCATCACACCAGCCAGGTGAAAGGTAATTAAGGTACGAGACACCCTGTGCCTGACAACCCCTGGGTGCTACATTTCAGCCATATTTATAACTTTCAGGGCGGGCTGAAAATGACAGAAGCCATCTGGCTCGTTGTTATGAGCAACACTGACATTTTTTTGTTCTTGACATCTCATGTTCACATCACAGATATTGGCCAAGCAGGGGTCCCTGAAACTGAGCAAATAACTGCAGGTAGTTACTGTCTTTTAAGCTCATCTGTCACTGTGGATATGGATGCAGCGTACACACTGAACTCTATGTGAAGTGGATTAATTTCTATCTTACTACATATGGGTTAAATTGACTACATTATCAGTTTTGATCCCTCATGGTTAGAATGATGTCAGTACAAACCTTTGCTCCTATTGTACTGATATTAGCTATGTATCCTCCATCTACAAATGGATTGGAATATTCTTCACTCGTAAAATCCATCTTTTGATTTCGCTAGCCAACTCTATGAACAGCGTATATCTCCTAAGCTGTTGAATTTTTGATATGTTTTCTGTAGGAAGACCTTTATCTCTGCCGCCCCATACGCCTAAAATCTCTTTACAGGTGAACGTCTGCATAGTCGGGTCTAGACGAGGTCTTCTGAGAGGTTTACAGAACACATTCCCAAATGATATTTCCATGGATACTGAGAGAATAACAATCAAAGTGACTGACTTCTGAGCCATATGATATCACTATAGTAACACGGTACACAAAGAAACTAAGCTATTTCTATAGAGTCTAAAAGGAATTAACTGTATGGACTTTGTACAATGTACTTGCTCATAAAATATAGACAGGCTTTTCTCACACTGAGGAAAATACAGTTTCTGAGTATAATAGGTTTCTGGGAAAAAGACTGATAATATTTGCCATTATTATTGCAATCTGCCACATACAGACTTCTACATTTTTCTAAATAGTAATATCATTGTTCATTTCAGAAAAGACTGCCAAAGGGGCAGTTGGGAAATTGCTCACACCGGCTTGTCACTCCGGGCCAGAATGGTTTTTGCAGATGATGAACGGCAGTGATTTCTGGCTGTAAATAACATGACATGGGGTCAACAGGTGCTATCTGCACGATCCAAACCGCACAATAGATGGCAATTATCGGTCCCGTTAACCAAATGTGGGCTTTGTCTATGCAGAGGTTGACTGACATTGACCTAAGGCACATAATGGGATCGATGAGATCACCAAAACCAGTAACTGATGCACAAATGATTATTAACAAAACTTAGTGAAGTGGCAAGTAACCGTAACACTAACACCATCAACGGGGCTCCACCACGCCCCATTAGATAAATGTAATGGGTAGTCATAAAGAGCTGACTTGGACCCACATTTGGCTGGACATGAAAAAGGTGCCTCCATTAGAATTAGCCCTCTCAGCCACCCCCAGATAATTCACAGCAAAAGCTTGTGAACAGTGTAGTCAAGTATGGAAACCTCCCTTTGCATGGCTGCTGCAGTGCACAGTAGTGCTAGCTTCAGAAAGAACAATATAGGGAAATTTTGGTAACAGTTCTACCTGTCACATGCTCATAACTATCTGGTATAAGGACTTCCAAATAATTAAGGTCCCCAAACATACTAGAATGCTACCTGTCAATTGCAATCCACTCAGATTGCATCTAATTTACACGGAAGTAGTAGTATCTATCTGATTTACATAAATTTGACAGAGCATGTTTATAGAGTTTGACTTCTGCCTCAGCATAGGTGGCAAAGGTTTTATGGAATGTTTTTCATAGATTAATAGAATGATAGAGTTGGAAGGGACCTCAAGAGCCATCGGGTCCAACCAAGTCATCCCAGCTATAGGCTTATCCAGCTTCTGCTTGAAGATTTCCATTGATGGAGAGCTCACTACTTCCTGTAGTAGCTGAAAGTTTTTCCTAATGTCTCATCTGTATCTCCTTCCTTTCCTGTATTTCATCCCAATGCTTCTTGTACTTCTTTGTGCTAATGAGAATAGGGTGGTTCCCTCTGCATTGTGACTACCTTTCAGATATTTGTAGACTGCTATTAAGTCTCCTCTCAGCATTCTCTTTTGCAAACTAAACTTTACTAGTTCTTTTAGCCTGTCTTCATATGACATGGTTTGCAGACCTTCTACCATCTTGGTTGCTCTTCTCTGGACTTGCTCCAATATATCGATGTCTTTCTTGAATTGGGGTGCCCAGAACTCTACACAGTATTCCAGATGGGGTCTGACCAGGGCAGAGTATGGGGGAATAATGACCTCTCTTGATCTAGATTCAATCCTTGTCTTGATACATCCCAGAATTTTATTTGCCTTTTTAGCTGCAGCACCGCACTATTGGCTCATGTTGAATCTGTGATCTACTATTATGACCAAGTCCTTTTCCCCTGTGCTATCACCTAATTCTATTCCTCCCATACCATGTATGCTTTTTACATTTCTTTTACCCAGATGTAGGACTTTGCATTTGTCCCTATTAAACACCATTCTGTTTGCCTTGTCCCATTGTTTGAGACTGTCTAGACTCTTTTGAATGCGCTCTCTTTCCTCTCTAGTGTTGACTATTGTTCCTATCTTAATATTATCTGCGAATTTTATAATTCCCCCAATTGTTCATACCATTTATAAAGATATTAATCAGTACTGAGCCCAGGACAGAGCCTTGAGGCACTCCACGTTTGACTTTCCTTCAGTTCGATGTGCTACCATTTAGCATTACTCATTGTGCCCAATCAATAAGCCAGTCCTGAATCCAGTTACTTGATTTTTTTTTTTTATTCCGTACTTGATCATCTTTTTAAGGAGGATGTTATGTGATACTTTATCGAATGCCTTTCTGAAGTCAAGGTACAGTGCCTACAAGTAGTATTCAACCCCCTGCAGATTTAGCAGGTTTGATAAGATGCAAATAAGTTAGAGCCTGCAAACTTCAAACAAGAGCAGGATTTATTAACAGATGCATAAATCTTACAAACCAACAAGTTATGTTGCTCAGTTAAATTTTAATAAATTTTCAACATAAAAGTGTGGGTCAATTATTATTCAACCCCTAGGTTTAATATTTTGTGGAATAACCCTTGTTTGCAATTACAGCTAATAATCGTCTTTTATAAGACCTGATCAGGCCGGCACAGGTCTCTGGAGTTATCTTGGCCCACTCCTCCATGCAGATCTTCTCCAAGTCATCTAGGTTCTTTGGGTGTCTCATGTGGACTTTAATCTTGAGCTCCTTCCACAAGTTTTCAATTGGGTTAAGGTCAGGACACTGACTAGGCCACTGCAACACCTTGATTTTTTCCCTCTTGAACCAGGCCTTGGTTTTCTTGGCTGTGTGCTTTGGGTCGTTGTCTTGTTGGAAGATGAAATGACGACCCATCTTAAGATCCTTGATGGAGGAGCGGAGGTTCTTGGCCAAAATCTCCAGGTAGGCCGTGCTATCCATCTTCCCATGGATGCGGACCAGATGGCCAGGCCCCTTGGCTGAGAAACAGCCCCACAGCATGATGCTGCCACCACCATGCTTGACTGTAGGGATGGTATTCTTGGGGTCATATGCAGTGCCATCCAGTCTCCAAACGTCACGTGTGTGGTTGGCACCAAAGATCTCGATCTTGGTCTCATCAGACCAGAGAACCTTGAACCAGTCTGTCTCAGAGTCCTCCAAGTGATCATGAGCAAACTGTAGACGAGCCTTGACATGACGCTTTGAAAGTAAAGGTACCTTACGGGCTCGTCTGGAACGGAGACCATTGCGGTGGAGTACTTTACTTTTGGTATTGACTGAAACCAATGTCCCCACTGCCATGAGATCTTCCCGGAGCTCCTTCTTTGTTGTCCTTGGGTTAGCCTTGACTCTTCGGACAAGCCTGGCCTCGGCACGGGAGGAAACTTTCAAAGGCTGTCCAGGCCGTGGAAGGCTAACAGTAGTTCCATAAGCCTTCCACTTCCGGATGATGCTCCCAACAGTGGAGACAGGTAGGTCCAACTCCTTGGAAAGGGTTTTGTACCCCTTGCCAGCCTTGTGACCTTCCACGATCTTGTCTCTGATGGCCTTGGAATGCTCCTTTGTCTTTCCCATGTTGACCAAGTATGAGTGCTGTTCACAAGTTTGGGGAGGGTCCTAATTAGTCAGAAAAGGCTGGAAAAAGAGATAATTAATCCAAACATGTGAAGATCATTGTTAATTGTGCCTGAAATACTTCTTAATACTTTAAGGGAACCAAACAGAATTCTGGTGGTTTGAGGGGTTGAATAATAAATGACCCTCTGAATAAACTTTTCACAATTTAAAAGAAAAAAAAAAAAAAGAAATAACATTCTTTTTTCCTGCAGTGCATTTCACACTTCCAGGCTGATCTACAGACCAAATGTCACAATGCCAAGTTAATTCCGAATGTGTAAACCTGCAAAATCTGCAGGGGGTTGAATACTACTTGTAGGCACTGTATACTATATCCACAGCATTCCCCTGGTCCAACCATTCAGCGACTTTGTTATAGAAGGAAACTGGTCTGACAAGTCTTATTGGTCATAAAGCCATGCTGGCTCTGGTTAATTAATGTCTTCCCATCCAGTTCCCTAAGTAAATGTTCCTTGACAATTTGCTTGATGATCTTGTCTGCTATGGAGGTCAGGCTTGTTGGCCTGTAATTCCCTGGATCCTCCTTTTTCCCCTTTTTGTAGATAGAGACCACATTTGCCCTTTTCCAATCTAGAGGGACCACTCCTGTTTCCCATGACTTATTGAAGATTATGGTATTGTTAATTCCTCTGCTATCTTTTTCAGTACTCTAGGGTGTAAATGATCTGGTCCTAAGGACTTGGCTTCCTGTTGGCGGAATTGGATTTTTTTTTTGTTATCTGTATCACTAGAGGACAACAACAAAAAAAATCCTTGTGCAAGGTCCTTTGCAGTCCAATAACTGTTCATAATGCAAATTCAAACTGATTTGGAGGTGGAAATTGGCCCCTTTGTCTCTTGTGCCTCTGTGCAGCTGCAAAGGTTGCACTAATTATATGATTGCCCCTGATCCATATTGTATATTAGGGATCATAAATGAACAAACGTAATCTCATAAAAGAATAATACAGTCTGGGACTTCCAGCAAACAGCTGATATCTGTGGAAGGAATCCAACAGTGAGTGTTCAGTTCTCATGTAGTGCCCCTACACAGTCCTCAGTGAAATTAATGAGATGTCAATGTCATGCAGGGATGTGCAGAGAAAGAGAGAGAAAGAAAGAGAGAGAGAAAGAGAGATTGATGCTATTTGTAGCTATTCAGCTTGTAAAAGAAGAGTGTCCTTACTTATTAAGTCAGAATGCCTTAATTTAAAAATCTACTTTGTAAACCAGACAACCCTTTAATATTGCAGTTGTTCTTGTCTTTAGTGTTCCAATAATTTCAAGAACATGTATGATGCACTCTGTGCTCCCATCCAATGTTGTTTTAAATTGGCAATCCATATGCGGAGTTCACTTTGTAGAGCTATGCCTAGGCTCGGTTAACATTATGGTGTCCAAAAACTTTTCAGAACATGTATGATGTACCCTGCACACCCGTGGCAAACAATATGTGGAGTTCACTTTGTAGACCTTTGCTCAGGCCCGGTCAACACTTAGGTTAGGTCTACAGTTACATGGCCACTATGATCACACAAAAGCAATTCTCAGACAACTTGTGTGACCAAAACCATCTGTGTCACTTATCTGTGACATGCTGAAGAGTGACTACTTTAGAGCTGTAATTTGGCTATTAAAAGCTGCCAAATTCCTGACAGGTCATGTGATTTACATTACATTAAGGCCTATGGATACTATATCCCCGATTCATCAAGACTTGCATTACACATGCAAGTTATATCAAAGGGTAAGAGTATATAGCAAGTAAAGCCAGATTCTAAGAGGTGGAAGCCATTTTATGAATTCAGTACATCTTATATGTGCCGTCTCCTTCTGTGCGCCTCGGTACACCAACTCTGGTAATGACTTTGACAGGCAGATCATCCTGTCTCACCTCCCCCTCCACATATTTTGGCCGAGCTGGTCAGGACTGATATGAAAACACCAAAAGTCACATGAAAACTGGCATAAACACTTTGAATATAAAAAAGAGTGAATCAGCTCACTACCATGTAGTTGTTCCAGGAAGGAGAATCCGGACAGTGGTCGTGGGTCAATCAAAAAAAGGCGGATCCCCAGCACAAAGAATATCCACAGAAACTTGAAATAAAGTTAAAATTTAATTTTATTCCAATAATGATTAAAAAAGGGGGAAGAAGGAATAAAACATAACTCCTCCAATCTACGCGTTTCAGATACGATCATTCTTAGTCATGATCATCAGGAGGTTCGATGGAACATGAATTAAATAGCAGATACAACAGGTGAACATGGCGACAAATAATTAATTATGCATGCATAACAAACAAGCTGGTAAAAGCTGTTCAATAAAGGAGCAGCAGGTCTGACCTTTTGTTTAACCCTGTAGAGAAAGAGAGAGAGAAAAAAAAACAACTATAGCATTAATTACCATCAGGTTGTTTATATCATTAAAAAATACTTATCAGTGCTATCTTCAGATGAAGTGACTAATAAAATACTCAGTTCTGGAATCAATTTTGTTTCCAAAAGAGGCTCCACTGTGGAAGGAGCCATTTCCCCCATTGATCATACAAAAGTTTTTTCAAGAAAAACCCTCCATATCGCAGTTTGCTGTCCACCACAGGGTCTTATACACCGTGTGCAGAATTATTAGGCAAGTTGTATTTTAGAGGATTTTTTTTATTATTCATCAACAACTATATTTTCAATCAACCCAAAAGACTTATAAATATCAAAGCTTAATATTTTTGGAAGTTGGAGTGGGGTCTTTTTAGATTTTTTTTAGATTTTATTAGGAGGATATCTGTTTTTGCAGGTAACTATTATTGTGCAGAATTATTAGGCAACTTAATAAAAACCAAATATATTCCCATCTCACTTGTTTATTTTCATCAGGTAAACCAATATAACTGCACAAAATTTAGAAATAACCATTTCTGAAATGCAAAAAGAAAACCCCAAAAAATTAGTGACCAATATAGCCACCTTTCTTTTTGATGACACTCAACAGCCTACCACCTATAGATTCAGTCATTTGCTTAATCTGTTTACAATCAACATTGCGTGCAGAAGCCACCACAGCCTCCAAGACACCGTTCCGAGAGGTGTACTGTTTTCCCTCACTGTAGAACTCACATTTTATGAGGGACCACAGGTTCTCTATGGGGTTCAGATCAGGTTAACAAGGGGACCATATCATTATTTTTTCATCTTTTAGACCTTTACTGGCCAGCCACGCTGTGGAGTAGTTGGATGCATGTGATGGAGCATTGCCCTGCATGAAAATCATGTTTTTCTTGAATGATACCGACTTCTTCCTGTACCACTGCTTGAAGAAGTTGTCTTCCAGAAACTGGCAGTAGGTCTGGGAGTTGAGCTTCACTCCATCCTCAACCCGAAAAGGTCCCACAAGTTCATCTTTGATGATACCAGCCCATACCAGTACCCCACGTCCACCTTGCGGGCATCTGAGTCAGAGTGGACCTCTCTGCCCTTTACTGATCCAGCCTTTGGCCCATCCATCTGGCCCATCAAGAGTCACTCTCATTTCATCAGTCCATAAAACCTTTGAAAAATCAGTCTTAATATATTTCTTGGCCCAGTCTTGACGTTTTATCTTATGTTTCTTGTTCAAAGGTGGTCGCTTTTCAGCCTTCCTTACCGTGGCCATATCCCTGAGTATGGCACACCTTCTGTTTTTTGATACTCCAGTAACATTGCAGCTCTGAAATATGACCAATCTGGTGGCAAATGGCATCTTGGCAGCTTCACGCTTGATTTTCCTCAATTCATTGGCAGTTATTTTGCGCCTTTTTTGCCCAACACACTTCTTGCAACCCTGTTGGCTATTTGCCATGAAATGATTGATTGTTCGATGATCATGCTCCAAAGGTTTGGTAATTTCAAGACTGCTGCCTCCCTCTGCAAGACATCTCACAATTGTGGACTTTTCAGAGTCCGTCAAATCTCTCTTCTGACCCATTTTGCCAAAGGAAAGGAAGTTGCCTAATAATTAAGCACACCTTATATAGGGTGTTAATGTCATTACACCACACCCCTCCTCATTACAAAGATTCACATCACCTGATTTACTTAGTTGGTAGTTGGCTCTCAAGCCTATACAGCTTGGAGTAGGACAACATGTATAAAAAGTATCATGTGATCAAAATACTTATTTGCCTAATAATTCTGCACACGGTGTAGATGTGGCAAAAAAACATGTGGGCTTTGTCCATTCATGTCTAATAAGAAATCCATTTTGGCCACTGCTACTAATGTTCTTTTTGATAATGAAAATTTTTTGAACTGTGGAGATGACTTTGTTGTTTACTGCAACAAATGCCTTCTGCAATATGTCGGTTGCACGAGTCGTGCGTTACGCACCAGAAATGTTGAGCATATATACGATATAAAAAACACTTCTACTTGTACCCCTTCTAGTGCATCACAACATTTTAAATTTATACATCAAGACAATACCGATTGCCTTGAGGTAAATGCTTTGAAAAAGATACATGTTGACGTGAGGGGTGGGGATCGGACCCGCGTATGCTTCATTATCTGGAAGCACTTTTTGACTGTTCACACCTAGCGGATTTTGATATTGAATGTGTCACCACACAGAAATGTTTCTGGAACAGAGGGTTTTCCTCTGCTATTATTGAATCAGCTAAACCTAAACTCAGATTAGGTAGCAGATAAGATATTCTTCTTGTTTATAATACTCACAGTATTGTTAACCCCCTCTTTTTTTTTCCCTCTCAGGCCACATTTTCTACAGGGTTAATACAGAAGGTCAGACCTGCCACCCTTTTTTGAACAGCTTCTGCCATTTTGTTTGTTATATATGCACAATTAATTATGGTCGCTTGTTCACATCAAGCGGATTTTGACCATTTATGTGTCACCATTCGCATAGGTTTTTCCTCTGCTATTATGGAACCAGTTAAATTTTAAATTTAGTTTACGCAGCATTCAAGATTTTATTACTTATAATACTGACCGCAATGTTAATCCTTTCCTTTCCTCTCCGGTCACTTTTTTTTTTTTTTTATTGCCAACTATAGGATTTATTGCCATCTGGTTTTCTGTATAACTCAAAAATATTTATCGGTGCTATTTTCATATGAAGTGACTGACTAAATACTTAGTTCTGGAATTAATTTTGTTAAACACTTCTATTTGTATTTTTTTTAGTGTACTGTAGCATCTTAAATTTTTACATGCAGGCAATATTGATGGTCTTGATATATACCGTATTTTTCGGACCATAAGACGCACTTTTTTCCCCCCAAATGTTGGGGGAAAGTGGGGGGTGCGTCTTATGGTCTGACTATAAGGCTGCGGGGAATGAGGGTGCCGCGGTGCAGCGGGTCATCGGCGGCACGAGCAGGCTGTAACAGCCTGCCGTGACCACGTGGGCCCGCTCATTACATATGCACGCCCATCCTCCCGCCCATCATCTCTCAGCGAAATCGGCGCTGACAGGTGGGCAGGGTGATGGGCGGGGAGGGGGTGCGTGCATAATTAGCAGCCGGCCGTGATCACCCCTGGCAACTACAGCCTGGAGTGATCATGTGCGGCTGTATTCACTGCCCCCCGTGCATCATTATCAGCGCGGGGTGCAGTGAATCAGTGTACTCACCCGTCACCGTGTGTGGAGCCGCCCCCCTGCAGCATCGCGTCTTCCTGTCTGTGCCGGCGGTCAGCTGATCTGGACACTAGCGGCGCGCACCGCGATGACGTCATCGCTGTGCGCGCCGCTAGTATCCACAAGAATCGATCAGCTTACCGCCGGCACAGACAGGAAGACGCGATGCTGCAGACACCGGTGACGGCTCCACACAGCGGCGCTGCAGCTGAGACAGAGATCGGTGCTTCAGGGAGTGAGGAAGGGTAAGTATAAACGTTTATTTTTTTTTTCCTGTGCCACAGGATACACGCCATTTACCAGGATGGGGGCATTTCATGAGCAGGATGGATGGGGGCATTTCATGAGCAGGATGGATGGGGGCATTTCATGAGCAGGATGGATGGGGGCATTTCATGAGCAGGATGGATGGGGGCATATCTTGAGCAGGATGGATGGGGGCATATCTTGAGCAGGATGGATGGGGGCATATCTTGAGCAGGATGGATGGGGGCATATCATGAGCAGGATGGATGGGGGCATTTCATGAGCAGGATGGATGGGGGCATTTCATGAGCAGGATGGATGGGGGCATTTCATGAGCAGGATGGATGGGGGCATTTCTTGAGCAGGATGGATGGGGGCATATCTTGGGCATGATGGATGGGGGCATATCATGAGCAGGATGTATGGGGGCATATCATGAGCAGGATGGATGGGGGCATATCTTGAGCATGATGGATGGGGGCATATCATGAGCAGGATGGATGGGGGCATATCATGAGCAGGATGGATGGGAGCATATCATGAGCAGGATGGATGGGGGCATATCTTGAGCAGGATCGATGGGGGCATTTCATGAGCAGGATGGATGGGGACATTTCATGAGCAGGATGGATGGGGGCATTTCATGAGCAGGATGGATGGGGGCATTTCTTGAGCAGGATGGATGGGGGCATATCTTGAGCATGATGGATGGGGGCATATCATGAGCAGGATGGATGGGGGCATATCATGAGCAGGATGGATGGGGGCATATCATGAGCAGGATGGATGGGGGTATATCATGAGCAGGATGGATGGGGGGTATATTATTAGCAGGATGGGGGGTATATGAGCAGGATCATATACAAGGCAGGAGGATCCTTATCAGAATGGGGTACCTTAGTAGAGAATTTGGGGACATTACCCCCATAACAGTGTCAGCAGCAGATCCTCGCCCCATAACAGTATGTCATGACCATATTTTTTGGTTAAAATTTTATTTTCCTATTTCCTATTTTTCCTCCTCTAAAACCAGGGTGCGTCTTATGGTCAGGTGCGTCTTATAGTCCGAAAAATATGGTATGTCTTGATAAAGATATATGCTGATATGAGAGGTGGGGATCTGATCTATATGTTTTATCATCAGGCAGCACTTCTTGATATTTAATACTGATATTTCAAATGGAATTTATTTTTTTTCTCTTTCTCTACAGGGTAAGGCCACGTGCGCACGTTGCGCTCTGTACCTTGCAGAAATCAACGCATCCTCTGGCAGAATTTGTCATTGTCAAATTTGGTTTTGACCACATAAACGCTGGAAATATGCGTTTTTCTTGCGTTTTTGCCGCGTTTTGACCGTGTTTTACATGCATTTTCAGTGCTTAAAATGGGATGCGTTTTCAATGCAAAGACACAACTAAATTTAAACATTCAAACACTTGGAAAAAATTGAAAAAAAACCCAAACCATTTCATGCTTTAAATCATACACTATAATGATAATTTTCCTAAAATGATTATTGAGATTTAATATTTATGTAAAAAATAAATTTAACTTATTGTTTGACTCTTTTTTTTTTTTAAGTCGGGCTGGATGTGAGGGCAAAAGGAAACCTCTTGACCTCACTATAATGCCAAAAACGCATGCTTTAATTTGGGCAATAAAGCATGCGATTAGCATCAAAAATGCATGAAAAACGCTTGGATTTTGATTTTGGATGCGTTTTCACAACTATCATTGACTTCAATGTTAGCCAAACGCTGCCAAAAAAGACTTGACATGCTGCTTTTATAAACGCAGAGATTTTGACAAAATTTTGTCAGTCAAAACGCTGCATTTAAAAAAGCATCGTGTGGACGAATTTTGCTAAATTCCCATAGACTTTGCTTGGAAATCAAAACGCAAGCTTTTTGGCATTAAAACGCTGCAGTTTAAAACGCTAAGAAAACACATGAAAAAATGCAACGTGCGCACATGCCCTTAAACAAAAGGTCAGACCTGCTGCTCCTTCATTGAACAGCTTTTGCCATCTTGTTTGTTATGCATGCATAGTTAATTATTGTCGCCATGTTCACCTGTTGTATCTGCTATTTAGTTCATGTTCCATCGAACCTCCTGATGATCATGACTAAGGACGATCGCGTCTGAAACACGTAGATCGGAGGAGTTAGGTTTTATTCCTTCTTCCCCATTTTTTAACCATTATTGGAATAATATAAAATTTTAGCTTTATTTCAGGTTTCTATGGACGTTCTTTGTGCTGGGGATCCGCCTTTTTTAATAAACACTTTGATGTATTGGCTCCAAAGTCTCTACTATAAATCCACTAAACTAAACTCAAAACTCAACAGAGCTGGAGGTCACAACACACATGACAACCATTAGATGTGATATTCCAAATCAACACTTTATAGCATGTTGCGATGCAGTGTTAGGCTATGTGCCCATGCTGTGGAAAATTTGCGGAATTTGCCGCGATATTTTCACGGAAATTCCATGGATTTTTCAAAAATCCGCAGTACAGCGACTCCCCAGCCATTTCTATGGCATTTGGGGACTGCTGTGCCCATGCTGCGTTTTTTTCCACAGCGGAAATAATGCGGTATTTCCCTGTGGAAAAATCTGCAGCATGTCAATTATTCCTGCGGATTTCTCCGCAGGGTCCCATACTTACCTGCCTTGATAGCAGACACTGGAGTCACTTTCTCCGTCCGCTGCACAAGAGCGCGGTGAAGCCAGGTACAGGAAGGAATAGGTGGGCGGGGCCTGCACGAGCTCCGGTCATGTGACAGCCAGAGCTAGTTCAGGCCCTCCCACCTTCTCCTGTGCACAGTGCAGACACGGACGGAGAGAAGTGCTGCATGATGGAGGTAAGTATGAACTCCCGATCACTCAGCACTTGTTCTGCATTGAGGATGCAGTGCCGAAGCCATGGTACTGTATCCCCAATGTAGAACGCCCGCACCATATCCGCAGGACATTCCCAAAATAAACCGCAGCATGGAAACAGACAAAAGTTGTGCTGCGGTTTTCTGGGAGCTCCTGCTGAAAGTCCTGCAGATATAACCGCAGGACACTGTCCCCGTGGGCACATAGCTTTAGTCGTGAAAAAAAATAATTAAAAAATGTGTTAAATTACAAATATTAGACTTTTACTGTTTCTACTGCTCCAAATAAAGAGCAGTCGAAATTGGATTCACCTTATAGTATTTGGGAAAAGTAGGTGAAGCCTGTATCATATTCACAATACCTGATTTCTGAATTTTGTGACTGCTGATAAATAACTACTAATTATTAAAATATTAGTCTGAAGTAATACTTTGTATATAATACAATGTTGAGAGGTCTGGCAGGCAATGACCTTGAGGTGGGAGTATGTCTCCTAATTTGTCCCCCTGCTCTCGCTTCCATTAGTGGAATGCTTTCCGCCTGTCACTTACCGCAGCAGTGGGTGCTGAACTCCTCGAGGAGTTTCACAGTATGGGTCCCTGTTCTCATGGCAACAGTGACACTTCATGAAATAGTTGATGGCACTGATATATCTGTTTATAAAACACTTTGCAAACAATGTTAACATAAAAGGAACAAGTTATATCAACATTTATCCTGTTTATACAGCAACCTAAATATACTGCAATGTCGGTGACACCTCCCCATAATCCAATATTTTGTAATGAAATACAAAATACAAAATTTTAAAAATAAATTGTTTTTCCTGTATATAAAAACCTTCTGATATGCTGTGTTTAAATTTTTCCTTTTTTAAGATCTCTGTTTGACATCAGTGATTGGGAACATTCTTCCAGAGGCTGAAAACCTGCACAGACCTAATTGCCTTCATAGCTGAGGATTCGCTATAGTTGCATCCAGGTCTAAGTAATTCTTTATAAACTATAGTTTGGATTTCAGTCCGACAAACTTTACTTCTATTCATTAGGCCCTATTCAATAAGATAGGCCCCTGAATCGTGAGCATCTTACGAGTGGCGTGCTAGTACTGGAGTGAGATTTCTGGCATACAGAACAATAGAAGCTTTGGTGTAATAACTTTCTCGTAAAGCCCCAGCTCCACCAATTTTATCAGAGCTTGGAGAAAGTGATGTATAAAAGCCAAAATTTACAAAATTAAAGGTATAACTCAGTGTTTTCACTAAATTTAGCGACTTTTCAAAGATTTTTATGCCAAAATTCTGGTGTTAAAGCTTTGATGAATCAGGCCAGTTGTGTCAAGTTATCCAGTCAAGACAGTGATTTTAGCTTCAGTAGTTGGACAACTTCAGCCGAATACAATGAAAGCAAACCTTTAATGTTTATCATCTTTTCAGTTCAGTCGTGCACTGTTTTCAAGTCTCTAGACTTCCTGACTGAGGGTGGAGGGGTGGGTATACTGCTGCCGGGATTAGCTCTCAGATTCACCATTGCCTTTATGATGCTAGTCACTACTTACAGGTAGTATGGACGGAAGAGTAGTCAGGAAAGCCGGGTCTGGTAATGGGAGGACACGTATGAACACAAGGATTAAGCAAAGGCATAGTCAGGTCAATATCCGAGGGTCTGAAATCCAGGAGAACACGTAATAGGTTCAGGGATAAAACAGAGATGTCGTCGTCAACTGTCAGGAAACAGTTTGAGGTCAGAATTCAGGAGGTCACAACAGGAACAGGGAGGGAGCGGGCAGAGAGAAGTCAAATAACAGTTTGGGGTCAGAACACCAAGGTCAGAACGCTAACAGAGACACAAACCAACAGCACAACTGCAGAACCAGAGAATACAAGTGGCAAGATTCTGGGAAAGCATGCTCAGTAAGGAAGCCCGAGCAATTACCAGGAAGGTGGAACACCTGAGGATCAGCACCAACATGGAATCCTGTGCGGTCAATCAGGTTGCTAGCTCAGTAACTCAGGAAAGTGCAGCAGAGCATCTCTAAAGGCAAAATGCCCTGCACAGAGGAATCATGACAGTACCCCCTCTTCAAGGGGGGGGCCTCTGGACCCCCAGGTTTCTCAAGAAACCTCCGATGGAAGGCCCTGATCAAACAGCTGGCTCTCACTGAATGAGCTGGAACCCAGGATCTCTCTTCGGGTCCATATCGCTTCCAATGAATCAAGTATTGAAGGGAGTGCTGGACCCTATGAGAGTCAACGATCCTCTGTACGTCATACTCCAAACCCTCATCAATGGGGGCGGGGATGAGGGAGACAAGGCTGAGGGAACACATTTTTTAAACAGAGACTTAAGGCTACTTTACATGCTGCGACATCGCTAGTGATCTCATTAGCGATGTGAAATTCTAGAGCGCAAGTGCGATCTTTCGAGATCGTACATAGGTCATTTTACGCATGTGCGATCTCGACAGGTCGCACTTGCGATCTAGAATTTCACATCGCTTATGAGATCGCTAGCGATGTCGCAGCATGTAAAGTAGCCTTTATGAAACACATTTGGGATATGCAAAGACTGAGGCAGTCTAAAGGGTACTTTACATGCTACGACATCGCTAGCGATCTCATTAGCGTGACCTATGTGCGACCACGAAAGATCGCACTTGCGATCTAGAATTTCACATCGCTAACGAGATCACTAGCGATGTCGTAGCATGTAAAGTACCCTTTAGTCTAAAGACAACTGGATTGACCATTACCAAGATCTCATATGATCCAATAAACTTAGGACCCAACTTTGCTGAGGGTACCTTAAGCTTAATATTCTTCGAAGACAACCACACCTGATCTCCCACCTTAAAGACAGGACCCAAAGAGCGTTTCCTATCAGCCTTTAGTTTCTGACCAAATTGGGCCACCCCAATATTCTTTTGTAGCTCTCTTCAGCCATCCCCAAGTTTTTGTAGGGCTATGTCTACACTAGGGCACCCAGAACTCATCCTAGAAAATTCGCCAAAATGGGGATGAAAACCATAATTACAGAAAAAAAGAGAGGTTCCAGTAGACTGATTGACCTGACTGTTGAAGGCAAACTCTGCAAGCAGTAAGAACGAGCACCAGTCCTCCTGCTGAGCCATAACAAAACACCTCAAAATCAGTTCCAATGACTGATTTGTCCTTTCGGTTTGCCCGTTGGTTCCAGGGTGATAAGCAGATGAAAATGACAAATAAATGCCCAACCGTTTACAGAACGCCCTCCAAAACATAGAAATAAATTGCACCCCCCTATCGAACACAGTATTCACGGGGATACTATGCACTTTTACCATATGACTGATGAATAACCTGGTAAGTGTTTCGGTATTGGGTAACCCCGATAATTGAACAGTGTGCATGTTTGCTAAATCAGTCAACAACAACACAAATCACCGTCTTCCCACCAAACATAGCCAAATCAGTAATGAAATCCATAACACAGCAGTGGATGACCTCAGTGTGAAGAGATCCCACCTTGAGCGTGAATTCTACCGTTACAAACTGGACCAGATTCTGGAGTAATAATAACAATCTGAATGGGTCCATTTACTCTAAGGGCGGCTTTGCACGTTGCAACATCGCACGTGCGATGTCGGTGGGGTCAAATCGAAAGTGACGCACATCCGGCGTCACTTTCGACATCATAGTGTGTAAATCCTAGATGATACGATTAATGAGCGCAAAAGCGTCGTTATCATATTATCGGTGTAGGCTCCGACTTTTTCATAATTACGCTGCCGCAACAAGTACGATGTTGTTGCTCGTTCCTGCAGCAGCACACATCGCTGTGTGTGAAGCCGCAGGAGCGAGGAACATCACTTTACCTGCCGCCGGCGGCTATACGGAAGGAAGAAGGTGGGCAGGATGTTTACATCCTGCTCATCTCCGCCCCTCCGCTTTGATTGGCCGCCTGCCGTGTGACGTCGCTGTGACGTTGTACGACCCGCCCCCTTAGGAAGGAGGCGGGACGCCGGCCACAGCGACGTCGCAGGCCAGGTAAGTGCATGTGAAGCTGGCGTAGCGATAATGTTCGCTACGCCAGGAATCACAAGATATCGCTGCTGCGACGGGAGCGGGGACTATCGCGTGCGACATCGCAGCATCGTCTTGCGATGTCGCAACGTGCAAAGCCCGCCTAATTCTCCCTAAACCTTGTTTCATAACCAGTCCAGAATCAATAAAGTTCATAGTAGACCCACAGTCAATTAAAGCGAATGCTGATATAAATCCATTCTCAAAAAGCAGTTCCACAATCACTCACACTTTACTTGAGGATTTTAGAGGCACCTGGAAGTCTGGGTGACCTCCTCGATAACCACCCAGACTTAGGCGTTTCCCCGACAGTTTGTCTGCTGGGGAGGCGTGCTAAGCAGTCCTTCCGGAAATGTCCAGGGCGACCACAGAAGAAGCAAATTTCGAGATCGCGACGTCGTCTCCTCTCCTTTTCTCTAGAACTGGCTGCACCGACTTCCATAGGTTCTGCCTCAGGTAGATGACGAAGGCTGTAAGGACTGAAAGGAACCTCTTGTCGAACCTCCCGTCTCTTCCATATTTTGCAATCCATCCAGATTGCCTGAGTCATGGCCTCCTCCAGTGAACCCAGAGGGAGGTGGAGAGCCAGAGCATCCTTTAACATATCCAACAGTCCTCTGGGGAAACTAACACCTGAGGGCTGTATCATTCCACAAGACTTTAGATGATCATTGTCTGAACTCTGAACTATACTGCTCAGCAGTGCAGCCTCCCTGTGTCAGATTCATGATCTTAGCCTCTGCCACCTGGACTCTGTCAGGTTTGTCATAAGTCACCCACAAAGCATCAAAAAAGGCGTTATCAGAAGACCATTCTGGGGCTAAAGGGAAAGAGAAAACGCCCATGTCTGGGGACCCCCCTTAAAAGGGAAATAACCACCCACTGGGACTCATTCCCTGACGATCGGGGTTGTAGTGTAAAAAATAATTTGCAGCTCTCCCTTAAGACTCTGAACTGGTCTTTCTCCCCTGAAAACTTAGGAAGCGCCACTATGGGTTTGAAAGAACTGAATTGTACATCAGGCGGTAGTGAGGGTTCTGGGAAGTACCCACCGCACTAGAACATTTCCCCTGCAGCTGAGTCGGAGAAAACTCAAACTTCTGCTGCTCCATACCAAGATCCTGGACTACCTAAGTCAGGCCACATGATCGTAGAGAGTACGTACTGGATTCATGGGAAGAGAGAGAAAAAAAAAAGTCAGGCCAGTTGTAATGTGATGCTAGTCACTACTTACGGGTAGTATAGACGGAAGAGTAGTCAGGAAAGCTGGGGTCTGGTAAATGGAGGACACGTATGAGCACAAGAAGTAAGCAAAGACATAGTCAGGTCAATATCCGAGGGTCAGAAATCCAGGAGCGCACATAATAGGTTCAGGGAGAAAACAGAGACGTGGTCAGGAAATGGTCTGAGGTCAGAAGGCAGGAGGTCACAACAGGAACAGAGAGTGGGCAGAGAGAAATCAAATAACAGTCCGAGGTCAGAAAACCAAGATCAGAACACTAACAGAGACACAAGCCAACAGCACAACTGCAGAACCAGAGAATACAACTGACAAGGTTCTGGGCAAGCATGCTCAGTAAAGAAGTCTTAGCAATTACCAGGAAGGTAGAACACCTGAGAGATCAGCACCAACATGGAATCCTGCACTATCAATCAGGCTGCTAACTCAGTAACTCAGGAAAGTGCAGCAGAGCATCTCCAAAGGCAAAATGCTCTGCACAGAGGAATTGTGACAGCCTTTGTGCCTGTTTTTTTGTTTTGTGTTTTGCAACCTTTTTTGTTTACACCCAATTCATTATAAGCGTCACCGCTCATCAGTGTACTGGGTCTCACGGAGCACAGCATGAGTTGGAAGTCGGAAGTGGCTGCTGCTCAACGTTTATGGAATCTTCATTCTGAAGTTTCAAAGCCTTTGATCAACGTAATTGAGGAACATTATGGGAAGTGTTGGCCTATGTTGTAACTGGGAGCTGTTCTTTCTAATGATGTAATGTCCTAACAGAAGGAGTCACAAAACACCCTAATGGAGGAGTAGTTAGATGCTCTAACACTATGTGTCGCTAGAAACACTAGTGATGGAGTAGTCAAACAAGCCAAAAGGTCAGGAGTCGGGAAATCACGTCAGGTATACGGGGAGATAATGGGGCCAAGATCAGAATACGAACTGGAGGTCTGGAAGCCAGGAGGTCCCGTCAGGTACATGGAGAAATAGCGGGGCAGAAGTCAGAGTACAAGCCAGAGGTCAGGGAAGCCTGGAAGTCAAGTCAGAGTCAGGGGAATGGGCGGAGAAGGGTACTAAGGTTAGGGGTAGTGAGGACAAGATGAAGACAGTCACTTACGTGATCCGGAGATGCAACTGCAATACAGGAACTATTACCGGTGGCGATCCGAGTGGAGTTGCCCCTAAATAAAGCAGGGCAGTCACCCGAAACAAGGCTCCAGTGAACATGCCCCTCCCAAAACCAACACAGGGCCCGAGGTTGGGAACAACCCATCCAACGGAGCATAACATAAAAACAATTCATCGACTCTGCAGGAGAGCAGAGCACTACCAATCAGGATCATGACAGTACCCCCTCCTCAAGGGAGGGGGGCCTAGACCCCCAGGTTTCCGAGGAAACCTCCGATGAAATGCTCTGATCTATCTATTGGCTCTTACTGAACACGCCGGAACCCAAGACCTGTCCTCAGGTCCATATCCCTTCCAATGAATCAGATACTGGAGAGAGTTCCGGACTCCAAGAATCCACAATCCATTATGATGTCTTAACTCTAGGTGTCGCAAGACACCCTAATGGATGAGTAGGGAGATGCTTTAACACCAGGTGTCGCTAGAAACACTAGTGGAGGAGCAGTCAAACAAGCCAAAAGGTCAGGAGCCGGGAAATTACATCAGGTACACAGGGAGATAGCGGGGATGACTTCAGAGTATGAGCCGGAGGTGTGAAAGCCAGGAGGTCACGTCAGGTACACGAGGAGATAGCGGGGTTGAAGTCAGAGTACAAGTCAGAGGTCAGAAAAGCATGGGCGTCGACTCAGAGTCAGACAAACGGGTGGAGAAGGGTACTAAGTTTAGGGATAGCGGGGTCAAGATCAGGACAGTCACTTACGGGAACCAGAGACGCAACTGCAATATACGAACTATCACCAGTGGTGTTCTGGGTGGAGTTGCTCCTAAATAAAGCAGAGCAGTCTCCCAGAACGAAGCTCCAGTGAACAGGCCCTTCCCAAAACGAACACAGGGCCCGAGGCTGGGAACAACCCGTCCACCGGAGCATAACATAAAAACAATTCTTCGGCTCTGCAGGAGAGCAGAGCATCGCCAATCAGACAAATAAATTGGTGAACGAGCGACTGTCTCTTGTTTTTATTTCTCTCTCTTTATGTCTTTCAGGTTTCCATTTATGGACTACATTGGATTCCCTGGACTATGTCCCTTGACTACTTTGGACTTGCATTGTTTTTTTGTTTTGTTTTTTAAACAAGGGAAAAAGTTGAAGAGTATTTTTTCAAATAAACTATTTTTGTGTGTACATTTTGCTTTTTTTACCTACTGGGTTAGTAATGGGGGTGTCTGATAGACGACTCTCCATTACTAACACCAGGACTTATTGCCAGCTGACACCAGTCGCAACTACCATTACCCAGATTATCACCGTACTTGGGCATCGAGAAGAGCAAATGTAAAGCACCAGAAATAGCGCATCTACTTTGGGCGGCTGTGGGCTAGTATTTTTAGGCTGGGAAGAGCCCAATAGCCATGGACCTTGCCAGCTTGATAATATCACTTCATAGCTGTCTGCTTTACCTTGGCTGGTTATCAAAAAGAGGTGGGACCCCACATCATTTTTTTTTAATTATTTATTTATTTATTGGGCTAAACCAGGCTAAACATATTTTAGTGCCACACAAAAGGCACTAAAGGGTGCAAGTGATATGTATAATATGTAGGGGGACTGGGAAATTAAATATCCGAAGGATATTTATCTATTATAATATATTTCTATCATCTATCTATCTAGCTACAGGTATATATTTATATTCTTTTGTGTCTGTATGTGTGTTTAAGAGTATTGAGAAGTGGGTGGTTAAAGTGTTACTTAAGAGATGGTGAAGGCTGTAATTATGCATGATTTTATACCATTATAATCTGTAATAATAAACTTATTTCTTTGCTATGGGCAACTTCCCATTTGTTCTGCTGCCTGTGTTTCAACCAATTTTATTAAGACAAAAACGCATTAAAAAATGTATGTAACAAAAAATTCACACAAAAAATAAAGCAAGTAAACCATGATGTGGAATTGGTGTAGAAATTTTGCAGCGTCAAAAACTCAACAAACGCTCATTGTGGGTACGTACCTAAGAGGTTTTCTTTGTCTTTTTCAATGTAACACATTGAAGCCAATTAAATCTTCAGTGGGATATTCAGGAATACCTAATGTGACAGAGTTACTCAATTTGCATGCTTCTTTAAAGCTGGTGTCACACATAACGACGACGACAACGACGTCGCTGCTACGTCACCATTTTCTGTGACGTTGCAGCGACGTCCCGTCGCTGTCGCTGTGTGTGACATCCAGCAACGACCTGGCCCCTGCTGTGAGGTCGCCGGTCGTTGCTGAATGTCCAGCTTCATTTTTTGGTCGTCACTCTCCCGCTGTGACACACACATCGCTGTGTGTGACAGCGAGAGAGCGACGAAATGAAGCGATCAGGAGCCGGCACTGGCAGCTGCGGTAAGCTGTAACCAGCGTAAACATCGGGTAACCAAGGGAAGACCTTTCCCTGGTTACCCGATGTTTACGCTGGTTACCAGCCTCCGCTCTTGCTGCCAGTGCCGGCTCCTGCACTGTGACATGTGGCTGCAGTACGCATCGGGTAATTAACCCGATGTGTACTGTACCTAGGAGAGCAAGGAGCCAGCGCTAAGCAGTGCGCGCGGCTCCCTGCTCTCTGCACTGTGACATGTAGCTGCAGCACACATCGGGTTAATTAACCCGATGTGTGCTGCAGGAGAGCAAGGAGCCAGCGCTAAGCGCGGCTCCCTGCTCTCTGAACTGTGACATGTAGCTGCAGCACACATCGGGTTAATTAACCCGATGTGTGCTGCAGGAGAGCAAGGAGCCAGCGCTAAGCGCGGCTCCCTGCTCTCTGCACATGTAGCACAGCGACGTTATGATCGCTGCTTCTGCTGTGTTTGACAGCTAAGCAGCGATCATAACAGCGACTTACAAGGTCGCTGTTACGTCACCGAAAATGGTGACGTAACAGCGACGTCGTTGTCGCTGTCGTTTAGTGTGACACCAGCTTAAGGTAGCACACAGGAACACATTCATTTAAAAGTCCAGCAGATTCATTTTATCAAACACAAGCCATAGTCCTGGTACATAATGCAAACATGGTTTTCAGTCTACTACACTAGCAGTACACCAACAGGTTCAGAAACACTTTTCAATTATCCCAGTGGAGCCAGCTCAGCCTCCACTTACTGACCCCAGTCAGAAAACAAACTCCTCCCGAGGTACCTACCGGAGGTTTCCCAAACCTCCATACACTGATCCCGGTCAGATGAAGCGAACCCTCTCTTTCCTTCAGAGGATCCCCTATGTACACTTCTGGTCAGGACAAGCGAATCCTACCTTCTCTCAGAGGGTTACTTCCTGGAGACATCAAAGTCTCCCCACTGTGACCATGTGGCAAGCAAACAGTCTCCATCTTACCAGATGAAACCCACCTATGGGTTCCACTTATGTGGATAGCCATGCCCAGTTGTCTCTCCAGCTACTCATAAAATCTGGCCCTCGTTCGCCCTAACAAGTACCAAACTGAATATCCAGGTTTATACCACTTCTATTATACATACCAGCCACCATGATACACCAGCTAGACTATGAGCTGCAGCAAAGAACAAAGGAGAAAGGTGAAGCGGGGAATCTGTGGTTCTCACACATAAAAGGAATCTTGCTTGGTTTTTATTTTACCCAAAGCAGGATTTTTATTTCAGATCTAAGTCTGCAGAGACATTATTATTAGTGATGGGCGAATAATAACTATTTGTGTTTGGATAATGCTTACCAAATACCGAGTACTATTCCAGCATTTGTCACATCAAGAAAAATGCTCGAGTTCCCCATTGACTTGCATTAGATTTATTATTCATGACGAATACCGGAATAGGATTATTTGGGATTTGTTACAAATAATCTGAAACCAAATAGTTATTATTCACCCATCACTAATTTTTATTTGTACACATTTGTATACCTTTGTTGGCTTTTAGTACATGAAATATGATAGATTATCTTCCCATGTAGTTCTCTGGATTATATGAAGGCTAGAAAGCAAGTACTGACCATAATGGTTATTCTATTGTAGAGCTATAAGTCAAAGTACAATGAGTTGGTAAAACAGAAGGTGTTTAGATCAATTTATTCCAGAGAACAGTGTATTGTGGGAGTTCAGATGACAGTTACGCATTTGTTCTAAGCTGTAAAGCCCCATGCAGAGTGTGGATAAACTATACACAGATACCAAGAAGGAACAATTAGAATTCTCGTTTTCACATTGGGTGTGAAAGGAGAAAACAACACTTTAAATTATTAAAGGAAAGCTTTACAAAGTTGCTTTGATCATAAGAAGATCTAGATTATACTATTAGATCAAAGCTTTTAAATCTAATCTAATTCTAGGCATCGTCATACCATGGTCATTGCGTCAAAATTGGACAACTGATATCCTCATCCTCATTACTGAGCCTCTGTTATGAACCTGTGTGTATGATGATCTGGTGACTTCAATAATTGGCTGCAAAGAACACGGTCACAAACTAGCAATTACAGTGATACTTTGCTCACTGGCTGAGTTGCAGGATCGTTCGCTCTACCACGTAAGGCACAGATGTTAGCACAGTAGAGTTAAAACAAGCTACAAATGCCAAAAGATCTGAAATCATGGATAAAATGGATCAAAAAGAAAATGCAAAGAAGAGAAGAAGGACATATGAGAGGAGAATGAGAATGAATCCATTCTCTGACCTGTCTCTAATGGACTATCATAAAATACTTGAAAAATTCTGAAGTTCATGCCTCATCAATAGAGATCACGGTTAATATCACAAATCAATGGGTGTGCTGGTACGTGCATAGTCATTGTCAATGTGACATTGAACCTTTTCTCCTAAGCATTACTTGTAGGTATGTCCTTTTATGAACACACTTTTAGAAAATTCAGTACAACACAGACTTCTTTCCATTATAGGGAATACTGGAAATGTTTTATTTTATAGCTAAAGAGAGCTCAGTATTGGGGTAATGTTAAATATAAATGAGCATAGGGAGCTCTAGCCAGCACAGTAAGCATAAACTACAATGTACCTTGATATTGTCTGCCTATTAACATTGGAATAATTCATCTAAAATGTCTTACTGTAAAAATGAAATAAAGGATAAAAATTCTAAGCTGTGATCATTTTATTAACTTCAAAAGAAATATATTAGTGGGTCATTACAATACTTTCGCTCAAGACTACAGTCCCTGACAGAAGTTCTGTCGCTTATCCATGTTATGTAAATAAAAGCTTATAACCTGACTTTAAATTCATCTATTGGTTTTATAAATTACTGTTTTGAAACCTGAGACCCTCCCCAATTTTGTTTAGGTTATGAAAATAAAGTTGTTGCAAAGCTGAAATATTGATCATTTAATGAACACAGAAAGGTCAGATTTTGGCAAGACAAAAGTTTTGTCGCCTTGTCATACACTGCACACAATCCTAGTTTACATCCTCACCTCTGCTCACTACATGATCGGTTAAGTAGTGGGTGTGTATAAAAAGAAACCCAGCAGCCCAGAATTTCAGTTGAACTGCAACTTGACCTCTGACAACATGCCAAAAATCCACCCTGCGACCAAAGCATTGATTATCAAGAGGCTGAAGAACAGATCCACTGCAGAGGTGGCTGGCACCTTTAATGTGTCTCAGCGTCAAATACAAAGAATTAAAAAAAGATTTTAAGAGACGGGAGATGTTTTTGACAAGTCCAGGTCCAGCAGACCCCGCAAGACAACTACTCAGGAGGAACGTTTGTTGGTTAGAAAATCCAAAGGCAGCCCATCTTCCACTGCAGCAGAGCTCCAAAACGCCTGGTCACCTCAAGTCCCTCTGTCAACTAGAACAGTTTGAGGATTCTGTCTCAAAATGGCCACCATGGTCGAATCAGTGCCCAGAAACCAGCACTAAACAAAAGGCAATTAAAAAAACGTGTGGCATTTGCCAAGTCCCACAGCCTGCTAAACAGATGGACGCTGGAAAAGTGGAAGAAGGTGGATTTCTCTGATGAATATTCAGTTAAATTACACCACAGCCGCCGCAAATACTGCAGGAGACCTACTGGAGCCCGCATGTATCCAGAAAACACTTAAGTTTGGTGGTGGAAAAAGATCATGGTCTTGGGTTTCATTCAGTATGGCGTGTGCGAAACATTTGCAAGGTGAAAGGCAATATCAATAGCCTAAAATATCAAGAAGTATTAGCTACCTCTTACATTCCCAATCATAAAAGGGGTCAAATTCTGCAGCAGGATGGTGCTCCATCTCATACATCCATCTCTACAACAAAGTTCCTCTTGGCAATAAAGATCAAGGCGCTCAAGGACTGGCCAGCCCAGTCACCAGACATGAACATCATTGAGCATGTTTGGGGTAGGATGAAAGAGGAAGCTTGGAAGACAAAACCAAAGAATCTAGATGAACTCTGGGAGGCATGTAAGACTGCATTCTTTGCTATTCCTGATGACTTATTCAATAAATTGTATGAATCATTGTTTAACCGCATGGATGCAGTCCTTCAAGCTCATGGAAGTAACACAAAATATTAAATATGGCTCTAATAGCACCACAACTTCATTCACCAATGTTATGCAACATATCTTTGTATTAGAAGTTAATTATTTGCTTGAATTTAACATTACTTTCTGTGGGCGACAAAAGAGTAATTTATAAAACCAATTGATGAATTTAAAGTCAGGTTATATAACATGGATAAGCGACAGAACATTTGTCAGGGACTGTATGCATAGAAGGGACCCATAGTAAAGAATATGACTAGTATCCTCATCTCACTGCATATAGATTTTTACAATTTCTATTTTCAATGCCTGTTATAGAAATTAGAGATTATTAAATCTTTTAAAATTTGAATTGTTCAGGTACAAAATATTTTTACAAAAAAAATTGATTTGCCACGTATTACACTGAAAAGTTGAGTGGAACTATACAGTCGTCTCCCTGTTTTTAGAGAGTAGTGACAGCTTTAAGACTGGAGCCTCTCATCTCCATCTGGGACTCTACATTTAAATCTTGTTTTATTTATGTTGGTGCTGAAACAGTTAATGTCAGTTTTGCTGCTAGCAGTTTCCTAGTAGTGCAGGTCAGCTGCAGCTGCTCTGTAGCCACTCTCCTTTGTGTTTAAGTAGCAGGGTTTCCCAGCAATCGCTGATGATTATACAAAGCCATTTGTATTCTGGCCGCCTTGGTGGAAGGAGCTGCTGTGGATTTGTCCTGAAGCTGTATCGTCTCCATTTTGGTTGTTTTTCCCTTGTTTGTCTCACCTACCCTCTTGATGCATTAGTGCAGCGGTGGGTCAAATGAACTTTACCTTCCTACTTACTAGCCAGGACTATAGTAGGGACTTTTCAGGGCTTTGAGTATTCCTGTACGACAGGTGAGGAGCTTGTATAGGGTCTGGCTAGGAGTGCAGGACATGTCCCATCTACCTTCTCACTAGTGCCAGGGCCCACCATTGTTATTGTATTACTGGTGTCCAACTTGTTTGTGGTGTTGTTGAGGTGTGTTTTTGTTGTGTGTCAGACATCTGTTGGTCTGTTCCTCCTGATTACAGAGACAAAAGAGGCAAATAGTAATCTTCTTTTACTAGTTTCAGTGGTGCTGGTCATTCTGCTATTGCAAGAGACTGCAACATTCTTACCCTTGTTTATTTTTATTTTTTATTATTTTATTTTTCACTATCTTGTCCATTGCCTTTGAATTTTTTTCTTTTACCATACATTTTCTTCAAGTGCCATAACTAGTTTCTAAATATCTTTTCATTCCCAATTATTCAACCTTTGCTAAAAATAATATAACAAAAAATATATGACATTTATACAGAACACAAAATATAGTAGTATAGGGGTGGCATACATGGATGTCAAATATGACTTGTAAAACAGGTGAAATAACAGACATGCACAGTTTAAAATCTACATTTTTTCTATTGTATTAAACAAAATTCAACTCTTTTTCCCAAAATGAGAAAATAAGAAATGTTAGGTAGGTACACAACCAAAAAGCCAGCACCTCCAAGAGAATATCTGACGCCCCTGGACTATCAAGTCATCACAGGGTATTGCACATTCTACCCTCCCGTGCAGTATCCACCTCCCTCTTGGTTATGGGTCCCTAACCAAATTGTGTTGCCTACATCAGCTAATCAAATCCTAGATACACGCTGCACTACACCCACCAGACACACCAGTGGACGGCTTGAGTGGAATAGAGTCACCCACCTGGGGTGTCAGGGAGGGGAGGTGAGGAGTGTAGTGAGTTATGAGTTGGAGTGAAGTAGTGAGGAGGTGGAGAGTAGCCCTCGAGCTGTGAGGAGCTCTGACGAGGTCGGGAGCCGAGACTACCATAAGGAAACTGTCTAGGTTGCAGATGGTGGTCTGTGCCTAGAGGAGTTGCACCCCCGATCTCAGGGGATCGTGGCAAGGGGATCAGATCTGTCGAGCAGGATAGCCGGCGGCCTTGCACCATCACCGGGCTGAGACCAAAGCACGATGGGGTACATGGACCCTAGGTCGGGGAGTAGCTGCATGCAACTCGATAATTCACCCGTGGAGAACGGAGCCTTCAAGATTTGTTCCCAATCGCTCCAAAATCGGGGCACTAGCGCAACGAGGGGGATAGGACTTTCCATCCAAAATGGTCCAGAAAATCCCAAGCGTGAGCCCTGAGAGCAACCTCCCATAGTTAGCCATAGTGGGGAGCGGGACCCGGCAAGTTCCACACTACTGGGACCACCAGAGAAGTAAACTTAGTGCCAGGAGGCAGGTCACGGATCACCAGGCAGCACCAATGGGGATGGGACCCGAACTAACTCCCCTCAGCGGAAGCGGTGTCCAGGGACTTGGTTTACCCAGTTGTCAGTGTCTGCTTAATGGACTGAGTGAGTACAAGAGTGATCCCTGCATCCCACGGAAAATCAGTGTATTACCTGTACGCTTACACTATTCAATATACAGTATATACAGAGCTCCTGTGTATAATGTCACTGGTAGTGATGGGCTATCCCGAACTGTAAAGATCAGGGATCATACCGATCACATAGTGATCGTGTACATGATCCTGATCACGAGCTTTCCTGGGAAGCTCATGTTACAGATCTGGTCCAGTTCGGGTCCATGGGCTGTAAAAAAAGCACATTATTAAAAAACATTCTGATTATACTTACAGGTCCCGCGACGCGTCCTGCAGACTCTGTCTCCCAGCAGCATCTGCATCCACGTCTGATCATTGCCGTGCCCCCCGGTAAGCAGCACTGCCTAAAGGACCTTCCATGAGGTCATAGCCATGTGACCAGTCTGGTGTGAATGTTGTACAAACATTGGCTTACAGACTGGTCACATGACTATGACATCATCAACGGTCCTGTTACCTGATTGTGCGAGTGTCGCATCGCATCACGGCGCACAATCTCCCGACAGGAGTGGTCAGCTGCATGTACTTCCATGCAGCTGAGGTGCTCCTGTCCTGAGAGTGTCAGGCTTTGCGGGGTGATGCAATGCAAAACGCAAGTGCAATCATACCCTGACTGTCAGCCTGCTTCTCGCTCTGTACAGAGCGATATAGCAGAGCTGACATGGCTCTTTCTGCTTCTCACTTTCTATAGACTGTGTCTGTACAGAGAGTGATGAAGCTGACATTGCTGTCCTTATGGATTATGTCTGGCTAAAAAAATGTTTAGAATAAAGATGGAGTCTCTAAATGTTTTTATTACCCAGCGTGTCACCGCATTAGGGCTGCTGGACGAGTCGGGTAAAGCACCTGGAAATGGCGCTAAGAAACAATGCACCATCTCCAGGGGCGGCTGTGGGCTGACGAGAATCCCAGCCCCCAGCTGCCTAGTTTTACCCGACTGGCAATCAAAATACGGCGGGAGCCCACGTGGGCATTTTTTTTAAAATTATTTTTTAAATAATTAAAAAAAAAACCCAAACAAACTTAATGGCTTCCCTGTATTTTGATTGCCAGCCAAGGTAAAGCTAGGCAGATGGAGGTGGCAGCCCATAGATGTCTGCTTTATCTGCACTGAGAATCAAAAATACCGCGGAGCGCTATGTAATTTTTTTAATGATTTATTTATTTTTACAGTACTGTGATGTCTAGCAATCACAGACCCGACACAGAGAATAGGAGTCTGTGATTGTCTTTTGGAGTATCCTGAAAAGAGAAAAATCTAAGAATAAGAAAGAGAAAAATAAAGAGAAAAATCAGAAAAACTGAAAATTTTGCAGTGGTCTCTCAATTTTTGCCAAAGCTATATGTATATATATATATATATTGTACACAAATATATAGTTGTATAAAAATAATAAATAATTTAAAAAAATGATGTAGCGCTCCGCGGTATTTTTGATTCTCAGCGCAGATAAAGCGGACGGTTATGGGCTGCCAACCCCATCTGCCTGGCTTTACCTTGGCTGGCAATCAAAATACGGGGAAGCACATTTTTTTGTTTTTTAAATTATTTAAAAAAAATAATAAAAAAAAATGCATGGGCTCGCGCTGTATTTTGATCACCAGTCAGGTAAAACTAGACAGCTGGGGGTGGGATTCTCAGCAACCCGCAGCCACCCCTGGAAATGGCCCATTGTTTCTTATACACAGAAGCATTGTATATAGTGTCAAAATACAGGTAACACAGTGTTCACCAGTGACATTATACACATAAGCTCTGTATATAGTGTCAGTATACAGGTAAAGGTGCATCTCAATAAATTAGAATACCATCAAAAAGTTAATTCATTTCAGTAATTAAAAAAAAGGGAAACGCATATATTATATAGAGTCATTACTAACAGAGTGCTCTATTTCAAGTGTTTATTTCTGTTAATGTTGATTATTATAGCTTACAGCCAATGAAAACCCAAACGTAATTGTCTCAGAGCTCCTGCGTTTAAAGTCACCTGATCTCTTCATAACCTTTACACTGACGGTGTATATAAATCTCCTGTGTATAATGTCACCAGTGGTAATATTAGTGTTATTAGTATTGTGGTTTTTTATTGTGTTTTATTGTAGTATTAGTTGGACACTGTGTGGTGATAATATGTTGCAATAAAAAAGGAAAAAACATCAGGCACTCACCAGTTGCTGCTTGTGCAAGTTTTGTTGTTTTATTCGTGCAGGTTACAAGTGCATGGAGTGGAGGGGAGGGAGTGGACGCTACACACGTCCAAAGACGACGGCGGCCGTTTCGCACCTGTCTGGTGCTTCAGCTGGTCTGAACTGAGCTGACATCACATCCATTATATCCACATAATACAGGTGGTTGATGTCAGCAGTGATTAAAACAGGTTTAAAATCAAACTGCAGTATTACTACTGAATGGAGTGCAAAATAAGCATGTACAAACATATAAAGACATACAATAATTTTACATATAGCTGGAATCTAGAAAAATTATCCCAAGAATACGCTCAACTCATTTTTATCATTTAGTCCTAATGGACCCAAAGCATTAAACTTCATAATATATTCTGCCTCCTTTCTGAGCAGAAGTTTGTGCGTATCCCCACCTCTGGCTGGAGTTTTAACTAGATCAATGCCTATAAATGACAATACATTGGGGTCAGAATTATGGACTTCTTTTATATGATTGATTAATCTTGTAGCGCCTATTCCGCTAGAGATGGAATTTCTATGCTCTCTAAATCTTATAAACAAATTTCGAATAGTTTTGCCAATATAAAAATATTGACAAGGGCAGAATATTACATACACCACCATTTTGGACCTGCAGGTAATCAGACTTTTGACATAATGTGAATGGCCACCTATTTTAAATGTTCTGCCAACTATATGAAATTGGCAAAAAGAGCAATTGCCACATCTAAAATTACCTGTAGGGCCAGCATGGTGTAGCCAGGTCAAGGGCGGTAAATAGCGTTTTTTAATCAGAATATCTCCAATATTCCTGCACCTCCTGTGTGTCACTAGGGGCTTGTTAATGGCCATGTCTCTCAGCTCATCAATCCCTTCGATTATATACCAATTTTTATTTATCACTGATTTTATTGTTCGGTCCATAGGTCCGAATTTATAATTAAACACAAAACGATCTAGTTGTTTTTTGGGGGGGAGATTGTTACAATTCCTGACAAGAGATCTTTTTTCAAGCTCTATTTTCTCCTCTGCTTGGGCCTGCATGGAGTTAATTAAATTCAGGGGATAACCCCTTTCCAAAAAGCGTTGTTTTAGATCTTTTGTCTGAACTTGCAAAGCATCTGCATTATTGGTGATCCTATTCAGCCTTAAAAACTGGCTGAAAGGAACCGATTTCAGTACATGCTCAGGATGGGCACTTTTATAATGCAATAGTGTGTTCACTGTAGTCGGTTTCCTGTAGAGCTCCCTTGAAATTAACCCTTCATGGGCTGTTAATTTGACATCAAGGAACTCAATACATTTATCTCCGAAAAAATGTGTGAACAGCATATTGCAATTATTTTCCGAATTTAAATACGCTACAAAGGAATTAAACTGTTCCCTATCTCCATCCCAAATTATCAGGACATCGTCCACAAATCGCATGTACTTTTTTATATGTTTGATATATGGATTGATGGGACTGTAAATTAAACGATCTTCAAGGTGCGCCAGAAACAAATTCGCAAAAGTACATGCCACCGGAGTCCCCATTGCTACTCCACTATTTTGTTGGTACCAAGTGTGCCCAAATTTGAAAGTGTTATGTTTTAAGACCAAATTCAAAGCCTCTTCAATAAAATTAATTAAATGGGCATCTTCACCAAGCTCTCTCAACATATCTGTAATGCTGTCTATTCCAAGGTTCTGTGATATCTCTGACAATGCCGGATGTGCGTCACGGAATCCGTGACCCCAACGACATATTGCCAGATATATCGTACCGTGTGACGCCCGCATAAGACTTTCATTGGCATGGGAGACCAGGCTCCATCATCTTAAAAAGGGCAGAGGCGACCGTGATAGGTCTCCTGCAATATGTGACTCAAGCAGTAATACACAGGTTAGCAGAATTTAACTCCTGCAAGCCCTATCACTAACAAAAGCACAGCTGGTCCACGCCAGAGCCTGTGTGTGCAACTCAAAGGTTGCATTGTGTGGAGTGTCCAACTCTGCTATGTGAACAGTGTCAGAAGTATTCCTGACACTTGGCAAGTTTTAAGCCAAACATCACCAGCAACCCAGTTTATCCTCACCATCAGAGACTCTGGTGAATACCCGGTGTGTATCTAAGTCACACCCCTCAGGTGTACCGTGTGCTGCAGCCCACTGGGTCCACTCTCGCTCACACCCACGAGCATTACACGCTGATATCAATAAGGGGAAGATTCTTTATTTCCAATAGCGATTAAATACTTGGCTATTTATCTATGCAAATATACACTTACAGAGGTTCTCCGGTGAAAACAAGTAATCACTACTTCTAAAGGTCCAGTCACACTAAGCAACTTACCAGCGATCCCAACAACGATAGGGATCGCTGGTAAGTTGCTAGGAGGTTGCTGGTGAGATGTCACACTGCGACGCTCCAGCGATCCCACCAGCAACCTGACCTGGCAGGGATCGCTGGAGCATCGCTACACAAGTTGCTGGTGAGCTCACCAGCAACCAGTGACAAGCCCCCAGCGCCGCGTGGAAGATGCTGCGCTTGGTAACTAAGGTAAATATCGGGTAACCAACCCGATATTTACCTTGGTTACCACCGCACGGAGCTACACGTGCAGAGAGCAGGGAGCAGCGCACACTGAGCGCTGGCTCCTTGCTCTCCTAGTTACAGCACACATCGGGTTAATTACCCGATGTGTGCTGCAGCTAAATGTGCACAGAGCAGGGAGCAGCGCACACTGCTTAGCGCTGGCTCCTTGCTCTCCAAGTTACAGCACACATCGGGTTAATTACCCGATGTGTGCTGCAGCTAAATGTGCACAGAGCAGGGAGCAGCGCACAATGCTTAGCGCTGGCTCCTTGCTCTCCTAGTTACAGCACACATCGGGTTAATTAACCCGATGTGTGCTGCAGCTACATGTGCACAGAGCAGGGAGCAGCGCACAATGCTTAGCGCTGGCTCCTTGCTCTCCTAGTTACAGCACACATCGGGTTAATTAACCTGATGTGTGCTGCAGCTACATGTGCACAGAGCAGGAGCCGGCACTGACAGTGAGAGCGGCGGAGGCTGGTATCAAAGGTAAATATCGGGTAACCAAGGACAGGGCTTCTTGGTTACCCGATGTTTACATTGGTTACCAGCCTCCGCAGAAGCCGGCTCCTGCTGCCTGCACATTTAGTTGTTGCTGTCTCGCTGTCACACACAGCGATCTGTGCTTCACAGCGGGACAGCAACAACTAAAAAATGGCCCAGGACATTCAGCAACAACCAACGACCTCACAGCAGGGGCCAGGTTGTTGCTGGATGTCACACACAGCAACATCGCTAGCATTGTCACAAAAGTTGTTCGTTAGCAGCGATGTTGCTAGCGATGTTGCTTAGTGTGACGGGGCCTTAAGGCCACATTCACATGTTCAGTATTTGGTTAGCATTTTACATCAGTATTTGTAGCCAAAACCAGGAGTGGGTGAAAAATGCAGAAGTGGTGCATGTGTCTATTATACTTTTCCTCCGATTGTTCCACTCCTAATTTTGACTTACAAATTCTGATGTAAAATACTGACCCAATCCAGAAAGTGGGAATGTGGCCTAAGTATAAGTATTAACTTATTGATTGGGGGGGTATTATTATTAATATTATTATTATTTATTCATAGAGCACCATTAATTCCATGGTGCTGTACATGAGAAGGGGGTTATATACAAAATACATATACAAGTAACAGTAGACAGACTAGTACAGAGGGGAAAGGGCCCTGCCCTTGCGGGCTTACATTCTATAGGATTATGGGGAGGAGACAGTAGGTGGGGTGTAGATTGGGCGGCAGCTCCGCATGGTGGTCGGGCGGCAGCTCCGCACGGTGGTCGGGCGGCAGCTCCGCACGGTGGTCGGGCAGCAGCTCCGTACGGTGGTCGGGCGGCAGTGAGTTTATTGTAGATTGTAGGCTTTTCTGAACACGTGGGTTTTCAGGTTCTGTTTGAAGTTTGCAAGGGTAGGGGATAGTCTGATGTGTTGAGGCAGCGAGTTCCAGGAGACTGGGGATGCTCGGGAGAAGTCTTGGAGTCGGTTGCGTGAGGAGCGAATGAGAGAGGAGGAGAGAAGGAGATCTTGGGAGGACCGGAGGTGACGTGTTGGAGTGTAGTGGGAGATTAGTTCAAAGATATAGGGAGGAGATAGATTATGCACAGCTTTGTAGGTCAGTGTTAGTAGTTTTAATTGGATACGGTGGAAGAGTGGGAGCCAGTGGAGGGACATGCAGAGAGGAGAAGCGGGGCGGTATTGAGGAGAGAGGTGGATCAGTCGGGCAGCAGAATTAAGGATGGACTGGAGAGGGGCGAGCGTGTTGGCAGGGAGGCCACAGAGGAGGATGTTACAGTAGTCGAGGCGGGAGATTATGAGGGTATGCACTAGCATTTTTGTAGATTGCGAATTGAGGAAAGGGCGGATTCTGGAAATATTTTTGAGTTGAAGACGGCAGGAAGTGGTGAGGGATTGGATGTGTGGTATGAAGGACAAGGCAGAGTCAAAGGTCACTCCAAGGCAGCGAACTTTGGGTACTGGTGAGAGCATGGTGTTATTTATTGTAATAGATAGATCAGGTGGAGAGTGTAGGTAAGACGGAGGAAAGATGATTAGCTCAGTTTTGGCCACATTGAGCTTTAGGAAGCGAGAGGAGAAGAAGGAGGATATAGTAGATAGACATTTCGGGATTTTGGACAGCAGAGATGTGACATCTGGACCAGAGAGGTAGATCTGGGTGTCGTCGGCATATAGGTGGTAGTGGAAGCCATGGGACTTTATGACTTGTCCCAGGCCAAATGTGTAGATAGAAAAAAGTAAGGGTCCTAGGACAGAGCCTTGAGGAACGCCAACAGAGAGATGGCGGGATGAAGAGGTTGTGTGAGAGTGGGAGACACTGAAAGTGCGATTGGAAAGGTATGAAGAGATCCAAGAGAGGGCAAGATCTCTGACACCAAGGGAAGAGATAGTCTGTAATAGGAGGGAGTGGTCAACGGTATCGAAGGCTGAGGACAGGTCTAGAAGTAGGAGTATGGAGAAGTGCTTGTTAGCTTTGGCAGTAAGTAAGTCATTCGTGATTTTGGTCAGGGCAGTTTCGGTAGAATGATGTGGACGGAAGCCGGACTGTAGGTTATCAAACAGAGATTTAGAGGATAGGTGGGAGGAAAGTTCAGCATGGACATGCTGTTCCAGGAGTTTTGAGGCAAGTGGGAGTAGTGATATGGGACGATAGCTGGTAGTAGAGGTTGGATCGAGGGAAGGTTTCTTTGACTGCAGGGACCCATACTGATTGACAGAATGCTTAACTTTTATCCCAATTAGACTGGAGCTCATGTACAACTAGACCACTGATCCATTCATTCGCTCAGTGGCTGTGAGAACTGTATTTGGCATTTTCTGGTAGCCCCAAAGAGGATGAATGGAGCTGCGGTCACACAGACAACCTGCGGCTATATTTTAAAATGGCGATAAAATTGCCCTGTCAGTTATAAAAGTTCTGCATTCCTCTGATCGGTGCAGTTTCCAATGGTCGGATTCCACCGATCAATAAGAAATCACCTACCTAACCTGTGGATCGATGATAATTTGTTTTTGACCAAAAATCCCCTTTAATGCAAACTACTATACTTGTACATTGTAGTTATGATATGCGCAAAGTAGATGTGCAGGAGCTGCCTGTGTTTTCCAGTTGTTGCTGCACTATAACAGGGATAAAGGCTTACAGGTATTGCATATAGTTACACTGTGGGCCTCTAGAGTGAAATCCTTCTGTGAGACCCAAAGACCCCAGTCCGACCTTGCTCACATATGAGAAAATACGGCCTTGTCACTGATTTCATATATTATTTCTGTGGCTTGCTTATGCTTTTTAGTGCCTTAAGAATGAATAAAAAGTCTGTTATTGTAAGTCAAATACAGTAAGACAGATGCAACTTATGACTGATTAATAACACTGGCGCTACTGCTAGCACTCTGTTATCACTCTCCCAATATCAATAGAATCTCTATATTATTCACAGACTACTATACTCATCTTCATCAATGATGCAGTTGTAAAAATACTACTATCTGCAGTATTTGTAAAGGGTTTTAGGGTTTGTTAAAATGTCTGCTTCCTTCCCTGCCTCAGCTTTTGTACAGGTTATGATAGTCTCTTCTGTTTGGCTATGCTGTACCATGTGATATGATAGCTGCAAGGCATTATGGGGAAGCTGGCATAGTTGCACCTGAAGTTATATGAATGTCCCGTCCTTTTTTCGAGGCAATTCGTACAAATCGGATAGGATATTGTTGCATTCACTGGGAGCTGCAAATTTCGAAAAAATTTGGCACAAATTATAGTCACATTGACATGACTGGTTCATCTTTAGTAGAAATCAATTTTCACCAAGCTCAATTTATTGATTGAGTCCATTCCAAACAGTCTAAGGCCTCTGCCACACTCACGTGAAATTCACGCACGTGCCGAGAGACACGTATTTTCCCTGCGTGTTGGGCCTCTGCCACACTCACGTGAAATTCACGCACGTGCCGAGAGACACGTATTTTCCCTGCGTGTTGGGCCTCTGCCACACTCACGTGAAATTCACGCACGTGCCGAGAGACTTGTATTTTCCCTGCGTGTTGCGTGCAGGTAAGTACGTGTATCTGGTACGTGCGGGACACGTGTGTTCTACTTGTGCTATCCGCGATAGCACACGTAGAACCGGTAATTATCATACTCACCTGGTCCTTCCTGCTGTCCGCGCTGCTGTCCGTGGTGCTGATCCTCGGTCTCCAGCCCTCCCGTCTCCCATCTGCTGCTGCTGCCAGGCGGTGAAGTGAATATTCAATGAGAATAATGAGCGGCGGTCGGCAGCAAGAGGCAGCAGTGGCAGAGACAGGAGGGCAGGAGAAGGTGAGTTAATGTTTTGTTTTTTTTTCACTGACATGTGTGTTTTCTCCGGCGCGTGTCACACGGGACCGCATCCACACTACACCCGTGTGGTACGGGTGTGGGCCGTGTGACACCCGTGCTGCGGGAGAAATCACTGACATGTCAGCGCTTTGAAAAACGCACACACGTACAAACGCACATGGACACACGTTCCGTGTGGTTTTACGTGTGTGTGCCTGCTACAATAGGGTAGCATTGGTTAACGTATCTCCGTGCCGCTGGTACGTGTAAAAAATGGCAAACACGTGCCGGCGGCACGGATGTGTGTCGCAGGCCTAAAGAAATGTCAGATATTTGTGGTGTATATTTAAACAGAATCTTTCACCAATTTTTTATGTTGAACTGTACACACGATTTATCGGGTACAAATCGGGTCGCCTTTCAAGGTAAAAGTGATCTACCCCCCTGAGGACCTGACCTTATATACTGCCCCCTTTATCACAACCCCTTAACCAATCAGAATGCCCCAAATCCCAGCCAAACCTACAGCACCACCCTATAATTTTCCCGCACAAACCACTCCACAAATTAACCCCTTCTCTGCCACTAAGGCCTAGCATACCTCCTTAGTCATGCTGCCCTCCCTTGAGCCTCTTCAGGGCAGCAGTCCGGCCTGTCGTTGACTGTGATACTGAAACAAAAGAATACAGCAGGACTCTATAAATGCTAAGGCTATGTGCGCACTAGAAAATTGATTTATCTCAAGAAAATTTCTTGAGAAACTTCTGGGAGTTGAAGATTACCGCACCTGTGGTAAAAAACCGCACCAAAACCGCGGGAAAAACATGCATTGTTGCCGCGGTTTTGCCGCGGTTTTTCTGCAGGTTGGTCCCTGCGGTTTTTTTATGCTGAACTGCAATAAATAATATAGATAATCGATAGACAGATAATGGATAGAGGGAAAGATGGATAGATGAATAGATAGATAGATGAGAAAGACCTATATAATGTCCCACCCCCCTGCATATTCTAAGCTGGCACCCTTTAGTGACTTTCATGTGGCACTAAAGGGTGCCTAGCCTTGTATTTAGCCAAAAAATAAATAAATAATTAAAAAAAAAATTACGTGAGGTCCCCCCATCTTTTGTAGCCAGCTAGGGTAAAGCAGACGGCTGCAGCCTGCAGACCACAGCTGGCAGCTTCACCTTGGCTGGTAATCCACAACAGAGGGCACCCCACGCTGTTATTTTACATTAAATAAATAATTTAAAACAAAAAACGTGGGGTCCTCCCCATATTGGATCACCAGTCAAGGTAAAGCGGACAGCTGGGGTCTGATATTCTCAGACTAGGGAGGTCCACTGTTATTGGACACTCCCCAGCCTAAAAATAGCAGGCCGCAGCCGCCCCAGAAGTGGCGCATCCATTAGATGTGCCAATCCTGGTGCTTCGCCCCAGCTCATCCCGTTGCCCTGGTGCGGTGGCAAACGGGGTAATATATGGGGTTGATGCCAGATGTGTAATGTCACCTGGCATCAAGCCCTGGGGTTCGTGATGTCACGCGTCTATCAGATACCCGACATCACCAACCCAGTCAGTAATAAAAAAAAAATAGACAACAAAAAAAGTTTTATTTGAAAAAACACTCCCCACATTCCTTCTTTCACCAATTTATTGACAAGAACAATCAAATCCGGGTCCGGCGTAATCCAATAAGGGGTTCCCATGACGATCCATACCATAGTCACTGTCCCAGTAAGTGAAGAACAGAATGTTCCCCATTGGCTGGGAGAGTAATGCAGTGACCTGAGCTAACATCAATAGGTCAGCCCAGGTCACTGCAGGGGATGATGAGTGCTGCTGTCAGGAGGTTAGATGAGATCATTACCTGCTGTGATGATCTCCTGCAGTCCTGTCATCAGCGCTGTCACTGACCTCTATGCCCGCCACGTTGTCAGCAGTATCGCGAGAGCCCGTGATGTCACCGCCAGTGACAGTCTCGGGCAGCGGGCATAGACGGCAGTGACAGCGGTGACTTCAGGAGGCAGGAGATGGTCACAGTAGGTAATGATCTCATCTCACCTCCTGACAGCAGCGCCCGTCATCCCTGCGTCTGCACGCACTGATGTGTGTCAGTGTCTGCCTGCGCTGCAGGGTGACAAGCTGCTGATACTGCGGGCAGACACTGACACTGCAGGGCAGGCAGCTGCGGGGCTGGAGCGGGACACAGACTGCACGGGCACCCGCTGGATGGCACACGGAAGTGCTTCTGTGCGGCGTCCAGGGAGTGTGACGTCTGTGTTTGCTCTGCTCCGCTTCCTCTTCTGTCATAATGACATCACTCCCTGCAAAACCGCAGGCAGCGATGAGCATTACCGCAGGTAAATCGCGGCTATACCGGGGGTATACCGCACATCATTTGCTACCTGCGGTATACCCCCGGAATTTCGCGATTACATTACAGTGAATGGAGTGAAATACCGGGGGTATACTGCAGGTACCTGCGGAAAAGAAGTGACTTGCACATTTTCTCAAGAAATTTTCTCAAGAAAATCTTCACAAAGAATTTTCTTGAGAAAAAAATGCAGTGTGCGCACAGCTATTTTTTTTCCCATAGGTTTTGCTGGGAAATGTCTGCAGGAAGATTACAAACATTTCTCAAGAAATTTCCGCAGCAAAACCGTGGGTAAATCCGCGGGTAAAACGGCCTAGTGCGCACATAGCCTTAGACACATACAAGCACCGAATACATGAAATTTGCACTACATTACTGCTATGTAGAATATAGTTAAAAAGATGAAGCTCATAAACTGGCCAATTCATGAGAACCCACCAGCCATGACAACTCATACATTTCTTTGATGGTACCCTAACCTAATATTTATGAAATATGTCTCACCCAGAACTAAAAGTAGCCCCGAACACACTAAAGCAGCAGAAAGTATTGCTGTATTCTTTTGTTTGCATTTTATGCAGTCATAGCAGCTTGAGCCTGTTCACATTTTCTTTATTCTGTTGGGAGGTGCTGGTAAGTTTTTTATAGTAAACTATTGGATATGGTGACTGTCTCCATATTTGACTGAGCACCTCCTCCCATCAGCCTAAAGCCCGCTACACACGCTTCAATATATCTCACAATCCGTCGTTGGGGTCAAGTTGTAAGTGACGCACATCCGACATCGTTTGTGAGGTATCTGCGTGTGACATCTACTTGCGATCAGGATTGAACGCAAAACCGTTGATCGCAAACACATTGTATCATTCTCTAGAATTGAGCGTTTTGTTGCACGAACCTAGTCAATTGTAACGTGTGACATCCCTCATACGATTTTGGTGTCTGATGCTATGTGCGCAGGTGTGCGCTCTGCACCGCAGCTTAAAAAAGGTCCGCTTCAGAGCGCAGCTGAAAAGCTGTGTTCTGAAGCGCCTCACAATGTCTGTCATTCACTAATCTCTGTCAGTCGGTCACTATCTCTGTCCCTCACTCTCTGTCCATGTCAGTCTATCCCCCTCTCTCATATACTCACCGATCCCCGATCCCCGGCGCTGCACGGCATTCACACTGCTCCGGCGGCTTTTACTGTTTTGAAAAAGCCGGCCGCCCATTAAACAATCTCGTATTCCCTGCTTTCCCCGCCCACTGGCGCCTATGATTGGTTACAGTGAGACACGCCCCCACGCTGAGTGACAGGTGTCACACTGCACCCAATCACAGCAGCCGGTGGGCGTGTCTATACTGTGTAGTGAAATAAATAATTAAATAATTAAAAAAAACGGCGTGCGGTTCCCCCCAATTTTAAAACCAGCCAGATAAAGCCATACGGCTGAAGGCTGGTATTCTCAGGATGGGGAGCTCCACGTTATGGGGAGCCCCCCAGCCTAACAATATCAGCCAACAGCCGCCCAGAATTGCAGCATACATTATATGCGACAGTTCTGGGACTGTACCCGGCTCTTCCCGATTTGCCCTGGTGCGTTGGCAAATCGGGGTAATAAGGAGTTATTGGCAGCCCATAGCTGCCAATAAGTCCTAGATTAATTATGTCAGGCGTCTATGAGACACCCTCCATGATTAATCTGTAAATTACAGTAAATAAACACACACACCCGAAAAAATCCTTTATTAGAAATAAAAAACACAAACATATACCCTGGTTCACCACTTTAATCAGCCCCAAAAAGCCCTCCATGTCCGGCGTAATCCAGGATGCTCCAGCGTCGCTTCCAGCGCTGCTGCATGGAGGTGACCAGAGCTGCAGAAGACACCGCCGCTCCGGTCACCTCCACGCAGGTAATGAAGACAGCCGCGCGATCAGCTGCTGTCACTGAGGTTACCCGCTGTCACTGGATCCAGCGGTGGCCGCGGGTAACCTCAGTGACAGCTCAGCTGATCGCGCTACTCACCACCGCTCCTATCACCTCCACGCAGCAACTGAGGTGAGTAGCGCGATCAGCTGAGCTGTCACTGAGGTTACCCGCGGCCACCACTGGATCCAGTGACAGCGGGTAACCTCAGTGACAGCTCAGCTGATCGCGCGGCTGTCTTCATTAGCTGCGTGGAGGTGACCGGAGCGGCTGTGTCTGCTGCAGCTCCGGTCACCTCCATGCAGCAGCGCTGGAAGCGACGCTGGACCATCCTGGATTACGCCGGACATGGAGGGCTTTTTGGGGCTGATTAAAGTGGTGAACCAGGGTATATGTTTGTGTTTTTTATTTCTAATAAAGGATTTTTTCGGGTGTGTGTGTTTATTTACTGTAATTTACAGATTAATCATGGAGGGTGTCTCATAGATGCCTGACATGATTAATCTAGGACTTATTGGCAGCTATGGGCTGCCAATAACTCCTTATTACCCCGATTTGCCAACGCACCAGGGCAAATCGGGAAGAGCCGGGTACAGTCCCAGAACTGTCGCATATAATGTATGCGGCAATTCTGGGCGGCTGTTGGCTGATATTGTTAGGCTGGGGGGCTCCCCATAACGTGGAGCTCCCCATCCTGAGAATACCAGCCTTCAGCCGTATGGCTTTATCTGGCTGGTTTTAAAATTGGGGGGAACCGCACGTCGTTTTTTTAAATTATTTAATTATTTATTTCACTACACAGTATAGACATGCCCACCGGCTGCTGTGATTGGGTGCAGTGTGACACCTGTCACTCAGCGTGGGGGCGTGTCTCACTGTAACCAATCATAGGCACCGGTGGGCGGGGAAAGCAGGGAATACGAAATTGTTTAATGGGCGGCCGGCTTTTTCAAAACAGTAAAAGCCGCCGGAGCAGTGTGAACGCCGTGCAGTGCCGGGGATCGGGGATTGGTGAGTATGAGAGAGGGCTGCTAACTTCAGTAACTTAGGAGATTAGCGGTCACCGATGAGCCCTTCACTGGTGACCGCTAATCAGGACGCGGCACAGACAGAGCCGCAGCATGACCGTGAAGTCGGGTGAAGTTCACCCGAGTTCATTCTGACAGTGCGGCTCTGTCTGTGTCTGCTGTCATCTGCCATTCAGCTCTGCTACATGGCTGTCTGTGTCTGCTGTTAGCGGCCATGTAGCAGAGCTGAATGGCAGATGACATAGTAAAAACGCATCCCTACACATTACACACGCTTGTCAAGTCAATAAAAAAAAAAAAAAAAAAAAAAAAGTGCCCAATGCATACGTCACAGAGCACATGATCTAAAGGATCGCACACAAAATTGACCAATTTAACATAGACTACTAACGCACGTGTGACAGCAAATGAACGACCAACGTGCAATCTCATAAGATCCCGTATGCAACCTGGGCGTGTCACATCGCAAATGCGATTGTACAACTAATTGCAACGTGTAAAGTGGGCTTAAGGCTGTCTGTAACTAGTGCTGGATCCTATCTGCACTTTAAATTTATAAAACTTTTAGAATGGAAGAGGCATGTTTGATTAATATTAGGTTAAGTTTTTATCAAAGAAAGGTACGGCTTCTCACAGCTGGTGGTCTCTCCAGATTTCACCAATTTGTGCGCTAAGTACCTTCATTTTAGAAGTATATTCTTTATACACTTATTTTTTTAGAAGTTTGTTATTGACACAACTCGGCAAGGCAGTGTGGGGGAAGGGCTGTACAGCCAAGGAGAGGATAGCTAATAGAAGGCTTTGTAATGGGACACATGCAGGAGGTTAGTCCAATAGATCAGGCCCTGATCTATTGGTCTACCCTCTTTCATGTGTCACATTACAAATCATCCTGGCTGTCTTTAATTACATCTCACATATCGAGAAACTTGCTCTTAAGTATTGTGGATGAGGTATTCTTTTTATGTTGTGCTACTGCCAGCAAGGGGTACACAGGAACAGGCAGTGGGCAGTGGGTCAGGTAAGCCGTGAGATGTCTATTATTTTTTCTTACTCTTTACCTACTCTCTATGGCAAAATAGAGGCCACAGATAGTTGTCACTTTGCTAAATTAATGAGATATTCACTAGGACTGCAGTCCATTCTAGTCACGTCAGGATTTACTACAAACTGAAAACATACAGCTCCTTAGACTTGTATTACAACTTACAAGAGCTGTATCACACGTATCTCAGTAAGCGGATGTGAGTAGGGCTGTAATGTGTAACGAAACATTTTAACCTACTTTGTGCTTGACAAGGAGATCTCCAGCTTATTCCTTCTCTGTCACTCTGACCGCTTTATAGCAGTTCACAAAGACAGATGAAGTGTGACGCCCCTGGACTAGTCAGGTCGTCACAGGGTACTGCACGCTCTTTATCTCTAGTGCAGGACTCAACCCCTCTTGGTTCTGGGTTCCCAACTTGCTGTACTGCCTCCATCAGCATCTAAAATCCTAATCACACCTCGCACCACACCCTGTCAGGCACACCAGTGGGCTGCTAAGCTGGAATGGGGCCGCCCACCCTGGGGTCAGGCAGGGAGGTGGGAGGTGACAAGTCAGGACAGTGGTAGCCCTCGAGCTCTGAGGAGCTTGGGGAAGCTGGGAGTTGGAGCTCCCAGGGGAGTAGATTGGGTTACAGACGGTGGTCTGGGCCCGGAGGAGTTGGAGACCCGGTCGCAGGATATTGGGACTGGGTGCCTGGCTTAGTCTAGAAGGACGGTCAGCAGCAGTACAATAGCCGGTCTGGGAGCGAAAGCACGTCGGGGTACTGGACCCTAGGTCGGGGAGAGGCTTCAAGCAACCCAGCAATTAACCTGCGGAGGACAGGTTCTTTATGGACTGTTCCCATGAAGCTTAGAGATCAGGGGCACTAGCACATTGAGGGGGATAGGGCTTTCCAACCAAAGCAGCCCATCCCAAGCATGAGCTCCTGAGAATACAGCTCCTTCACACCAAAAAATGGGGAGCGGGGAACGGACTGCTTCAAGCTTATGGGCCACTTGGACTACTAAAATCTGTGCACGGAGGCAGGCTCCGGACCATCAGGCAGTGCTGCAGGGGACGGAACCCGGACAAGCTCCCTCAAGAGGGCAGCAGCACCCAGAGACTTGGTTTACTACATTGTCAGCGTCTGCTTTCCTCCTGAGTAAGTACCTGACCACCCCTTTCCCCAGCGAGCCTGCGCTCCCCTGCAATCCATCCCACCATCCAGAGTCCCGGGGCCTTCCCTACTCGTGGAGGGAAAATGTCATCTAGCTACCCCCATCCCATCAACCCCGGTACTTCCATCGGCAGCAGCGGTACTCCCTATTACCGCACACCACGGGTGGCATCACAAACTATCTAATCCCCTGTAGATAACCCCCCAATCACATTTTAGAGTGACCCTGAGCCCCCGGGTCCGGAGACCCTCGAGCCACAAGTAGCGACACACAGATCCGAGTGGTTCAACCGCTGCTGGGGTGGTACAGAAGCACTCCACGGGGCCTTAGGGAATACTTGACACCAGGCCGGTGAGGGTCAGGGGATGTCACGGGTGGACCTGCCCAGTTCCGTGAACCCAAGGTGTCCATGGAAGGGATGATGGATGGGATTGATGAGGATGAGGGGGTGATGAGGAGGATGATGAAAGGGTTTGTTGTCTCGTGACGCCACCTGTGGTGTGCGATCAGGGATTTTCCGCCGCTGCGGGTGCTGTCCTCTGGGGCGGATGGTGTCATAGCCAGGACGGTTCTGCTCCCCACACGTAGAGCAGGCCTCAGGGAGAATGAAGATGGTGGTTGGGTTTCTGTCATGATGGGCCCCAGCCGATCCCGGGCAATTTGGAGGTTACCACCGGTGTTCCCACTGTGTGCCCTTTCAGGTCAGGGTCCCTCCACTCCCGGTGGGTGGAATATGGAACAGGCTGTGGGTGTTTACTGCACTGTCCGCAGACCCTGAAATCCCGTGTAGCTGTAGAGAACCCAGGCTGAGCTACCTGCTCCAAGCCGCAGATCCTATGGTGCTCCTGTACCGCCCCGGGGCTCGGCCGGCTGCCGAGCCGCTCGAGCTCTCCACGGACCCGGGGGTCACGTTGCTCTAAAAGGGGGGTTGGCGCTGCACGTAGGGACTTCGGTGGGGAGGTCCACGGCCGGAGGCACGGTGGTTTGTAGGGTATTTAAGTTCGTGATACCACCCACGGGTTGTGGTGAATGGATGGACACCACCGCTGCTGTTGACTAGGCTCCCGGGGACGGTGTTGTGCAGCTTGGTGTTGACCCCCTCCGTGGGTAGGGGGATGATGGTCCCGGGGGCCTGAGGGAGGTGCTGAGGCGAGGGGATGGATGCATGCTGGGGTGTCGGTGCGGTGCGGCACGGTGCGCGGCCCGAAGGCACTGTTGTACTCACTATGAGAAAATACGTTGGAGTCTCTGGTAAACCAAACAAGATGGTGAACGGTGCCCGCAGCCGGCTGCAGTTTCCCTTTGGTGGTTTCCGCCTTTCTCCCGCACCTCTTTTGTGTGAAAGTTATGACTCTTATGCCTAAGCAATGGTAGTCTGCTCCCCGGCTTGCTGTGTGTCGGGAGAGCCCTGTTTGCCCGCAGATGCTGGCCCCTTGGGTCTCTATGCCTTGGCGGTGGCTTTACCCTAATGGTTGGGCTGTTGTCTTCAGTCGGGTCTTGTGTGGAAAAGGTCCTAAAGTCCAGTCCTCAATCAGTTGATTCGACTTAGCCTAGTTGTTTCTGGGCCTCGTACTGGGTCTGACTACCCCTCCTGGTGCTCCGGTTTCCAATCGGTTCCCCGGTTCGGTACCGGCGGGCCACTGCCCGTCCCCGGTCCCTACGATTCCACCGGCTGTAATCCCAGCTCCTACAGGCGGCCACCACCGTCTGCCTCTTTGCCAGAGGTGACTGGGCTCCAACCCAGACACCTGGTGTAAACTTTGGCAGGCCTGAGCACAGGTCTGCCCTTGAACTCGACTCCACTTCACTCCACTGTCAAGACTAAACTCTACTGTTTTCCCGCCTCCAGGCCTGTGAACTCCTTGGTGGGCGGAGCCAACCGCCTGGCTCCACCTCCCTGGTGTGAACATCAAACCCGGAGGGTGATGACAAAGGTTTGTAGTTTGGCTGCTGTCACCTGTCTAAGGGGGGGTGTGCATGGGACTACCTGGGACGACCTGACTAGTCCAGGGCGTCTCACTCCCAGACGTGTGAGGTAAAAGAATGGATGGAAGTCCCGACTGTGCTCCTCACGCCAAGCTGTGCATGGGGTTCACTGACTAAGGCTCTGTGCCCACGTGTGCATATTGCATGCAGTTACGCTGCGATCTGCACTGCAGCGTAACTGCATGCGTCCTGCGTCCCCTGCACAATCTATGAAGATTGTACATAATTCATGCCCACGTTGCATTTTAGAACGCAGCGATTTGCATGCTGCCAAATCAATGCGTTCTAAAAAGCAACATGTCACTTCTTTCGTGCGCTTTGCATGCTGTCTCCATTCTGTCTATAAGGAGAGGCAGCATCCACAGCGCACAAATTCTGCAGTCACCAAAATTTCAGAACAGAGCTTTACAGCTGTGCTCTGAAACGGACATGTAGTGGCATTACGCTGCGGTGCAGAGCGCACACACGTGGGCACATAGCCTAAGTGTGTAGATGCTCCTTCCCTTTTCCCCAAGTGGTGTCCGCCCCCCAGGTGGTTGTCCTAGTGACCGGGAAAGTCCCATGCCTTGTGATGGCCACCCCCCTGTCCAGGGGTGGGATTCAGCCGGTTCTGTCCAGTTCGGGCGAACCGGTTGTTACAATAGCAGCCAGTTCCCGAATCGGCAAGAAATGGCTCCGGCGATCTGGTTCCCTGTATTCACTTGTGTTAGTGTCTTTAAGACACTAACAAATAAATCCCCGAACCTCCGTACGCGCCGCAGTTCCGGGTTCAGTGGAGCCTGACTACTCCCTGACCTGGCGTGCAGGGACGTGCTGATGCTGCAGAGGTCACGGCAGCGTGGGGAGGTCGCTAATCCTGCTGCCACCTGCCAGGCGCCAGCGTCAGTGTGCCTGCAGAGTGCCGCGGAGGAAGACAGACGAGAGGCCGCCGCTGCTTGGAGCAGGTAAGCGCTCAGTGAGCCGAATCTGCAGGGGAGAGGAGTCGCATAATATGGGAACTATATGGCAAAAGGAGCCATATGGGACAAAATCTGCAGGGGAAAAAGAGCTCATGTGATGAGATCTGCTAGGGAAAGAAGCCATAATGGGATCTGCAGGGGAAAGAGGTCATAATGGGATGGGATCTGCTGGAGAAAGAGGCCATAATGGGATGGGATCTGCTGGGGAAAGAGGCCATGATGGGATCTGCAGGGGAAAGAGGCCATAATGGGATGGGATCTACAGGGGAAAGAGGCCATAATAGGATGAGATTTGCAGAGGAAAGAGGCCATAATGGGATGGGATCTGCAAGGGAAAGAGATCACACGGGATGGGATCTGTAGGGGGAAAGGAGCCACATGGGATGTGATGTGCAGGGGAAAGAGACCACATTGGATGTGATCTGTAGGAGGAAAGGAGCCACATGGGATGGGATCTGCACTGGAAAAGCAGCCACATAGGATGAGATCTGTATGGGGAAGGTCGTCCATTCGAATTTTAGCAGGGCTCCTTTAGTAATAATTTTTAAAAATTGTAGAAAAACCATTTAATAAAATATGACTGACAGTGACTGGAACAACTGGTGCTGGACAGGGGAGTGAACGAATATGAGGGTAAGAAGGGGAGATTTTACTTTAAATTACCGTATTTTTCGCTTTATAAGACGCACTTTTGTTCCCCCAAATTTTGGGGGAAAGTAGGGGGTGCGTCTTATAAGCCGAATATACGGGGGGGGGGTGTATATATATATGTACACTGCAGCGTCCAGGGGAGGTGGGGGCAGCAGCTCTGGAGCACAGAGGAACGCTGCGGGCTGCAGCCTTTGATCTCCTGCACCCGCTCATATAATATGCACAGCCGCTGTCCATCTCCAATGGTGCTGAAATCGCACGCAGTGACGGGCTGGAGCAGCGGTGCATATTATATGAGCCTGCGTCCCAGTGTGATCGCACATGCCCCCCCCTGTGTTAGATTTGGCCCCCAGGCTGCTGCTCATTCTAAAATAAAAAAGCTTTACTTACCCCTGCAGCGTTTCTCCCCGTGTCCCTGCTTCCACTGTGATCAGGCAGGCAGAGAGCTCAGCCTGCTGTGCCGATCACATGACCGCACTGAGAACCAGGAAGTGGAAGAACAGAAGCACGGAGCCAGACAGGAGGGAGCTCAGCGCTGCAGGAGATAAGGAAAGAGGGTTTTATTTTACTTTGGGCAGCAGCCTAGGGGCCATATCTGACACAGGGGGACTTGTGCGATCTATAGGGGCCATGGACAGCACTATGGGGGCGATATCTGACACAGGGGGACTTGTGCGATCTATAGGGGCCATGGGCAGCACTATGGGGGCGATATCTGACACAGGGGGACTTGTGCGATCTATATAGGGGCCATGGGCAGCACTATGGGGGCGATATCTAACACAGGGGGACTTGTGCGATCTATATAGGGGCCATGGGCAGCACTATGGGGGAGATATCTAACACAGGGGGACTTATGCGATCTATAGGGACCATGGGCAGCACTATGGGGGAGATATCTAACACAGGGGGACTTGTGCGATCTATAGGGACCATGGGCAGCACTATGGGGGCGATATATAACACAGGGGGACTTGTGCGATCTATAGGGGCCATGGACAGCACTATGGGGGCGATATCTGACACAGGGGGACTTGTGCGATCTATATAGGGGCCATGGGCAGCACTATGGGGGAGATATCTGACACAGGGGGACTTGTGCGATCTATATAGGGGCCATGGGCAGCACTATGGGGGCGATATCTAACACAGGGGGACTTGTGCGATCTATAGGGACCATGGGCAGCACTATGGGGGAGATATCTAATACAGGGGGACTTGTGCGATCTATATAGGGGCCATGGGCATCACTATGGGGGCGATATCTAACACAGGGGGACTTGTGCGATCTATAGGGACCATGGGCAGCACTATGGGGGCAATATATAACACAGGGGGACTTGTGCGATCTATATAGGAGCCATGGGCAGCACTATGGGGGCGATATCTAACACAGGGGGACTTGTGCGATCTATAGGGGCCATGGGCAGCACTATGGGGGCGATATCTAACACAGGGGGACTTGTGCGATCTATAGGGGCCATGGGCAGCACTATGGGGGCGATATCTAACACAGGGGGACTTGTGCGATCTATAGGGGCCATGGGCAGCAGCATGGGGGCGTTATCTAACACGGGAACGTGTGCAATCCATAGGGGACCATAGGCAGCACAGGGGAACGTGTGCCATCACAAGGGGGCTATATTCAATATAAGGGGGCCATATCCAGATTAAGGGGGCTAATTTTAGGATGGGGGGCTATGAGGGACATATACCCTATATGATTTGTTTGAGGGACACTGGCATTATAAGATGGACCCCATTTAACATTAAAAAAAAAAAATTCTCTTTTCCTTCACCAAATTTGGGGGTGCGTCTTATAATCAGGTGCGTCTTATAAAGCGAAAAATACGGTACTTGTATTTTTTGGTTGAGGAAAGTGTGTGAAAATGGGTGTGGCTAACAAAATGGGTGTGGTTACAGAATGGGTGTGGGTTTTCAAATGGGCGGGGTTTACAGAGAACCTGTTGTTAAAAATTTGAATCCCACCCCTGCCCTATCTACCCTAGGCCAATCCCAGTGGGAAAGCACCTAACTGTGTGTGGTTTGTGAATGCGAGAAACATCAGCGATTAACTTCTTCCTTACACGGGATGAGTACTGCACCTTAAGTGAGATGCAGTACCCTGTGGCGACTGAAGCCTCAGGGGCGCCACACTGACTATACCCAACTGGAAAACAAACCTTGAGGTGAATGAACCTTGAGATAATGCCATTGTGTTTAGCCAGGAATAGAATATTTATAACAGATATTTCGTAACATATGAAAGCTGTGCTCCCTACTGAGTGAGGAATGCAAGATACACCTCTTGGCAGTTGAAACTCAGGTCTTGGAGCTGTATATCTTCAGTCTGCAGCCTGTCCTGACACATGATTAAGAGGGGCTGCTGTTTGAATTACATCAGGGACATCATTTTATCTCTTTCTCGGAGAACCCCTTCAATTCTAGATTTTATTTTTTACCTTCTCAGATTGGTGGGGGTCCGACACCTGAGACCCAGATCAGCAGATTTTGCTCTGGGGGTCTCTGGAAGTAAACACATCGAACAGAGCTGCACAGCGCAGTTTCATTCAATGTATAGCTGCAGCTTCTGGGTATGCTCCTATTCAAATGAATTGAGCTGCACTTTGAAGCTCTGCTCCATCTCCTTACATCTAACAACCGATAGAGCAAATAACAGCTGTTTGGTGGGCATAACAAGTGTCAGACTCCCACCGATCTGATATTCCATGAATACGTCATCAATTTTATGTAGGCAGACAACACCTTTAATACCACCATGCCCATTTGAAAAAAGCTAGCCGAAAATGACAATTGCCGCAGGATTAGTTGACAATCTAATGGGTATGGGGTCTCCATACTCTATCCTAATAGGTGTCAGAATAGAAAAAGATTTCTTTCTGCTTAGAAACTATGCATTAGGGGTTAATTACTAAACTTGTTTCAGTCATTTAGTGTAATTTTGAGCAGCGGTATACACTCACTTAGCCAAATGTAGTGACGCATACTATTATGGATACAGACTTCAGTCACTTTCTGCCACATTCTGTATTACATAATGCAGCTGACTTCACACTTAACAGTCCATGGACATCCAATTAAAACACAACATTAATCCCGGTTGTGGGTAGTTTGGCTTCTAGCCCTTATACACACTGCTTGATGCATATTAATTAAAATAATAATAACTCATGGAGTATTCATACAGTCACCAGGAACAACATAACATTTAAATATAGAACCACATATTATGCACAAAGATTATATCATTATGAGTGGTACAGAATTTTGCCATGCCAAGCAGAAACATAAATTGACAATTTATTCTGATAGTGATTCCTAATAGTATAACATTCCTCTTCAGTAACGGAGAAAGATAAATATCTTAAAATCTTCCTTTTATAACTCCTCTGATTACTTTGAAATTTTTTTTTGGTTATTTTTACCTTTCTGTGGAACTTTAACAGACAAACAGAGACCTCTAGTGGACACTTGGATGAATGTCAAGTTTGTGTAACAGAATGGTAGTTGAATGAGTCGTTGCAAAATTCATACCTACTTTGTGTCCTACTCATTTTTTCATGTTTATAACCCCCTAGTATTAGTATAAATAGATTTGCTCTAAAAAATGTATATATATTGAGGTTAACATTATAATTTAAGAAATGTAAATAGTATTCAGATAGCATATATAGTATATAGTACACACAATGTTATACATTTTGCCCATTCTTGGCTCAAGCCGAAGAGTGCAGCTAGGGGAGTCAGGACCCCATAACAAACTTTTGATTGGGACCTGAATCCCACCATCTCTGTGACGTACTTATTAGTGCAGCACAGAGTGAGAGGGACTAATATACAATCAACATATATCTTTCTTCCTCCTCTCTCAACTCATTCAACAAGCCTAACCATCAAAGTTGCTGGCTGCTCACTCTCCCCAGTCTCGCAAGCTTCCTGCCTCAGAGTAACCCTTGTCTCTGCTCTATCCTTCAAGCCACACATCCAAGCCCACTTCACCACCTGTCGACTACAATTTTAAAAAATATCTCCGTACATTCCCTAACCAAGAATCAGCAAAAACACTAGTGCATGCTCTTATCATCTCCCACCTCGACTACTGCAACCTCCTGCTCTGTGGCCTCCCTTCCAACACTCTTGCACTCCTCCAATCTATCCCAAACTCTGTGGCTAGATTAATCCACCTCTCCCCTCATTATTCCCCAGCCTCTACTACCTGCCAATTACCCAAAGACTCCATTTCAAAACACTAACCATGACATACAAAGCCATCCGCAACTTGTCTCCTCCATATATCTGTGACCTAGTCTCCAGGTACTTATCCGGACGCAACCTCAGATCCTCACAAGATCTTCTTCTCTACTCCTCTCTTATCTCCTCTTACCACAGTCGCATACAAGATTTCTGCAGCACCTACCTTATACCTTGGAATGCTCTACCCCAACATATCAGACTCTCACCTACAGTGGAAAAATGTGGAAGTGCTAAAAATACCCACCTTGTAATGGCATCCTCCAGTTTTATTCATGTCCAGTTTAGTACCAGGTATATTATTTTCTCTTTGTATCTTCTCAATTACCTTGCAGACATGTGATTA